>NC_037668.1:152535516-153135516 GCF_003255815.1 Theropithecus gelada | reverse complement strand
AGAAAACTGAGGCTTGGAGGTATTAATTTACTTGCCCAAAGTCACTCAGAAAGCTGGAGATTTGTACCCAGATATCTTGACTCTGTAGCCTGTGGGCTTCACCCTCCTGGCATAGGGCTCCCTTATGCCTTAGAAGTCAACTCACTTGACAGTTGGGAAAACCGAGGCCCACAGAGGAGAAGGCCTCTGACAGAGTTGAGCCAGGCCCAGGAGTTCTTTTGTGGGCTGCCCACAGCTATTTAATGGAAACTCTTGAAGTATGCACCATGGGCATGACTCAGGGAGATGGTGGGGAGGTGGAAATACGACAGGGCAGAGCACTGGCATGGTGCCCCTGATGCTCAGTGGCCCTGTGACACTTAGCATGGGGCAGGACAGACAGGAACTCATCTGGGAAGGCAGAGATGAGCCAGTGGAAATCCTGCCCTTCAGCAATATACCAGCTGACCCTCCCTGAACCACAATGTGGCATCACACCTCCTGCCTTCCCCAACGGCCTCCCCACCACCACACCTGCCGAGATTCCAAGCACTTTTCAAGGCCTGGCTCTCTTGACCTGCTCTGGGAAGTATCTCCTCCCTGCCTGCCCCAACCCACCTCCCTGCAGCACTCAGAGTTGCTTCCTCTCCTTATTAGCACATTCTAAAGGCCTTTCTCTATTGCTAGGCTCACAATGAAAATAGCAAGCAGCAGGGCTGATACTTGACTCCAAAGCCTGGGAGGAAGGTGGATTGGAGTTGGTAATGGTGGTGTGATCTGGAATAGTGGCAGTGGGAATGGAGGAGATGGCTGAGGCAGGAGTATTAAGGAGATGAAATCACCCAGATTTCAAGGGTGAGGAGAAGAAGGAAGGACAATGATAGCACTGGCATCCTAAGCCTGAGCAGGGGACAGCAGGAGTGCTACCAAGAGAAATGGCTCCTCCCAGTCCCTTTCCCAGCCATATCACACTCCACGGAGTCAACCCAGGCCTCACCCCAGAGCACAGAAGAAACTGATGAGGTGAGCATGCCAGAAACCAGGTCACAGAAATTAAAGAAATCCTACAGGGTTTGGATACATACATACATACAAACGTGTGTGTGTGTGTGTGTGTGTGTGTGTGTGTGTGTGTGTGTGTTTAATCAGGTAGAAAGACAAAGAAGCTCTGTCTTGGCTTTTGGATTCAGTCTCTACTCTCTCCACACATTGAGACCACAGCCGGGCACATGTAGGAACATGCCCTCCTTCTGGAGATCTTGTGGGGACACATTGAGGAAATGTGTTTTCATGGCAGAAACATCTCTGAGGAACTCTGAGTTCCTTTTCCTGATTTCCAGCCTCCTGCCCCATGTTCACTGAGGTCTGGCCTGTGGAATGTGGGGAGAGGGAGGTGGCCACTCCCGGGCCTGTCCCACTCACGGTAGCTTCCCGTGTGGCTCTCAGCCTTTTCCTCTTGTCTGGCCATAGGATGTCATTGCTCAAGTATGAAAAAGGGGAGTGTCTTCTCAGGCTAGGCTCCTGAATGACAGCATTTTCTCCCCAAAACCAGGGTCAGCTACACCATGCAGTGAACTACATCAGATTTTACTGTGGGCCAGGCGCAGTGACTCACGCCTGTAATCCCAGAACTTTGGGAGGCTGATGTGGGTGGATAATTTGAGGTCAGGAGTTCAAGACCAGCCTGGCCAACATGGTGAAACCCTGCCTCTACTAAAAACACAAAAATTAGCTGGGCATGGTGGCAGGAGCCTGTAGTCCCAGCTACTTGGGAGGCTGAGGCAGGACAATTGTTTGAACCCAGAAGGTGGAGGTTGCAGTGAGCTGAGACTGCGCCACTGCACTCCAACCTGGGCAACAGAGCGAGACTCTGTCTCAACAAATTTTGTATCGTAGTAAGCCTCTGTAGTTTGGGGGTTTAAGCGTTATATTACCTTAGAGAATCTGGATGTTACCTCAGAAAGTATGGGGAAGTTTTTTAAGAACTATAAGATAGTGTAGGACTATAAGGTATTTTAGACTGCTCCTGTTTTTAAATCCCAGGTTTTGCAGTCTGAGAAGGCTGTTTGGAAGGGCCAGCGGGGCAGGTGACACCAGCTTGGGTTGTGCTAGGACCAGCGCTCCCCTGGGGTGGCACCCACTGGCTGTGTGAGATCAGCCATGTCTCAGAGCCCAGGGACCACTCAGAATCAGCCTCTCCTTTATTATGCCGATGAGCTCACAGAGAGATAGAGAGCCTAGGTCACATGGCACCTTCCCTGTTACCATGTGCTCACTGGCAACACGGATCCTTGTTATGGTGGAAAAATGACTGTGGAAGATTGTTATAGCAATGGCTCCCAATCAAGACGCCTCCTTGTTTCTACATCATTGTGTTGTCCCTGCCCACACTGGCTCTGGGCTTGACCATGGGATTTGTTTTGGTTAATGGAACGTCAGCACATGTGATACAAGCAAAGGCTTGACAGGCACTGGTGGATCAGGGCTTGCTCCCTCTTGCTGCTGGGACCCCTTCTGCTATTGCAGGAAGAAGGCTGGGCTGGCCTGCTGGAAGGTGAGACCAGGGAGCAAAGACAAGTCAGGCCTGCTGAGTTCCACTAGTTCCCAGTTACTCTCAACCAAAGGACGACTTGTTCCCCCCGGGAAGATCTGGTAATGACTGGAGATATTTTTGGCTGTCCTACTGGCATCTAGTGGGCAGAGGCCAGAGATGCTGCTACACATCTTATAATGCGCAGGACAGTCCCCCCATAATAAAGAATTCCTGGTCCCAAACGTCAGCAGTGCTGAGGTTGAATAACCTGCCCTAGACCAACCAGCCCCCAGCTGACCTCCCAGCTGACTGCAGCCCTGTGAGTGAGCCCAGGTGAGACAAACAGAAACTGCCCAGCTGATGCCAACCTAAGAATTATGAGCAATAAGAGAGTGAGTGTTCTAAGCCGTTAAATTTTGGGGTGGATTTTTATGCAGTAAAGGCTGATACAGTATCTTTGGCTCATGGGTCTATCACTGGGAATTTCCATACACGTTCTCACTCTTCATAACTGGGAATGCTGAGGTGGCTGGTCTGTGTGCATGCACACTCCATCCTGTGGATATTTACTTGTTTGGTGCTGTCTGTTACTCCACCCAACCTCCTACTATTGTGGGCCAGTTACTGTACCAAGTACTCTATAAGTATTAATCCATATAATCCTCATGACAACCCCATGAGGAATTGTTCCCATTTTACAAATGAGAAACTGAAGCTCAGAATAACTCACTTGTATGAATGGCCACACGAGGGTTTAGCTGTCTCTTACTTTTAATCAGTGAAACTGACCTATTCGTGAAGAGGCAGATGCTCAGGGTCACATGGTTCCTAAGTAGGGCCAGAATTTGGACGTCTAGCCCAGAGTCTATGCTACCTCCTGTCAGTGATGCTTCTTGGCCTCACTCTGTGCTCAGCCCTTTCATGGACTGGCTGCCCCTTCCCTACCCCAGCTGCTGCCCACTGGGAAGGCTTGGCCACTATTGCAGCTCCCAGATGGCCACAGGTGTGCCTCTCTTGTGATACATGTGCCTTGAAACAGCACTATCTAGAAGGGTGAGTGTGAGCCATGGTTCACAGGGTCAGACTCCAGCCTGGAAGCCCAGCTCCAGTGCTATTCACTGTGGGATCTTGAGCAAGATCTGTAATGTCTCTGAGTCTGAGTTTCCTTGCTGGCAAAGTGAGGCCAGTGTTTACAATCAGGGTAGCACAGGACAAAGTCCCAGACACCTGTGATACAAGGCAAATAAGGGGTACCAGGTCCCTGCTTTCAGGGAACTTACAGTCTGATGGGGAAGAGAAACACGAAACAAGCACAAGAAGGTTGATAAGGGGCCAACCAAGTGTCCAGGTTGACCTGACAGGGTATGCGTAAGGATTAAATAGATAGCGATTGTTAATGCATTTAAAAATTGTCCAGTGGGGTGTGCTTGGAAGGTATAAGTGGAATGTAAATTCCAGGTTGCAGTGATTGATCTCTCTCTCTCTCTCTTTCTCTTTTTTTTTAAGTGTTCATATGTAAAATTTAAAAAAATATTTCCATAGGTTACTGGGGAACAGGTGGTGTTTGGTTACATGAGTAAGTTCTTTGGTGGTGATTTGTGAGATTTTGGTGCACTCATCACCCAAGCAGTATACACTGCACCTAGTTTGTAGTTTTTGTTTGTTTGTTTTGTTTTGTTTTGTTTTGTTTTGAGATGGAGTCCTGTTCTGTCTCCCAGGCTGGAGTGCAGTGGCACAATCTCGGCTCACTGCAACCTCCGCTTCCCAAGTTCAAGTGATTCTCCTGCCTCAGTCTCCCAAGTAGCTGAGATTACAGGTGCTTGCCACCATGCCCAGCTAATTTTTGTATTTTTAGTAGAGATGGAGTTTCACTGTGTTGGCCAGGCTGTCTCGAACTCCTCAGGTGATCTGCCTGCCTTGGCCTCCCAAAGTGCTGGGATTATAGGTGTGAGCCACCAGGGCCAGCCTGCAGTTTGTAGTCTTTTATCCCTCATCCCCTTCCCATCCTTTCTCCTGAGTCCCCAAAATCCATTGTGTCACTCTTATGCCTTTGCATCCTCATAGCTTAACTCCCACTTATGATTAAGAACACACGATGTTTGGTTTTTCCATTCCTGAGTTACTTCCCTTAGAATAATAGCCTGCAATCTCATCTAGGTTGCTGCAAATACCATTAGTTCATTCCCTTATATCGCTGTGGTTGATTTCTAAGTCCACAGCTGCGACCTTGCTCTTCTCTCTGGGGGCCTAGGCAGTGAAACAGAAAGAGGGGTACTAGTAAAGACATCCAGAAAATAAAAAGTAGCTTTTCTTTCAGAAAAGAGTGATAGCCCCTGTGATTTAAGCATTTCTCTCATTCTCTCTGATTATAATGGTGTTGCTGCCATTAAAGCGTAGCAGTTACCAGCCAAGACCCTGCAGTGGGATGCTTGGGTTCTAGTTCCAGCAGGAATCTTGGGCAAGCACTTAGCTTCTCTGGACCCCAGTTTCTCATGTGTCAAATAGGGAGAATAATTGACCCTATCTCATGAGGCCATTGGGAGGATTAAAGGAGCTAAAGAATAGAACAACACATTGCATGCGTTGTTATCAAAGCATTAGCTGTTTTCTATTATTCTGCCTTGTTGCACACCCCAACCCTCAGCCTCTCTGAATTCTAAGAATTCTGTCTGGAAGATGAGTGACACGTTCCCTGCTGTTAAGGAGTCTCTCAGGCTGACTGTCATTTGTTCCTTTTAGGGGCCCTGGAACTTTCCCTCCTACCTTCCCCACGCTCAGGGATTCAGCACCTCCTACTTCATTATTGCTATTATTAATCAAAACTTCAAAGGGAATGTATAATCCTGGTACAAAAATTGAAACATACAGATACATAGAAAAAAATTAAAATCAGCCCCAATACCACCATCCAGAAAGAACTATGGTTAACATTTTAGAGTTTGTCTCTTTCTAGACATTTCCCCATTCAATACATTTGTTTAAATATACATGTACATATATTAAGGTCAAGGGGTCAGCATTCTCAGCCTTAGGCCTTCCATAGAGGCCTGTCCCTTGGGTGGGGCATAAGACCACTGTTGGCTGCTCGAAGCCCAGGACCTTGGAAGGTCAGGGGCAGGACCTTTCTGCCTGACTCCACTGTGCTCCCCAGCCCCCAGCTGAGCCCGGGGCTGCCTTCCTCCAGTTTTGCACGAAATGCCCATCTTGGAGCTGCTTTTGATCCATCCCCTGGAGGTGGCTTATTGTATGGGATGATTGTGTCAGAAGGAAAACCCTCCAGCATGTCCCTGGGCATGAATTGGGCCTTTATGTGAAGAGCCAGTCTCTGCGGAATCCTAGCTCCTCATAACCCGCTCTGAAAGCTGACTACGACATCACTGTTAACTGGCATGGAGGGGCTGGGTGGGAGGCTGCAGAATATCTGCTGCTTAACAGCCAGAGAACTTACTGACAAATGCAAGGGTGACATTCAACCAGGCTTTCTCGACTCCTCCCAAACCCTGGACAGTGAAATTTTGCTTTCCTTTTATATCCTGGAATTTCTCAGAAATCTTTTTTTTTTTTTTTTTTTTTTGAGACTGAGTCTGGCTCTGTCACCCAGGCTGGAGTGCGGTGGCCGGATCTCAGCTCACTGCAAGCTCCGCCTCCCGGGTTCATGCCATTCTCCTGCCTCAGCCTCCCGAGTAGCTGGGACCACAGGCGCCCGCCACTTCGCCCGGCTAGTTTTTTGTATTTATTTAGTAGAGACGGGGTTTCACCGTGTTAGCCAGGATGGTCTCGATCTCCTGACCTCGTGATCCGCCCGTCTTGGCCTCCCAAAGTGCTGGGATTACAGGCTTGAGCCACCGCGCCCGGCCTCTCAGAAATCTTAAAAATCACAATGACTATAATTTAGTAAACACATATCCTGTGCCAGGCCCTTAACAGTCATTGTGTTCATTACATTTCATCTACACCTTATATTTCATTTATATTTCATCTTCACCTCCATTTTAGAAGGCAGATAAGGAAACTGAGGCTCAGCAAGACCAGTGGCTTGACCCAGGCTCTGTCACCAATAAGGGTTGCAGAGCGGGACTTGAATCCAGGCAATGACTCTCAGGCCCATGCCCGTTATTTTTGCATAAAAATTAATGTTATATTTTATTAAGGTGACCCATACCCGAAGTTAAAAATCAAATAGGGCTAAAAGGCAGAGCAAAAAAACCAGCAGCTGACAGCCCCGACTCTTTCCCTCCTCTGCCCTGCTCCTCTGAAGCACCACTTTCCACTAGGCAGATGTCTTTTTCTGTCTTTACTTTAGATTTCTTTTTTTTTCTTTTTCTTTTTTTCTTGATAGAGTCTCACTCTGTTGCCCAGATTGGAATGCAGTGGCATGATCTTGGCTCACTGCAACCTCCACCTCCTGGGTTCAAGCAATTCTCCTGCCTCAGCCTCCCAAGTAGCTGGATTACAGGCACCCGTCACCACGCCCAGCTAATTTTCATATTTTTAGTAGAGACAGGGTTTCACCATGTTAGCCAGGCTGATCTTGAACTCCTGACCTCTGGTGATCCATCTGCCTCAGCCTCTCAAAGTGCTGGGATTACAGGCGTGAGCCACCGCACCTGGCCCTACTTTAGATTTCAAAATGTTCAGTTAAGTGCCATTTCTCAGACAATTTTTTTTCTGGAATAAGTAAGACACCATCACTCCCTTTCCCATTTCTTACTGATTGCAATTTCCCCCAATTCCTTTATTGGGTCTATCAAAGGTATAGCAATAAAATGCCCCACTACTTATACATGCCATATAATTTACCAGTTCTTCCCATCTCCCGGTCACTTAGCAAGACTTCCCTCCCCAGTTCTCTGTTCTACTATAATAGCTGAGCTGGCTACTCTCTCCCTGCCCTGAGATTTTACTTATCTTTTGCTGCCCATGTTCCCGGAGGCCTTGGCTTCCTCTTTCATGACTTTGAGTTTTTGAGTCCTGTATTCCAGAAATGGTTTTATTTTCCCTTCATATTTGATTGATCATTTGGCTGGATATAAAATTCTGGGTTGAATTTTATATCTGGGTTGAATCTGAGTTGAAAATCATTTTCCTTCAGAATTTTGAAGGCATTTCTCCACTGTGTTCTGTTTATTGCTTCTGATGAGAAGTTCTATGCCCTTCCTGCTTTCATTCCTTTGTCTATTAGGTATGTTTCTCTTTCTAGGACTTTCTGGATGTTCTTTTGATCATTTGGTTCTAAAATTTGATACTGATGTGTTCTGGTGTGAACCTTTTTTTTTTTTTTTTTTTTTAACTCCCTGTACTGGACAGCTTCTATTAAAATTTTTTGCTTTAGTTATATTTTAAGCTTCAAAGAGCTTTCTTCTCTGACTGTTCCTTTTATGTCGTATTTTTCCAAAATTACTAATTTATGGCTTCCTTTTTGTTTTTTAAAGGTTTTTCTACCTGCTGTATATTGTCAGTGTCTGATTCTTCTGAGTCTTTTCTTTTTTTTTTTTGAGACGAAGTCTCACTCTTGCCCCCTAGGCTAGAGTGCAATGGCACAATCTCGGCTCACTGCAACCTCCGCCTCCCGGGTTCTAGTGATTCTTCTGCCTCAGCCACCCAAGTAGCTGGGAATACAGGCTCCCGCCACCACGCCTGGCTAATTTTTGTTCTTAAGTAGAGACGGGGTTTCACCATGTTGGCCAGGCTGGTCTCAAACTCCTGACCTCAGGTGATCTGCCCACCTCGGCCTCCCAAAGTGCTAGGATTACAGGCGTGAGCCACTGTGCCTGGCCTTTCTGTTTGTTTTGACCTGTCTCATTTCAAATATCTGGTGATCCTTCATATTTAAGGCAAGGAAGTCTTGTAGGCTAGTGAGCATCATAGTAGGGGGTGACCAGATGGCTAGAAGGCTGTTTTACTGAGAACTTTCAAGTATTATTTTGTGGAGATCTTTTCCTAAGAGTGGAGGATGTGGGTGAAGAAGAAGCTCAATCTATCTAGAGAAGAATCTTCCAATTGCCTGCCTGGAAAGGCAGTGACACCTAGCTGCTAGTGTTCTGGGAACAGCCAAAGAATCTGAGAGTCCGTAGTTTATATATATTTTTAAATTACTCTCCCATTTTTCAAACTCCTGCCTCACTGTCATGCTGTGCTGTGAGTAGTGTCCTGAGTTCCAGACCTGACTCACAGCATCTCCAGGTCAACTTCTCCAGATAATAAATTTCTGGCCTCTTCCATGTAAAAAGAGAGGAGGGGGTGGCCTCCTATTGTTTAGCCCTGGGTCTCACCCCTGCTTTCTGTGGTACCTGGTGCCTTTAAGCATCAAATTTTTGAAGATTCCATGGAGCACCTTAGTTCACTTCTCATCATACACTTCTCTTGTGTGCATGTGGGGTGTGACTTCCTCAGCTCTGTGCAGACACTGCTCCTCTACCTACCTGCCTATCGATAAAAATGTTTGGAAGTCTTTCCTCCCCAGTGGTTGTCTTCTTATCGCTTCATCCTTTTGATCCAACGGATTTATAATTCCATTATTAATGGTTTTCTTTTTGTTTGGTTTTTTTTTTGCAGAGAGGCGAGTGAGGTGGGATTTGGAAAGATGTATCAGTTATCCATTGTTACATAATATATCATGCCAAACTTCGTGGCTTAAAGCAACTGTAATTTGTGATTTCTTATGATTCTAGGAACTGACTGGGTGAGGCCTTTGCTGGTTTCACCTGAATTCATTCATACCGCTGCATTCAGTTAGCATTGGCTGGCCTGGAAAATACAAGTTGGTCTTGTCCACGTGATTAGTGATTGGTGCTGGCTGTTGGTTGGGGTTCCTCAGCTCTGCCCGCTTGGCCCCTCATCTTCTAATATGCTAGACTAGCTTATTTAAAGGGTGGTCTCAGGGCAGTGTTCCAAAAAGTTAAAGGCAACATCACTTCCCCTGAATTATGTTTGCCAAAGCAAGTCAGATCAGATTCAAGGCTTTTTATCTTGATGGGAGGACTGACAAAATCACACTGTAAAGAGGCTTGTTTCAGGAATAGGAGAAATTATTGCAGCTATCTTTGTGAAAAATCTGTAAGAAAGTGAGAAAAGATACATGCAGAATGTCAATCCACCACGTTTAGCGGGAGGTCTTCTCATGCTCTTTGTATTGCCTGTATGCTCATACAAGACCTTTTATAGAATTTTGTTAACCAAACCCTCATGGCTTTAGGTAGTTACAAATACATATACCACAACCTCATACTGGGGAAAGAAGCAAAACACACTAATTCTCATTAAAGGATTTGGAATTGGAGAAACTTGGGTTCAAGTCCCAGTTTCACTACTTATTAGCCTTATTACCTTGAGTAAGTAATCTCTCTGAGCCTCAACTTCCTTAGCTATAAAATGTGGTTTTGCAGCTGGGCACAATGGCTCATGCCTATATCCCAGCATTTTGGGAGGCTGAGGTGGGTGGATCACTTGAGCCCAGGAGCTTGAGACCAGCCTGGGAAACATGGCAAAACCCCATCTCTATGAAAAATACAAAGATTTAGCTGGGCATAGTGGTGTGCCCCTGTAGTCCCAGCTACTCAGAAGGCTCAGATGGGAGGATGGATTGAGCCTAGGAGGCTGAGGCTGCAGTGAGCTGCCATCAAGCCACTATCTCTAGCCTGGGTGATAGAGGGAAACCCTGTCTTAAAAAAAAAAAAAAAAGGTTTTGCATATAATAAACGAATTAACATATGTAAAATGCATACTTAGCACACTGTCTGGCACTGGGAAAGGGATCAAATAATAGTAGTACCGTTAAGTGTTTTTTTGGAGACAAATTCACATCTCTAATAATGTAACCACTGGAGATGGAATTTGAGAGTCTAACTTAAATCCAGGCTCCATCACATAATACCTTACAGGACTGCTGTGAGGATCAAATGAATTCAAGCAGAAAATGCACCTAGAAGCATGCCTGGCACATCACAAATGCTCAGGACATGCTTTGTGTGCATCCCTGATTTCTTAGGTCACGGCACCAAGCATGAGCTTGGCTCCAACAGGGCCATTGTGATGAATGGCACCTGTCAGGTGTGGGGTGCATTTTCTCCCACAGGGATCAGCCACAGTGTGAAAAGCCATTTTGTCTCTTCTTTAGGGTTCTTTGACCGTTTCTCACACTCTCAGGAGGTCAGCTCCTAGGTGTGCCTGTTTCTACATCTACAGCTCTGGTTATTAACCTGTGTCCTGTGGGTGAGCCTCATGGGGCTAAGATTAAAGGAGAAGTCAAAGGGATCTGAGAAAGAGCCAGAGGGGCTCTCCTGTCAGGGAGGGGGAGTGTGCTTCACAGTGAATGACATTACAGACCCCATTTCACTGCCTAGCCACCTGCTTTTGCAACCTGCCTGGCCATGAGCCATTTGGAAAATGTGGTTGACTAGAAAGGCAACCACCAGTGAAGGGAGCAGGTTCTCACCTTGTGCATACTCCAGATACATTTAAGTGTCTGTCAGGCAGTCTATGTGTCCTCATCCTAACCTCTGGGTTTGGGTATATCAAATAAATCCCTCATACTGCCCCAGGGAGCAGATGGGGAAGGATCGATTTGTTTGGCGAGTTGCAGTGACATCTGTCTAAGATAACCCGCAATTCCGGAAGGTGTTTTCTTACACTGGTTCTTCTCATATAGTTACATTTATGACCAACTTCTAAGGCTGGAGATTTTTCTCATGAACATAGTGTTTTGTAGTTTTTAAGGAAAACAAACAAACAAACAAAAAACAATCCCAGCAGAACTGCAACATCTGAGCTAAATCTTCTTGCCCCTGAAGTTTAGTTCTTTATCATCGTCCTCTTTTGTAACTCAAAGGCAGAGAGAAGAGAATTCACCCAAACACTTTGAAATATCTGTTGGCTGACCCAGTCCTGGGGAGGGCTGAGCAAATGTGGTGGAGAGGAGCAGAAGAGTGGCCTGGAGCCGCACTTGGGCATCCTGGGACACTTGGTGGCAAGAGAAAGGGAATTCTGGAGCCCGTGGCACGTAGTGTGAGGTCTAAGCAGATCCACTGCAGGCACCACCTCCTCCCCTACTGGAAGCTGCCTGCCCTCTCCAACTGTCCTCACTTACCTGTGTCACTGGCCACCACTGACCCTCTGGTGGGGAGGTAACCAGACCCAAGGCAGCTGGGGCCAGGGTTCCCCAGTTAGCTGATGACCCTCACCGCAGGGATTCAGTGACTCACTCTGAATGAAGCATCATAAATTTCTTCCTAATAGCACACTTGTCACTGAACCATTCCAACAATTTGGCAGGGCAAGCCATTTGGCTCAAGGCGGCAGAGGTAATCCTCTGTTTATAAAGTGTCTCCTGCTGCGCACTGCAGAGGGGTGAGGACCACTAAGATGACGTCACAACATCCATTTGGAGCTCGCACGATCATGCCCACTTTACAGATAAGGGCGTGGAGTCCCAGGGAGATCATATGGGAAGATTAGTGACTCAGGGCCGGCTGGGACAGACCCTGGCACCTCACCCCCAGCGGGTAGCACCGTGGAGTGGCTGGCAGCGGGGGCCTTGGCAGCAGACAGCTAGGGTTTGAATCCTGGCGCTGGGTGACCTCAGACAGATTCCTTAGTCTCTCTAGGGTCTCCTTCCCTCATGTGCGCAATGGGGATAATGCTTAACTAATGGGGCTTACCTAGAGATTCAGCACAGTGCCGGCGCCCAGCAAGCGCCCCGAGTGGCTGTTTGCTGGCGTACAGTCTCCAGGCAAGCGCCACGTGCCTCCTGGTAGCTCACTCAGCACCGCTACTGGGCGCCCTGCGTGCTTCCTGTGGCACTCTATCCTCTCATTGCTCTTCTGAGTAAAGAAAGGTGGCCATCGACATTATATTAGTTAATACCCCCAGGGGGCATTTGGGGGAGGTATTATTAGCCCTAGTTGACAGGGGTGGGAACTGAGGCTGAGAGTTTGGGTGAGTTCTCCAAGCCCCCCCGCCCAGGGGCGTGCCAGAGCCAGGGTCAGACTGGGAATTCATTCCCCAACACAACAGTTCCCAGGGGAAGCCCATGGTCGGGGACCAGCTGCCACCAGGGAAGTTCTGGATGAGGCTAAGTATTTTTGTCGCTGCATTCTTCCCAGGCAGCTCACTCCCTGGACTCTGGACAGTTGCCAAGGAGGTGTGAAGGGGAAGGCAGAAGGAGGACTTCCTGTGGAGGGCGTAGGCCAGGCAGTGAGGCAGCCGAGCTGTCGCTTCCGGAGCTGACATTGCACATCTCGCTCACGCACGCGACACTGCTGCAGACGAGGCCTCATGCCCTCCCGGTTTTCCAGAGGCAGAGGAGTCACAGAGAGCTCCCGCCCCTTGCCCCCGCCTTCCCTGGCCCCCCTCCTGTGCTGCTGCCCTACTGCCTTCCATCCGGGAGGATACAGCCGGCCAGGGCAGTTTGGAATCCACATCCAAGCCAAATGACCCTTCCCCACCACCACGGGCGCCGCAGCCCTCTCTTCCTGCAGCAGCCTCTGGTCCTCTCACCAAACAGGCCGGAGCCTCCTTCAGCTTCTGCGTTGGGGGCGGTTGGGGGTCAGGGAGGGGCCTCTCCTGCTTCCGCCACGCATCCTGGGAACACAGAGGTGGCATCAGCCTGGGACAGCGTCTTCAAGACTCCACACCTCAAGGCTCCCTCTGTAGGTCCGCCATGAAGCCGGGACTTCGTTAGAGGACCAGGCGGGTCCTGGAGCCGGCAAGGTCCTTGCAGTGCCCTGCCCCGCCGCAGCCTCCCAGCCCCCGCCGTGCCCCACGCCCCTCCATCTCCACGCTCCGAGCCGCGCGCCCCCGCCAGGTCCACGCGGACTGGAGGCGCCAGACCCAGCCAGAAACGTCGGGAGCCAGCGCCGCCAGACTGTGCTGGGCTCGGGCTGAGGAAGCTGAGGGGCCCAGTGGCTCCCCAGGCGGGCTCCTGTGAGGGGCTCAGGAGAGCACCCGCTCCAGCGGCGGCGGGCCCTAGATGCTACAGACCGCCCAGGGGCCACAGTTGGGCAGTCCAAGGCTGCCCGGCCTGTCACAAGATCTCAGAGCTGCTAAGGGACTGGCTTCCCCTGCTGTCACCGATACCCCGAGAGGGAGCTGCGGGGTGGGGGAAAGGTGTAAGCTTGGACTTCCAGAAGCTAGGGTGGAATGTCCCCCCGCCCCGCCCCGCCCCGCCCCGCCCCGCCCCGCCCTCGCACGCGGGCCGTGTCTTTCCTCCGAGGGTGACCCTGGGGAGGTCCTTTCACCAGTGGGCGGTCTCCGCACAGCTTCAGAGCCTGTGACATGGAGGGCTGCTGTGGAGGAAGGAGCCTAGAACTTGCTAGACCTTCACACACACACCCGCCCGGGAGCCTGGCCTCCCTGCGGAGCAGTCCCTGACATAGAAAAGGAAGGAATTAGCATAATCATCAATTACACTCTCTCCACTAGCTTCCCTGTGAAAATAATTTGCCGGTGCCCAGAGGCAGGGCTCCTCTAAACAGCCACCAGGTCGGGCGACGTAAGGCTCAGGGAATTGTGGAATCAAGCTAATTAAGTGGAAGCCGTCCTCCTGGGGCTGTGTGTTCCTGCGGCTCTGAACGCATCGTCTTACACACAAAAGCAGCTCTAGAAAATGTGGAGAAGCACGGAGTGATGCCAATGACGAAGATGATTAGAGGGTTGGAAAATGAGATGGACATCAGATTAAAGATCAAGGCAACTAGGACTGTTTAGCCGGAAGGAGGAAAAAATGAGGAGCAGGAGCAGGCAACTTAATCATCTCTTCCCATGTTGCATGAAGAAGATACCCCTCCGCTCCTTTCCTCCCCGAGCCTGCGCTCTCCCGCCCTCACTCCCTGTATCTTTATCTCACGCATCTTTGTGTTCTATTTACTTTTCTCTCTTTTGTTTTGTTTTGTTTTGTTTTTTTCCGAGACCAGATCTCACTCTTCCAGGCTAGAGTGCTGTGGCACGACCATCACAGCAGCCTCCAACTCCTGGGCTCAAGTGATCCTCCCACCTTAGCCTCCCGAGTAGCTAGGATCACAGGTATGTGCCACCACACCTGACTAATTATTAATTTTTTTTGTGGAGATAGGATCTTGCTGTGTTGCCCAGGCTGGTCTTGAACTCCTGGCCTCAAGTGATCCTCCTGCCTTGGCCTTCCAAAGTTCTATTTACTTTTCAATTCATTTTGACCTGTATGGAGCATCTACTCTGTGCCAGACACTTTACCAGATTCTGGAGCTAACAATGATGAAAAGACAGGGTTTCTGCCTTGCGGGTCAAATAGAGAAATGAGTCCATAACCTTAAACTATGCATACTGTAGGACTGTAGTGCTTCAGATGCTACGGGAGCTCAGGAGCAGTGTGGGTTGCTCAGCCCTGTTTGGGCTTCAGGAGAGTTTGATGAGATGATGCCCAAGTGGAGACTTGAAGAATGAATCAGTGAGCCAGGTGAGGATGGGTGGGAAGAGCATTCCAGACAGCAGAAGCAGCCTGAGCCCAGAATGTCAAATGCAGTGTTTGAAGGCAACTACGGCTGGCCTTTACTGAAGCCAAAAGTAGAGAAGCAAAAAGGGTGGTTCAGGGTGTGGCCAGAGGGTCAGGCAGGGCCCAGATCCCAAGGTCCTGCACCCTGGGATAGGGAACATGAGCTTTATCTGGAAACCAGCACTTCCCAGAGTGTTGAGAATAATATAGGTTACATGCAGCGTTAATAAAAGTTCCAAAATAAATAAAAGGTGCTTCTTGGTAAAATAAGTTGAATTGACCTTGAGTTAAACCAGTGATTCTCCACTTAGGGCTGATTTTGCCCCCCTACCCCAACCCACCCAGGGGACATTTGGCAAAGTCTGGAGATATTTTTGGTTGTCCCAATTTGGGGGTGGGTTGCTATTGGCATCCAGTGGGAAGAGACCAGGGATGCTGCTTATCATCCTACAATGCAAAGGGCAGAACCCTACAAAAACTACTTCCCCCATCCTCAGGGCTCCCACAGCCCCTGCACAGGCCCTGCGGATTGTTCGTCTCTGTACTATCACGGTCTTTTTGCTGGTTGGTTTCCCAGCAAAACATTAGGACTGTGCAGGTTCTGATGACTGGGTTCAGGTAGCCAGGATTTGGAGGAGGGCAGAGGAAGATGTGGAAGAGAGGACATCCTGGCAGGGTTGGATGGAGGTGGCTACACTGGGTGGAATCTGGCTCTTTGGGGATACTTCTGCCATCAGTGTTGGTGGTTGATTCTAGGGGCTCTTTCCATTTTAGCAGCCCCTCACCAGCTGTGCCAGGGGCTTGGGGAAATTAGACCTGACCCTGAGGAGCTGGCCAGGTCAGTTAGAGTCAGGGACCTGCTCTGTGCTGGGCACTGTGTGGGTGCTGGGAAGACCATCCTCTATGGTCAGCTTCTCCTGTTTAATTTTTCTTCCCAGAATCTTGTAACATATCTATTTTTTCAGTTGGTTTGCCTGTCTCTTCTCTCTCTCTCTCTTTTTTTTTTTTTTTTTTTTGAGATGGAGTTTCGCTCTTGTTACCCAAGCTGGAGTGCAATGGTGCAATGTCTGCTCACTGCAACCTCCGCCTCCTGGATTCAAGCGATTCTCCTGCCTCAGCCTCCTGAGTAGCTGGGATTACAGGCATGTGCCACCACACCCAGCTAATTTTTTGCATCTTCAGTAGAAATGGAGTTTCACCACGTTAGCCAGGCTGCTCTCAAACTCCTGACCTCAGGTGATCTGCCCGCCTTGGCCTCCCAAAGTGCTGGAATTACGGGTGTGAGCTACCGCATCTGGCTGCCTGTCTCTTCTCTTCACTCCCTTCCCCACCCCTGAATGTCAGCCCCATGAGGGCAAGGCTTTTCATTTGTTTTGTTCACAGCAGTATTCCCAGAGTCTAGAGCAGCGACTGGCATGTAGATTGTGCTCAACTAAAATTTGTTGAATGGGCCAAGCACAGTGACTCATACCTGTAATCTCAGTGCTCTGTCTCTATGAAACATTTAAAAATTAGTTGGGCATGGTGGCACATGCCTGTGGTCCTAGCTACTTGGGAGGCTAAGGTGGGACGAGCTCTTGAGCCCAGGAGGCAGAGGTTAAAGTGAGCTATGATTGTACCACTGCTCTCCAGTCTGGGTGACAGAGCAAGATTCTGTCTCAAAAAATAAAAATAAAAATAAAAATAAAAATTGTTGAATGAATGAACGTCTGAATCCCTGTCCTGCTCTACAGCTAGCTCAGAGTGCGTGGTGCTGGGGTTAAAGTCTACCACGGCAGGAACAGGAAATTCCGAGGAAGTCTCCTCCTAAAACATGTAGCAGTTTTTCATTATCCAGAGTGATCATTCTGAAATTGCTTCAGGGGGAAAGACGTGGGAACTTCACACTTCCACCCAGGGTGCCCCCTCAACAATCTGGAATGATGGACTAACCATTAGCAGAGGGAAGAGGGGGCAGGATAGGATGATGCAAAAGGCCAAGCTAGCCGACCACCAAATGAAATTGTAGTTACTTGACAGGACAATGGCATGAGCAAAGGTCTCCTGCCTCCCGGAACTGTTGCCAAGCATTGTGACACACAGGCCTAATCGCATCTGAGTGCAGTGCTGCAGAGGAACGGCCCACGCGGCTGGCAGGGCTTCAGTCACTGCCTGCTTGCCTGAGGAAGCCCATGCATCACAATGGGGGCCAACAGGGCTCCCCAGTTACACATGGGGAGTGAGGACCAAAGCAGGAGAGCAAGTGTCTACTGGTCCCCTTGGAAACAACACAAGAAAATAAACACTTGTGGGTAGAAGCAGGTGTCCAGGCCTAGTCAAGGTTGCCAGGGAATTTTGTGCTAATAGGGGTTTTGTTTACCCCGAAGGCAGCAGCTTGGGCTATGAGCACAGCAAGGATGTTAGGCATCTGGGTTCAAATCTCAGCTGACCCTCCAAGCTGTGGGTTCCAGGCTGCGGAGGCTAAAAATCTCCAGCTGTCTTTTTGAGCTTTGTGGCCCCAGGGAAGTCATTTATAAAAAGTGTGTGTAGGTGAAGGCAGGGGTTGTTATCTGCTCTGCTAAGCTACAGGTTTATTGGGAGGCTCAAAAAGGTAAGGAAGGGTGGGTGTGATGGCTCACGCCTATAATTCCAGCACTTTGGAAGGCTAAGGTGGGAGGATCACTTGAGGCCAGGAGTTCAAGACTAGCCTGGACAACATAGCAAGACCCCATCTGTACAATAAATAAAAATATTAGCTAGGCATGGTGGTACATGCCTGTGGTCCCAGCTACGTGGGAGGTTGAGGTGGGAAGATCACTTGACCTAGGAGTTTGAGGTTATAGTTAGCCGTGATCCTGCCACTGCACTCCAGCCTGGGAAGAGTGAGACCCTGTCTCCAGAATTAAAAAACAATAATAAAACATAAATAAAAATAAGTTGAAAAAAAGGTAGAGCAAGAGGAAGGGCCTTGAACCCTAAAGTGTGAAGTGTAGGTGGGAATGAGGGGGATGTAGCAGTGCCCCCCAGGATGGGGATGCGCATCAGAAACAATGACAAGCTCCCTGGGGGTGGCCTTTGAGTTACCAGTGGGAACCAACTGGCTTTCATGCATACACCTCACCTGCAGGAGATGCCTTCTCAGTCCCTGGGGTTGTTGGAATTCTACTTAAGGCCTCTTAATGGACAACTCCCTGGAGGCCCAGAGACACACAGGTCATATGGGCTGTCTGAATGATTATTATAGTAATTTATTACATAGCGTATAATTTATAGTCAGCTTATAGTCATATAGCATTTTCAATTTGTCAAGCTCTTTCCCACAAATGTAATCCTTAAATAACACCAAAAGCTAGGAATTGTTACGCTCATGTTACAGAGCACAGTTTTACAGAGGCTCAGAAAGGATGGGTGAATTTCCCAAAGTCACACAGCCAGTTAGTATCAGAGACAGGCTTTGAGTTCAGGCCTCTGACTGCAGGTTAGCTTGGTGTTTGCTGTGTACATAAGACTGTTCTCTCCTTCCATAGTTCCATCCTCGCCTCCTTTTTTTTAGAGTCTTTGCTTTGGAGCCCACTTTTTTGGTTTGCGTTGTTTAACCAATCTCCCCTGACAAATCTAATCAGAACCCTCTTTCTGACGAGGACAGCCTGGAATACAGAATTCTCTCCGGGACAGACTACTGTTCTCAGAGCTTAGCCTGGGCAGCTTCCTCAGCTGGTGCCATGCCCTTGGGATGGTGCACCTGGCAGGGCTCCTTACCTAGCCTGTGCTCCCTCTGCCAAGAGAACCTGCCATCCTCAGTAAGGCAGACATAATTATTCCAACATGTATAGATCGCCTGAGAAGGTGATTTCCTAGATCTCCCAGATATGAGATGATGAACACTCTCTCTCCTTAAAATCAGTACAGTCCACTCACTTCCCTGTGGAAAGGGAATTTTGCACTGGGATTCTGAATGCTAGGAATAAAACGAAGGAAAGAGAGCATTAGTTTACAATAAAGATTAAAATACTCTCTGATGTTTAAAATAACTCTTCATATACTACCAATTAATTTCACATCCATTATTACGTTTATTCCTTACAATAGCCCTGTGAGGTATTATCAGCTCAATTTGAAATATGGGGGAAACTTTGGTTTAAAAGTGCATAGATGACTTGCCCAAGGTCACAAGGCTGACACACAATAGAGATGGAACAAAGACTTGGTTCTTCTAAGAGTCCAGGGCTTCACAGATGGCAACAGCTGTTACTTTCCATAGGTGAAAAGTTAATCAACAATAAATTCAGGCTGGGCGTGGTGGCTCAAGCCTGTAATCCCAGTACTTTGCAAGGCTGAGGTGGGTCGATCACTTGAGTCCAGGAGTTCAAGACCAGCAACATAGTGGGAATCCATCTCTACAAAAAATTAAAAAATTAGCTGGGTGTAGTGATGCATACCTGTGGTCCCAGCTACTCAGGAGGCTGAGGCAGGAGGATCACTTGAACCCAGGAGGTTGAGGCTGCAATAAGCCATGTTCACACCACTGCACTCCAGCCTGGGCAACAGAGTGAGACCCCATCTCGAAAAAACAAAAGACAAAATTCAAAGGTTGATTAAAAGTAGGGACTTCTAATGAGAATCGCTTTAAATTCCATAACATTATTACTTATCTCTTCTCCAAGAATAAGAAAATTAGGCTAAGGCATCTAACTGATGCTCACCACAAACCTATGATCCAATATTATAGCAGGTACGTGAAGACGGATAAGAGGTATGTATTAAGAGACTCACCAGCCATTGCTTGATGTTGGGTCCATGGCCGTTGTCCAGGACTTTGACTTTAAGAGAGTCCAGGCTGGTGTTGTCTCTGAATAGTTACAGAGCAATACTCGGTTTCTTACCCAAATGTCCAGAGGAATTTAAGAATAAGTGTAAATCCGCATGGTGGCTCACGCCTGTAATCCCAGCACTTTGGGAAGCCGAGGCAGGTGGATCATGAGGTCAAGAGATCGAGACCATTCTGGCCAACATGGTGAAACCCTGTCTCTACTAAAAATACAAAAATTAGCTGGTCATGGTGGTGGGCTCCTGTAATCCCAGCTACTCGGGAGGCTGAGGCAGGAGAATTGCTTGAACCTGGGAATCAGAGGTTTCAGTGAGCCACGATTGCGCCACTGTACTCCAGCCTGGTGACAGAGCAAGACTCTGTCTCAAAAAAAAAAAAAAAAAAAATTTAAAGAAAAATAATAAGTGTAAATCACAGTCTCCACCTTTAGGGAGTTTACAATTTGTCAGGAAGGTAAGGTTTATTATGAAATCTTTGCATGGTCATGTACAAAACAGAATGGAATTGAATGCTCATCTGCTTGGTACCTAGTCTGAGAAGGCTTCTTGAAGGAAATAGGTCTTGAGAATGGGTAGGACTTAGAGGGAGAGGAAGGAGAAAGGGTTTCCAGTCTGATGGAGGATGAGGGTATACTAAGCAGCAGAAGGGTATTGGGGATGCATGGCTCCCAGGGCCACCCTGCCCACACCCCTGGCACTCTGGTCATTCTGCACACGTTACTTGGGTCCTTGTACAAGCCAGGTTTTAACTCTCAGCCTTTGTACCTGCTATTTCCTCTTTTGGAAAGAGCTTCCCTCCCTTGTGTTTTTGTCCCCCATCTCTCATGCCTCGTTTACCTGTTAAACTCTTCTCTCCTGCCACTTCAACTTCTATTCTACCATGAGACTGTCTCTGACCCACTGTGGTGCTTTGTCTTCCTCTTTGTGGCACTAACTGCGAGGAGCAATGTTTTGTTAGTGAGTCTGTGTCCTCCACCAGATCATGCCCCTTGAGAACAGAGACTTCTTTCTGTTAATTTTTGTATGGTATTTGTTGAATAAATATAAACAAAAGATGGAAATATTGAATGAATGAATGAATAAGTCTGCAAAAAGATACTCTCGCTATAGGTTCACCTAGAATCAGTGGTGCCCTGGGCCACTAGATGAAATATGCCTAATAAATTGTACAGGATTAATGATTCTGCAATGAATGATCAATGAATTGACTGAGTTATATATACATGAGAGTGAAAACACATCATCACTATTCGGCTGACTTGGTTGACATTTTTGTTTTAACTTTTTGCCTTGAAGTCGGTGAGGCTGAGACCTGGAGGATTAGGAGGAGTTCATCGAGGGTAGGGTGCAGAGCATGCTGAACAGCCTGTGCAGGGCCTAGAGGAGAGAAGGCATGGGCTCAATGCAAGTGGTTCAGCAGCAGCTCATAGGCCATGAGCAGAATCTGGAAAGGCAAGAGAGGAGGCCAGAGAAGCGAGCAGGGGCCAGAACTCCAAAAGAATCCAACTGCTTCCTGAGGACAGTAGGATATAATTAGAACCTTTAATTTAAGCAGGGTGTGTTGCCATATTTTTTTTTTAAGAAAAGAAAGAGAACCTTGACTGAAATGTAAAGAATGGTTGAAGCAGAATAAGACTGGAGGCTGCTGGGAGGCTGGTTTTAAGGCTGTTGCAGAAACCTGGGTATGGGATGGGATGGTGGGGGCTGGACTAGGGTGGTAGCTGTGGGTTTGGAGGGAGGTTAAGGAGGTAGAATGGACACACCTTAGTGACAGTCAGGATTGGCAGGTGGTGAGGGTGCTGGTGGTGGGAGTCTAGGAAAAGGAGTCGAGGGTGATAATGCTAAGGGGTCTGGCTTGGGAAGCTGGGTGGATTTCAACTGAGAGAATGTGTGGGAAGAGGTACAGCTGGGATGAGAGGGAGGAAAGAATAAGTTATTTCTAGGAATTTTTCTAAACATAGGTTTTGTTGAGGGTCTTGATTATATGATATATATACATACACCTAGATGGTTTTCCAATTAGTATAATTGCAGTGTTTTAATTAATTAATCTGGTTACTTAATGTAATTGAAATAGTATGCTTTTTCAATTAATGCAATAACTATCTTTCATGCTATTATAAACTATATGCTATTATAGAATCTTCACAAACATTAAAGGGCAAAATGTAAATAAATATGTGCACTGTAAGAGAAAATGAGGGTTAGGGACACTGATTGAAGGGGTTCCTCTGCTGCACTCCTACAAGAGCAGGACAGCCTTTGCAGCCCACCCCCAGCATCTTTTGGGAGAGGCCTGTTCTTAGGACAGAGAGCGAGAAGAGCCTACAGTTGTACCCAGGAGGCCCCAAGGGCATCACTACAAAAGGGGCAGGGGACCCAGGGGGAAGTCAACCTCAGGAGCGAGGGCGGAAGGGGCTCAGGGGAAGATCTGTGACTATGAAGGGGATATGAAGAAAACTTTCCCAACTGACTGGCAAGAGAAAATGAGTGTCTTTGAAAGTATTCTGTAATATCAAAAACGGAATACAAATTTATGGAACTATCACTGTTGTCCACAATCAAAACTATCCATTTAAAACTGATGGAAATTTTCCTAGTATTCATCTGTAAAACAACAGGTATCATGAAGGAGACTTTTTTATCACCTTCTCCTTTGTACCTTTTGAACCATTCAACTATATATATATGTGTGTGTGTGTGTGTGTGTGTGTGTGTGTGTGTGTTATCTCCACCTCCTGGGTTCAAGCCATCCTCCCACCTTAGCCTCCGGAGTAGTTGGGACTACAGGCGTGTGCCAGCACGCCCGGCTAATTTTTGTGTTTTTAGTAGAGTTGGGGTTTCACCATGTTGGCTAGGTGGTCTTGAATTCCTGGCCTCAAGTGATCTGCCCACTTCCGCTTCCCCAAGTGCTGGGATTATAGGTGTAAGCCACTGCTCCTGGCCACAACAACAATTTTTTAAAAAATTCTGTAAATCAGTTCTCACATGCACTTACTCATTATTATTCAATCATGTAAAGACAGATCAGATCATCAGGATGTTTTGGAGTCAAGAAATCATAAAAAGAAAGGCAGTGATTATGTCTCACAGTAATTTTATTCAACGGAAAAGCATGAGGCCCATGCCTAGGATAACATTAGATGATCACATATTGAACTAAAAGTAAATGAGTCACAGTGGCGTTGCAGAGGGAAAGGGCATGGCATGAAATGGACAGGATTTAGATTCCAGTTGGGCTAAACTTCTTGGTGCCTCAGTTATTTTCATCTGTAAAATGAGTATAATTAAACTTTTATAAAGAAACATTATTGGACTCAACCAGGATAACCTCTGGGAAGCCAGCTGGCACCTGTGACCTACAACTCTCTGTGTGTCTGTTTGCTGAATCTTAGAAATAATGACTTTTCATGTGCAGGAATGCTTCTGACCACAAATAATGGAGAAACCTGACGAGATGGCTGGGATAAATAGGGGCTTATTTTTCTCACTGTATAACATGTTTCTGGAGTCAGTGAGTCCAGGGCTGGGGTAGGGTGACCAATGTCCAGATTTGCCGAGGACCATTCCTGTTTTAGCATCTTGGGAAACCTCCACATGGTTGGTCAGCCTAGCAGTAATGGTCATCAGTTCACCATCAGGAACCAAGGTACTTTCTTCTTTTTCCCTTGGCCAGTCTGACTGTGGCTTGCTGCCTCATGGTTGCAAGATGACTGTTGCACCTTCAGGCATCACATCTGCATTCCAGGTAGGAGGAAGGGGGGTGGCAAAAGGATCCAAGGCATTCTCTTAGAGAAGTTTACTTCTTATTCTGGAAAGAAAGTGTTCCTCAAAGACTTCCACTTATAGCTTATTGGCCAGAGTTGTCTCACTAGCTGCAAGAGTAGCTGGGAAATTGAGGTTTTGTTTCCACGCTGGTAGAAGAAGGCTAGGGGAGAAGGCCAGGAGAGGCTTTTGGGTGACCCCTCCGCAGTGTCTGGCCCAGCTCCTCCTCTTTCTCGCACCCAGCCACAGTGTACTGAACACCTGCCATAGGACCGGCACTGAGCTAGAATCTGTGATGGACAGAAAGACGAATAAACGCAACCCCCAGCCCGATTAAGCACATGGCCTGCGACAAAGATGACTATGTCAGAGGGCAGCTGTGAGAGTGTGGGAGGTGCTGTGCTGCCAAATCTCCCTGAGATGCAAGTGTGAATGACAAGCTTGGAGGATTAGCTGGGTAATATTGAACATGATGTACTTTCCAATAAAGGTGGATCCCAAGATTTGAGGACAGGACTTGGCAACGAGAAAGCTTCGGAGAGAACAGCCAGCTGGGTGTGAGAAGAAGGAATGTGTGTGCAGGGGTAAAGCACCTCTCACCCCTGAAAATGACCAGGCTGGGGGCTTGCCGTGGCATTAGGGAGCCATTGTGAATACAACAGTGTGAGAATGGAGATCTGAGTGACCGTGGAGCACACCAGCATAGAGCCGCAAGAACTCCTTGTGGAGATGAGTCACCACCCACAAATGAAGAGTCCAAACATGCCCTTGAGAAAAAGAAGACCAAACCTTTATCTCCTGCCTGAGGATCCTGCTGGGTGCTCAAGTCTCACCCGGCCTGGTTTCCTATCCTTTCAGCCTCTGATGCTAGCCCCCTCCTCGCTTTTCAACCTCTCTCTACTTCCCTAGCTCAGTTGCTAAATCCACTGCTCGGCCCAGGTCTGGCCAGCCTCTAAGCCAGGCAGGCCAGAGGCAGCAGCCTCAGTTGCCAGCCAGGGTTGATGCCTGATGCCAGCGACCCGCTTGGGTTCCTAAGCAAGCAGCAGCGTGCTCTGCCTCCCCTGCACTGGTACTGGCCAGGTCACAGCACAGATGTGGCTCTAACCGCCCCCCCCAGTAGCCTCAGAGCCACAGGAGCAGACCTGGAATTATCCTGTAGATTCCTCATGTGAACTCACGGAAACAGAAAAAAAAAATAAAAAGCCCTCAAGGTAGGAGAGTTACTGTCATGTTGCCCATGAGGAAATGAGGCCCAGGGAGGCCAGGTGAGCAGCTGGAGGTTACCTGGACACTCAGGGTCAAGGTCGGTGATAAGGTAAAGCCCTAGGACTCCAGATTTGACCCAGTAGTTGAAACAAACCCAAGAGTTGCCCCCTTTTTATTTTTTTGAGAATGAGGAAAGCTTTACTCAGAGCACACCTGTCCCCTTCTACATCTCCAGTGGTTCCTAAATTCTAGATCTGGACAGTATGAAAAATTCAAGTTCTTGAAAACTAAAAATCAATAATGCATATTTCCTTTGGACATACACAGATGTAAAAGCATTTTTTTTTTTTTTTTTGAGACGGAGTCTCGCTCTGTCACCCAGGCTGGAGCACAGTGGCTGGCTCTCAGCTCACTGCAAGCTCCGCCTCCTGGGTTCACGCCATTCTCCTGCCTCAGCCTCCCGACTAGCTGGGACTACAGGCGCCTGCCACCTCACCTGGCTAGTTTTTTGTATTTTTTTTTAGTAGAGACTGGGTTTCACCGTGTTAGCCAGGATGGTCTTGATCTCCTGACCTCGTGATCCGCCCGTCTCGGCCTCCCAAAGTGCTGGGATTACAGGCTTGAGCCACCACGCCCGGCCAAAAGCATTTTTTTAAAGGACTGTGAGACTATGTACAAAGCTGATTGTACGTGGCACTTTTGGAGACATCCTTCTTCTCAGGGCCTTCTTCTGGGAAAAGAATCAATTCTCCGGCAGTTCTCTCACACACTTTCTTTTTTGGTTTGATACCTAGCTACTGAGCAGTGGTTGAGGAGGTTCTTCCCACTTCAGGCTACTAGTTCAGAAGGGCTCCTCATTCCAGGGTATCCATCAAGCAGGGACTGCAAGGACGTCTGGGTGACCCGAGCCCTCTGTAGGGTATGGCCAGCAGGGACGAAGGGACCAGTCCCAGGCATTGGGTTGCTCAGAAGCTCACCAGACAAAGACCCCAAGAGGCAGCCAACAGGGAAGACCTTATTGTCCACTGCAAAGCCACATTCTGATGACAATAAAAGAACACCCATGTGAGAGCCCGTAAGACTGTAAGAGAAGAAGAACCAACATGGATTGTGCTCCTACTTGTGCCAGGCACCGACAGTACCAGGATGCCTTTGCTGAGGAGAGATAGTTTGAGGAGTAACAGCCTTCTGTTACTGAGCAAAGGGTGGAAGCGGTGAGAACTCTTCATTCACTCACAAACTCTTCTCTGGTAGCCATGTCTCATTTTGTGTGCACTTGCTGGTCTTTGTGTCTTCACATTGCATGCCGTGAAGACACCTCTATTAAAGCATTTTCATAGAGAAAAAAAAGAGGTCTTACATTGAGCATCTGATTTAATCTTCCCTAAAAACCTGCAGAGATGGGTACTATTATCCCCATAATATAGATGAAGAAACTGAGACACGGAGAGACTAGGTTATTTGCTCAAGCTCTCTTAAGCTCTTAACCACTACTCTATAGCTGCTTTGGAGAGAAACCAGAAAACAAAAAAGGGTGGAGGGGAGAAAACAAACACATACATTCCTCTCAATCATTATATTAACACTTGAAGGAAGGGAGTATTATCCCCACTTTATAGGTGAGGAAACTGAAGCTTAGTTAAAAGGTGTCCCGAGGTCACATAGCTGGTAAGCATTGCTCCACGTATGGAGTCCAAGCCTGTCAGCCTCCAAGGCCCAAAACCCCTAATTCCCAAATGATGATTTCCAGCCAGGGAACTATGCTTCAGCATAGTTGGCATTGGAACGAAACATCAAGCAGGGTTCACTGGACAGAGGTGGGAGGGCAGGCAGGCCATGCCATAGGCCTGCATCAGCAAAGTCCCAGGGTTTGAAAATGCATGATCTGTCTGTTAATAGATGAAAGGCACCTAATGACACATTCCTTTAGTACAGTTCTCACTGGACAATAAAATGCCACATCTCACTATTTTGAGATGCGAAAATGATTGCAAAATAAATATACATTGAACTCAGAATATGAAACTGTATATAACAAGATGCCAATTTGGTAGAGGTGTGTGTGTGTGTGTGTGAGAGAGAGAGAGAGAGAGAGAGAGAGAGAGAAAGACTACAAGAAAATCCACCATCTTGTTAAGTGGATTTTTCAGGATGTGAGGCTCATAAATGATTTTTGTTTTCTGATTTTACTTTTCTGTATCTCAAACACATTGAACGGTACCTTTACAGCTATGAAAAGAGATCTTATTTGCTTACAAAGATGCAAGGCACAGCTTTTTCCTGATACCATTGACAGGGAAAGGATGAACCTCTGTTTATCCCATTGACCCTCCTCCTCTCCTGTCTTGCCAGCTCACAAGTTGATTTTCCAAGACTTTCCATTTGTGAGTTCTTGATGTTTAATTCAACATCAAGGATTCAACATTCAAATTTGTTAAAACAATTTTGGTGGGAGTGGAAGAGATGATGTCCGATGTGATCTGCTTTGAAGACCTCAGGGAGGGCTATAATTTACCCACGCCTGAAACACACATGTGAAAGCTTTAAGTTTCCCCGAGCTGTTCCCATCTGACCAGGGAAAAGTGTGGAATCCCCTGAAATCCTCAGCAGATCTCTGAGCACACAGCTCCTAAGTCTCATCCTGCTGTCTCTCTACCTCACTCTGCCCTTACATCACTGCCTGTGTAGAAAGCAAACCCTTAAACTCAAGTTGAAGTTGCTATGATTTTAAAAGCTTTTAGAGATAAAATCAACCTGGAACGTAGTGGTATGTAATGACAAAGTTGACAGTTGACTCCATTTACTTTCGTTCTTATGACTTCATTGTCATATATTCCCATTTGTATTTGAAGGGGTTTATCACAGATGCTGTTATTTAAGTGTTATTAAAAAAAATTCTGGAGCTAAAGAAAAAGAAATCATATACAAGGAATGGCCACCTGGATTGAAACAAAAAAGTTGTTCCAGTTTAAAAGTAGTCCTTGGTTTGACTTAAAAAGAATTCAAACATCCCTTTCCCCCTAGATTTGAAAAGTGTGTCTCCTTCTCCCCACTCTGTATTTTTTAAAAGGTCTTGGGTTCCATTTTCAAAATAAGTTCTATATTTTTAAGGGTGACACATACCAAGTAACCAGAAACTGGCCTTGGCTTGGAAAACCTCCCAGTTCTCATCAACATGCAATCACTAGCTCCTTTCAGCATGATGAATACTATTGATTGGCTCAGATAGGCTTGTGACCCAGCAGGGGTATTAGACATTGGCTATAAAACATCTCCTTATGAATTTTTTATTGGCTTGAGTGTCTGGAGAGCTGGGCAGCTGCCTCCCTGAGTGCTCTCCCTCCCTCCTTGCTCTCCCTCCTCCTCTCTGTGTCTCTGGGCTGATGATGCCACTCTGCAGGGCCACGTTATTGGATCAGAGTGATTAGCTTTACAGCCTGTTTTTCCGAGTAGAATCCAATTTCTTTTTCAGGTGCAGTGGGCTTACGAGTAGTCATGTGCTTTTTGTTTTGCGATGGCATCACAGGATTACTAGAAGATGCAGTAAACTGAAGTCATTTCCCATTAGCCATACTCCTCGGGATACTAAGACAATGTGTCACTCTGCACTTGCAGCATCACAAGCACTTTTCAGAAGAAAGAATGCCTTCAGCAGCTCAAGGAGAAGCTGACAAAGAGTTGAATTTTTCATACTGTCCAAATCTAGAATTTAGGAACCAATGGAGATGTAGAAGGTGACAAGTTTGCTCTGAGTGAAGCTTTCCCCATTCTAGAAAAAGTAAAATAAAATAAAAAGGGGGCAACTCTTGGGTTTGCTTCAGCCACTGGGTCAAGTCTGGAGTCTTGGGGCTTTACCTTACCACCCACTTCAGTGTGAGCTTGATAAATCCTCAATAGGAGTCTCTGAGAGATTACCGAGGCTCTCAGACAAAGCAGACTCTCGAGAAGCATCATGGTAGGCACTGCCAAACACCTTGGCTCACGATTCTCATCATAACCACAAGGGAGGAGGAACAGTGCTCCCACTTTTACGCTGGTGGAAACTGAGTAGCTGAGAACCTTGGTAATCTCTCAGAGACTCCTATTGTGGATTTATCAAACTTACACTGAAGCAGGTGGTAAGGTAAAGCCTTAGGACTCCAGACTTGGCCCAGGAGTTGAAGCATACCCAAGAGTTGCCCCCTTTTTATTTTTTTGAGAATGGGGAAAGCTTCACTCAGAGCACACCTGTCCCCTTCTACATCTCCATTGGTTCCTAAATTCTAGATTTGGACAGTATGAAAACTTCAAGTTCTTGAAAAATAAAAATCAATAATGCATATCTCCTTTGGACATACACAGATGTAAAAGCATTTTTTAAAGGACTGTGGGACTACGTACAAAGTTGATTATATGTGGCAGTTTTGGAGAGAGGGAGAGAAAGAAATGGAAAGGAGGTGGGTGGAGGTAAGGAGTGATTATGTTATTACAGGAAAAGAGCACTTAGCTTTATCTGTAATGTTCTAATACTTTTTAAAAAGGACAATGTGTTCATGTTTTACTTTAATGATTGTTTTAACAATGTATATATAGAAAAAGCAAGTGTATCAAATAAATGATAAATTTTGAGTCATTAAAGAAAAATTCAAGTTATCATGTTTAGAAATGGGCTTTCTTCTCAATAACACTTGTATCTAGGTGAAATTGGGTTAAAATAAACTTCAAGCACCAATTTTGGGGAGAAAATAAATAACACAAGGTCATTGGGTAGTCTGTGGAATGGAGAGGATAGTGGTGATTGGGTAAGGTGAATGACTGAGGGATTAACATGTGTGTATGACCTCCTTTCACATGTGTGGTCTTCTCTCTGGTTCTGCTTCTTCTGTAAAACATGAGGGACTGTGAAAAACTCATAATGCAAAGTGAGGAAGAACCTTGAGTCTCTGTGGTTGACTATCCCAAATAAGTCTGCCCTCCTTATCTATGGGTTCTGCATCTGTGGATTCCAGCAACCGCAGATCAAAAATATTCACAAAAAAGAGCACGCCTGTCCTGAATATGTACAGACCTTCTTCTTGCCATTGTTTCCTAACCAATACAGTATGAAAACTATTTACTTAGAACTTACGCTGTATTAGGTACATGTAATTACATTACATTAGGTACATGTAATACATGTCTGTATTACAAATAATCCAGACATGACTTAAAGTGTACAGAAGGATGTGCGTTTTATATCAGGGACTTGATATCTGCGGATTCTGGTATCTGGTATCTAAAGAGATTCTGGAACCAATCCCCCACAAATACCAAAACATGACTGTATTTTGCTGTACAAAGGAGAAAAAAAAATAAAGTAAAGGAATCAGGAAATGCCATGTCGTAAATGAAAGTGAGAATTCTTTCTGGTTTCAGTCTCTGCTAAGGAAATCCAAATCCAAACTCTACCTGGGAACCGTGGCTAGTTTTAACAAAGTGTATCACTCGTCTCATTCACAGCAACCTACATACCTGAGCCATGAGGCTACAGTCACCAAAAACAACTATGCCAAAAGAAACTGTTCTTTGCATCTATCTCCAGAGTGCTTATCACCATAGCACAAATACACCATTTGTTCTTGAGCCATTGATATAAATTGCTTGGTAAGTTTGAAGAATAAAAACAAATACACACCCACCTAGTCCCTTCTACAGAGGCCACTTGAGATAAATACACTAAGAAGACTGTATTGTGTCTGCCCCTAGATATTAGGTGTTTTCCTATAGCTCCTCCCTGATTTTATAGACTAAAACTCCCAAGTGAACAAGAACTTGTCTATTTCTAGACAGAGAGCTTCCAGAAGCTAGTTTCCAAGCCAGAGTGGATGGAAGTGTCACGTTGTGGGTATTTCAAAACTCATGAGCCTGACCCCTCTGTTGGAGTGGTCATGATTTTCCAGACAGCAGCTGTTAGCCCATCCATATCATGGTTATTACAGACTCCTTGGATGACAGGATCCTTTGCCATTCCTCTGCAAATATCTCATACTGATTACACAGTTTCTAAGCCCTCAGGACTTTTCTGCAAATTTGCACGTATTAGTAAATTTTTAATCAGGGAAGATGTGCAAAATACTGCATTAAACTCAAGGATAATCATTCTGGAATATCATGGTTGAAAGGAATTCCCATTGGTCCTCTAAATTGCCGTCTGCACCTACAGTCCTCAACCTCAGTGGATCTCCTTTTTCTGCTTCCCTTTGTTTTGCCCTCAGGAAGTAACAGCCCTTTGTAGAATTATAAAGTCACTCTTTATAACTATGCTCTCTATAAGTTTTGGAAGGCCTATTTTCCTTGTATCTTTAGGCTTTTTGTCATGGAGTAAACTGGACAAAGTTCAACCAGTTTCTTTAAAACTACAACTGTGATGATGAGGGCTACGTGGCAGGAGAAGGTCTGAAGTCACATGCATCTTTGAGGGACACCGTCCCTGGTCTCATGACAAAGATGACACAAGATGACAGGGCATCTGGGAAGGCTGTTTGTATCTGCCTTGCAGTCAGTGGGTGAGAGAGTGGGTTGATTCTGATGATTATGGTGAGCTTTTCCTTCCTCCTATTCTAAAAAGGTGAGTGGCCGGATGTTGCATGGTCTAGAAAGTGTCCTTCGCATGAATATCAGACATTGTGAAGATCTATGAAGACTGGATCTTATGAGATTGTATTTTTTTTTATTTTGGTGGAAAATGTTTTCTTAACTAGTAGTGTGATCATGACACAGAAGTCTATTTCCACCTCCAGCTCAGAGAAATAGTGTGGGAGCAACATGGAAGGAGCAGAAAATAAACTTTTTCTTCAGGCTTTAAGGAAGGGTAGCTCCCTCCACAGGTCAGCGAATGACTTTCAAGATCACTTTTGTAACCTCCTTTGCCCTTAGGCCCCTGCAGCCAGGCAATTTCACTGCCCACAAAAGGCAGTCCTCATGCTTGCGCTGTCTTCAAGTCTGTCCCCAGGCTGAAGGTTGCCTTCCCTTACTCATTCTGACTCCTTCAAGCCAACCTTCAAATTCAGCTTAGGGATGGATACCTCCCCTTTTATTCCAGCCCCTCTTTATTCCAATTGAGAACCTGTCAGTATGAGGCAGGAGAATAGGGTTTGGAGACAGGAACATAAGGACTTCCTAGAACTAAATCAAATGAGAATACTTCAGCTATGACAGGAAATATCCTCTCCATTTACATAGGGCATAGGCCGAGTAAATAACTTTGTAACTTTACTTCATCCTCTTCGTTTATATAGGGTGTACACCAAGTAACCACTAGAAACCTCTAGAGGGTATTTAAACCCCCAAAAATTCTCTAAGGGAACTCTTGAGCCCCTATGCTTGGGCCCATTCCCAGCTAGTGGAGGATACTTTCATTTTCAATAAATCTCTGCCTTTGTTGCATCATTCTTTCCTTGCTTTGTGCGTTTTGTCCAATTCTTTGTTCAAAACGCCAAGAATCTGGACACCCTCCACCGATAACAAGTAGACTGATCCCACCATTAGGCAGAGACCTGATTCATCCCTCCCCCAAATCTTCCTTTACCCAGATACCAAAGCTGGCACAGAACAATGGTCAATGATGTTGGTGAACCCAGTTGATGAATTCTGGCTCCACCCTTGGCACAGTTCTTTTCCTTCCTCCTGTTCTAGAAAGGTGAGTGTTACATAGGTGGTCTTTTCCCACCTGCTGTCTCTTGTCACCCCTTTATGTCTGCACCTCTGCATCTCATTCCACAGCTCCCAGTCTCCGCTGCTGCTTTAGGAGGTCGTTAGCAAGTGTTTGTTGACTGGCCCTTGAGAACAGAACGCGTCATGGGAAGTTACGTGACAGACAGATCCTAACCTGGACTGGTGTGTAGTTTCAATACTTTCGGCAAATTATTTACCTAATAATGGGTGTCTACAAAAACAACAAGTCAGACAACTCTATCTTTTCTCTCTCCTCCCACCCCTTCCCACCAAATTTCTTGAGAGAGTAATCTGTATCTACTGCCTTTATCTCATACCTTGTCCATTTAAATCCGATTTCACTTCCCATGCTCCCTCCACACTTATGCAAACTCTGAAATTGCTCACATCTATGTAATAGCTTTTCCTGAATTTTATCCTTGCTAATCTTCCTAATGAGTTTGATGCAGCTGTTCATGATTTCCTTGAAAATTTTCTTCCCTTATCTTTCGAGTGACTGGAAAACAGTTTGCCTCTCACCTCTCACTAACTTACCTCTCTCTCCCTGTTGGCTCATCTGTGCCTTACTTAAAACACAGGTGTGTCCCAAGATTTCTCCTCAATTCTGTTTTTCTTCGTTTTCTATATTTCCTTTCTGATGATCTCAAGTACCCATACTATCTCAATTAACACTTCCATGCAGATGTTATCCTAGTCCAGATCTTTATCCCTAGGCCAAATATCTACAGAGTTCTAGTTTCAAATTTTCTTTCCTTTTTTTGAGACAGGGTCCCACTCTGTCACTCAGGCTGGAGTGCAATGGCACGATCTCAGCTCACTAAAACCTCCACCTCCTAGGTTCAAACCATTCTCCTGCCTCAGCCTCCAGAGTAGCTGGGATTATAGGCATGCACGACCAAACCCAGTTAATTGTTGTATTTTTAGTAGAGACAGGGTTTTACCATGTTGGCCAGTCTGGTCTCGAACTCCTGACCTCAGGTGATCTGCCCTGTTCTGCCTCCCAAAATGCTGGGATTATAGGCGAGAGCCACTGTGCCCAGCCTGTATTTTTTTTTCTTTTAGAGACAGGGTCTTGCTGTATTGCCCAAGCTGGAGTGCAGCGGCACAATATGGCTCATTGCAGCTCTACTTCCCAGGCTCAGTGATCCTCCTACCTCACCTCTCAAGTAGCTGGGACTATAGGTATATACCACCATGCCCAGCTAATTTTTGTTTTTGTTTTTTTGTAGAGAGTCCTGTCATGTTGCTCAGGCTCATATTTTCAATTGTCTGCTGGATGGCTTCATCTAGATGATTCTCCTAGTCTTTCAAATGCAGGGGTTAAAATGAGAACAAATAATCTTGTCCCTCCAACCAGCTCCTCCTCCTAACTTCGTTATTAATATTTGTAAAAGAACATAAGCCGCTAACATTGAAATAAGGTTTAAAACAGAACATCTTTCACTCCTCCATCTCTCTTAAGCCCATATCTAATAAGTTGACTAATTACAGAGTCAGCATGCATTCATTGAATGCCTACTATATGCCTGACTCAGGGGATGTAGTGTGGAAAAAATAAAGGAGAGAGAGAAAAAGAGCAAGAGTGAGAGTGAGAGAAAGAGAGGGGAGAGAGAGAGAGAGATAAGGTGAGCTTATGGTCTAACAGGAGAAAAAGACATTCAGCAAACAATTTCACAAATAAGTTTATGACCACATATAAATAGTGCTTGAAAAGAAAGCTAGATGCTGCTCTGAGAACTTATTTTAAAGGCAGGACAGAAAAATTATTCTTTCACTTGATGAATATTTATTGACTGTCTCCTAAAGGCCAAGCACTGTCTGGGTGCCAAAGTGTCAAGCCCACCTCTGCAGTGCCTCTCAAGGCTTCTCCAGCACAGTACAGGTCCCTATTCCCTGTTCTTCAAGCTTCCTAACGGCCCCTCCTAACGGTCTCTCCACATTTCAACTCAGCCCAAATGCCGCTATCAGACGAATATTCCTGTAAGGCTGCTTTCTTATATTAGTTGCAGTAAAGAATTCAAGGCTGAGCACTGTGGCTCATGCCTGTAATCCCAGCACTTTGGGAGGCCAAGGTGGGCGGATCACGAGGTCAAGGGATCGAGACCATCCTGGCCAAAATGATGAAACCCTGTCTCTACTAAAAATACAAAAATTAACTGGGTATGGTGGTGTGCCTGTAGTCCAGCTGCAGTCCCAGCTACTCGGGAGGCTGAGGCAGGAGAATCGTTTGAATCTGGGAGGCAGAGGTTGCAGTGAGTCAAGATCACGCCACTGCCTTCTAGCCTGGCAACAGAGGGAGACTCCATCTCAAAAAAAAAAAAAAAAAAAAAAAAAGAATTCAAGACCCCATCTGAGGCCTGACCTCCCATCTTTCTTTCTGGTCTTATCTCCTAATCCCCTTTCATGTTTACCTGTCTTCCAGTCAAACAGGATTACTCCGTGTTCACAAACACATCCCATGCTTTTTTACCCAAAGTTATGCTTTCCACTTGGAATCCCATGTTGTCTGTTCATTGAAAGCCTTCTTTCCTCTTTCAAAGTTCAGTTTAATGGCTTTATAACTTAAAAATTTATGCCTTATTCTCCCTAATATCTTGCACCAATGGCAAGGACTTGGTTCTATTTATATTTATAGTAAGTCTACTCACCACTCTGCATACAACTTGCAAAGGAACCTTCTCATTACAGATGCTTAACAAGTATTTTCTTATTTTTGTCAGTAATAAGTAAATGCTTATTGCTGACAAATAATTGTTGTCAGAAATGTTTTCCTAGTCATTTTGCATGCATACATTACAATATCTCTTTCCAACAGCATTGTAAAATCTTTTTTTTTTTTTTTGAGGTTGAGTCTCGCTCTGTTAACCAGGCTGGAGTGTGGTGGTGTGATCTCGGCTCACTGCAACCTCCACCTCCCGGGCTCAAGCAATTCTCCTGCCTCAGCCTCCCAAGTATCTGGGATTACAGGGGCCCGCCACCAGGCCTGGCTAATTTTTATATTTTTAGTAGAGATGGGATTTTGCCATGTTGCCCAAGCTGGTCTCAAACTCATGAGCTCAAGCGATCTGCCTGCCTCGGCCTCCCAAAGTGTTGGGATTACAGGCGTGAGACACCACATCCGGCCTGGATTTCAAAATCTTTAAAAACAGAGGCAATGTTTTCTTCCTTTCCCTTTGTTTTCTCCGTAGTTCTTAGTATAGAACTATAAATAGAGCAGGAATATAAATATTAGCCAAATGAACAACTGATAAGATACGCTTTTTCATAGGAAAATAAATATTACATTAAAATCCATGGCTATATTCCTTAGTTTAAGATAATACCATTTTGGATTTTAGGAAAAGAAAAACCTATAGCTGGTATATTAACATCCATAAATTTCTTTTTTTTTTTTTTTTTTTGAGATGGAGTCTTGCTGTGTTGCCTAAGCTGGAGTGCAGTGGTACAATCTCGGCTCACTGCAACCTCTGCCTCCCAGGTTCAGGAGATTCTCTTGCCTCAGCCTCCTGAGTAGCTGGGATTACAGACGCACACCACCACGCCTGGCTAATTTTTATATTTTTAGTAGAGACAGGGCTTCACCATGTTGACCAGACCGGTCTCGAACTCCTGACCTCAAGTGATCTGCCTGTCTTGGCCTCCCAAAGTGTTGGGATTACAGGCATGAGCCACTGTGCCTAGCCTCCATAAAATTCGTTAGCCATTTTTTGGCCTTTGTAGTTTCATAAGCAACTATTGCTGCTCTACAAGCTATCACTTTTTATTGGCTTATTTTTTTTTTTTTTTTTGAGACGGAGTCTCACTCAGTCGCCCAGGCTGGAGTGCAGTGGCCGGATCTCAGCTCACTGCAAGCTCCGCCTCCCGAGTTTACGCCATTCTCCTGCCTCAGCCTCCTGAGTAGCTGGGACTACAGGCGCCCACCACCTCGCCCGGCTAGTTTTTTGTATTTTTTAGTAGAGACGGGGTTTCACCGTGTTAGCCAGGATGGTCTCGATCTCCTGACCTTGTGATCTGCCCGCCTCGGCCTCCCAAAGTGCTGGGATTACAGGCTTGAGCCACCGCGCCCGGCCTATTGGCTTATTTTTTAACTCTATCTTGTTAAATTCCATTCTTGGTCCATTAAAAAAGTTATCTTGTGGCCAGGCATGGTGGCTCACACCTGTAATCCCAGCACTTTGGGAGGCCGAGGCGGGCAGATCACAAGGTCAGGAGATCGAGACCATCCTGGCTAACACGGTGAAACCCCGTCTCTACTAAAAATACAAAAAATCAGCCGGGCGTGGTGGCAAGCGCCTGTAGTTCCAGCTAGTCGGGAGGCTGAGGCAGGAGAATGGCGTGAACCTGGGAGGCAGAGCTTGCAGTGAGCCGAGATTGTGCCACTGCACTCCAGCCTGGGCGACAGAGCAAGACTCCGTCTCCAAAAAAAAAAAAAAAAAAGTTGTCTTGAGTTTTCCTAATAGATTATCATTATCTATAAAGATAATTTTGTCTCTACTTTAAAATAGTTATATCATTTCTTTCTTTTTCTTATCTTATTGCATGGGTTAGAACTTCCAGATCAATATTTTAAAAATGAGAATAATAAGCCTTTTGCCTTACTGGGTTTTTCTTTTTATTTTCCTACTAGCAATTATTATGTTAGCTGTTGGTTTGAAATAAACACTTTTGAAAAGCATTTGTCTATTCTAAATCATGAAATCGCATCTAATTGTTTCTTTTCATATTAAAACTTTATTTGCACACTTATTAGATTGCTCTGTCAAACTGAACTACATAACTTAATTGAAGTGGAGATTTGGCAACTATTTGGTGATGGGATCAGTTATAGAGTGCCAAGCCAGATAACTTAAATCATGAGTCATTTGGTCTATCTTTACTGATAAAATTATCAAGAGAATTGGTGAACCTACATTAGCCTTTGTGCCATTTAGACACAAAATCTCTGGGAAAAGGTGACAAAATATGAAAATGTTCATGAATTCGCCTATCCTTTCATTCATCATCTATTCATTCATTTGATAAATATTTATTGAGTACTGCTATGTGCCAAACACTATTCCAGCATTGAGCTATAAGAATAAACAAGATGGCCAGGTGCAGTGACTCAGGCCTGTAATCCCAGCACTTTGGGAGGTGGAGGCGGGTGGATCATGAGGTCTGGAGATTGAGACCGCCCTGGCTAACACAGTGAGACCCTGTCTCTACTAAATATACAAAAAAATAGCTGGGTGTGGTGGCGGATGCCTGTCATCCCAGCTACTCGGGAAGCTGAGACAGGAGAATCGCTTGAACCCAGGAGGCAGAGGTTGCAGAGACTCTGTCTCAAAAGAAAAAAAAAAGGCACCAGGCACGGTGGCTCACACCTGTAATCCCAGCACTTTGGGAGGCTGAGGTGGGCGGATCATGAGGTCAGGAGTTCAGGACCAGCTTGGCCAACATGGTGAAACCTCGTCTCTACTAAAAATACAAAAATTAGCTGGGAAAGATGGCGTGTGCCTGTAATACCAGCTACTCTGGAGGCTGAGGCAGGAGAATTACTTGAACTGTGACCTGGGAGGTGGAGGTTACGGTGAGCCGAGATTGCGCCACTGCACTCCAGCCTGGGCTATAGAGCGAGACTCTGTCTCAAAAAAAAAAAAAAAAAAAAAAAAAGAATAAACAAGACAAAGTCCCTACTCTTGTGGAGCTTTCTGTCTAGAGAGGGCAAACAAATAGCAAGTTAACAAATAAGCGAACAAGATTTTCAAAAATAGATATTCACGGCCGGGCACGGTAGCTCACGCCTGTAATCCCAGCACTTTGGGAAGCCGAGGTGGGAGGATCACCTGAGGTCAGGAGTTCGAGACCAGACTGGCCAACATGGTGAAATCCTGTCTCAAAAATTAGTCTGGTGTGGTGGCAGGCCCCTGTAACCCCAACTACTTGGGAGGCTGAAGCAGGAGAATGGCTTGAACCCAGGAGGTGGAGGTTGTAGTGAACCAAGATCGTGCCACCGCACTCCAGCCTGGGCAACAAGAGTGAAATTCCATCTCAAAAAAAAAGAAAAAAGATATTCGTAAATGCTATAAAGATAACAAAATAAAATGATATGTTAGAGAGTGACTTATGGAGATGGGATATTTCAGCAAAAGTGGTCAGAGAAGGCTTCTCCAAGGAATGATATTTGAACAGAGACCTAAGTGACAAGAAGAAACCAGCTGTATAAAGATCACAGAGACACTGCAGGCAGAGGAAATAGCAAATGCAAAGACACTAAGGCGAAAACGATCTTGGCATTTTACAAGAACAAAGAGAATGATGAGGAGCAGTGAATGGAAGGAGAACAATAAAATACAAGGTTGGAGTGGTAGGAGGACCAGATGATGGTGAATAATTTGGATTACATGTATTCATGAAAATAATTTTTAAGGATGATATTAATACATTTGATAAGATGAAATACATTTAGAAAATTTACAGTGAAAATTATAAACACATAAAATTAATGGAATATCTTAAATAGACAGGAAAAATGCCCAAATAAGGCAAACAAGCTCTTTATTCCATTCTATTCCACAGCCAACTCTCATATACTTGTGTTTTGTCACTTTGAATGGCAACAAAGATTTGAAATGATAACATGCATACATTCCTGGGGGTAAAATTGCTTATGCAACAGATTGTGAGCCAAGATCTTTTTGACAGTTTAGTACGTTAGAGAGACATACTGTCCTAAACAATTAGCATGGGCTTTCCAAAGCTGAGGAATCATATCATCCATACTAGTTGCAGTCTTCATGGTAAGTCAAACAGAACCACATGACTTAGTTCCTTTCTTTGTACTTTTATTGGAGAGAACCAGCAAATGAAACACTTGTCGTGCCCACTAAAGCTACCCAAAAATAAAATGTGTAACAATTGAACTTGAGTGACTCAGGGTGGTCATTCTCTGCGTCTTGATTTAGAAGATGGGGCTATTTTGGGTTTGTCCTAACTGGTTGGTTGTTGTGGTCTCAGACCAGGCCCAGCACAATGGTCAAAGCAGTGCTTTGTCACACGGCACAGAAGCTTGTGCCCACAAACCTGGCAACCTTCTGTCCCTTTGTGAAAGAACATCGAATCCCAGTGTGGTTAGATTCTGCTGTGGCAGCCTCCAAAACGCTGCTTATGGCTTTGTTATATTGGAGTTTTAAAATTTCCCATAGTGATCATGTTTTTGGAAAGAGCAACTCACCAGTGAGTTTTTCTGGGTTGTGATGGTTGTCGTGGTGATCAGAACCAGACAAAGGCAGGAGCAGACTCCTCTACTCACATACGACGGGGAGCTCATCCCTCCTCAGGCAAGCAAGGCACTGGGCACAGGGCCTGGAATTAGAGTAACCCCTCAATGAAGGTCATCTGCTTGATTTTGGATTTCACATTTACCTAGCCCCCAAATGGATTAGTTAGCAGTCTGTAGAGCAGCTCCCAAACAGCATTCCACAGAACTAGGTCAGCCCATTTTTACTGGTCTCCAGCGAAAAGAGAAGAAACTATTTTTTGAAATAATTGAGTAAACATTCATGCATACATGTGAGATGGTTTAAAGTGATCATTGGTCACTTCTTGTGAACTGCCTTGACTCTGATATTTTTGTACTGCCTACCAGGTTTTTCTTAAAGTTGACACACTCTGGCATTTAATAAAGAATGTTGTCAGTGTATGGTAGCAATTGTCGGTTTAAATATCCTTATGTGGCAAAATTTAAGGGTAAAATATGGAAGAAAGTTTTTCTAATTATCTCTACGCCAATCTTCCCCCAATATTTTGAAATTTTACAGAGCCCAGCACTCTGAATCTGGAAACCCCTATCTGAATGGCTTCAGTCTCTAGTTTTCTGGTCTTACTGGTCCCTACTGTAGTATATGGGATGGGTAAATGCTTACTCTGTAGTCTCTTTACCAGTTTACACCCTTTTCTGATGTGGTATCTTACAACTGAAAGCTGGAGACCGAAAGAGAGAGAAGGGGCATGCCAGGGAAGCAGGAATAAATAATGACTATTATTTATTTATTTATTTATTTTATTTATTTATTTATTTATTTATTTTTTGAGACGGAGTCTCACTCTGTTGCCAGACTGGAGTGTAGTGGTGCAAGCTCTGCTCACTGCAACCTCCGCCTCCTGGGTTCAAGTGATTCTCCTGCCTCAGCCTCCCAAGTAGCTGATATTACAGGCACGCACCACCACGCCTGGCTAATTTTTGTATTTTTAGTAGAGACAGGGTTTCGCCATGTTGGTCAGGCTTGTCTTAAACTCTTGACCTCAGGTGAACTGCCTGCCTCGGCCTCCGAAAGTGCTGGGATTACAGGTGTGAGCCACTGCGCCTGGCCAACTATTAATATTAATATCACTAGTATTTATGTTGGTATTACAGATGGGCAGAAAATAAGGCCAAATAAAACATACAGTTTTTTAGAATGATAAATATAGAAGGAAGTTTTTCTAATGAGTGTATCAACTTGTGAGTGATTTGTTTTGTGATAATATGAACAAATTTTTAAAATTGCATGCTTCTGTCCTTTCAACTTTTGCTGCCCTTAGTTTGCAAACATAAGTGGTACTTTAGACATTCCTTTCAAAAAATACTTAATGCCATAGGGCAAATGTAGATTTTCTATAATTAAATCAGTCTAAGTCACTGCTTACATGATACAGATGATAAATAAGAATGTAAAATAACAAAGTGGCTATTTTTGTCTTAGCAGGACTTCCTGGCCACAGTACAGGACTCTGAGGTGCAGGTCTTGCATTCAGCTAAGCCACTGCTTTGCTGTATCTCACTGAGAAATGGCTTAAGCCACGTCTGTTCCCTGTTTATGAATTTGAGATAGTAAAATTTGTCACTAATAGTTCATCATCAGGTTGTTGATTAAAACAGATTATTAGAAACAATGGCCTTATATACTGGGAAGGCAGTTACTTGTGTCTTTATAGGTCTTATAGCTACAATACCATGTCTATAATAAATAATAGCATGAGGAAGACTGGGTCCGGTGGCTTACACCTGTGAGGCTGAGGTTTGAGATCATAAGTTTGAGACCAGCATAAGAAACATAGTGAAACCCTGCCTCTACAAAAAATACAAAAATTACCCTGGCATAGTGGCATGCATCTGTAGTCCCAGCTATCTGGAAGGCTGAGGTAGGAGGATCACTTGAGCCTGGGAGTTGGAGGTTGCAGTGAGCCATGATCATGCTACTGCACTCCAGCCTGTGTGACACAGAGAGGCCCTGTCTCCAAAAAAAAAAAAGCAAAAATAAATAAATAATAACATAAGGAAAAATTAAAAATTTGGATTAATAAATTTGTAATGCTATTAATAACAGTTTTTATTTACCCTGCATTTATTATGTGCCAAGCATTTTGATAAGTGCTTTTTAAATGTTGTATGATTGGCCCTTTAGAATAACCTTGTAGGAAGGCACAATTACTACCTTCAACTTAAAGTTCAGGAAACTGGGGCCTTTTGAAATCATTCCGCAAGAGTAACAAATGGCAGGCTGAAAGTCCTCTTGGGAGACAGGCAGCCCACCTGTTCCCATAGAGCAGTGTGACCCCCTCTGAATCTCTCTGTGTTGACCAGGCTGGTGAGTATGTATGTCCTCCTCTAACACCTAATAAGGCAATATTTTCCTTTTTCTTCCTCTAGTTCCTTATGTAAAGAATGTTTAATTTCCCTTTGTCTTTTGTCATTTGACTTTCATTTCCTATTTTGGGATTTCTGCTTCTCTCACACGGAGCCTTCTGTTCTGCCCTGCTTCATTTCTCTTCTTGGTGGATTTGACCTAAGTTCCAGTTTTTGTGCCTTTTCCTTTATGTTTCAGTTCCTTATATAGTCTGCACGAAGCCAAGTGAAGTTACCTTCTATGGTTGACATCCCTTTTCTGTTCACTGGAAGTTTTCTAGTTTTCCTGTGTTCTTTTGATACGTATATACTTATCTGAAAGGGGTTTCCTTTGGAGTGCTCTAGGTTAGACTTCAAAAAGAAGTTTCTGATTTAAGTGCTGTAGTGTATTAGAATATTTTACTGAGAAGGATTATAAAGTGCTTACAGGTTTTTTGTTTTTATAAAGAAAGAATAAACAATGACAGAAGGAAGACGGATGGAGGGGTTGGAATATTATCTTGCTGAGATGCAGAGGAAGGGAGAGAGAGAAAGAGAGAGAAAAATTGGTGGCTTCCACTGATGGCATTCTAGTTGAATTCTGGACTATTTGTACTATTTCAGAACACAGAATAATAGAACTCAGAAATGATCATTGTCACAATATTGGATATTTTGTTAGGTTTTGTTTGGTTTGGAAGTAAGGATGTTCCTCTACTCAGTGTGTTTTAGGTCCTTATCAGAAATTCAGGTTCTAAATGGTTCAATAAAGTGGCCATGGCAGCAGAGCACATGGAAACAAATACTGGGTTCAGGACCAGAGACCTAGACCAAGTACTGGTTTTCCTGGTAATCAGCTGTGTGATCTCTAGCAAGTTATCTATCTTATCTCTGAGTTATCTCTGAGTCTGTTTTCTTCCTAGTATAATGAGTGGAAAGGATTAGATAACCTACTGCTAAACTTTTCATACACTATAGTTCTCAGTGTAACACATTTTCCCTCTTTCTTGTAAAAACTTGGAAAATTCTTATTACTAAAAGAAAGTTATCTGTGGTGAGGAAGACCATCAGTAACTCCAGCCTTGCCCTAGTTAGATCTTGGCAACTAATACTTCCAAGTTCCCTACATATGTGCGTATCAGCTATTTTCTAGAGAATGGTAAAATTCTGTTGTAATGTCCCTTCACAATTGTGATTATATCTGAATCAAATACCTTGTTTAGAGGTTATCTAAACTCCTTTTCAGAAGACATACAGCAACATGTCACGCAGGTTTGTAGACTAGAAGCAATAAGCTATACCATATAGCCTAGGTGTGTAGTAAGCTATACCATCTAGGTTTGTGTAAATACACTCTAGGATACTTCATGACAAAGTTGCCTAATGATGCATTTCTCAGAACATAACCCTGTCATTAAGCGAAGTATGATTGTAATTGCATCACATCCTACACACAAGTCTTTATTTCATCCACTTTCATTTATCTCTGAGCTACATTAACCAAAAAATTGAACATTACATTCCAAAGACAGCGCAAAGACAACTTAGTATCTCCCCACTTATTCCTGTAAAAGAAAACTTTATGAGTTTATCTACAGTTAGGCAAATGTATTTTCTTGTACTTTAATATCATTCTCATCACAGATGAAGAAAACAATAAAATAAGTTACACTACGAATACTGATTTTCTTAGATCTTCAAAGCCTCCTCTTGTTTCCTTTCTCCTAAAGCAGATATAAGAACAAGGTTAGTGCCTGCCCTGGGTTTTTCTAAAAACTGCAAAAGAATATAAAATGAAAAAGTAAAAATCTTCTTTTTATTCCTAACCCCCAATAATATTTATCAGAGCTAACTACTATTAACATTTTCTTGTGTAGCTTTCCAGAATTTTCTAGGCATATGCAAGACCTAATTTTTTTTTCATTAATGAGATTATGTCATGGATGCTTATATGTATCTTACCATTTTTAAAAACAATTCATCTTGAAGATATTTGTATGTCATCACACAGGGAACAGGCTTGTCTGCTAAAGTTCTTTAAAAAAAAAAACTAATGAGGCCAGGTGCAGAGGCTCATGCCTGTAATCTCAGCACTTTGGGAGACCGAGGAGGGCAGATCACTTGAGGTCAGGAGTTCAAGACCAGCCTGACCAACATGGTGAAACCTCATCTCGACCAAACATACAAAAATTAGCTGGGCATGGTGGCATGTACCTGTAATTCCAGCTACACGGGAGGCTGAGGCAGGAGAATTGCTTGAACCCAGGAGGCAGGGGTTGCAGTGAGCCAAGATCGTGCCACTGCACTCTAAGCTGGGGGACGTCTCAAAAAACAAGACAAAACAAACACCTAAATGAGATAATTCTGTATCATGATCAACACCAGATATGGGGTGCATTCTGCTCTCAAAAATATTAGTTTCCTTCCTCCCTTTCTTTAACAGAAGAGTCACCTGGATATGTATCGTGATTCTGGAGGATTCTATCATTCATGCGTAGACACAGATGTAGAAAGTCACAGAATCACAGACTTTCTGAGGGGATGGCTCTTACAGATTGCTTGGTTCAAGTGGCAGAGCCTGTACCAAAACCAAATCTTCGCTTTCAATTTGGTACTCTTTTAATCCTTTTTGTTTCTAATGTAATTCTGACTTGTATTTATTGTTTATCTTAAAAATTAAAGTATGGTATGTAATGGTGTTAGATGATGGTTATAAATCAGGTAGTATATGCTGCTCAAAGGAGACAAGTTTTAAATTTTCATTTAGAGAAGAAAGTTTTAAAAGTATCTTTGTCATTTTGCAATGTTTGGTGTCCTTGTGTTTTACCTAGGGGTGTCTGTACCTCAAAGCCTTTAAAATGCTGATGGAAGGAGTGGAGATCCAGTGTTCAGGATAGAAAAGAGGTGGGTAAACATCAAGAATCCAGGAGAATGCTCTAATATTGGAAAGGGAACAAAAGTTGGGAGCTACTTGAGGAGAATAAAAGGAATTATGGAAGGAGTTTGGAATACCAGAAAGCGTGAACAGTGATTTTTACATTGCATTTGTTCCAAAAAAAAACATTGGTTTGTTTGAATATAAGACAGGCAGGAGGAAAATCTGAAAAGTGAAATGACTCAATTTGATCTAAAAAAATTAGTGAATAACAGATTGAGCAGCATTGCAGTGATGTAGAATAAGCTCTTTTGTCCTGAGGAGTCTAGCTTGTTTTCCTCCTCCAAGGGAGCTAACCGCCTTAGATGAGGTTAGGCAATCTATCACATGACTCAAAGTCAGGCGGCTCAGACTCCCATCTGAAAAATGGAAATTCTGAAAAACTCACGTTTGCATCATAATGATTTACTGAAGGCACAATAGAGCAGAGAAAAAAAAAAAAAGACTTAAGGCCCAAATTTTGGCAATTCAAGTGGTCTGTTATTTAAAAGTCATTCAAAGCATAGAACTATAGAAGTGGAAGGAATCTTAAAGGTCATGAAGCATCTTCATTTTACAGATGAAGAAACAAACACGCACCCAGAGGCTAGTCTAGCTCTCACAGCAAGTCAGAAGAGCATGGGACTAGAATCCAGATCTCCCCAGTCAGTGCCTGGGTTGTACTACTGAACTTCCCCGCATACAGCATTTGTTTCCAGTCATCTGATGTTTACTCCATCCCATGGCAACACTCTCTTTAAAACAATGACTTTATGTTCATCTTTTCTCTCTTCTAATTGTATGAAATTACACATCTAACACAAAGGAATCAGAATCACGTATCTTTACGTGAGAAAAGTGTTTAACGGACATCTAAATTATGTGAAAACACTTATTTTAGAAGTGCGAAAATCATGGCTGTCCCTTAAATCTTTCTGATCCAAGACTGTAAGGGTGGCATTGAAACATTCACATCACACACACACACACACACACACACACGCACACCATATAGACAGAAACAGACCATGCCTATTGGGTATAAAATAGAGAGTGTAGGAGAAAGGATAAGAGTAGAGAGTCTTATTTGATTCATTTCAAAATACTGCTGATTATAATTCACCTTTTGTAGTGATTTGCTAGTCAAATTCACTCAACAAGAATTTACTGAGTGCTTTCTGCTTCTTAAGCACTAAGTATTCAAATATGAAAAGACATAATTTCCCATTCAGGATGCTCACAGTCTAGAGGAAGATATAAGTAAGTCAGGCAACAAGCAGATTTGGTGTCATATGCTAAAAGTACAGCTAACTGGACAGTTGATTTTTAGAAAGCAAAACCTTTTTAAACATTGTACTTAGCAATTCTTCAAATTTCCAGTTTCTAAAATGTTTTAGAATATTTTGTTTCTATTCCATCCACAAAATGAATTTAACACTGAGAAACTAAGTCAGTCAAACAAGGAGTAATATTGGTTCTACCCATAATTAGATGACATAAATATATACAAGAGTCTTTAGCCAGTTAAATTGAAGCATTAGTATATACTTTTAAATATTGATGGAATTGTGGAAGGCAATGAGTCCGTTTTTTTGCTATTAATATCCTATGGCTATAGATTTACATACAAGTTAACTAATTGCCCTATTAGGTAGTATTTTTTACATAGCACAGAATTTGAGAGATTCTGGATGCTGAAAATATAAGGTTCAAACAAATGAAAATTATATTCTTTTTTTTTTTTTTTGAGACAGAGTCTCGCTCTGTTCCCCAGGCTGGAGTGCAGTGGCGCAATCTCGGCTCACTGCAAGCTCTGCCTCCTGGGTTCACGCCATTCTCCTGCCTCAGCCTCCCGAGTAGCTGGGACTACAGGCGCCCGCCACCTCGCCTGGCTAAATTTTTGTATTTTTTTTAGTAGAGACAGGGTTTCACCGTGGTCTCCATCTCCTGACCTCGTGATCCACCCGTCTCGGCCTCCCAAAGTGCTGGGATTACAGGCATGAGCCATCTCGCCCAGCCTCTTTTTTTTTTTTTCTTTTTTTTTTGTAGAAACAGGGTCTTGCTATTTTGCCCAGTCTGGCCTTGAACTCCTAGCCTTAAGAGAGTCTCTCAGCTCAGCCTCCCAAAATGCTGGGATTACAGGTGTGAGCCACTACACCTGTCCCTTTTCTCTTTTTATTATGAGTGACATATGACAAAATGGCATATATTGTAGGTTGTAGGATGATGTTACTATTTTTTGGTGTTTTGCCCTCACAATTTACTCATTCATTCATCATTGGTTCAATAAACAATTCTCTTGCTCAATTTCTCCATCTTGTTTCATTTTTCTTCATTGTCACTCTTTCTTTTCTCACTCTGAGAAAATCCAATATATGAAAACCTGTATTTACCCAAAAGAAAAATCAGAGAGTGATTATTCCCCTTGAGCCCACAGGCCAGTTTCAGTCACCTGCATCTGCATTCTAAAAGGCAGTTCTTCTCTCCTCTACCAGGGGCAGCTGTGGTATTCTATTTAAAGGTAATTCCTGAAGATTTTGAGGGTAAAAAGCAGATAAAGAACTAGCATTTCAGAGTGATGAGCGCAAGGTACAGTTAAATCATTTAATTAACACTCCAAAGCCTGGGTGCTTCTGTCTTGGGGTTATTGTTATCCCCTTTCCTCTCTCTTTACCTTTATGGAAGTGTCACTTTCCCCTTCATATTTGCTTTGCCTCCCTTCTCTCTTCCCCACTTATATGACCACAGTAAAGACTTGAAGTATTCTCTATTTTCACAGTTGCTACATTTTATACTTTTTACTTTTAGTTTTCTCGAATCTGCTCATCCTTCTCTGTATTGTTCCAATTTTACTATACGTGCTGCCAAAGCGAGCACTACTTTTAGCTTTCCAACTAGTGAATTTAGACATTTATTATTGGGTAGGTGCAAAAGTAATTGCGGTTTTTGCCATTACTCTCAATGGCAAAATTACTTTCGCAATTACTTTTGCACCAACCTAATAGTTTTAAAATCAAACCAAACCAAACCAAACATAAAAGTGCTTTTTATTGCTCCATGGTCCCTAATGAAACTTTTCCTGTGGAATGATAGACATGGATGGGAAAGGAGTGCTTTAGGCCCTGCTTACAAGAGCAAACTCCTCAAGTGTGATTTAAATGATTCAATTAAGTGACGGTTTACAAAGGTGAGGCTAGGGCTAAGGAAAACCGACTATACATGGTGGAACAGCCAGGGAGTCCTTAGAGCAAGAAGTCTTTCCACCCCCAGGTCTGAAAAGGCCAGGAGAAAGAGCTCTTCTCAGAAGCCAGAGCAAGCTATAGTTGTGTGGGTAGGGTGACCTTAGGTAGAGGAAGACAGTCACTGCCAAACCAAGGTTGGCAGAGAGGGAGCCCCAAACTCAGTCTGCTCTGTTTGCCACAGTGTGGAGAAATTTTATTATAAAAGGCAAAGACGGAGATTGCAATGAGCAGCCTAGCTAAAAATCGCGTAGGGCAATAATCAGGCAGGCCAATCAAGAAAAGGGCCAATCAAGAAGGGCCAGGCCCTGGTGGCTCATGCCTATAATCTCAGTACTTTGAGAGGTGGAGATGGGTGGATTGCTTGAGTTCAGGAGTTCAAGACCAGCCTGGCCAACAAGGTGAAACCCCGTCTCTACTAAAAAATACAAAAAACTAGCCGGGCGAGGTGGTGGGCGCCTGTAGTCCCAGCTACTGGAGAGGCTGAAGCAGGAGAATGGCGTGAACCCAGGAGGTGGAGCTTGCAGTGAGCTGAGATCCGGCCACTGCACTCCAGCCCGGGCGACAGAGCGAGATTCCGTCTCCAAAAAAATAAATAAATAAATAAAAAATAAAAGTGCTCATAACACGTACATTGACCTACAATTCGGCAAAACCATCTAACACAAAGCCTATTTTATAATAAAGTGTCAAATAGTTCATATAATTTATTGAATACTATACTGAAAGTGAAAAACAGAATGGTTGTACAGGTACTAGAAATATTGTTTCTAATGAATGTGTATTGCTTTTCCACCATCATAAAGTCAAACAATTTTAAGTTGTNCTGTAATCCCAGCTATGTGGGAGGCTGAGGCAGGAGAATCCCTTGAACCTGGGTGGTGGAGGTTGCAGTGAGCCGAAATTACGCCATTGCACTCCAGCCTGGGTGACAAGAGCAAAACTGTTTGGAACAAACGAAAGAAAGAGAAAGAGAGAGAGAGAGAGAGAAAGAAAGAAAAAGAAAGAGAGAGAGAGAAAGAAAGAAAGAAAGAAAAGAAAAGAAAAGAAAAAGAAAAAGAAAAGGGCAAGGGTCCCTTGACTCATCTCTGCTACTGGAATGGGTAAAATGACCAGCGGGTAAAGAAAAGAAAGATCTTCAGAGTCAATGGTTTTGGGGAAAGATGAATGAGTCCTTAGATGAATAGACGATGGTTTGTGATAGGGTCTGGGTGTGGTGGACTTCTGGCCTCCTCTTCTGTGATAAGAGTTAATCTTCAGAGATTTGGTGACAACTGACTTCATCTTGTAGCATGTGTCTTTAGGCAGATGGAGGGAAACTCAGAGAACCTCTCTGTTTTGCAGTTTTTCAAGTGCCTTTAGCTCAAAGTAATCAATATACCAAAAAAATATATATATATACCAATATACATATTTTGGGATGGCATTTCCTGAACTCCTTCAATGGTGCTGGGGTTCAGAAACCAACATCCTAAAGTATGGCACTTTAACATGCTGAACTTCAGATGAAGCCTCTCAGGGTCTCTCTGACATGCCCCCAACCCTCTCTGCACTCGCTCTCCCAGAGCACAGGGCGAATCTGTTCTCTGAAGTTCCCTGATTGGCCTAAAGTCTGGACCCACCAAAGAAGAAAACAATTACCTGTGGTCCCTTCCCTGAGTTTTCAGTAACCGAACTCATATCACAGGAAGAAAAACTGAAGTTTGTCAACAAATCTGGACAGACTTTTGTCACAAACCATTGTCTGCTCTGCGGGCCCAACAGACTTTGTCTCAGGCCATTGTATATTCTTCATGCCTATTGAATTCCCCAAAATTCATTTACTGCTACCCTAAAATCATCCACACTTCCCCTACCTCCCTTTCTCCTAAGAAGAAGTGTATATACAAGCATCTGTGCCCCATTGCGTGGTGGCATAATCACTCTGTGATAGCCCCCCATGCATGCTAATAAGTTTGTATGCTTTTTCTCCCATTATTCTGCCCTTTGTAAGTTGATTTTCTCCTTATGAAAAGAGAAATATTGAGCTAATTGGGCTTACTTGGTATATTAAATTATATGGGAAGCATTATCAAATAATAAGTAATGCTAACCTTTGGATTATATTTGTGTGAATGTGTTATTAATATGTTTCAGAAATTGTATGAAATTCATAGAAATTTGATAGTCTGGAATAACATTATCAGTCATAATTCTGGTTACTATCTTAAAACGTTGCATGCAACAGAAATAACCAAATTTTCTTCTCAATTGTGTTATCATCATAATGAACTCTCATCAGATCTTTAACCATGAACATTTGAAGTCTTGTTATTCTCAGCTGACAATTGTTTACTGTGGTCTATCTTTTTCCTTTCTCCCCTGTTTCCTTATGTCCTAACTACTTCCTTTTCCTTACAGGAAAATCCATGGAACCGTAATCTATGGATGGCTTTAGGTAAGGCTTATGCTCTAGCAAAAAACCAGAGCAACTGTTAGGCTTATGAAGATAAGCTAGTTTCCACTGAGGAATGATTCCAGTGGGGTTCCCGAGGGCTCACTCTTGGCAGTAGTAGCGCATCAGTCATATGGAATTTGAATCGAATCCATAAATTGGGGAAAAATCCTGGACTTTATGGTTAACCAGAACTCCCAGAGGTTCAAATGGGCAGAAGTCATCCTTTGAAAGGTGGATGATAGCACGCATATATGTTTTTTGTTTTTTGTTTTTTTTCTTTTTCTGAGATAGAGTCACCCAGGCTGCAGTACAGTGGTGCCATCTTGGCTCACTGCAACCTCTGCCTCAGCCTCCCCAGTAGCTGGGATTACAGGTGCGTGCCATCAAGCCTGGCTAATTTTTGTATTTCTAGTAGAGATGGGGTTTCACCATCTTGGCCAGGCTGGTCTTGAAGTCCTGACCTTGTGATCCATCCACTTTAGCCTCCCAAAGTGCTGGGATTACAGGTGTGAGCCACTGCACCCAGCCAGCATATATGTTTTAAGAAAAAATATTTACTGGAACATCATGTGGCTTTAGAGCTCCTTTTTGCTCAACTTGGAGGCTTGTATATAGCATTGACAAAACTGAATATTGTGCCTATCTCTCCCCTAATTTTGTTAGTAGAGGAAGCTTAACTAAAAACAAAGCTGACTGAAACTGCTGTTTCTTCAGACACTACCATCAAATACATGAAGGAAATTTCTTAAGGGAAAGGAACAAATGCTGTGTCCAGGGCAGCAGCTAACAGTTGGTTTGCAGGAATCCTGAGTGGTGGATGGCAAGCTTGGCTTAAACCCGGGAGGCAGAGGTTGCAGGTTTCTAATCTTTATGTTCTTCTAGTGGGTCTCCAGGTTACTATGGCTTGTGTTATTAAATTAATGACAAAACTGGATACTTATTTAAATCAGATCATTCTATAGCAAGCTGTGGTCCTTAATTTCCATCACACTTTGTTTTTTTTTTTAATTTTTTTATTTTTTTGAGACGGAGTCTCGCTCTGTCCCCCAGGCTGGAGTGCAGTGGCGCGATCTCGGCTCACTGCAAGCTCCGCCTCCCCAGTTCACGCCATTCTCCTGCCTCAGCCTCCGGAGTAACTGGGACTACAGGTGCCCACCACCACGCCGGGCTAATTTTTTGTATTTTTAGTAGAGATGGGGTTTCACCGTGTTCGCCAGGATGGTCTGGATCTTCTGACCTCGTGATGCGCCCACCTCGGCCTCCCAAAGTGCTGGGATTACAGGCGTGAGCCACCGCGCCCGGCCACCATCACACTTTGAATAAGGATTATGGCCAACTGGATTCAAATACTGTTGAACTGTCGATATTACTTACCTAAGCTTTGACTTGTTTGATTTGAATCAATTTGGTCCCTTGGAGCTCCTGTTAAGGAACACGCTGCAGTTTTTTGGTATTATCCTAAATACCAAATCCTATCTAATAGTCATCATGATAGTCCCCCCGGTGTGCTGTATCCTCTCAAGTCTTAAACGTTTCTATGCAGCCATCCATTGAGCATTGAATGATCTCACTTTGACTAGATCAGCAAGAATATAAAGAATTATTCAACTGATGTGATGCTATGACTTGTGAATTCCATATTGAGAACAAATAAGTCAATTTATGATGGTGACAGAGAGTGGCATGAACCAGATATGTTTTTTAGAAAGTTTTATTTATTAATTTTATTTAAAATTTTATTTTCAGGAATGGGATTGACTGCAAGGAAGCACAAGTGAACTTCCTGGGGTGATGGAAATGTTTTGTTTTGATTGTGGTAATGATTACATGACTATGTTTGTCAAAATTCCAGAACTTTAAACCTAAAAGGGTGAATTTTACTGCATGTAAATTATACCTGACTAAACATGACTTTTTAAAAAGGCCTGAAATCTTAACTACTCAGCTAAAAATAAAATAAAATAAAATATACAATTTAGGTGCAAAACAAGTTTTGTTTTCAGGACTGACAGAGGTCCAATGATTGTATTTATTTATAAAGCTAATAATCCAATCCAATATATCAATATAAATACTTTTAAATAGGATATAAAAAATTATGAGATTTTTAAAAATAAGGATTTAGACTGCAAAATATTTATTATGACTACAATGTTGCTGAAGCAATGCTATCTTTAAAAATATCTCAAACACAAAATAACACTGTAATGCTGTTAATCATTGCAATGATTTAAACTTCCAGAATATTACCATAATGCTGCTTATATTATATACCGAAAGCCCTATATTTAATAGTTAAAAACAAAGAATTATTTAATACCAGCTAGCTTCATTACTTGATAGATTAACTTGCTTGATAGATCAACATTACTTGATAGATTACTTGATGGATCAACCAGCTTCCTAAAACATAATTGTAGCTCAGCTTCTAAAAAAGGTGAAAGAGATTATTACATTCAACTGAACTAGATTTTAAAAATAAAGACTATCAAGAACATAGGAAGAGGTAATTAAATGATGGGTCCTCTTAAGGTTTCAATAGAAGCAAATACATCCAAGAAACCATTTACGAAAAACTCACCCTCATAATTGCCTTAGAGACCAAAGTCACAATTTTACAGCCAAGATCTTTGGAAATCAGACAGGTCAGTGTGACGGTTAATTCTGTGTCAAACTTGACTGGATTATGGGGTGCCCAGATATTTTGGTCAAACATTATTCTGGGGTATCTTCGTAAGGGTGTTTTGGGATGAGATTAACATTTCAATTGATAGAATAAAGCAGAGTGCCTTCTATAACGTAGGTGGGCTTTATCCAACCATTTAAAGGCCTGAATAGAATGAAAAGGTTGGCCCTCCCCAGAGTGAGAGAATTTTTCCTACTTTTTAACTGTGACACGGGCTTTTTCCTGCCTTTGGACTTGGACTAGAACTACACTGTCAGCTCTCCTAGGTCTCAAGCTTGCTTACTGACCTTGCAGATCTTGGGACTTGCCAGCCTCCATCATTGCTTAAGTCAATTCCTTATAATAAATCATATAAATACACACAGGCATGCCTCAGAGATATTGCAGGTTTGGTTCAAGACTACTGCAGTAAACTAAATATCACAATAAAGGGATCCACACAAATATTTTGGTTTCTCAGTACATATATGTTGTTTATACTACACTGTAGTCTTAAGTGTGCAATAGCATTATGTCTTTAAAAAGTACATACCTTCATTTAAATATATTTTCTTGCTAAAAACATGCCGACAGAGACATAAAGTAAGCACATGCTGCTGGAAAAAACGGTACCAACGGTACCCATTTGTAAATAACACATTATCTGCAAAGTGCAATAAAGTGAGACACAATAAAATAAGGCATGCCTGTATATCCTATTGGTACTGTTTCTCTGGAAAACCCTAATACAACCAGCTTTCAAATCAATTTAAGACCCTCCTCCTATAAGCATTACATTGAGGAAAATGTGGTTGCAACTTTGTCCTAAAAATTAGGACAAAGAGACCTTTGTTGCTATATAACAATATAAAAAAACCAGTATGCCTACCTCTGGACGTATTTGTTACAAATACCAGTATTAGATTGTAACTGCCAATCCTTTAAAACCAGTTTTAAGATGGATATAAAGCCCTAAAAATCTTGCAGGTTCCACACTGACACCTGAAAAACTTCCAATTTACAAAGGCCAATGTGATATTTTTGGAAAACAAAGGAAAATGACACATACCAATTTCTGTCATTTATTCATGTCATAAATAAAGCCACCTTTATTCCACAACTCTTTCCACCATTTTCCTACGGTCAGCTTTTTTAAAGGTTATAGCCTTCAAAAACTTGAAATAGAAAATTTTAAGGATGCAACCATTAGAAAATGTTCCCATACTAACATTTAACATTCCCCGTTTATCATTATGTTTACTATCATGTAATTTCCAACATAATCTTATGAGGAGGTCAAAGGCTCTACGAAGAACGCCGTTTTACAGTCTACCTAGGGAGGCAGTGACTGTGAAACACACCACACCAATGACAGGAATGCGGGTCACTGTGACACGGTAGATCCCTCTGCAAAGTCAAAACTGCAGTTCACTTTACGCTGACAGAGCTTCTTTCCAGGACCCCCACCCCCACTCGAGGACAGTAGAGTGTCGATTTCCCAAGGTGTCTAGCACTCCTTCTTGAATATGCAGCTCTCATCTGGTTCCTGGAAGGTCATCCTGGTTCGCGCAGGACTCGGGACGGGGCGCTTGGCTTCTGCGGCACCACGCTGGCTCCTCACCCGGTGACCTTCAGGCCTCTGAGCTTGGCCTGACCCTAGAAGGGCCACCGCCCTTCACAGCGGGCGGGCATGGTCCCTCCCATGGCCCCACCAACTGACGCGGTGGCCCCAAGGGTCCAAGCCCGCCCTTGCCCCACTCCCGCGGCGGTGCCCCCCACAGTTGGTCCCCGAGGGCCGCCCCGCTCCCGGTCGGATTTCAGCCCGCACCGCACCCCAGCCGCCAGGGAACCTTCCAGAACCCTGCCCCTCTGGCTTTCTTCCGAAAGCCCAGGGTCGCTGTCCAGGAAGACACTTGATTCATTTATTGAGCGCCGACTGTGTCCAGGGCCGAGGGAGGGGAGGGGTTTCCACGCGGGGAGACCCCTCGGTTCTCGCCTCGGTAAGAGCCCGCGTTCCAGCACCTCGAGTCGCCCGTGGGCCCCCACCCCTCGGGCTGGACCTGGTCCTCGAGGAAGACCCACGGCGGAGCAGGAAGGGACGAGGAAAGCCGCGCTCCTTGCCCGCCTCGTCCCCTCTATCCGCCTTCACCTCACCGGACCCCAGGGAAGCCGCTGGAGCTAAAATTAGCAACCCGCCCGGCGCGCGCTCACGTGCGCGCGGCCGGGCGGGGGCGGGGAGCAAGGGGCGCGGTCCGGGTGACTCACCGGCCCCGCCCCACTCGCCAAGAACGCGCTGACGTCAGCCGCTTCCCCGAAGGGTGACGTAAGCGCGCCACGGGGAGGCCGAGGCAGCTGATAGAATGTTCTGAGTTTCGATGCCTTAAAGGGACCAGGCATGCTATCGTGAAACTTCTGGGGAGATGACTCCACTCACACACCTGCAGGCTCAGAACCCATCTTGTACCCTTTTATACTTAAAGAGAGTTGACTGTTGAGATGATGATGAACACGGTAGAACAACCGAGCCTAGTTGGAGGCTCTTTGAAGTCCCAGAACCTCTTCCTGGAAGCCCTCCTTGGTTAACCAGATGGACATCTCAGTTGCCCTCTGAGCCTGAAGCAAGTGTCAGGAAGAGTTTTCTATGGCCCTTGACTCTCTAACCCTTCCCTTATGGCGTCTCTGCTGTCTGATGCCTCTGCTGTCAGAGAAAAGCTGTAGTTTAAATATTTATTTTTGAATCCATCAACTTGGGCCAACTAGGCCCATTTATCACTGTTTCAACTGTGTCTAAACTGTCATTAGTGGTGTGACCAGAAACCAGTTAATATCTTTGGGTGGTAAATTCGTGGACTGATCTCCAAACCCTCCTACTATGCTAATATTGCCAATGAAGGTTTCCAGAGGCCAGGATCCTTGGCCAACACATCATCGTAAACAACATGACAGCCTTACAGGGAACTCACAGTTTACTGAGGTTTGCTCTGTGCCAGGTGTTTTCATGAGCCTCTGTCCTCCTGTCATTTAATCCTCTTCTCTGAGGTAGGTACTGTCCTCCCCATTTTACTGATGAGGATAGAAATCGAGGCACGCGATTAAGCATGTTTCGCTGGGTCACACAGCTAATGAATGGCGAGATGGAAGTCAGTCCCAGGTCATCAGGCTCCAAAGTTCATGGTTTTGGTGATGAAGGTGGGCTGTGAAATGTGTGTCTTATTCTGTGCATGTGAGTCCCCTAGACCCAGCTTTTCCACTTGTAACACAATCTCAGTGCCTTTCAGCAGGTAACCCGCGCCAGACCAGATCTCCAGAGATGGAGGTGGCGGACCTCAGGGCCCAGACACAGGAAGGTGTATGAGGAGGCATCGCATCAAGTGCCCACCCTGTGCTTGCAGAGCCTGACCATGAGCACCGCCTTCAGTTTTGCATCTTAGGCACCCCACTTGGCTCTCCATTCCAGCCCTGCCAGGCCCACCCTTGACTCTGTGTTTCCTTTCTGGAAACTCGAGAGGCCATTCTACTTAAAGAGTCCTCACCTGGCCTACCAGCGACCAGATGTGCCCAAGTGCAGAAGAAACACTTTGTTATCTCCTCTATCATCGTCCCCTCTCAAGCATAAAACAACATAAAGTTTCCCATCGGAACAGCACGATTGTGCCAAAAACAAATTAGAAACAACAACTACTTCGCAAAATTTTGAGCAAAGTGATGGTGACTGTGTCCTGGAAATGAAGCAAAGTGAGTGAGCCACTGTCACTGTTACCGTCTGACAATCACTACTGGTCCTTGGCTAACTATTGCAGCCCCTTCCTCAGGCTACACATGCCGGGTGTACCAGAAGCACCTTCCACCTCCAGCTGACTCCTGGGAGATGTTTAGAGCTGACTCCTCTCCCCACCCGCCCCCAGTCTCCAGCCACCAGCAGGCTCTCTCCTTGGTGTCCCCAGCTCCTGCCCCTCATACTGATAGAAGCATTGCCCACTGCTCTTCCAGTTCTTACAGGTTTCCTAGTGCCTGTGACCAAACACCTTGTGTGTGCTCCTCAGGAGAGAAAAACTGCTGGCAGCCTCAGGTATTGTTGGGGGTGGGGCGATGGGGGTTCTGTGGGGACAGGAACTTCTTCCTCTGTATTCGGGGTGGACACACACACACATGGAAACTTAGAGTGGTATGCTACCTCCAGGCCAACCAGGCAAGCCCCTGTTTTATAACTAAGGTCTAGGTGAGGTGGCCTCCCTGGGTCTTACGGCCTGTTAGGGGTAGAGATTTCTAGTTACTTGACTTCCAGCCTGCTTCTTTTCCATGGATCACACACACACCACTGTTATAAGATGCAGGTAGGACAAAGGGTATGAATGTGCATGGCAAATGGGAACATGTCATATATACGATGGAAGGGAAGACAAATGATATGAAGTAAATATAGACATGAAATCATAGGGAAGAATTGGAGAACACGATTTCTGATGACCATTGGCTATTCCCACTTCCTCTTTCCTTCTGCCTCCCACCTTGTTTGAAGACAGGTGAGCTGTTCCTCCTCAGACTCAGGAATCATTTCCCAGTGGAATGACACAGTGAAGTGGATTGCCATTTTTAAACCTTCAGTAATAAAGATCTTGTTTGTCATTTCAATTTTAATTTTTTATCTTCCAGTCTTTACTCTCTGTCATTTCTTTATCCCAGAAGCCCCATTAAATGTCATTAAGAACCATAAATGTAACTGGCCACTAATGTGGAAGGATTGTGATCTCCGGCAAACAGCCCTGGCAAGCAAAAGAACAGGAATCCTGGGTCAGTGTCCAACTGTGCCTGTGACTCATTGTGTGACACAAAGCAAAGCTCCACTTTTGCGGAAGGAGAGCCATGGGGCAGCGAGACACACATGGTCTGCACCCTGACAGAGGTGGAAGGGTTTCCCTGCTTGCTGGAAGCTCGGGGGTCCCTGGTGGAATCCAGTTCCATAGTAACTCCTTAGCAATGGCCATGAGCTCTGCCTCCAATGGAGACACTACCATGGGTTGGGCTGGATTATGGCACTTGCCCTTCATGACATCATTCTCATAGGTTAGGAATGCACCCTGATTATTTCTAACTCCACTTTAATAACTTGTTCTGGATCTGCCCTCCAGGAATTTATTTGAAACTTTCATTCTATTTATATTTCAGCCTGTACAGCCTTTTCGGGCAACAAGTAGATTTACCATTTATGTAAAAACTCTTAAATTCTAAAACACAGGAAGTGCTGCATAATGGTTTGTTATAATAATAATCACAATAATTTGATATCTGTATTGTTACACATAACAAATATTATATTACAGTTTGATGATAATTATTCATGCAGATGGCCTCACAGGCTTCATACTTTCAACCACTCAGTAGCTTTCTGTTTATCCCCCCACCCATCTCTCCCCAACCCCAATCAAAAAGAATCTCTTGGCTGGGAGCAGTGGCTCATGCCTTTAATCCCAGCACTTTGGGAGGCTGAGGCAGGAGGACTGCTTGAGCTCAGGAGTTTGAGACCAGCTTGGGCAACATAGTGAGACCTCATCTCAATTTTTAAAGATTTTTTTTTTTTTTGATATGGAGTTTTGCTCTTATTACCCAGGCTGGAGTGCAATGGCACGATCTCGACTCACCACAGCCTCCGCCTCCCGGGTTCAAGCTATTCTCATGCCTCAGCCTCCTGAGTAACTGGGATTACAGGCGTGTGCCACCATGCCTGGCTAATGTTGTATTTTTAGTGGAGACGGGATTTCTCCATGTTGGTTAGGCTGGTCTCGAACTCTGGACCTCAGGTGATCCGCCCGCCTTGGCCTCCCAAAGTGCTGGGATTTCAGGTGTGAGCAACCACGCCCAGCCAGAAATTTTTTTAAGTGTCATAGTGAAGATAAGGGGCGAGGGAAGCATTTATTAATGGAATGAGGTGCTGTAATGGGTGCAACTCTGCGCAGAGACTTACCTAAACAGATTCAATGTCCTCTAAGGACTTGTTATCTAAGATGAACATGTGGTAGGTGCTTGTCTTAGTCAATTTGGGCTGCTATAACAAAATACCATAGACTGGGTGGTGTAAACAACAGATATTTATTTCTTACAGTTCTGGAGCCTGGGGAATTCAAGATCAAGGTGCTAGCAGATTAGTGTCTGGTGAGGACTGGCTCCCTGGGTTACAGATAGCTGCCTTCTTGCTGTGTCCTCACGTGGCCTTTCCTTGGTGTTGTGCCTGTGAAGAGAGAGAGCTCTCCTATCTTTTCCTCTTCTTCTAAGGGCACTAATTCCATCATGAGGGCACCATCCTCATGACCTAATCTAAACCTAATGATCTCTCAAAGGCTGCACCTCCAAATACCATTACACTTCGAGTTAGGGCTTCAACATACAATTTTGGAGGAGACACAAACATTCATTCCATTTATTCAGTGCTCAATAAATATTGGATGTATGAATGGATGGAATAAAAAAAGGTAAACCTGCATGGTAATTGGATAGAAAACACATGGACATACAGTCATGTGCCACATGACGTTTCAGTCAATAATGAACCGCAGATATAACAGTGGTCCCAAAAGATATAATGGGCCAGGAGTGGTGGCTCACACCTGTGATCCCAGCACTTTGGGAGGCCAAAGCAGGCAGCTCACTTGAGGTCAGGAGTTCAAGACCAGCCTGGCCAACATGGTGAAACCCTGTCTCTACTAAAAATATAAATATTAGCTGATCACAGTGGCAGGTGCCTGTAATCTCTGCTACTTTGGAGTCTGAGGCAGGAGAATAGCTTGAACCCGGGAGATGGAGGTTGCAGTGAGCTGAGATCGCACCATTGCCCTCCAGCCTAGGCGACAGAGCGAGACTCTGTATCAAAACAACAACAATTGGCCGGGCGCGGTGGCTCAAGCCTGTAATCCCAGCACTTTGGGAGGCCGAGACGGGCGGATCACGAGGTCAGGAGATCGAGACCATCCTGGCTAACACGGTGAAACCCCGTCTCTACTAAAAAAATACAAAAAACTAGCCGGGCGAGGTGGCGGGCGCCTGTAGTCCCAGCTACTTGGGAGGCTGAGGCAGGAGAATGGCGGGAACCCGGGAGGCGGAGCTTGCAGTGAGCTGAGATCCGGCCACAGCACTCCAGCCTGGGCGACAGAGCAAGACTCCGTCTCAAAAAACAAACAAACAAACAAACAAACAAACAAAAAAAAACAACAACAACAATAAAAATTTAAAAAAAAAAAAAAGCAAAAAGATATAATGGAGCTCAAATAATCCTGTCATCTAGTGATACAGTTGTCATAACATAGTAGTGAAACGTATTAATGTTATTTTTTTTTGACACAGAGTCTTGCCCTGTCGCCCAGGCTGGAGTGCAATGTCACAATCTCAGCTCACTGTAAACTCCACCTCCCAGATTCGTGATTCTCCTGTCTCAGTCTCCCAAGTAGCTGGGATTACAGACGCCTGCCAACATGCGAAGCTATTTTTTGTGTTTTTAGGAGAGATGGGATTTCATGTTGGCCAGGCCAGTCTCGAACTCCTTACCTTGTGATCCGCCCACCTCAGCCTCCCAAAGTGCTGGGATTACAGGTGTGAGCCACTGCACCCAGCCAACCTATTAACTTTTTTATGTTTAGATATGTTTAGATACATAAATACCTACCATTGTGTTACAGTTGCCTACGGTATTCAAAATAGTAACATGCCATACAGGTTTGTAGCTTGGAGCAATAGGTTATACCATATAGCCTAGGTGTGTGGTAGGCTACACTACCTAGGTTTGTGTAAGTACACTCTATGATGTTGGCACAACAATGAAATCACCTAACGATAAAATTCTGAGAACATATTCTTGTTGTTAAGTGATGAATGACTGTATATGACATTCTGGAAAAGGCAAAACTATGGAAACTAAAAAGATCAGTGGTTACCAGGGGTTGAGGAGTGGGGATGATGAACAGGTGGAGCACAGAGGGTTTTTGGGGCAGTGAAACTATTCTGTAGGATACAATAATGGTAGATACTTGTGTTTAAAAATCTGCCCTAACCCATAGAATGTACAACACCAAGAGTGAACCCCAGCGTAAACTATGGATTTCATGTATGAATAATTTGTTAATTAGGTTAATTGATTGTGACAAACGTACCAGCTGGTGGGGGATATTGATAAAGGAAGTGGCTATACAAGTGTGGGAAGAGGAAGTCTGTGGGAAATTGAGTACTTTCCACTTAATTTTGCTGTCAATCTAAAACTGTTCTACACAATAAAGTTGATGTTTAAGAAAGCCAAGTGAGGTGCTAACACTTTTCTGTAGAGTTCATTCCACTGTAGCGTTACACAGATTTGGGCTGGAATCTGAGCCAAGCCCTGTAACCTGGGGGAAGTTACTTACCCCTCTAATCTTAGTTTCTCTAACTTTACAGAGATTGTAATGCCTTCCTCAGAGAGTTTTGAGAGCTAAATGCAAAACTGTATGTAAAGAATCTATTCCAGCACCTGTATATATAGCATGGTAAATATATACAGGCCTCCTCATTCCTCCCTATGACTGTGATTCTTATCTATTCTGATGGCTACTATTTTCAAAGTCAGGCCAGGGCAAGAAAGCTGTCTTGGGTGAAAGTGTCTTCTACTAGAAAAGAATCTGTGCATGAGGGGCCTGTGTGTCCTCATTTGCTCATGTGTGTCCCCAGAGGTGCTGGCTACAGAAGGCCAGACATGCACTGGAGCCCCGGATCAGTGTCAAGCCCCTCACTCAGCTTTCTCCTGTGAAAAGGTCAGGATGATGGAAGGCTGTCATATTTAGATGATGGCTCGCAGGGAAGCCTTGGTGGGTTAGTCACCTATGATATGACATCATATTGCCACTCAATATAGTAACAGCTGTTGGTTGCTTTGGGGGGCAGAGGTGGGGTTAGCTTTAGTTGACCAACCATGCCTTGAGGATAAATTGGATGGGATCAGATGGGAAGATGTGACAAGAAGAGAAATCCTCCTCTATATAGGATGCTCTGCCATTTCCTAAGGATTTTCAGCACCTCGCCCCAAAATGTGAGTCTTGACTTTTTCTCTGGTTTTGGGGCTAAGTGGGAAAAATGTTACAGGAGAAAGGTGTTTGGTCAGGAAGCCTCCAGCTGGGGGAGTACCCATTGTGGCCCTGCTGGGTGGGTGACACCCGGAAGAGGGGTGGGAAACTGAGCAGTTCGGTGCATATGGCACTCAGTGAAGTGATCTGAGGGATGGGGATCAAAAAGTCCAGGAGTTAGAGTGCTGCAGAAGCTCTAGGTTGGATTAAGGTTTTTAGTGACCCCTCTTCAGGTTACATAACACCTGCGGGATGACCTGTGGCATCCCAGTGAGGCAGTGATGTGGTCTCGGTCTCATCCTGGATGAAACCGTGATTTGGGGATACCATTAGTCAGTGCTGTAGTCAATGTAAGGCATTGATTATTCATAATAGGAAGCAATTGGAGTTGGTTAACACCTTCCTTCTAGTGTGTTCTCCTTCTTGACTTTCCTACCTCTTCTGGGGCCCTTGTGTTTTGGGAATAGAATGCTTTGTATCAGCAGTGTAACATGGATAGGTTAACTGGATATAGGCTGGGTATGGGGAGAGCTGGTTCTTCCTGTGCTTAAACGGAATAAGTCCAGAGTGAGGGAGTAAAGATGTTAGAGAGGAAAAGCCCTGGAATGAGGGTCAAGAGATCTTGTTTGGCAGCTAGTTCCGCCAAGTAAAAGCTGTGTGACCTTGGGCAAGTCACTGTTTCTCTTTAGATTTTGGTTATTCCTCTCATCTGTAAAAACGTGTGCACTTGGGGTTCTTCCAGCCCCACTGGTCCTCTTCCATCCTTTAAATGTGGATCTGTGGTTCTGTTGTTGGCAGCCCAGAAAGGGCACAAGTTTGAGTGTCTGGCTCTGCCATTTGTTGTGCGACCGTGGACAAAGACACCCCTTCTCTGAAACTCAATTTTCCCATTTATAAAATATGGATTTTTGTGAGACATCAGTGAGGTAAGGAAGCTGAGAGCCTTTTCGGAGGCACGATGTGGATGTAAAGCAACACCCTGAGTTTGGACAGGGCAGGTGGAGTAAGGCAGGCTGAGGGGTGATGTTTGGGGTTACTGGCAGGTTGAACTGTGACCAGGGGCATAGATGGGGTGGAGGTCATGGTCAGCCAGGCCATAGAAACCTCTAGCCCTGTCCTACTCAGTTCCTGTTCCTTCCCCAGCAACCGAGGGAGGGAAAATAGTTGAGAGGTTATAAATGACGCTGTAAACAGCTCACAAAAGTGGCTGCAAACTGTCTGTGGGGGTCATGCCGCTGGAGCAAAGTGTGTGCTGGGAAGCCATCCAGGGTTTGGGGACCCCTGAAAATTGAGCAACCTCCTGGTTCCTATTGGTGCCCAAGAGGATGCACCTTCTGCACTGCCTGGCATCACTTCCTGGGAAAGTGAAAACTCCTCGTACGGCGACTAATGGATCACGACTGAACAGTGACCAGAGTGACTTGTCTTGAACCGTCTCTGAGGGAAAGTCACAGATTCCCTAGAGAAAGTTTCCAAATTCCTGTTTATTCTTCACATAAACAGATTAACCTAGGGATAGCGATTTTACTTAACTCTTCCTTTCATGTTGCAGGGAAAGTGAAATTGGCCACTTCTTTGAAGCTGTTCTTTGAGCCATAAATATAATTTCTCTTCCCACCCACAGAAAGGGGTTTTCTTTTTCTTTCTTTCCTTCTTTTTTCTTTCTTTCTTTCTTTCTTTTTTTTTTTTTTTTTTTTGAAGCCCCAGGCTCTGATACGTTCAGAGGTTGGCAGGAGGTGCAGCTGCCGTAGGAGCAGCATGTTGTCCCCCTGCTGACTCATCTGACATTAACATAATTATGTTTCAGGAGTCAAAGTGATTTTCAAACTATGAGTAATGCAGGGCGTTAGAGAGAGTGTTTACACGGCAGTGGGCATTTCAGCACACTCAAGTAACCAGCTGCTGCTAACAGCTGCAATGAGTGAAGGAATAAGAAAATGCTCTCAGGAAAAACAACCCTTCTGTCTCGTCTCTGTTTCTGTGCAAAGGATTCAGATGTCATGAAAGGCAGGTGAACTTAGAGTTCCCTAAGAACCAATTCAGATCTAGCATTGTTATCTGAATGCCTTGATGTCTGATCTTTTTATGGGGAAAAAAATGTCTTTATAGCTTATTTTCCATTTACCCAACTCTTGGGAAAGGTGGATTTAAAGACTTTAGCAAATTATTTATTTTTTATGATGTTACCAGTATTAATAATTATAATAATATTCTAAGGCTGTGCTGCTGCTTCTAAAACAGGAACAAGGACAAAACCCATTTCCCCCAGTTTTAAAGACAGGGGCAGAAGCCCATGGAGAGGGGGACTGCGGAATGTCTTCTTAAAGCTCCTTTGTCTCATTATTATGGGAAAAGTTCTGAGAGACATGGAGTGCAGTGTGCCAAGTATTTAGACCTCAGGAGCGAAAAGCTGGGCTCCAGTCCTGTTCCAGAACTGAATATTGGAATGGGAATGCCTCAATTTCCTCATCTCATAATGAGAATATTAATAACACTTTCTCTGCCTACATCAGAAAAAGAGCCTTGAACTTTTGTAGGGTAGGGACAGGGTCTGCCCACTACTGTAGCCCCAGTTTCTAACTTAGAGCTGTCACATAGAAGGTGCTCAGTAAGTATTTGCAGAATTAACGAATGAGATAAAAGCTATAAACGCCAGAGCTCTGCTCTTGTGGTTTGCTATTGCATCTAGCAAGGTGTCATTCTCATGGAGAGTGGTCAATAATTTTTTTAATGTGTTAAGAAAAAAATTGTGAACTAATTATACATTCACTTATACATAAGTTATTCATAAACAAATTGGTTATTATTTTGGGGCTACCAAGCTGAATTACACACAAAAGTATTTCTGTTTACTTAAGAATGTCTTTGATGACCAACACAATTTTATTAAGCCTTGTCCCTTGAGTATACATCCTTTGCATGCTCCACATTTGCGCCCTCATGGAAAAAGAAGGAGCCCCGGAGAAAGAGCACACCAAAAACATCGACCTACCCTGAACTAAGAGGCTCAGGTGTGCTTTTGTGGACTACTTGTATTGAGTGATCCCTTCATCCTGGACCCATTAATAATTATTGTTAGGCTTACTTCAAGCAGTAAATCTAAGCCAGTCCATTCACGGCAAATCAATCCAAAATGGCCGTTAAGGAGAGTCAGGATCTGTGGTCCCATCCCAAATATTTGAAGATGATGCCAGAAAGCAAATTTAGTGTGTCCTTCTGGTGACTGTCATTTGGTATTTCTGTCCTAGGCCAGTTCTCCAATGGGGTAAATGCAGGGTCAGGCATTTCTAATGTCTAAACCTCCACTGCTCTCTTTCTCTCAAAGTTGCATGTCCAATACAGTCGTAATTTCACCTCCCCAACTCCGTCGTTACTGTAGTTCATTAATGTTTGTTGGACCGGCATCCTAATTTGGGTGTGGACGACTATTCCTTAAGGCATCTCAAGTAAAAAGGCTCCTTACTTCTGATCCTGGTTTATTTATTTTAAAAATACTTGTAAATAATTTAATATTAATTTAATAGTGTTTTTAAGTTAGTAGCAGGTTGCTGAAGGATCCAAATGTTTAACATATATTCTAAAATAAATATTGGCTGTTTAGAGCCGTTACAGAATAAACTTATTTGAATTTTTCCCCTAGTACCCTTTTCTTTATTTCTTCTACTCTTTCTTCCTTCCCTCTTTTCCCATCTCTCCCTCCATATTCTTCCTCCCTGCCTTCTTTTCTTTTTATTATCTTGTGTTTCATTTGTTTGTTTGTTGCTTTTGCTAAATGTCTTTCTAAAAAGTATATCTGGAAGGAGATAAGAGAAACTAATTAAAGAGCCTAGGACGAGGTAGAGAGACTTTTCATCATATACACTTTCTGACTTTGAATTTTTAATCATGGCAATACTTTTTGCCCAATTAAAAAGTTAACCAGAACAGAGTTGTACATCCTTCTTGTTTTCATTTTTCCACTTTTCTAATGCGAGCCTACTTCCTTCTTACTAGGATGAAAGACAGGAATGGCTTCCAAAGGGAAACGGGGAAAAGAGAAGGGAGACGGTAGACAGAAGCTCAATGCCTGTGTGTCCACAGTGGAGATGCAGGGGAAAGAGCTAGTGTAACAGAACCAATACATTTTTTTTTTGGCTTTTTTTTCTTTTCATTTGAAAGGTAAACGTCTTCCCACTTCATTCTTTCCACCTCATAAGAATTCTTCTTCTTCTACAACATAATTTTTAATGATTGTACAAGAGTCCCAAGTTAATGTAATATTTTTGTACTGTAGTTTACCTTACTAATACTCTATGTTAAATATTTGGGTAATATCTGATTCATCAATATTGTAAATAGTACTGTAATAAACATTATTGTAGCTAAATCTACGTTCATGGCAATGCTTATTTACTTTAAATATATTTCCTCAAAAAGAATCAACATATTTCTCAAAAATAAATAAACTAAATAATATATGAATCATACAGTCTTTGATATATGTAGCTCTTGATGTAATTTTAATTTCTATAAACAAAAAGAAATTTTTTCCATGTTTGTTAACTAGTTTATTCTCTGTTTATGAATCTTCTGTTCAGAGCCTTTGCCTGTACATCTGTTGGAATCTTAATATCTGCAGTGATTTAAAATGTTTTATACATATATAAGATATATCAACAAAGACCTCCCTATTATTTTTTTCGAATAATAATAATTCCCTGGCTTGACATTCACATTTGAATGGAAGTTATATTTATATATTTTTGGCACAGAGAGATTTTAAGATTTAAAGTAATCGAATCTGTCAATTTTTTTTTCTGGAGAATGACTTTTTCTCATATAGAACTTTAAAAACTATTTCATATTTTCTTCTAATAGAAAACAGCCTTTTAAAGATAAAATTTCCATATTTTATGTAATTACAGGGAAATGCACAAATCTTAAATGGATCATTCAGTGAGTTTTGACAAATGACAGATGCATATGCTTTTCAAGATATAGAACTTAAAGGGTATGACTTTTTCAGGTGATGGTTGCACATATCTATGAGGATACGAAAAAACAATGAACTGTACCCTTTAAGTAAGTGTGTTATGTAAATCATATCTACAGACCTTTTTTAAAAATAAAAATTACCATCATCCTGGAAAGCTTCCTCGTGTTCTCTCCCAGCCTGTCCTCACTCCCATACTACCCATATAGGCAACCACAAATTTTAGTTTTTTCATCATTAGTTTGGTCTGTTTTTGACCTTTATGTGGAATGGAGTCACACAGCATGAACTCTTTTGCATAAGGTTTCTTTGACAGCGTAATGTTCTTGAAATTCATCTGTGTTGGTAAGCTTCAGGGATTTGTGTCTTTTTGTTACTAAAAGTAAGCTTTCATTATAGTATGTCTATATGACAGTTTGTTTATTCATTCCTCTATTGATAGACACCAGGCTGTCCCCAGTTTGGTCCCATTATGAATAATGAAACTGTGAACATTCTTGTAAAAGTCCTTTTATAGACATATGCTTTCATTTTCCTTAAATACCTATGGATGGAATTTCTGGCCATAGGATAGATGTATACTTCATTTTATAAGAAACCACCAGCCTTTTCTCCAAAGGAGTTATACCATTTTACACTCCCACCAACAATGCATGAGAATTCAGTTGCTCCAAAGTTTTGTCAACATTTGGTGTTGTCAGACATTTTTATTTTAGCCATTCTGTTAGGTGTGCAGTAGTAGCTTATTGTAATTTAAATTTGCATTCCCTTGGTAAAGTTATTGAACATTTTTTCATGTGCTTCTGGTTTTTCTTTATTTTATTTTAATGTGTATGTATTTTACATCTAACTATGTCTATCCATCAAAAGTTATTTTGATTATGATTTGAGGTAAATCTCTAGATTAATTTTTTTCTAAATAATCAGTTAACCCAGAACAATGTATTGAATAATACTTTTATTGTTATTATATATATATTTTTTGAGATGGGAATCTCACTCTGTTGCCCAGGTTGGAGTGCAATGGTGCAATCTCGACTTACTGCAACCTCTGCCTCCTAGGTTCAAGCAATTCTCCTGCTTCAGCCTCCTGAGTAGCTGGGATTACAGGCTCCCACCACCATGCCTGGCTAGTTTTTGTATTTTTTAGTAGAGATGAGGTTTCACCATTTTGGCCATTTTCATCTGGTCTTGAACTCCTGACCTCAGTTGATTCCCCCGCCTTGACCTCCCAAAGTGCTGGGATTACAGGTGTGAGCCACCGTACCTGGCCAATACTTTTATTCTCTGCTAATTTGTGATGCTTTATTTACCATAGAGTTCTCATATGTACTGTGGTCTCAGAATATCTATTCTGTCTTGATATGTACACTTTTACACTTGTTCTTTTGTCAGTTCCATACTCTTATTTATATTTGCTTTTAAAAATGATTTAAGAGCTGGCAAGGCCCCTGTCTCATCATTCCTTTTCATGTTCAACATTTTCTTTGCTGCTGGGCGTGGTGGTTCATGTCTGTAATCCCAGCACTTTGGGAGGCTGAGGCAGGCTGATCACCTGAGGTTGGGAGTTGGAGACCAGCCTGACCAAGATGGAGAAACCCCCATCTCTACTAAAAATATAAAATTAGCTGGGCGTAGTTGTGCATGCCTGTAATCCCAGCTACTCAGGAGGCTGAGGCAGAAGAATGGCTTGAACCCGGGAGGCGGAGGTTGCGGTGAGCCGAGATTGCACCATTGCACTACAGCCTGGGCAACAAGAGTGAAATTCGGTCTCAAAAAACAAGCAAACAAAAAAACCCCACATTTTATTTGCTGTTCATGCTTAATTATTCTTTTGGTTGAATGTTAGAATGATTTTGTGAAATTCTGAAAAGAACACTATTGAGATTTTTATTGAAATTATATTGACCATTCAAATTAATTTGCAAAGCACTGATGTCGTTGCCATAAAGCTCAGTATTCAAAGCTTCTACATTTTCCAACAGCATTGTATAATTTTTTTATATGGGTCCTTCACATTCTCATTATAGCTTTTCCAAGGCATTCCACAGAAGTTTCCAATGTCATCATTGTTGATTTTTGCTATTGTCATTTTATCTTTTCCAAAAGTTATATTTTCTAATTGGATAATAGTTCTATATAGAAAAGCAATGTAGCAAATTTCTATATACAAATTTTTATACAGAAAATTTGTATATACAAAAGGTACTGGCTTTTGTGTCTTTTTTATATTTAGCAGTTTTCTTGGGCTCTCATATTGATTCTAATAATTCTTAGTTGAATTGTTCTTTTGAATTTCTGGGAATGTAATTATATCATATACAAATAATTACAAATCTATTTTCTCCCTTCCAGTGTTTGTGCATCTTATTTTTATAAGTGCCCTATTTCATCAGTTAGAACTTTCAGGTCAAAATTTAGTAAAACTGGCAACAAACTATATCTTTGTTTTGATCCTGATTTTAATAATATTGCATTAATATTTCATCCTTAAAGATGACTTTATTTGAAATAAACACTTTTTGTTATGTTAATAAAAGTTCTTAAATTTGTAATTATTTTTTAATAGGAACCAGCTGTTGAATTCTAATGTATTTCCTGCATTAATTGAGAATCTTATTTGGATTTTCTTTTTTAGCCTGTGGATGTCATATGTTACACTGTTGGATTTTAAAGATATTAAAACATAAAATTTTTTATTTTAGATTAAACCCTCCTTGGGTTATTTTCATACTGTTACCTGAATTTGGATTTTCTTTTCTATGTTCACAATTTAGATAGGTTTATTATCTTCTTTTTTTGAGCTGTCTTTTTCAGGGTTTTACATCAGGGTTATCTCTGTTAAGTAAATTACATAAATTTTCCATATTTGTCAATGTTTGAAATTACTGAAACATAGTGATTACGTATTCCTTAGGAATTGAAAGATTTTTTTTTCCTATAAAGTTTTCTTTTTTTTTTTTTTCCTATAAAGTTTTCTAGGCCGAGACACATTTTTTTCCTGGAGGGAAATCTTTCCTTTTTTTCTTTTTTAAGTTCTTCAGCCATGATTGGCATATGTAGGTTTTATACTTCTAATTTTGATAATGTATATATTTTCAGACTATTCATTTCATCTAGGTTTTCAGATTTATAATTTATAATTTTGCAAAGTATTGTCTTGTATTTAAAATATCTCATCTGGTGCTGAACCTCCCCTTTTTATTTTCTAATTTTATTATCCATAGGGTTTTTTTTCTTCTTTAGTTTCTCTAATATTTGTCTACTTTATTACTTTTTTAAAAAAGTGCTCTCAAATTAATTCTGTAAGTTTTCCTGTGTCCTAATTCAGTTAGTTTTGGTTTTGCCTTTAGTCTTTTCTTTCTACTGATTTCTTAGGGATTTTGTTGTCATTGCTGTTTTTATAAACTCTTGAGTTGAAAGCTTTTATTTTTCCTTTCCTTGAAAATAAAAACAAATAAGATTGTAACTTTAACTTTTAGTACAACTTTGACAATATTTCACACCTGTTGATATATTGTGCTCTTATTTTAATTATCTTCTAACTGCTATGTTCTTATACTTTAATTTTTGTTTTGTTTAATTTTTGTTCTGTCCTTATGCTTTATTTTTTGTTTTAATTTCTATTATTAATAGCTAGTTATACTGCACTGTGATCAAATAATCAAGCTTATATAATTTTTGTTTCTTGAAATATTTCCCATTTTGGTATATTCATCACAAATACTTCCTCCTGTTCTATAATATCTTTTCATTTTGTTTATATTGTCTTTTTTAACACATAGTTTTTTTGTCTTAATGTGATCCAATATATCCCTCTTATTTTATTGTTTGTATGTTTGTATCTTATATAAAAAATTTCTGTACTTGATGATAATGAGTGTATCTTCCTATATGTTGTTTTTTCTCGAGGTTGCAAAGTTTTGCTTTTCACATCTGTGTCTTTAATCTTTATGGTTGATGTGAGTGAGAATCTAATTTCACTTACTCCCATATGGATAACCAGTTATCCCAGTTCCACAATTTCCTCCCATTGCTTTGTGAGGCTATTTCAGTCACGTACAGAGCTTCCTCGTGTACATAGGATATTTATGGGCTTTTGTTCGTTTCCATTAGTCTATTTCTATTCCCTATGCCAATACTACCACAATCTTTTCAGTAAGTCTAAATATCTAACAAGACAAGTCCTGCTACCCTCTCTTCTTTTTCTTCCAAATTTTATTGGCTTTTCCTGGCCCATTCACATGAAATTTAGAATTAGCTTCTTAAGAATTGTGCACATTTTGAGGATTTTTAATATGAAAATTTCATCAAATCTATAAACAAATATGGAGATGGCTAACATTTTTATGGAAATCTTGCGTGATACCACTACACCAGAGGTGCCACCAAGATGGCTAACATTTTTATATTACTGAGTACTCTAATCAATAAACATAGTAATTTTCTCCATTTATTTAGATCTTCTTGTATTTTATTCAATAATACTATCGTAGTTTTCTTCTTAGAGGTCTTTCATACCTTTTAACAAATTTATCTCTAGGTGCCATATAATTTCTGTTACTATTATAAATGGGATTTTTCCAATATATTTTCTAATTAGTTATTACTATTAAGAATGCTATTGATTTCTGCATGTTTTTTTTTGTATCTAGCAACCTTTGCTGGATAGTTTTTAGTTCTAAGAGTACGTAAATGTTCTTGAGTTCTTTATGTAGACAATCACATTTTCAGCAAACAAGAACAGTTTCTAATCTTTCTCTTTTTCCATTCTTTTATATTACATCAGTTAAGAACTTCAGTATAATGCTGAATAGAGGCTTGGAACTTACATCCTTCTGTAATTTCTGACTTTAATGAAAATGTCTCTAAAATAGTACCAGTTAATATGATATTTGCTTGTAGAGTTTTGATGTATAGCCTCTGTCAGGTAAGGAAAATTGCCTTCTATACCTAGTTTACTAAGATTTTTAAAACCATGAATGAATGCTATATTCTGTCCATACCTTTTCTGCATTTATTGAGACACTAAAAAGATAAAAAATAAAGGAAAAAGGCCTTCCTTTTTAATTTAATAAGTTTTTGAATCTTGAATTATTCTTTCATTCTAGAGATGAAATTCCACTTGGTCATGATATTTTCTTTAAGGTTTTGTATCTACATGAAAAATGAGATTAAGTTATAATTTTCCTTATTTGGATTGTCCCTGTCTGGCTTTAATATCTCAAAAAATAAGTTAGGAAATTCTCTTCCTTTTTCCTCCCATCCTCTGAAAGAATTTTTGTCTTTTAAAGCAGGGCTTATCTATTTTTTAAAAATCTGGTAAATATTTGGGCCTGGTGTCTTCGGAGATGGAAGAACTTTTGATTAATAATTTAATGTCTTTAGTAGCTAAGGCTTTGTTCTGGTTTTATCTGAATAAATTACCAAATTTTAATTTCTTTCTTGAAAATTATTTATTTCTTCTAAGTTTCCATATTTATTCAGATGGAGTTAATAGTATTCTTTTATGTATTTTAAAATCTCCACTGTATCTATTTCTATCCCTTTTTATTCCCACTTTCTGTTTGTGTTTTTCTCTTTTTTATTGATTGGTTGTGCTCAGGCTTTATCTTTTTCTGTAAGTTGTTTTAAAAAACTAACTTTGTGTTTTATTCACCTTCCCTAAATATAATTTCTTTCATTCTTCTCTTATATTATTTTCCTATTTCTAGTTTGGATTTCTCTGTTGTTCTTGCCTAGTTTTTTAAGTTGAACACTTACTTATTGTGCTGTTTTTAATTTGTTTTTTCATTTTGCTTTTACTAGTTTTTTTCTTAAGTAGAACTTTACTTGTCCTTTTGACTACAGCAAGGACCTCAGCACTTTTTAATTACATGTGGACCCTGTTCCCCATCTTATTTTTATTCCAGAGTTAAAAGTTTTTAAAGATAAAAGTTATTTTTAAAAAATATTGTTTTGTTGTTGTTGTTGTCGTTTTTTTTTTTTTTTTTTTTTTGAGACGGAGTCTCGCTCTGTCACCCAGGCTGGCGTGCAGTGGTGTGATCCCGGCTCACTGCAACCTCCGCCTCCCAGGTTCAAGCAATTCTCCTGCCTCAGCCTCCTGAGTAGATGGGACTACAGGCACGTGCCGTCACACCCGGCTGATGGATTTTGTATTTTTAGTAGAGACAGGGTTTCACCATGTTGGCCAGGATGGTCTTGATCTCTTGACCTCGTAATCTGCCCACCTCGGCCTCCCAAAGTACTGGGATTACAGGCATGAGCCCCCGAGCCCGGCCCAAAATAAAATATTCTTTAGTAGTTCTTTAAGTGACAGTCTGTGGTTGGTAAACTGTCTTCATCTTTGGATGCCTGAAATTCTTTATTTTTCAGGGTATAGAATTCTAGACTGATAATTGTTTTCCCTCTGCACTTTCAACTTATTACCCTTATTATCTTCTAGAATCTATTGATGTCTATGAGAAGGCTGCTATCACACTAATTTTTATTCCTTTGTTGATAAAATAATTTATCTCTTTAACCTTTTTTTAACTGACAGATAAAATGATACGTATTTATAGTGTACAATGTGATGTTTTAAAGTAAAATTATAACATGGAACGACTAAATCTACCTAATTAACATGTACATTACCTCACATTGTTATCATTTTTGTGCTGGCAACACTTAGCATTCACTCTGTTAAGCATTTTTCAAGAATGCAATATATTCTTATTAACTATAGTCACTATGTGGTACAGTAGATCTCAAACTTATTCCTTCTAACTGAAACTTTATATCCTTTGACCAACATCTCTTCAACTCACCAGCCCCACCCCCATCCTACCCCGACCACAGCCCCAGCTCTCGGTAACCACCATTCTGCTCTCTACTTCTGTAAGATCAACTTTTTTCAGTTCCCACATACGAGTGAGATCACATGGTATTTGTTTTTCTGTGCCTGGCATATGTCACGTAACATAATGTCCTCCAGATTCATCCATGTTGTGGCAAATTACAGGATTTGTTTCTTTTTTCACAGCTGAATAGTATTTCATTGTGTACATATACCCCATTTTCTCTATTCATTCATCTGTAAATGGCCACTTAGGTTGATTCTGGCTATTCTGAATAATGCTGCAATGAACATGAAGTGCAGATATCTCTTTGACATACTGTTTTCATTTCCTCTGAACCTATTACTCAGTAGTTGGATTGCTGGATCATATTGTAATTCTATTTTTAATTTTTTGAGGAACCTCCATACTGTTTTTCATAATGGCTGTTCCAATTTACATTCCCACTGACGGTGTGAAAGGGTTTACTTTTCTCCACATCCTCACCAACATTTGTTATCTTTTGTGGATAATAGTCATTCTGACGAGTGAGGTGATCCAACCTGTTAATTTACAATTATCTCTTTATCCACGGTGTTCTGCAATTCAATTGCAATGTATCTTCGCTTCTAGAAAATTCTCAGCCATTATCTCTTTAAATATTGCATCACTGTCATTTCCTCTTTCCTTTCAGAATTTTTATTAAATGAGGGTTGGTATCTATGAGAAGGCTGCTTGCTGGCAGACTAATTTTTATTCCTTTGTAGATAAATTCATTTAACTCTTTAATCTTTTTTAACTCACAGATGAAATGATATGTATTTATAGTGTACAATGTGATCAATCTTCCATGTCTCTTAATACTTTCTCATCTTTGCCTGCATTCTGGGTGTGTTCCTCTGCACCCTTTTCCACTTCACTAATGCCTTCTTCAACTTTATCCAGGCCAGAAATGTTCTATCTGGTGCATTTTAAATTCCAATGTTTATATTAATCATTTCTGAGGTTTTTTTTTAGTTGGATCTTTTTTCTACTTTTAACCGGGAGTAGAATCCTGTCCTGACTATTCACTTTGTTGGCTGTCTTCCTTAGCATTAGATTTCTTCATGTATTTTGAAAGCTGAGTTTGCCGGCTCATTTCAGGGGAAAGTGATGTTTGTTTGGTTTGGTTTTCTGTCTTTTTCTTCCTCACTCGGTGCTCATCCCTCCTTCTTCTCCACTATTGCAGTGGTCCACTCAGCCCTCCAGCTCCCCGACCCAGAACCAGAGTCTCTGGGAGCATTTCAGGGTTACTGCTGCTCAGTGATGATAGGGACAGAGCGGACCCAGTCGTGGACTCATTCCCAACCACCAGGCTGTGTCTGTGTCCTCCCACACCCCTAGGCAAGAAACTTCTAGGAGCTAGAGCCCCAGGCAACTCTCTGGAATTTTTTTCTTTTTTTTTTTTTTTGAGACGGAGTCTCGCTGTGGCGCCCAGGCTGGAGTGCAGCAGCACAATCTTGGCTCACCACAACCTTTGCCTCCCAGATTCAAGTGATTCTCCTGCCTCAGCCTCCCAAGTAGCTGGGATTACAGGCGTGCACCACCACGCCTGGTAAATTTTTGTATTTTTAGTAGAGACGGGGTTTCACCATGTTGGCCAGACTGGTCTCGAACTCTTGACCTCAGGCAATCCACCTGCCTCAGCCTCCCAAAGTGCTGGGATTACAGGCATGAGCCACTGCTCACGGCCTTCTAGAGCCGTTTTATTTAGTCTTCCTTTCCAAGCTTGGGAAGCTCAGTTCCATGTACCTTCCCCATCATAAAACTCTAAGCACCACAAGGACCAGGGCAGTATATCGTTTTTTTTATCACCATCGTATCCCCAGTGCATAAAATAGTGCCAACACATGGTAAACTGAGTCAATGAATGATGGCTAGCATATCAAAAACTGAAGGACTGAACCTTTGGAGTTTAACCTGGAGCTTTGTTTACTCCCAGTCCCTCTGGGAAACAGTCAGCCTAGTACACAGCACAACTTATCTGTAGAAGAGAAGAAGTATTGGTGTAGGGATTAAAAGACCTTGGTTTCAGGGCTGGTTCTGCTCTTGCCTAGTTAAGCCACCTAATCATCCTAAATCCAGGATTCCTCTTCTATAAAATGAGCATCTCATGGAAGAATGACAATGCTGTATCCAGATGTGATGGCTGCTTCATTAGCCTGGGCTCCGAGAAAAGCAGAGCAGATCCCAGCCGATATGGAGTAGGGTGAATGAGAAATCAACTACCTTGGTTAGGAAACAGATTTGTAGGCCGGGCTCACGCCTATAATCCCAGCACTTTGGGAGGCCGAGGCAGGTGGATCACAAGGTCAGGAAAAAAAAAAAAAAAAAAAAAGAAAGAAACAATTGTAGAGTTCTTTGTTACTGCAGCATAATTTAAGCTATCCTGATGGACACAATTACTTACTTGTATCCTTCTTCTCAACAGAGTGTGAACTCTATTGGGAGGAGAATGCTTTCATTTTCACTACTGTTTTCTTTCAAATTTCTACTTTTTTTTTTTTTTTTTGAGATGGGGTCTTGCTCTGTTGCCCATGCAGTGGCACGATCTCTGCTCACTCTGCCTCCCAGGCTCAAGTGACCCTCCCACCTCAGCCTCCCGAGTAGCTGGCACTGCAGGTGCATACCACCACACCAGGCTAATTTTTGTATTTTTAGTGGAGACTGTTGGCCAGGCTGGTCTCAAACTCCTGAGTTCAAGTGATCCACTTGCTTTCACCACCCAAAGCACTGGGATTACAGGCGTGAGCCACCATACCTAGCCTTCACTTGCTTATGTAATATGTGATAGTTATTCTTCACTCTATCTTCACTACTAAGGACAAGCATATTAAAATCCAGTTTTAATTACCCTACATTTGCAGCACTCTAATTTTCTGAGAAAATTGTGACATTGTCTAGGATTCCCAAAACTATAGTAATACATTTTGTTTGTTTATTTATTTATTTTGAGACAGGGTTTCGCTCTGTCACCCAGGCTGGAGTGCAGTGGCACAATCTCAGCTCACTGCAACCTCTACCTCCCGGGTTCAAGTGATTCTGTCACCCCAGTCTCCCGAATAGCTGGGATTACAGGTGCCCCCCACCATGCCCAGCTAATTTTTGTATTTTTAGTAGAGACAGGGTTTCACCATGTTGGACAGGCTGGTCTTGGACTCCTGGCCTCAAGTGATCTGCCCAGGTTGGCCTCCCAAAGTGCTGGGATGACAGGCGTGAACCACTGCGCCTGGCCATAGAATAGTATATTTTAAAGTGCTATGGTACCTTTTCCAGAGAGGGATGGGAAGACAAAATTTTTGACTTGGATGTAATTTAAAGTTTTCATGAGGACATGCAACATGATTATGTGTCTCAGTAACACAGTGCTGCCTAAGGGCTGGCGCGTGCGCAGATCTGCCGGCCCCTGCAGGACTCTTGGAGTTCCTGGTCCTGTGTCTCAGTGGGGCTTCTGCTCTTATGCTCTTGGTGTACCTGACTTTAGTGGAAGTCCTAGCCACATTCCTAGTTTGCTTCCCTCTACCTGCTTGAGATGGAAAGTCCAAAAACCAAGAACTTTTTGAGTAGATATGTAAGAAGAGCTCAGCAGTACCCTGAGTGAACTGCATGAACCCCATGGCATTTCTTATGGGTGTTGTAGGAGTTTTATTTTGTTGTTGTTGTTGACGTTGTTTTTGTCAATGGAATAATGTTTTATGGAATTTAAAATACAAAACTGTCTGTGGTTCCTTAGACACTTGCACTGCAAAAAAAAATTATACTTTATCATATAGTTATTAATGGTTTGAAGAGAAATAAACAGCATAAACAAAATATGGTCCATACTATGAAAATGCAAACCACACAATGGTGACTTTGATTTTCATAAAATGAAAATCATAAAATAATTACTGAGTACCCAAAGACATACTTAATATATACATGTGAAATATCTTACACACAGATATAATAAAAGTTTGTCAGCATTTTGACATTTGAAGTTTTCAGATACATGGTTTCTAGATAAAGATATAATTGCATATTCTTAAGGAAATACAGTTTTATTATTTCAAGGAATAGACATCAGAACTCAGTTGATAGGATGCTATTTAGAGTCCTCTTTTAGTGAGTATAAAAAAGCAATTCATAACAAGCACATTGGTTTCTGAGTAAAATGAAGCTTCTGAAATGTGTGAAGAATGCTTGAAAACAATGCTTTGTAAGCCAGTGAAACATCTCCCTTCCCCTCACTTACAGGATTGCAAAATTTAGCAAATGAAAATATACCAGGCCCAGGTAAGCGTGAATTTCAAATAGAAACAAAGAACTTTTAGTGTACTATATCCCAAACATTGAGTGGGACAGACTTATATTTGTGGTTTATCTGGAATTCACACTTACCTGAGCACCCTATCCTTTATCTGGCAACCCTTCCCACCTCAGAAGTTAACCTTCATCGTGCACCACCTTTTGGAAAGGAACCAGGCCAGCCTCTGTAAATTCTGTATTGGTGAGCCCGTATTAATGCTTTTTCTTTTGCACATTTTGAGGCTTATAGAGAGACTGAAGTTGCCAACCAATGGCTCTCAAACCCAATGCACCCTGGCAAAGCAAAGTAGGGCAGCCTTCAGAACTTCTCCAAGGGGAGGGCTGTGTGGGTTCTCCCCCACAAAGCTCTATTTTAGTCACAGTCATTAGTGCTGGAGAAAACACACACTGGTCATGAGATTCACCTTTTGCCATGTCGCAAGAAAGTCAGTAAAACAATGCCTGAAAGACGGCTTGGGCTTCGGTCCCCTGCACTGAGCGCTCTGCAGTCCACCTTCTGAAACATGCCTGTGCGTTTTTTCCAACTGTCAAAGCTCCTGCCATCTCTCCCGGCAGAGGGATTGAGCAGCACTTTAAACCAGAGACTGAGTGATTTCAGGCAAGTATTCCGGCCTTTCCATGAGACCTGTGCTTAGAAGAAAGGAGAAGAAAGGCCAACTTGACTGAGCCCTTGATAGAAATACATTTGCTTACTTAATCCTCATTAGCTCCCGCTGAAGTATGACTCTCAGTTTACACACCGAGAAACAGGCTCAGAGAAGTCAAGCCCTTGCCGAGTCACAAAATCAGTAGCAGAGCTTGGATTCCAATCCAGGTCTCTTGGGTTACAAAAGGCCGAGCCCTATTTCCATGCTGCCACCCTTCGTCTCTCTAGGGAAAGGGAGAGTGCTAAAGAATGCCAGGGTTATGGAATAGTCTAGAGGAAAACATAGACTGTCATGGGGCAGGCTCATTCCTAACCAGTTTCTGAGAGAAGAATATGAGGTAGTATAACAAAATGAAAATGGGCTTCATAGCTAGACACTTCAGTGTCTGACGCCTGCCTCCACTGCTTTTTAGCTGTGTGACTTTGTTATCTAATTTCTCTCTCTGTTTTTTTTTTTTTTTTTTTTTTTTTAAGCAATGGCATCTCGCTATGTTGCCCAGGCTGGTGCAGTGGCTGTTCACAGGCATGCTTATAGTGCACTACTCTCTGGAACCCCCGGGCTCAAGTGATCCTCCTGTTTCAGCCTCCTGGGTTTCGTTTCTCTTTATCAGTCAAGATGCCAGCAGGAAATTGATGGCACACACAGCACGTTTAACTGAGGAGAGTTTAGCAAAGGGACTATTAACTGAGGCTTGGGCAGGATTACAGGAACCCACAGGGGATGGTGAAGCACTGAGAGACTAGTAATCGCAGAAAGCCATCACCACCCAGGCTTACGGGGCAAGAGGAGGGAATATTTTATTGGATCCTGTTGAAAGCTGGCATCATGGACAAGAGCCATCTGACAGGGGCTGTGGCCCTGGAGAAACACAGCCACTGTCAGAACAATGCCCTGGAACAGAGGTCCTAACCTTGACCTCTCTCTTTCCCTAGCCAGGAGCACAGGTTATAAGTCTGTAGAGTTTAGCCCCTCAGGGCACAGAGGAGGGCAGGAAGTGGATGGAAGGGGTGGGGCATAGTAATCGGAGAATAACAACACTCCCGCTGGGCATCAGTTTCCTTTTTTTTTAAAATGGGGATCATGGTATCTACCATGTGGCATTGTTGTAAAGATTAGAAATACATGGACTGACGCATTCAACAGGTATTTTCCAAGTACCTACCATATCCTGGGCTCTCTCCCACAGATACAGTGATGACCAAAACAGACCGTATCTCTGCCCTCATGGTAGGTGAAACGCAAGAAAGCCAGACGTTACATAAGTATTTACAAGGGGGAGGAGATAAAATATCACCTCTCACACACAGGGTACTCATAGTACTTGTAAAGAGCAGCTATAATTATTTCTTAAAGTCCCCCAAAGAGACCTATGCTGCATACCACTTCTTGATTTCTTATACCAGTATGTATTTATGAACAACTTTTACCATCCGGACAGATTTTCTCCCACTGGAATACAAAGTTCTGAGCGTCCAGAAAGCAGAAAACAGCTGTTACTCCCTGTGTTACTCAGGGTTCTCCAGGGAAACAGAACCAATAAGACGCATGTGTATAAGATATTTATTGTAAGGGACTTGGCTCATGCAATTACGGAGATTGATGGGCCACTAGATCTGTAGTCAGCAAGCTTGGGGAGAGCCAGTGGTGCAGTTCCAGTCTGAGGCTGGCAGGCTCAAGACCCAGGAGGAGCTGATGTTTCAGTTCAAGTCCAAAGGCAGGAAAAAACTGATGTCCCAGCTCAAAGGCAGTCAGGCAGGAGGAATTATCTTTTACTTAGTCTTTTTGCTGTCTTCAGGACTTCAGACAACCGGATGAGGCCTACGTACACGGGGGAGGACAATCGGCTTCACTTGGTTCATCAGTGTAAATGCTAAGGTCATCCAAAACACCCTCACAGAAACACCCAGAATCTTGCTTGACCAAATATCTGGGCACCCCATGGCCCAGTCAAGCTGACACATAAAATTCATCATCATGCTATGCTGGAGTTAAAATTCTTTATAAAGTTGCCCCTCACTTCCCCCTCCTGCCTAACATGGCCTCTCTTTTTCACCTGGAGTCTCTCCAACTGCGGCTCCCAGGCCACCTGTATGGAACTCTTGTGGGAAATTTCTGGTCACTCAGATCGCAGGACCCCAGGCAGGCTCTGTGTATGAGGATACCTGGGACAGAGACTCAGGAATCTGCATGGTAAACACAGCCCTGTGGCTGCCCATTCTCCAGTCCTGTGATCACCTTATGGTGTCCCCTCTCCAACCTGTCAGGCACCAAAAGGAGAAGAGAAACCCTACAAGATAAGATGTATTCTGAGGGCCGAGGGGGTGAGGGAGCCTCTAAGGGGACAGGGAGAAGTGCCTGAATAGTGAGGCCGATCCACAGGATGGTGAGAGGAAGGATTACTAACAGCCGGGGAGTGAAAGGCAAGTGGGGCTCCTGTGCGTGGCAGCTCTGGGGCTGCTGAGCCCTGGGGATGCAAAGGCGCTGCTGGGGCCTCCTGCCTGTCGACCTCTCCAGACTCAGCCTGGCTCTCTCTGCCTTGCCCCCATGGCCAGTCCTGGCGAACTTCCTTCGGTTCCTCAAACAGCTGAATCCCTTCCTGCCTCAGGACCTTGGCTGGTGCTGTTGCTTCTGCCCAGAGCCCTCTCCTTAGGATTCTCTGCTTGGCTGGCACCTTCTCCTTCAGGCTTCACCATCAGGGGAGCTCTCCGTGGAGGGGCCACCTCAAACCACCCCATCCAATGTAGGGGCTTTCCTCTGTTTCAGCACCTGTTTGCTTTCCCTGAGAATTTATGAAGATATGTGGCTTTAAACATTTATTTGTGTGTGAAGCAGGAGCAAGTTTCATAGGCCACATATCCATGTGTGCAAAACTGTAATAGATTATATTTTGTAATTCTTAAATTCTGAACCCTCCCTCTGTCACAGAAAACAGAGTCTTCTTCAGATAACCTCAGCCAAATGAAGGGTTACAGGGTCATTTCCGGTTATCGACCTAGGCAGATTTTCTCACATTCTTCCTAGAGGGGCTCTCAGTTCTAGGGGTGTGTGTGTGTGTGTGTAAAATGAGGGTTATTTTTGCCCTGGTGCCAAGAGAGAGAAGCACCTGCTCTATGGTTGTTGCTCTTTGTCCACAGTGGCTTTGTTGGAGTGTGGAGTCCCCTGGGCCTTTGGTCATTGGCATCCATCCTCCTGACTTCCTTCCAAATGACCTAGGATCTGTTGTGGTCTCCAGTGGCCTTGGCATTCTCCTTTTCCCAAAATTGTTGGGTCCTGTAGCCTCTCTCGACCCTCCGGGGTCCTGCCCGTGGGCAGGGGAGGTCTTGGCTCCTCTTTTTGCACTAGACTGTGAGTCTGTCCTCAGCCCATCTGCCTGGATGCCTCACTCAGCCATGCCTCTTCTACCTTCACACACAGGCTTCTGGGGGAGGTCACCTGTGGAAGGGGGCTCAGGGAACCTCCATCCTGGGGTTCCCTAATTAGTTGTGAAGTTTCTATTATCTCTTGACCCAGAGCATGACTGGGGAAGGAGGACCCACACAGGCAGCTCCCTTATTTCTCCCTCTCCCCTTTCTCCCTTTTCTCCTAAGCTGGTGAATTTTTATTTGGGGCAAGTCAGTGGGAGGGAATACTCTTCTTAGGACATGGCACTTCCTTCTTCTTTGCTGCTCAAAGTGCAGAGTTAATGATGTAGCAGTGACTCCACGGGGCATCTTCAGGACCAAGCACAGTGCCTGGCATGCAGTAAGCACTAAAGGAGTATTTGGTGAATGAATGAATGACTACATCAGTATGAGTTTGCCATCTTGAATAATATTCCTGCCCTGAATAACTTTGGAGAAAGTGCCAAAGAACTTCATTTGGTGAGAGTTTCCAATCTCCACCACAAAGTAGCTGTCGCCCGTGCCTCATGAGTGGACAGCATGAGCCCTCTGGAAGCCAGACATGAATTGACGTAGGAGAAAATAAACATGTGAAGCACTGAACTGGCAACATGCTCCAGTTACCTTTGAATTTTATGGGAAGGCAAAAAATAGCCAACAGTTATCACGTTAAGCCTTAAAAAGTGACTTTGTGTTCAGGTCAGTGCTGCAACCTTAGGAATCCCAAAGATAATTGACGGGGAGCCAATTCTCAATTTTACCCAAGTCCCTGGAGGGCCCTGGGGAAAGTACAATGAGCAGCTTCTTACTGTGAAAGTGACACTGGGCTGGGCCCTCCACAGGGCAGAGGAGCCCTCTAGGTGCAGAGAAGTTCTGGGAACTTTCTGCACTGACCAAATGAACGTTTTTACTGACTCTGACACAAGTTTTGCCTTTTTCTCTTAAAGTGGAATGGGTGAGTTAGAGGGAAGGCGGGGAGAAGAAGATTACATTTTGGAGAAGAGCTTCCAAGTTAAAAACAATGGAAGCTAAAAAATAGGGGAAAGTGATGTATTTAAAAGATTGTGTTTGATAGAATCCTGCAATAATAATGTCATGCTTAAATTACACATAATTGGTGTTCAATAAATGGTGGGGATGAATACATTAATAAATTAAGAATATTTGTACCTATGAGTTTTTATCTGCATCAGACAGACTTTTTGGAAAGCTGACCTGAGAACTAAAATATTCCTTTATGATGTTGTTTCTATGGGAAAATATGCTTTGCATTCCAAACAACTGACTTGTGAGTGGGATTTTGCAGAAGTCAGGATTGCTGCCATGGGGTTGGGTTATGTGACGCAAACCACAATCTCTAGTCTGCACCTCTTGTGACCAACCCACATGCTTAGAAGCCCACAGGCTGGACTCAGGGACGCTGCCATTGGTCAAAGGACAAAGTTTTGCTAACATGGAAATACCCCAGAATATGAACTTAAAACAGAGGGCAGAAAACAGCAGATAAAATCCAGCCTCTCCATTTGAAAGTCAGTTGTAACTTCAGTTAAAGTGAAGCATTAACCATTCATTCACACATATGTGTGTATCTCCTCTCTTTCTTCCCAAGTCCACTACAGGGATTTAAAAAATGAATTATCTTAAATGACAGAACAGGAAGACAGATAACAGCAGACAAGAGATGTCAACAGAATTGTGGAAAATGGGGAGTGTGGGATGGGGTGCCGGTACTTAGTTTAACAATGCAGCAGTCTAAGCAAGGCACCTGCTGGGGCGGCAGGGGCAGGCGGGGCGGGGGGTGGTGCAGTCCCTCTGTAGACCCCTGTGAGACTCAGCATGTGGGGTGACAGTGATTGTGGGAGGTGAGTGAGAGGGGGGATGTTGAGATCAGGGAAAATTAGCCATTAAGCCTGACTCAAGAGGGCTGTCCTCAGTAGCTTCTTCTACCCCTGCAGCCGGGAGTCTACCCCTCTCGCCTTGAGAAGCTTGTTTTAAGGAGACGTTGAAACCCAACAGAAGAGGCTTAGGACTAGGAGACTCCAGGTAGGGCGTGGATTAGTCAAGGGGACTAATTGAAACAACACTTTCTCCACTCCCCACCCTGCTCAGAAATAGCCCTAACCCGGCATGTTTCCACCAGCTCCCACCAGGGAAAAGGTAGACCCAGTTGGCTCAAGAGTAAAGACAGGTTTACTGACATTGTGTCTACCAATAAAGAATCACATCTCATCACCCTAGGGTGTCACCACCAGGAGACATGATTCATTTCGCACAAAGAGCTTTGGATTATCTTTTTAGCGCCCCAAGGCCTATCATGTTGGGGCAGCAGTAATTACCTTGTGGGTAGGATGAGAAGGACAATTACTCTCTTTTTAAATTTTAGTTTACTTTTAATCAAAGTAATACATGTACAAAGCTTAAAAACTCTAACAATACTGTAAGGCTTATAATGGAAAACAAAACACAAAAAACAAAAAACAGTCTCCCAGCCCATACAACCCCACACCTGATTCCCACTCCCTGAAGGCAGTTGCTTTCTATTCTTTTCACTGTTTCTTCTCCATATTTATCAATCATGTGTGTATACTGCTCATTTCCTGCTTTTTCCATTTGGACATTATTTATTTCTCATCTTGGACATTTTGAATTTTGATTTTTTCCTCCACCATCCACATAATCACTCCTTCAAATGCTCAAAATGATGCCATATTTTAGTCACCTTCATATTTGGCAATAACTTCCTTTTCAAAAATATAAGTAATACATGTATATACATTTTTTCTGTGAATATGAAGGCGTATTTACATTTTTAAAACAAAATTATTCTCCCAATCCAAAGTCATCTAAAATATAGCATCACTTTGAACATTTGAACCCAGATCATAAGAGAGAGTCTATTTTTCTGCTTTCACCAGGCACATTCTCCTTGAAGTGGCCATGAGTGGTGACTGTGGCCGGGTGGAGAAATGTGATCCTAGCATACTCCTCAGCATCACAGCAATCCTGGGTTGACATAGTCATAATAATGCAAACCTTGTCTATTAGCTCTCCGCTCTTAAAATCAACCTACCCACAAAGCAAGGAAGACATGAGGATGGAAACAGAGTTCATTGTAAATGTTTTCATTCTTGATGCAAAATTAAAGGTACAAATAGCAGATAATGGGAGCAAGGGAGAGACAGAAAGAAGGGAACTGTGCTGATATCCTCAGCTAATGTACTAGGGAGTCAAAAGTTACTTTCTAGATGGAGGAAGAAATAGAAGATTAAGTATATCATATAAGTGTACAGCGGAAACCCATAGTAGAAGTAAATTATAAATAAAAAAGTTGGGGGAAGGGAATAGGAAGTTATATTCTATTTTATAGAGGTGAGTCAAAAGAGTGCCTGTAATTCCAGCTATTCAGGAGGCTGAGGCAGGAGAATTGCTTGAACCCAGGAAGGCGGAGGTGGCGGTGAGCCAAGATCACACCACTGCACTCCAGCCTGCACAACAAGAGTGAGACTCTGTCTCACAAAAAAAAAAAAAAAGAAAAAAAAAAAAAAAGAACAAAAGAATGTCTTAAACTGACCAAGAAACTGTTTTTAAAAAGTCACATAAGCATATTTTTTGGAGTTAGGAAGTTCACCATCCAAATAATTTTTAAAAGAGGCCGTTAAAGGTAGTAGTCTCTGGCAGGTGGCATGTGTGTGGGGTGAGCCCTGCTAGTTTTCAATATAAACACTTCCTTATTATCTGATTTCTTTTCTCTTGTGCATATATTACTTCAATTTTTAAAATGTAACAGGTGGAAATACTCAAAAATTGAATTCAGTGTGAACACAGGAGCCATAAATGCAGATACTCATTTTTCAGTGGCCATCTGTATTATTGTGCCATCAGAAATTGCACATTTCCCGGGCACCACTTTGAGTGGTAATATAAGCTTAATGAGTCTCCTGTTGAAAGACTTACCAAGTTAGCATTGGATATGGGCAGCATTAGGGGAGCAGGATAATGTACTTTCATGGCTCTTACTATAAGGTAAGTGCACCAACCACATAGATGAGGAAGAAAGACTGCACAGAAGTGAAAAATATTCCTCTCTCATGGGTCTGGTTTCTTGTACATCTTTGCAAAGAACACGGCCCTTGGTAGCCTCTCCATTTGTTGAAAGAATACAATTCATAGCAATACATACAAGACCATCCACCATCTGATCCCAACTTTCCCAGCTGCCTCTTCCCCTGTATCCTGTACCAGGGACATGTGGCTGCTCTCCCTTTCTGGAGAGAGACATACTCCTTTTTATGCTTCCTTATCTTTGCATATTCTGAGTCCTCTACTTGGAATACTTTTCCCCACCTTCTTAAGGGCATGTGTTAAGACCCCTCTTCCTAACGGAGCCTCCTGCACCACAGTCTCCCCAGTCTCCTTAGACAGAGAGGACCTTTCCTGAGTGTTCTCACCAGCCTGTGCCATTCTGTTCCTCAACTATATTCAACAACTGCCACCAGGCTCCTCTTGCAAGGGGGAAAATCTAAAGTGATATCTTGGCTTATGTCTGCAGAAAAAATATAATCCAGAAGCTCAGGAAACCAGCTGAGAAGGTCACTGGGATGTTCTGGCAAGAGCAGAGGTCAGGATGTAGTTTTGAAAACATAGGTGCTCTTTAGACACCCGATGGCCAAGGATTGGCCATGGGGAATGCTCTCCATCGCTCGGCCCCAGTCCATTGTGTGCGCTCCTCCAATCAGCTGGGCTCAGCTACGTTTGTGGGCAGATTTGCACTGTATTCATTTATCCTTGATAGTGAGGCATTCTGCAGTCATTTTTAAACTTTTTAATCATGGGAATTTGCAAACATACACACATAAATCCTCATATACATGAAATCCAGCTTTAACGATTATCAATACTTTGCCTATCTTATTTCATCTCCCCTTCCGCACACTTTTCTTTTATGGGGTGGTAGGGTAGGGTGGGAATTTTTATTTATTTTTATTTATTTATTTATTTATTTTTGAGAAAGGGTTTCATTCTATTGTCCAGGGTGGAGTGCAGTGGAGTGATCTTGGCTCACTGCAACCTCTGTCGGGTGGGAGTATTTTAAAGCAAATCATAGGCATCTCAGAGTATGTTTCTAACAGATAAGGACTTCTTTTAAAATTGCAGTACAATGTACATAACAGAAAATGTTCTGTTTTACCCATTTGTAAGTGTACAATTCAGTGGCACTAAGAACCTTCACATTGTGTGCAACCATCACCACCATCTGTCTCCAAAACATTTGCATCATAAACTGAAACTCTGTACCCATTAAACAATAACTCCTCATTTCTCCCTCAACCTAGCCCCTAGTAACCACTATTCTACTTTCTGTCTCTGGATTTGACCATTCTGGACACTTCATCTAAGTGAAATCATACAGCATTTTTAAAAATCTGGTTTATTTCACTTATAATGTTTTCAACTTTCATCTAAGTATTTTATTCCTTTTAAAGACTGATAAGGGCTTTTAAGATAATAATCACAACATATCTAACAAATTTAATTACAATTTTCTAGTATCATTGAATTAGCTAATCTAGGTTCACATTTCCAAAAGTATGTCTTTAAATGTCCTTTTACAGTTAGTTTGACAGAATCAGGATCCTAACAAGGTCCACACACTATATTTGGTTGATACGTCTCTTAAGTCTATTTTAACCTACTATATTCTTTCTCCTTATTTTTCATGCCATTTATTTGTTGAAGAAATGAGGTAATTTGTTCTGTAGAATTTTCCTCATTCTGGATTTGGCTGATTACATCCTCAGCATTGTTTAACCATTTCCTCTATCCTCTGAATTTCACAAAAACAAATAGTCAGATCTAGGGGCCGGATTTCATTCAGGTTCAACCCCTTTGGTGGGCTGTGTGCTTTCTATTACATCACAACAAGAAGCCCTTGTATCTGATGGTCTCAATTCTTGAGATATTAAAACAGATCTATGGGTTTGGGTGCTGCCAGCCCAATATACCCATTGATAATATGGCATTTAAAAATAAGTGTTCTTGCTTGTGGTGGCTCACATCTATAACCACAGTGCTTTGAGAGGCTGAAGTGGGAGGGTGGCTTGAGCCTAGGCATTCAAGACCAGCCTGGGCAACAAAGTGAGATCCCATCTGTACCAAAAAAAAAAGAAGAAGAAATTTAAAAATTAGCTGAGCATGGTGGCATGTGCTTGTAGTCCCAGCTATTTAGGAGGCTGAGGCTAGAGGATCACTTGAGCCCAGGAGATCAAGGCTGCAGTGAGCTACTATGATTGCCCTAATGCACTCCAGCCTGGATTAGAGAGAGAGACCCTGTCTCTTTAAAAACAAAAAAAGTGTTCTTAAGACTTTGTAAATGATTGTAAGCATACCTATGTGTCTGCGTCTCTATTTATATCAGTCACCATTCTTAGCCCTAGGGTTGTCTTTATTTTTCTGTAGATCTTTAGAACCTCCCCAAAGTCCCTGTTCAATCTGTGATGTTCAGTAGCCACTCCCAGAATTCTTGAGCTCTCAGATTTCACGTAAGATAGCTCCCTATGTCCAATTAGTCCTTGAGTTGCCTGCATATGGGTGCCCACTCAGGCACACACATCCACCTAGAAGGAATCGTCACCCACCCGTCTTGGTAGCCTGCTCCAATGTCTGAGCGCTCACAGAGCATCAGTCTTCCCTCTGTCTGGTCTAGCCCTCCCTGTGAAGTTGAATTCCATTTCCTCCCATTTGGGGCTCGGTGGAGCTGAAGAGCAGCTGGCCAGCAGCCCCTGTAGATGAGGCCTGGAGAAATGATGCATGAGGCTAAGACACATCCTAGGTAGTCTACATGCTTCATGAATGTAATGGAAGATTGGCAAGGACTATAACATGTTTTATTGTAAGTTTCTAGCTGGAATTCATTATTTTTCTTTTAAAATTAAATACAAATAACTTATTTATAAAAAGTAAATATTCAGAGACTCTGAACTAAACAAACAGACAAACTAACAATTTTCCAGAGTTGGCATTGTGCTTATTTTGTGCCGTTGTAAATAAACAGAGTCCTACTGGTGTCAGATTTAAAAAGTCACTCTACCTCTTACACATTTTGCCTTACTAGGGTGGAAGGGTCAAAGAGCAAGGAGGGAGAAGACAGAGCAAAGACAGAGGGCAGAAGAGTCTCAGATGAGGGTGTCAGGGGGTACAGGAGAGCCTGGGTCTATAGACACAAACAGAACATGTTTTTGAAACTGCCCAGACTCTATTTCAATCTCCAGTCTGTAAAATGGAGATGAAGCGCCCCGCCTGACCCCTTTTTAGGGTTGTGGGAGATGCAGACGGGCTAATGGGTGTGAATGTGCTTTGTGGGCTGAAGCTACTGGGCCCCTTACAGGCCTACAGGTCAGGGGAAAGAAGAGAGTGTTGCCAGCACCTGTGAGCAGAATTAACCCATTGGTTGATTGCCTGGCCACCTGGACTTAGCATGTATTGAACTGAATCCATGTGCAGGGGCTCACAGCCATTCCGATTCTACAGACTGGTTAAGTTTCACAACAGAAATCGAGGATAATTGCAGGGTTGTCAATTATTGTTTTACCATCTACTATTACAATTCTATTTATTTAAAAAGTAAAAGGATATTTTAATAATATCTCAACCACTGAGGATGGTAAGATGAGCAAAATAGGATACTCACTCCCAAGGAGTTAATAAAACTGTAGGGAAACACATGTATAAAAATATGTACATAAAGACCAAATAGATGTGTAGCCCCTAGGACTCTTTTGCTTGTTAGAAAAAAACAGTACAAAATGGCTTAACAAAAAGTGGGGACTTGCTGGTTCGTACAACTGAAAACTCTGCAGAAAATGTGGCTGCCACCCAATTTGATGTAGAACCTCTTGACTCTGTCCTTTTTCTCCAGTTGCACATGGCAACCTCAGCAGCCCCAGGCTACAGCCCCTTGCCTTCAAGGCCAGCTAGTAAGCTGCCTCCAGCAGCCCCAGCCCAGTACTCCCGCAGCACAGTGGCTCTACATGGATCCTGAACCCCTTCCTGGACCAACCACAGTGGTCCCTGGCCTGGTTTGCTCTGACTGGTCACCCAATGCACAGGGACCAGAAATGTTAGGGGAGTGGCTTTCCCAGAGGAAAACTGGGAAACCATTACTTGAATTGGGATGGATAGATGCTGAATGGCCAAGAAGCAAAAATATCCTCTAAGAACTATGGGAACACAGAAAAGATGTGTCCATGGCTAGCTTCACAAGCTGGATGACCTGTTCAGTCCCACCCTTAACAGGTTTCACTTTGGCTTAATGCTCTGCTGTCACTGACTTGACATTCTCAATAATTTCTGAACAAGGGGCTCCACATTTGCATTTAGTAATAGGCCCCGCTAATTACATGGTTAGTCCTGGATGTGACTTAACATTATTTTACCTACACAAGGAAGTGACTTTGAAACTGGATTTTGAAAGATAAAATGAAACAGCAGTTTTGCAAATGGAAAGGTTTGGATGGCAGGAGGAGGAGGAAATTCTGTCATCGACAAGAATGTTGGATGTGAGAGGCTTGATGAGAAAGTGAAACCACTAGCGCCTCAAGCGGCTGGGGCTTAAAGTGCCTGTGGGGTGTGGCCCCAGTGGAGTGGGAACAAAATAATCCTTCAATGAATTAATATTCAACACAAGTGAAGTGAAATTTAACATAAGAAAAAATAGTTTATATTTTTTAAACCTCCGTGATTCCAAATGGCCATTACAAGATAACTCCTCTTTTCCATCTCACTTTTCTACTGCACACTAAGGCTAACTTTCCCCTGTGTAACATAAGTGCCTACTGATCTTATCACTAGCGTGTTAGCAAGGTTAGCATTCCACTTCTGTGATTTCACCACCCAAATATTTATGAATCAGAGAGATGTTTCTAAGAACATGTTTTCCAATTGTTTACTTTATAACAATAATAGTGTGCTTTAATTACAAAGGTGACGTTTTACAACCTAAATAGAACAAGCCTCAGTTGTGTGGGAGTTCATTGCTTTGGTGATAAAAGAGAAACACAGACAGTGACTCAGGTGGAACATTTGTTTCATTTTCACTTTGTGTTTCCTTTGGTTCTACATGTCAGGACATGTAACAGAGCCAAGGCAGTAGAGTGCTGTGGGGAATGTGAAAGTTAAAGCTAATGCTCTGTAAGTCAGAAAGGAAGGACCAGGTCCCCTCTCACCCACTGGCTCCCTTTCAAGGCCAATGCGAAGGGAGAAAAAGAAGGTGGCTTCCCTCTAGCACATAAATGGTGAACTAGTTAACAGTCAGTGTTTTGTTCCCAAATTCTTTAAAGGAATGCTGAAGAGATAACACTTGTTCTTCTGAATTGAGAATCTCTTTGAATTCTCACTGTTGTCTTATTTCCATTTAAATTAAGCCTAAGAGGAGAAATTAATGTTGGGGTATCTGCTAAGTGCCCAGCGTGGAGCCTCTTTCTGTCTTGTTCATTCTTGGATTTCCAGCTCTTTGAACAATGCCAGGCATGCAGTAGGCACTCAATACATACGTGATTAATAAGTGTATGAATTTATTCCTCACAGCACTTTTATGTAAGGAATAAAGTTGGCGGGGGCAAATTTTCAGATAAGAAAACAGAGACTAAGTGTTGGAAATTGAGGGAAAGAGGTGATTTGTCCAGCAAGGCACATCCAATACAGAGAAAATATGGGGCCTCCTCAGTGACTCACTTTTATGTGACCAGGTATGTGTCTCGTCTGTAGAACCTTGGTCAATAGGGAATGACTACAAGAAAAAAGGGGCCCTTAGAAAGTAATATCACCATCATGATCATCATCCTCATCATCATCGACTGTAGACACAGCACTTACAATCACAAAATTGAAGAACTGTAAGGAATTTCAGAATTTATAATAATAGAAACTCCCATTTACTAATGTGTTGTTATATTCTGGGTACTGAGTTATCTCTATTTCTCTCTCTATATATATTTAGCCAGCTAGCTATCCATCCATTTATCTATCTAGCAATCATCTATCTATCTTTTCAGCCCCTGCCCCATATGAGCCTTGCAAGGTGGGTCATACTGGCTTTACATTCAATGTCCCAGGCCAGCAAGTGGCAGAGGTTGAGACTCTTGCTGCCTTCTGGAGCCTTTCCCTTAGCACAACCTCCTTGACTAACACAGGAGGAATCTGACCCTCAGAGAGGGACCTCAGGTTTCTCAGTTAGTGCAGAACCAGAAATTGAACCTTGGCCCAGTGTTGTTTCCACTTACCACAGTGTTCTCAGTGTAGATTAGAACACTTTGGATTTCTTTCTGTTTCGCTTATGTAAGTCACTGTGAGGTTTAGCAGGACAAAAACTGAGCTTATTGAATATTAATTCATCATTCCCTCTCCTACCTTAGAAACGATTTTGTTCTTTCCTGGATTCCATCTTAGCCCCTGGCACATTGTAGGCGTTCAAGGAGTGCTTGATACATTTAATTAAGCTAGGATTTGATTTGGATGGAATCTCAGTCTTAAGTACCCCTTAATGGCAGGACTGGAAAAAAGCAGGCAAATACACTCTTTGAAAGACACACAGTAATATTAGTTTTTGCCTTCATGAAAGTTTATGCTTTCATCTTTTAACAATTAGCACAACCACACTATAAAACAATTGGAAAATTCAGAAATATATAAGTAGAAGAGAGAAAAGGTTACCCACTCATACTTCCAACAACTACTTTTAATATTTTATGGAAATTTATTTCCCTTATTCTATGTATTTTGTTGTTTATTTATAGCTTTTATTGAGTTATGATTGTTCTGTGTTGATATGTATCTTGTTTTTTAAAATTTATTTATTTTTAATTTTTATGGGTACATAGTAGGTGTGTATGTTTATGGGGTACATGAGATATTTTGATACAGACATGCAAGATGGAATAATCACATCTTGGGAAATGGGGTATCCATCCCCTTAAGCATTTATCTTTCGTATCACAATCCAATTATACTCTTCTAGTTATTTCTAAACGTACAAGCAAATTATTTTGACTACAGTCACCTTGCGATGCTATCAATAGTAGGTCTTATTCATTCTATTTTTTTGTAACCTATTAACCATCCTCACTTTCCCCCACCCCTACTACCCTTCCGAGCCTCTGGTAACCATCCCTTCTACTCTCTATGTCCATGGGTTCAATTGTTTCATTTGTAGATCCCACAAATAAGTGAGAACATATGATGTTTGTCTTTCTGTGCCTGGCTTATTTTACCACATTTTCTCTATCCATTCTGTGCCTGGCTTATTTTACCACATTTTCTCTATCCATTCTATGCCTGGCTTATTTTACCACATTTTCTCTATCTATTCATCTGTTGATGGACACTTAGGTTGCCTCCAAATCTTGGCTACTGTGAACAGAGCTGCAACAAACATGAGAGTGCAGATATCTCTTTGATATACTCATTTCCTTTCTTTTGGGTGCATACCCAGCAGTAGGATTGCTGGATCATATGGTAGCTCTACATTTGGTTTTTTGAGGAGCCTCCAAACTGTTTTCCATAATGGCTGTACAATTTACATTCTCACCAACAGTGTATGAGGGTTAACTTTTCTCCACATCCTCACCAGCATTTGTTATTGCCTGTCTTTTGGATAAAACCATTTTAACTGAGGTGAGACGATATGTATCTTGCCTTTAAGACTCACATTATCTCTACAGCATTCCTTAAGTTGTAACCTCTTTGTGAATATCTTTTAAAATAGTGGCATAGCACTGAAAAAAGACTTATTTATATAAGTGTCTAGTTTGTCAATTCTCAATTATGTCAGGCTGAGGATCACTGGCTTTTCCTGGTTCTTGAGGGACAATTCCTGGTCCTCATTAATCACTTTATAAGAAAGCTAGCTGGGGCAAATATTGTTATCCAAAGCCTGAGGGAAAGCACAGATTACAGCTGTGAACCAGTGACGTAGATTTTCATGGTACTTGGTAATTATCTGTAAATTTCCAATAATCCACACTGACACTGACTCCTATATTACGCCTTAGGCCCCACCCTGGCTCTCCTTCCTCCCTCTCTCTCCTCTCCCCCCTGAGTCTTTCCATTACTTTGATATCCCCAACATGCTGATGGCTAGGGACCATTCCCTTCTTTGACATCCCATTGCTAAGCATTTTGTCCCAAAATGCACTTATTAGTCTCTTCTCACTTCTACTCCCTATGATACCCAATCAGTTTCTTCCCACCCCAATGCTATGCTATATAACATCTGAGATAGGGGGATTCCTCCCCTCTCCATCTACCCTAACAACCAAGCTGCTGCCAAAATCCAAAGATGTCTGCCTGGAAGTTTCCCCAAATCATCCCCTCCTGTTTTCCTCACCAGCCCTGCCTCAGGTGAGGCAACACTGCTGTACTCCCAAGACTGACCAGGTACCTGCTTAGGGTACCTGCAATGGGGAGGGCCCCCAAAAGTGAGGGAAGCTCAGCTTTAATGAAGCAATCCTGAATTTTTCAATGAAAAGATCCAGGGGGAAAAGGCTCTTTTAATTTCAGTACGCATAAGAGCATTGTGTTTTGTGAATAATTTTTATTTTGAGTGAACAACATATGAGAGTAGGGATACCACCATCTTCTCAGTGCATCCGGCCTCCGATGGCCTCACCTGACCAGTGTTGCAGCCTCCTGATGGCCCTCCATGGGCATCTTCTCTCCCATCCAGCCCACCCTCAGCCCTCTACCAGCAGTCTTCTCGAAAAACATCTGCTTGTGTCCATCTGCCACTGACAGACCCTGTGACCCCCTCCCTTTGTCTCTGGGGATAGAGTTCAAACTGATTATTACATCTTCAAAGCCTATCACACTCTGTTCTTCCCCGACTTGTTTCCCTAACGTCCCCTCTCTTCCACGAATACTCCTGCTCAGCAATTGCCTCACTGTTCTCCAAACATGCTGCATGTTCTCTCCATTCTGTATTTTCATCCACTGAATGAATGCATATTCACTGTGGGTCTGGCATGTGCCTGGAACTGTGCAAAGAGCTGGAAATAAGGACAGAGATGAGTAGGGCACAGCCCCTTCCTGGCACTCACAGCCTCTTCATATGACTTTCTCTATGCCTGGAATGCCTGTCCACTTCCCTTGCCTAGAAAATGGTCAACTCAACATCCAGCTCCACAGTCACCTCAGCCATCAGCTCTTGCCAGCTCTCCTGGGCAGAGCCGTCCTGCCCCACTTTAGCCCTTGCTGCATCAAGCTGTAACTATTTGTTGTCAAGTCTGTCTCCCCATGAGCTGTGAGCACCTGGAAGGCAGATATGCATCACTGTGTACCTGCAGCTTCTGACACCGTATCCAGCATATAGTTGGTGCTCGTTAAAATGTTGGAGGACTAAACATACATACATACATATATAATATATATATATATAATACCTACTATATTGCTGCACATCTGCTTCATGTATATTAATTTGCCACCTAAACAAGATTTTTAACTCCTCAGGTCAAGAAATGCTCTTGTATTGCCCTTCTACCCCCAAGGTGTCTAAGTAGACTGCTGAGAGCAGTGTCTGGTAAGAGGACACAATTTTGATGCATTGATTGATAGGCATAAACTCACTGGAGTGACTCACTTTGCCCTCTGCCACTCTAGTTTCAAGTACAAGTTCATCATCTGATGATTCAAGTTCATCGCATTTTGGGAAAAGAATAAAAGTCCAAAAAGCTCTACTCAGTTTACTCAGTCGATAACAGGGCTTATGTTTGTGGTTAAAGTAAATTATGAAATAATTGCAAATTTGGCAGAGGGGAAAGTATCCCTGAGGGCACAGGGATCTGGAATTTATTAAGCATGAATCCCCTGGGACATCAAGAGTAAGAATTTTCTGGTAAGGTCAACTCTAGAAGCATCTGTGCATTCAGCAAGACTTCGGTAAAGCGAGGGTGCTCATTTTCAACAAGGGAGGCAAGGCTAAAGAAAAGTAAACACACGTCATGCTCTCTAAGATTCTGAGGACAGTATCGCTTAATATAAGTTTTGAAATAAGTCAGATCTGTGTTTAAATCAAGTGCCCACAAGCAATTTTCTTAACCTTTCTGTGCTTTGGTTTCCTCATCTGTAGAACCGAGATAAAAAAAGCTACCTCACATGTTATTATAAGGATGAAATAAGATACTGGGTATTTTTAAAAGTGCTTACTATTGTGCCTGGCATGTAGTATGTGCTCAGTAAATAGTAATTACTAAATATGACCTGGCCACACATCAAGATTTTTAAATTTGTTTTCAAATCAGTCAGTAAGTCAGCCTGAGGGACAGAACTTTCCATGAGGGTCTAGACACTTTGGTGTCTCAGGTTTCCACATGACTTGGTAGCTTCAAGGGTAAGGCATGAAGAGGGAAAAATGTAATATTTATTTAATGGCACTTTTGAGGGTGAATTGTTTTTTAATTTTGGGGGTTATGCAGTAGGTGTATATATTTATTGGGTACGTGAGATATTTTGATACAGGTATACAATGTATAATGAAGGTGCATTGTTCGTTAATCCCATGATTAAGGAAACAGATATAAATGAGGAAATAGATATTATCTTCATTTTACAGGAGAAACTGAGGTTATAGGACCTTCTCAAAACAAAATAAGTGGTGGCAGCAGGAGGATTTTAACTCAGTTCTATCTGACCACAGGTTCTCTCTGCCATCCCTGGCTTCTACCCTGCACCACCCCCTTTTCAGCCCCAGGGATAGTATACCTTGTCAGCCACTAGCTAAGGATGTCCCTGAAATGTTTTAGGGTGCTCTTCTCACAATCAGCTTTTTTCACCTTGACCCTAATCTTAGCAAGAGCAGCATCTCCCCGGGCAGAGGGAAAAAAAGGGGTTCACGAGTCTCAGTGGCTGCTAAGGTTCCTTTTGGTATGAGAATTTATGATTCTGACACCATGGAGAGCCACATTTCCTCTGTAAGCTCAGTTTTCTCATCCATCAAATGAGGGCCCTGAACTGCATCAGAGCATCCCAAGTTTCCCGTGAGCACTTGCCAGGAAGTAGTATGTATCGTGGCTGTGCACTCAGACTCCTGAGTCAGACTGCCTGGGTTGAATCCTGCTCTACTGCTCACTAGCTAGGTGACTTCTGGCAAGTTATTTACCCTGTCTGTGCCTCAGTTTCCTCATCTATAAAATGGAGATGTTCACAGGTCCATCAAAGGGTGGCTACAATAATTAAAAGCATTAACTGTATGTGAAGGGCTTAGTACATAGCCTGGAACACCCAGAATGCTACATAGCAGCATTTTACACTTAGAAAGAAGGGAGGGGGCCGGGCACGGTGGCTCAAGCCTGTAATCCCCGCACTTTGGGAGGCCGAGACGGGTGGATCACGAGGTCGGGAGATCGAGACCATCTTGGCTAACACGGTGAAACCCGTCTCCACTAAAAAATACAAAAAACTAGCCGGGCGATGTGGCGGGTGCCTGTAGTCCCAGCTACTCGGGAGGCTGAGGCAGGAGAATGGCGTGAACCCGGGAGGCGGAGCTTGCAGTGAGCTAAGATCCGGCCACTCCACTCCAGCCTGGGCAACAGAGCGAGACTCCGTCTCAAAAAAAAAAAAAAAAAAAAAGAAAGAAAGAAAGAAGGGAGGGAACTAATCCTCTCAAGATCCCAGGAATAAAACTTTTGGCAGCCGACGCTAAACCCAGAATGTATTTGATATCTTCTCTCTTTCCTTAGAAATCCTTGTATGACTTACATTCAAATTCCGCGTATCTATATATGTTTAATATAACACAACATTTTAAGGATTTTTTACTTAAGGCAGACACTCAAGTAAGAACTCCTTTGTTTATCTCATGGCCCTGGTACACCTGTGTGTGTGCTCATGTCCAGTTTGAGAAAGATGGAAGTGAATGACTTCTAGGGTCCTTTTTGTTATGGTGTCTTTTAGTTCTGAGAATCACCACCAAACATCTGCACCTGTTCAGGTGCAGACTGAGGTGACCAGCTACCTGGTAGCCACTCATGTCACCAAACTGGCATAGAGATGGTAGAGCTGCCCGAGCTACAGTGAGAATTTTGCCTGAAGGCACAGGGAGAAGCAGAGCCTGGCTGCTCTAATTCTGTACCACTAGCCCATGCTGCAGACTACATTTTCTGTTTCAAGCTAGATGAAGAGAAAATAAAGGAGGTTGGGAAGTAGAGAGGGGCAGGGATTAAAAAGGAAGGAAAAAGCGCCTGCAGGATTTTTTGTTTGGATGTTAGAAAACAAGGAAAATGCACAAGTAGTCACAATATTTGGGGGTCCTTCCATCTTCCACCATATATATGCCCTGTGTAGCATTTGAAGGTAGGCATCAAGACTCATTCTTTAACCCCGTTTAAGCATCCTGAGCAATGATGGTATTTGATGCCCCTTCCCTTATAAAAAGATTTAAATGTGTATAGCATTCAAGCAAAATATTAGCAACACTCTAAATTCTAAAAGTAGAGAAATGATTAAATAAATCATACAACATCCATTGGCAAGTTATGGTAATAAGAATCAGCATAGTGGTTACCTCTGGGAGGCAAAGGGGTCTAGTTGTTGAGTGGTGGGTTCCCAATGTGTTTTATTATCAAAATGTATAGATATATATGTGTGTGTTCTATGTAATCTTTTGCATATATGGTATAATTTATAATGACATATTTTTAAGAAGAAAGACCATATACCATTCGAGGTAACAAGAAAAAGAGCAAATTTCAAAGGTGCATGCAATCTAAAATCATAACTATATTTTACAATCATGTACATGAAAAAAAGATTAGAGGGAAACACACTACAGTGCTGACAGTGTTGAGATTGTGGGTAATATTTTTTTCTTGTCTGTTTCCCAAATTTTCATAATGACAAAAAAATTATAGTAAAACTTTCCCCAAAGAAATCTTTTCTTTTCAAATCACTTTCACATCTACTATCTCATTTGATTCTTATAACAACCTAGGGGGAGTCAATGCTAAGTAGTTCCGTTTTATAGACTGGGAAACTGAGACATCATGTTTATGACTTGTATACTCACTGTATACTTACTCAGTTGACTGGAGGTAAACCTGTGAATGAATCCCAGGTCTCCTGAGTCCTGCTAATCCCCTGACTTCCAGGACTTCATTTTGGATTCTGGGGTCTCCAGGATTTAATCTCTCAAATGGGAGTATCTGCTACCTGGGTTTTGGCCCTGTAGACCAAGGTAGATGTCTATGGTTGTTGATGATGGGCTACACGTAAGAAGTCCCCAGAGATGTAATCCATGCCTGGGGTGTTCTGCCACGCCCCTCTCTCACAAGGCACCTAGTCCATGGGGATGAAAACTCTTGGAAGTATTGGAGGTGGGAGAAAGGCTGTGTTTAAGTTGGACAGCATTTCTTAACTCTAGTTTTTGGAGGGGAAGAAAGGTTGCATAAATGGGTCTGCCCCTGTGGTATTCAGTGCCTTACCTATGATGTCTTCTCTCTCCCCATCTCTCTTAGGGAAAGTTGCCAGAGGCCCATAGGGTGGCTTTGGCAGAGGGTCCCCATTCAGGACCATCAGAGCTCAGTCCAAGGCTCCTCACTTCAGAAAAGTTGGGAGCCTTAGAAAGGGGGAGTGCCTTGCTCAAGAATATCAAAGACAGAACCAGACCCTGAACCCAAATCCCCTGCTCCTAGCCAGGATACTTGGCAGGGCCACCCAGCATTGAGGAGAGCCCCAGGTGTGTGGTGGAGTTGCTGTGATGGGGAATGAGGACCGTTCTCATCCGTGTCTGCCTGGGCTCTCATTCCCACCCCCTTATGATTGTCATTCTTGGAGATTGCTCGACTTCATCCACTATTTGCCACTGAGAAGGGGTACTGAATGAGTTCCTGGAGAGATTCAGGGGCACCTCAGAAAGCTTTTCTTGATTCATAATTAATTAATGATACCACTATTGAGGGCTGACCGGGTGCCACATCCTCAGAGAAATGTTGTAACAATTTTATGCATTAGGCACTATTGTTAGTGCCATTTTTCATTTGAAGAAATAACTTACTTAAGGTGACACAGCATCTAAGTGCTGAATCCAGAATCCAAGTGTCTTCCACACTTTGGTGCCTACTGTGTGATGCTGCACCTGTTTCCTGACAATGCCCATTTTGGACGCTATTAAACTAGCAGTCCCCACATTCAAACTGACTTTGTAGAAAGAGTGGGCTTCAGAAACAGAATAAAGTATAAGAAAATCGACTCCACTCCTGTTTCAAAGCGAAGAAGTAGGTTGAGCTAGGCAGACAGGGCTGGTAGTACTCTGCCGCTCCTCTGGTGGATCTTACCTTGTGTTTCTAGCATTCTGGGTGCGAATACAGTCTTAGGGTTTACAGAACAGAGTAATGGGGCAGAGGAATGTGGGAAGGGATTGTGCACTGAACTAAGAAACTGCTAGAACCATTAAATATCTCGAACTTTTTTTCTTTTTTTTTTTTTCGCGTTGGCTCCCTGCAATGTTTTTCTGTTTAGATTTGGTTGCCACGAGTGGGCTGTTTTCAATTACCTAGTTCCTTCCCCTCCCCTTTTAATTTTTTCCCTTCCTTTTGCACAAGTCCCAGCATGAAGTCTCCAACTCTTATCTCACTCAGCAAAACATACCAAGGCTGATCCGAATGTGGATTCCCCAGGCCGTTCACCAGCATAAAACCTCAGCAATCTTCAAGTCTCTGCTTAACCGTCTTTCATTGAGGATTAACCCCTGAAATCACCCTAGCCAGGGCTTCCTTCTAAGGCAAGACAGCCATTCTTTGGTTTGCGTCGAGAGGAGTTTTGGTGTGGAAAGTTTTTCTGTGCCCTCCTCTGCATGGCACTGGCTGTGTGTGTGCTGAGAGTGTGCACACTGGACATTGGTGGCATTAACTTAAGTCAGGGTAAAATGAGGATGCAAAGGACTCAGATGTTGATCACTCTCCTGTGGCAAAGACCTCAGGGGCTCTGCCTTGCTCTGTTCTTTTCCAGTCTCAATTCAGCAGGCATTTCACGGTTCTCCTGGGGGCTGAGGGGAGAGAGGCAGGCAGGAGTAGCTTTTGTTTTCCTTGGATAAGAGTTTCATTCAAGTGGGAGTGGACTTAGTTCTCTGTCAAGATTCTTATCACTTTCAGGGTTGAGAATGTCAGGATCAGACTTCTGTGAACAGCGGACAGCATTTCTATCCAGGTGTAACTTGGAGATTCCAAACTAAGAGTAATTAGAATGAAGCAAGATTAATAAAAGGAACTGGAGGCACAATGGTAATAAAAATAACCCGACCAGGGTGTTAGGGGCTTCTCCCCCCACCCCAGTTACCCTTTCCTTCCCAAGGCAGAGCCCCTGACGTTTTGTGGAGGCCGGTCTGGCTGTTTATTTACTTGACGACCTAACTGGAATTTCCCCTTAAGGACGGGACCAGATCTCCACAGATTTGGCTTGCGTGTATTAATGGAATCATAGTTCAAGCTGTAAACTGGTGAAAGATTTCTGTTTCACAGCAGAAAAAGAGTAAAAAGCTTCACATGTTCTCCCTCCTCTCCTTGCTTCATTTTATAATGGTGCTATTTATTCCAGGACAATCTATAAGTAGATAAAATAGCTAAGTAGAGATACCAAATAACTTCATTCAAATGCACAAACACTCCTCCATCTAATCCCGCCCGGTGTTCTCGGGGTTGCTCCGACACGCCCGGGGTTTACCTGCGCGCACTCCAGCGGGAGGGCGGGTTGTGGAGGTGTGCTGCGCGGCGCGCGGGGGTGAGGGCGTGGGAGCGGAGGGTGGGGCCGGGAGAGCCGTTACCAGGGCGAAAAGTAAAGCGAAAACACCCGCCCTGCACTTCCCGCGCGACGCCGCTGGAAATCGGGTCAGGTGCAGAGCCGGATCTCTGAGGATCCCGCGTGGAACCCCAGGGCTTCAGGGCCCGCCGGCGCGCAAAGACTTCCGAGGCCGCCCTCCGCGTGTTCCCAGGCCCATGGGGAGAGGGGTGCTCTGAGTGAGGTCGGGCTAGGCGGCGAGGAACCCCGGTGGGGGGAACTGGGGACTTCAAGTGAGACCCGGGCTCCAGACACCTCTAGTTTCTACCCCAAATTACCAAACTATGACCTTCGGCCGCCTCTCTCCCAGAGGCAGGTGGAAAGGAGGTGTTTCTGCCCTTTGCCGTGCCCCCACACCCTGCGGCCGCGCAAGTCTCCCTCCCAGGCAGGTGCGAAAGTCCCGGGCCACACTTATGTCCACAAATAGTCATCCACAGGCAGTCAAGAAGGTTACTGGTTCTGCCACTCTCTGAGCAGAAACTGTTGGGGTCGGGGAATAAGAATCAGGAAATCGTTTTTGAGGTTTAAACGCAGTTCTGTTGAGGTCTCAGCTCGAATCTCGGCTACGGGGCCCCGCCTTTCCCGCCACCCTGGCTTGAGGGCAGAGGGGATTTCTGCTGCGGGTTCCGCCTGTGGTCAGTGCGTCCCCATTCCGGGCCGTCTGGTCCCAGTCCAGTAGGCTCTGGGAGCAGAAGAACCCGTGAAAGCTGAAGATGGGTTTTCCCTAAATATTGCCTGAGAGCGGGGCGACCCCCAGGCCTGGGCAGGTTCGCGGACCCCAAAGCACCTTCTCTTTCCCCCTAGTCCTGGCCACTGGCTTCCGCCCCCTCCTACGCTCCCACCGGGCTGCCTCTGATTCCTCCGGGACTCCGATCTTTTCACGCTCTTGTTGGTTTCACTGAGACGTTCTTGTCAATTTCAAACGCTTTGTGATTGAAAAAAAAGAAGAAAAATCGAACCGATACGGTCCTACCACTCGCCCTAGTCTCGGAGCCCGGAGCTGTCCTGCGTGTGCGTCTATGTGGAGGGTCCGGGGCCGTGGGCTCCGGCGCACGGTGCCAGCAGAGGGCTGCCCTCCGCTTTTGTGTTAACCGGCGGGCTTCTCGCGGTCCCCGCCGCGGAGGTCACACCCGGCGGGTAACGGCGTGGATACACCGAAGGGTGACTTTGGACACCTTCCCCACATCACAGACCAACGCTTCTGCCCCTATTCTGTCCCTGCTAGAGAAGTAGGAGGCCAGTGGGGGAGGGGGTATTTTCCTGAAGCTCCAGAAAATGACCACGCATTTTAGAGAAAGGTCGTGCCCGCTTCCCAGCCTCACCTAGTCTGGGCTGGGGCCGGGACCCGCCTCCCCACCTTCCCCGCCCCCCCCGCTCCTCAACCTAGCGGAGGGAGAGATGCCAGCGCGGTGGAGTCATGCCGCTGGCTTGGGCACCATTGGTCATGCCTGGAACACGCAGCAGCGAGTACGCACATCTGGCGGCTATCCCAGGCGACTCCGGTCCTGATATGGAGAGAGAGGGCGGGCTGGTGTGTGTCTCAGTAAGCGAGGCTGGGGGAACGCGCCTCGGCTGGCTCCTCCCCGAACTTGCATCACCAGTGCCCCCCCATCTCCACCCGCCTTCCGCCCCGCCTTGGCCCCTCCCCCACCCCCCTTCCTCCGCTCCGTTCGGCCGGTTCTCCCGGGAAGCTATTAATAGCATTACGTCAGCCTGGGACTGGCAACACGGAGTAAACGACCGCGCCGCCCGCCTGAGGGCTATAAAAGGGGTGATGCAACGCTCTCCAAGCCACAGTCGCACGCAGCCAGGCGCGCACTGCACAGCTCTCTTCTCTCGCCGCCGCCCGAGCGCACCCTTCAGCCCGCGCGCCGGCCGTGAGTCCTTGGTGCTCGCCCGCCGGCCAGACAAACAGCCCGCCCGACCCCGTCCCGACCCTGCCCGTCCTCCGGACCCTGGCCGCCCCGAGCGGAGCCTGGAGGTGAGCGCTGGAAGCCAAGGGAGTGAGCGCGACGAGTGCGGCTTGCCTTCATTCCCTTCGCGCCCCTCTAAGTAACTAGTCCGCCGACCCCTGACCCACCCCAGATCCGCGCCCCCAGTCTCCGGCTTGGAAATAACTCTGGCTTTAACTTCTTCTAAGCCACCGCTGCTCCTCGGCGCTTTGAAAAGTTTCCCGCAAAGCGAAAGAACTAACTTTCTCTTTTGACTTGGGGCGCGAAAGGTTCCTGGTGACGGAGGTCGGGCGTCCACTCTGCGGCCAGCCTGGAGCGCCGCTTCCCTCCGCAGACGGCGCTGGCTTGCGGGGCTGGGAGAGGGCGTGAGGTGGGTGGGCGGGTGCGCTGGGGTGTCCGAGGCTGCCCAGCTCGCCGTCCCGCTGCATCCCTCGCTTCGAGACACGGCACTGAGGGAGCCGATCCTTCCCGGGGTGGGCAGAGAGGCACGAAGGCAGGAGGCTTGCGGGAGGGCTGCCCCACGCGCAGAGAGGAATGAATGGGGAAGGGGCAGGAGGGCGGGCGGCGTCGCGTGCGCGGCCGCTGGAGGTCGCCCTGGGCACCCCGGAGCGCTGGCGGCAGGACCGAGAAGGCAACCCCGAGAAAAAGTTAGCTGGGATAAGTTTGGAAGTGGAGAGCGCTGGTGTCGCGCTGTCCCAGGGCGGACGACGGGAAGGGCTCCCGGCACCGGTTGGTGTCTGGAACCCGAGCCCGGGACTCCCACACACCTGGGACTCTCACTCTGGCTTTTCCTTCGGCGGGTCCGCGGGAGACCCACCGTGGCGGGGAAGCGAGGGTGTGGAGCCAGTTGTGCAGATATTTGAGAGAATGGCTTTGTGGTCTAGTGCCAGGACTCTGAGCGCTTACACTGCAATCGATGTCGTTGAGCCTCAGTATGCCGAGCCGGGAAATAGCCGGGAAATAGGGGAATTACATGGGCAGTACCGGCCCCCTCTGCGTGTTGGAGGGCACAATGCAGTGGTTGGACCAGATAACTGCTAAGGTCCTTTCTGCCTGGAGATTTTCAGATTCTGGGGTGGTGTAGTGGGAAGAAAAGGAGCCAGTGAGGGGACTTGAATGCTGTGGGTCTCTATCTAATGTCATTGACCGGTGTCCAGACAGTGGGGGAAAGGGGACTTTTCTGCAGGGCATCTTCTCCCTCACCAGTTTTCTTTCCACTGGATTCCTTCTCCTTCTCTGCTCCTCCTATCCCCATTTTTGTCTCTCATCTACTTCCTTTCCTCCTAAACATTTTATTTTCCCTAATTTCATTGCAGAGGTCACATATGCTTTCTTACAAATAAAATAGTTACTAAATCCTTGATGAAGCCAGAAAAAAAAAGGAGAGCCAGAAATCTGGATGTTCTCTCAATGTACCCCTTTCGTTGTAGGTGACAGTCATATCTTCTGTTCGAAGTTTCTGTCTCCACAACTTAAAGTGAAGGCAAAAAATTGGTATTACTGTCCCCGTTGTTTTGCAGTTAGCATTGGTTGTAGAATAATGCTACAACATACAGGCTCCTGCTTTGAGGATATCCTGGTCAAAGATGGGATGAGGTGAGGATTGCAGTTACTGTCAGAATTGTTTCAGAGACAGCAAAGAAGGCAGCACCCCACGCCCGCAGTGGGGATAAGATACAGCACCCAGCATCTGTGGCTTTTTCTCTCTCTTCCTCCTTGCCCTTTAGCCATTATAGAATTCCTTTCTCTCCATGGCCCTTTTCTTCGATAGCCCCTCCCTATCTCAGTCCTGTCAAAGTCTCCTTTGTGGTTGGTACCAAGTGCCAGGACTCTTGACCCCTTATCTACCTGGCTAATGGCTCTGTTCTCTGGTTGCCTTGTTGGTTGATCCCTTGAGGTGGTGATACCTATTGGTGATGGAGCAAAATGAGCAGTTGGTGGGTGGTCAGCAGCTTGGCATGGGATGGGCCACTCACCAGCTTTATGACCTCAGGCAAGTCATTTTTACCTCCCTGGACCAGTGTACTCATTACAAAATGAAAATCTGACCTAGATGATTCTAATATTGAGAGGGTGTGATTTCCATTAGATAGAGTCCATGATTCCTTTCTTTTTAAAATTGGCTGGGCATGGGACAAGGCCAGTGGCTTCAAGTGTTACCCAGGCAGGGGAGGAGGAAGGACATAGTCAAGATGCCACAGAAGCTTTCCAAGGGAAATATGGTTTATAAGTGAGAATTGGTTTTCTTTCAAATATGTAATGCAGAAATGCTGGTGTCAGCAAATAGTGGGGTGACATCTACCTGGTCTGCGAAGAACTTGGGGTCAATCAGAGTACAAAAGAGGCTCTGAATGACCTGAATTTCTTGAAGGTTTTAGTTAATTCCTCACTAACAGGGCTTTGTTGAATTGATAACAACATAATGAGTTTTTCCTGAAATGGAGAAGATGGAGTCACAGTAATAATAACTACCCAGTGTATATGTAAATCTCATATATCCTTCTTAACAGCCCTTTGGGGCAGGCAGTTTTGATCCCAAATTACAGAGGAAGAGAATGAGAGGCCCAGAAACCCTAAGTGATTTGTTGGTGAGTGCTTAGCTTGTGATTGGCACTGATAGGTTTAGAAACATTGTCTCTGGCCCTTGATGCCCAGCTTTGCACGTACAATCTTCAAAAGGTCTGGGAGGAAGACCAAGATATGAAGAGTCAGTGAAAGGCCAGTATTGGCTTCCTAGTAACATAAGATGGTTAGCGAGCAATGCTTAGTGGAAAGAGGATGAAAATTAAAAGTGAAAATTCAATGTAGCTGTAGCTACTAGGAAATAAAAACCTGGGAGCTGAATTTCCAGTTAAAGGAATACATGAGTAGTTTCACTTTCTTGAAAATGATGTAACTACTAATGATACAACATGATTTCTGATTGGAAATAATCAAGCAGAAACAAAATGCAAGTTCTTGGTAGCAAGTCTGAACAATTTTATGATCAGCATAGAAAGTCAACTCTGATCTGAGGTCCCCAAACAATTTTTTTCAATGATCAGGATGTTTGAGGATCTCAACTTTCTGAAAAATTGTCTGATGATTTAACTTCATTTCCTTGTGGGGACACAGCCTGAGTCTAGGCTGAATCATAACTCAAGAGACTGAGTAAAGGAATAACTAGAAAGTATCCCAAGAAGTTAAGCTTTAGCCTAGTGCCAAGAAAACCCAGATCTCTACAGATACATCTGTTTTACTTTCTGAAAGACTTTTAACATTTTTACAACCATTTCTGTCCCCAAGTAAGCCCACCCAATGCTTTCCATAAAAGCATTCCATACCACTGACATTCTTCAGCTTCTTTCATTGGGACTGCTGACTTTACATAAGAAAAAGGGTCGGGATGGGAGTCACAAACAGCAGACCCCAAGCCCTGAGATCTCATTAGTAAACCTAGTTGGGTGGCAAAATGGAACTACACTCTACTGCAGTGAAATTCAAAGTACCCATGTAGAAGGGAGCCATCCAGGCCTCCGAACAAAGACTAGCCCAGTGGTAGCTCTGAATGTCATCCCTGAATCACTGGGTTTTTAATAAAGTTGGAAAGGGCAGGGAAACATGAATGCATGGGAGAATCTTAAGCCTCTGGCTTTAGAAGTCTAGTTTCTCAGAGTTTATTGCCTGACAGTGACAAGTATCCTCCCAGCATCCTAAGATTATAGGATTAAACTGAGAGAAGAACTTCAGTTCTGACTCATGACACAGGGCTTTGGGAAAAGAATTACATCCATAGCCTGGGTTTCTTTGACTAGTCAAGGGCAGCTTTCATTGGCCTGGAAGTCTTGCCTCCATTGGTGTATGTTAGATCTCTAGGGGGAGTTGAAGTCAGGGTATTCTATTCAGAAGCCTTTGAGATCAAAGAGGGTGACCAGCCACCCTCCCTCCTGGACCCCACAGAGCCTCTGTCAGAGAGCCAGCCCTGGGCTGGAGAGATCTCTGGGAGGCCTAGTAATCATGGAGCTCCTGGCCAAAGGAATGTTTTCCAGGGCATATTCATGTATTAGTTCCTCAATTCCTCATAGGATATTATCGGAAAATAGGGTGATTGTTACAAGCCCTCTTTAACAGAGGAGAAAAAGCCATTGGGAGGTACAATGATAACACATGATGGAGTAAGTGGGCTTCAGATTTTCATCTTCTGACCCCAGTATGAGAATTTTGTGGATAAGAGACCCACTTGCTCACATTGCCAGAGGGCAGGTAGCAAGCAGCCTGGGTGTGCACCCTGACATAAAGATTAGCAGTTCATTAAACAGAGTTCAAGTTATCCCCAGGAATCTCTACTTAGCCTCGCCTCCATCACTTCATTTCCAGGCCTCCCACCTACCTTAAGGCCTGTCCCCCAAAAATTTGCTCTGGTTTTTTGTTTTGTTTGTGCAATATAACATAATACTGGTTTGTTTTTGTAATGTGTAATAATATTTGTTCATTTTTTGCAATGTACAAATTAAGGGCATGAATCCTGGAGCCAAACTAACTTAATTCCAAATCCTGATGCTGTCCTATATTAATTCTGTGACTTTGGACAAATGACTTAGTTTGTCTAAACCTCAGTTATCTCATCTATAAAAGGGGGCTAAATCCTAACTCACTGGGTTCTCATGAGGATTAAACGAGATAGTGCCCCTAAGGTTTCTGGTATGAAGGAGGCACTCCTTAAATGTTTGAGACTTGCCAGAGGGCTTCTTCACTGTCTGGACTGTGCTAATGACCACAGATCCCTGGTGAGAGGAATGCCCAGACCACACTCATCCTACACTCATCCCTATACTCATTGCCCCTTGGAAACCAACTGCAGGGAGGAGGGGGAATGGCCACTGCTGGAGGGAGTACACAGCAGGCCAAGACTTATGGGGGACTCTTCCCAATTGGGTCCGTGTAACTGTCACTATTTCTACTCTTTTTTTTCCTTTTGTCATCCTTTTGGGTTCACTGAGCTATAGAATAATAGAGGGAGATGAATTTAGCAACTACATCGCTGAAGCTTCTCCCCCGGAAGTTGGGCCCAAGCAATGGGAATGAGAAAGGTAATCTTGGACTATGGGGGGCATTTGATTTGATGGCCCCATCCCCACTTCATTTATTCAGTTGGCCAGTGAGGCATGGCGAGTCAGGTGCTGGGCCAGGCTCTGGGTAAAGCAATGGTGTAGACTCAATGCTGGCATTGGAGGAGCTCTCAGTCATTTACCAGACACAGAGAGCCAAAGTGACTGGCTCAAGTCACTGCTCTTTAGTGCCAGAGCCAGCCCCAGGGTTCTCTGTCCCCACACCCAGCCTAAGTCTCTCCCTATACCACAGGTCTGAACAACTCCCACATAATATGGCACCTCACTTTTCTTTAAGGCCTTTTGCTTTGCCAACCTTAACCTTAAGAATCCACCTCCCCATCCCCTGCCAAAGTCTGGGGTGAAGAAACACACCTGGCTACAGTTACCTTTCTCATTCCCACTGCTTGGGCCCAACTTCCGGGAGAGAAGCTTCAGAGATGTATTTGCTAAATTCAAGGATTCCCCACTTTTTGCTTTTACTTCCACTCACTGATAGTTTCAACTTGATGTCAAGCCTCTTTGCAAAAGAGGCTGAAAATGAGGTTACTCATGATTTTTAAAATGGCCTCACTGATTTTTTAAAAATGTTCTTCCTCTTTCAGGACTGTTTGAGGCCACATTTGCACATAGGCACACCAGCCAAAACTCATAGCTCTTGTGAATTCAGAGTAGCCTGAAACATCATCCCTAATAAACTTCAAATAAGCATTTTGTTCATGTCACTGAGCTGTGTGCATTTTAAGAACCTGTTTTACTTAAGATGAGGATGGCATGAAACGAAAACAAAACAGAAACCCAATGGCTTATGGGACTTTTCTCTGAGGGTGGGGTTCTGGTGTTGGAGGTCTGGTGGAGGAAAGGGACTTGATCCCATGCCCCAGAGCCCCTGAAACAGTTTGGGTTTCAATGTGTCTTTCAGCAAAATGATGCTTCAACACCCAGGCCAGGTCTCTGCCTCGGAAGTGAGTGCTTCTGCCATCGTCCCCTGCCTGTCCCCTCCTGGGTCACTGGTGTTTGAGGATTTTGCTAACCTGACGCCCTTTGTCAAGGAAGAGCTGAGGTTTGCCATCCAGAACAAGCACCTCTGCCACCGGATGTCCTCTGCGCTGGAGTCAGTCACGGTCAGCGACAGACCCCTTGGGGTGTCTGTCACAAAAGCCGAGGTGGGTTCTACCACAGGTGTTCATTCTTTTAGCACATGTTTTGCTCACAGCCACTGTGTGTTGGGCATGTTCTAGGCAGGGGGCTGTTGTTGAGAGTGAAACAAACAAAACCCCTGCCCTCAGGGAGCTTACCTTCTCCTGGGAGGAGACAGACAATACATAACATGTAAATACATTAAGAGATGAGTGCAAAGGAGAAAAAAGCAGGGAGTGAGGCAGAGAGAACAGGTAGGGGTGGGGTTGGTGGGTTTAAAAACTTTTCAGGCCAGGCATGGTGGCCCACGCCTGTAATCCCAGTACTTTGGGAGGCCAAAGTGGGATTATCGCTTGAGTCCAGGAGTTTGAGACCAGCCTGGGCAACACAATGAGACCCAATCTCTATAAAAATATTAGCTGGGCAAGGTGGTACATGCCTGTAGTCTCATCCACTTGAGAGACTGAGGTGGGAGGACCGCTTGAGCCCAGGAGGTTGAGGCTGCAATGAGCCATGATCACCTCACTGTAGTCCAGCCTGGGTGATGGAACAAGACTCATTTTGCTTTTAGAGACGGTGTTGCTCCATCACCCAGGCTGGGGTACAGTGGGGTGATCACAGCTCATTGTAGCCTCAATCTCCTGGGCTCAAGTCATCCTCCTGCTTCAGCCTCCCAAAACACTGGGATCACAAGCATGAGCCATTGCACCCAGCCGGGGTTGCTGTTTTAAATTAGGAAGTCAGGGAAGGATTCACTGATAGTGGCTTTTGAGCAGAGGTCAAAAGGAAAGGAAGAAGGAATGAGGAGAGGGAAGAAGTCATGTGGGTATCTGGTAAAAGAAATTCAGGGCACTGAGGTGGGAGTATTGGTGCCTGGTGGGCTGTGCAGTGGGGCAGAGTATGGGGGTGGGAGATAAATAGGGGCTGGTCATATTGAGTCTTACAGACTATTGTTGTATAGATGTGGCCCTGTGCTCAGAGTGAGGTGGGAAACCACAGAAGGGTTTTGAGCAGAGAAGCAACAAGATTCAACACACACACACACACACGTACATTTTTTTTGAGATAGAGTCTTGCTCTGGCACCCAGGCTGGAGTGCAGTGGCATGATCTTGGCTCACTGCAACCTCTGCCTCCCAGGTTTAAGCAATTCTCATGCCTCAGCCTCCCAAATAGCTGGGATTACAGGTGCCCGCCACATGTCTGGCTATTTTTTGTATTTTTTTAGTAGAGACGGGGTTTCTCCATGTTGGCCAGGTTGGTCTCGAACTCCTGACCTCAGGTGATCCACCCGCCTCAGCCTCCCAAAGTGCTGGGATTACAGGCGTGAGCCACCATGCCCAGCCTTGATTTATATTTTTAAATGATCACCCTGGCTGTCATGTTGAGAATGGGCAGTAGGGGCAAGACAGAAGCTGAGTGCGCAGAAAGGAGGCCGTGGCAGGAATCCACGTGAGTGGGTGTGGCGGGGGGCTGCGTCAGGAGGGAGCAGTGCAGGTGCGGAGAAGTGGTTGGCTTTGGATCTGACTTGAAGGTAAAGCGGATTTGCTGATAGACTGGATGTGGGGTATGAGAGAAAGGGAAGACTCAAGGGTGACTGAGTTTTCTGGCCAGCACAGCTGTAAGAATGGAGCATCCATTTGCTGCTGAGATTTGGGATTATAGGGGTTAGGGTGGTGGCAAGAGCAGGAGATCTGTCCTATTCTGCACCCCTGTGGAGATGTCAAGCAGGCAGTTGAATATGTGAGTCTGGAGTTCAGAGGAGAGTCTGGTCTAGAGATAATAGAGTTGGAAATTATCAGCATATAGATGGCACTTAAAAGCCACGAGTCAGGATGAGGCCACCTTCTGTGTCCAGTTGTTCTGAAGAAGCATGGAGTGTGGTGGTCCCTATTTGTATCACTACTAGGACCCAAGCACCTAGACAGTAGAGCAAGGACCAGGCAGCCTGCCCCACCCTTCCCTGTAGCAATGTTCACAGCCTTGGGACCAGGTGTTGCTCCAAGTCCACTTCTGTCTTACACACTTGCACTGTTCCACACTTGGCAACCTTGCATAAGACCCCTGGAATAATAAACATGGTGAGAAGTCTGGGAGGCGGCTTCTGGTGATGTCATAGTGGCTTAAGGATGTCAGAACTGAGGTTCCACCATTTTATTGGCCTTTTCCTCGTGGTGGCAAGTGGAAGTGTTTCACGCTTACTAAACTGGCATGACTGCAGCCTTTGGGCAAGGAGTAGTGAGACTGACCTAAAAGATGGTCCTAGTTCACCACTTGCAGGTGGCACCCCAACATGGGCCGATTAATGCCATTTTGGTTGGGAATGGGCTTAGGTGCCTTCTCTGCAGGAGCATCATGGGCTTCTCCCAAATTTGGGAAGCTGGTGCTCTGATGCTCCAGGTGAAGTCAGAGGTGAATGGGGTTTGCCCTTGGGTCTTGAATCGAAGAAGAGGCCGGGAGAGGGTGGCTAGGTGATGATCCTGAGGTCGTTCCTGGTTCCCAAAGAAAGGAGATGTTTACCAAACAGAATCTGTTTCGGCTTTAAATGATTACGGTTAGTACCAATAGTTATCAATTTGCATATTATCCTCGTCTCAAAATCCAAATGCATTTTCAAAATTGGCTAACTTTTAATTTACTAATATATTGCTGGTATAATTTTAACTTTGATTTTTATTCTTCACTCACGTGTGTATGTGTGTGTGTGTAGGGGTTTTCACACAAAAGTCTAGAGCTTTATTTTTTTGGGGTCCTTTAGCACTAGCACTGGACCTTGTCTGCCAGCTTTTGCTGGCAGTAAAAGGCAGTGTATTTGAGATAGGTGGCATTTCTTACTACCCTTTAAATGTGTCCCTTTTGGATTTTATAGGTAGCCCCTGAAGAAGATGAAAGGAAAAAGAGGCGGCGAGAAAGAAATAAGATTGCAGCCGCCAAGTGCCGAAACAAGAAGAAGGAGAAGACAGAGTGCCTGCAGAAAGTAAGTGCCTTCTAGCCTTCCCCTTCCTCTCGCTCATGCCTATCCTCACCAGCTTCATGTGGCTGTCAGAAGAAGAGTTAGAAAACCCCTTACCTGGTTATAATTTCCCAAGAAGGGCCTTGTAGCTGGTAGCAGAAATGCCAGTTGCAGAATAAGGAGGTGGCAAAGCAGTAAACACAATGGATGTGACTGTGGATATATAAAAGCAGGTGTGTGAATTCGTCTGATGCCCGACTCCCAGCAGCCTCGGCCAGTTCATACATGTCCATCAGCTTCCAGGCTGCAGGACATGCCAACCCAGTTAAAGAGGCTTCACTTGACTGTTTTCCTGAGAAAAGGAAGCTGCCAGCTCTCATTTGGCTCACTATGAATAGCCTTTAATTAATCTCTTCAAACAAGTAATTTCCTTAATCCACAAGCAGTGGTTACATTTGCTTTGCATTCTTGTCTGTTTCCTAACTCTACAGTCCTTCTCCCTGGCTTAGCCAGCAAGCTGAGCCCCTGGCTGTGTTCAGCCGGCCCGCCTTGAGAGAGATATAGCTTTTGTGGGTAGGCAGGGTGGCCGGTGGTGCCCAGCAGTCTTTCCAGTGGTTGTGTCCCTCCTCCAAATGTGGTTAGGCCAGGGCAGAGTCTTAACCCAGGTCCCACAGATCTCCAAAGGGTTATATTAATTGCTTCAGGGGATCAGTGAAAATTAGGGAATTTTGTGTGTTGCCATATACATTTTTTCTGGGGAGATGAGCTTCTCATTGAGATCTGTGACTGAGAATCGACTAAGCCTCCATGAGTCTGGATTTCTCCCCAGCTCCCAAGGCCCTTTTGGGTTCTAGAAGACCTGCATATGGGCTGTTGACTCATGCAAATGAGGTATCTGAACTATTGGTTCCTCTGCAGCTTCAGTATTAGTAGAGTCACAGGCCACCTCTGTGGCATCACCAGGGCTTCTCTGAAGAAGAGGGTCTGCATTTTCCTAAACCTAGTGCTGCTCTCCCATCTCCCATCTTCCTCTCCCAGCTTGATGGGCCCCAGGGTGTCCCAGGTGCACCCCTGCATCCAGGCAGCAGTCCAGGCCACTCTCTCCTCACTGGCCCTTGGCTCCTTTCTTGATGCCTCTGTTGCTTGTCCCCCAGGAGTCAGAGAAGCTGGAAAGTGTGAATGCTGAACTGAAGGCTCAGATTGAGGAACTCAAGAATGAGAAGCAGCATTTGATATACATGCTCAACCTTCATCGGCCCACGTGTATTGTCCGGGCTCAGAATGGGAGGACTCCAGAAGATGAGAGAAACCTCTTTATCCAACAGATAAAAGAAGGAACATTGCAGAGCTAAGCAGCCGTGGTATGGGGGCAATTGGGGAGTCCTCACTGAATCCTCATTTTATACCGAAAACCCTGAAGCCATTGGAGAGCTGTCTTCCTGTGTACCTCTAGAATCCCAGCAGCAGAGAACCAATGAGGCGGGAGGTCCTGAAATGACTCAGTGGGCCCTTCCCATTCTGCCCCAGAGTGGGTCTCGGACCAGGGCAAGTGCATCCTTGCCTCAACTCCAGGATTTAGGCCTTACCACACTGGCCATTCTTATGTTCCAGATGGCCCCCAGCTAGTGTCCTGCCTGCCTTTCATCTGGATTCTACAAAAACCAGGATGCCCACCCTTAGGATTCATGCAGAAGTGTCTGTACCTTGGGTGGGAGGGATGGGGCCATCTCCTTCACCGTGGCTACCATTGTCACTCGTAGGGGATGTGGAGTGAGAACAGCATTTAGTGAAGTTGTGCAATGGCCAGGGTTGTGCTTTCTAGCAAATATGCTGTTATGTCCAGAAATTCTGTGTGAGAGAAAACTAGGCAATGTGCTCTTTTGATGTTTGTGTCACACAACACTGATGTGACTTTTATATGCTTTTTCTCAGATCTGGTTTCTAAGAGTTTTTGGGGGGTGCGGGGCTGTCACCACGTGCAGTATCTCAAGATATTCAGGTGGCCAGAAGAGCTTGTCAGCCTCTGGAGAACAGAATTCTCCCAGTGTTAACACAAAATCCATGGACAGCATGATGGCAGGTCCTCTGTTGCAAACTCAGTTCCAAAGTCACAGGAAGAAAGCAGAAAGTTCAACTTCCAAAGGGTTAGGACTCTCCACTCAATGACTTAGGTCAGGAGTTGTGTCTCGGCTGGAAAAGCCAAAGAATATTCCATTTTCCTTTCCTTGTGGTTAAAAACCACAGTCAGTGGAGACATATTTGGAAACCCCAGTCAGTGGCGCCTAGGTGGTGCCCAGGCTTCAGCATTATTGGATGTCGATAGCATTGTTTTTGTCATGTAGCTGTTTTAAGAAATCTGGCCCAGGGCGTTTGCAGCTGTGAGAAGTCACTCACACTGGCCACAAGGATGCTGGCTACTGTCTGTTAAAATTCTGATGTTTCTGTGAAATTCTCAGAGTGTTTAATTGTACTCAATAGTATCATTACAATTTTCTGTAAGAGAAAATATTACTTATTTATCCTAGTATTCCTAACCTGACAGAATAATAAATATTGGAACCAAGACATGGTAAACACGTGTTGTGTTGGTTTCTGTTCATTTAAATCTGTTGGCTGTTGAGATCTAGCCATTCCTTGCCTTTCCCTCCCCATTATGGGGGTTGCCTAGCTTTAAACTTCTCCAGATGTCATCCTTTGCTCTTTGGGGCATCACTAGATGGGATAGTTGACTTTCAGTCCTGTTCCTCAGTCTCGGGCACCTTCTGCTCAATTTCTCATTGACAAACCCTGAAACACGGCACCAAACATATCCTTTAGATCAACAGTTTGGTGTTTAGAATTTTGATATAAAATCTGAATTGCTAGATACCTTAATTATTTTCTCAGAATGTACAAACACCTGAAACATACACCTGCTGTTCAGCTTGAACCTTTGACCCCTAACATTCTGCCACAGAACTCCTCTCAGAGAGTTACTCACTTGAGTTACATCTGTTATGTCTAAATGTGTGTCTCATTGTTGGCAAATACATATCAGAAAAGAATGGGAAGGGGTACTGGAGGAAGAAAGAGGGAACCATTTTAGACAGCATGGGTGTGATAATTCAAAGAAAGGTATTCCACTGAATTTCCTGGAATTTCCAGGGCATATGATTCCTTAGGCCTGCAAGAGAGCCAGGCCCCCTTGCTTTTTGTGCTTCTCTATAAGGTTCACAGGCTAGACATAAAAACTGGTCACTTGCCACTGGTGCCATTCTTCAGAGAGTCACTGTCTTCATTAAATGTCAGATTCATTCGTGCGAATTCTGTGCCTACTTCTTTGACCTCATGTATGGTTCCTTTAAATGATCACTTATGACACAGGTGTCTTCATTTTACTCTCTTAATCGCACATCAGGGGTCTTTCCTAGTCTGTCAAGAGCCATCTGATGTTAATACCATTCACCACTTCTTTCAGGAGATAATCTATGTTCCTTTTCTTGGTGGAGGGGAAAACGTCCCTTGCATTTACCTTCTAGTCATGGGTAGAGGCACCAGCCACCAGCCATTATGAAACACAAGACAATTTGTAAGCTGCCATGGACAACAATGAATTAGAGAGGAAGGAAGTTGGGGGCGGATGGTGGCTGTGGCAAGAAAACTTGATGTGTATGGTAAGTGTAAATGAAGTTCTGTCACAAATGCATTAAAAATTGTTTTATGTAGCCAAGGTTATGTTTTGATACTTTAATTTTAAAAAGGATGATGACTATGCATTTACCATCAAGTTATTTCGTTTCTTTTGTTTCACATTTAGAGGAAAGGGAAGGTGGGGGGATCTGAGAGAATAAGCTTAGATGGGGCCACCACCATTGTCAAGCACCCGGTTTGACAGTGTCTTTGCACCGAGCTGTCTCCTGTTGGTAGTGGTGATGTCACACTGCCAGGGTGTGGAAAGCCACCCTCCCTTCCCTCTCTTGCCTTCCACCTGCCCCGCTGGCTTTCCCTGAGAGCTGGCCTGATACCTCTTTCAGAGTCAAGAGCTTTTAAAGGGTTCTGGCCCAGGGCAGGAGTTCTGGAATGGAATCTTTCCACTTTCTGTTAACTGAAATACTATTTTCCATCTGTATCCTAATTTCTCCCCACGGGCTTTGAATAAACCTTCAACACGCCAACCCATGTCAAGCTTTCTCCTCTCTTCCCTGTCCCATAACCTCTGGTTGGGTTCACGTACTGTTTCTTTGTGGAGTGAACAGTGTTTCCAATTAGAATCTGCCTGAAATGAGGCCACATTTGCCCACTGAGCATCCTGTGTTCTTATGGTGGCTCTCACTCCAGAAGATTTTAACACGGTCTCATCAAACACTGCTTTCAGGAAGGAATTTACACTTAAAAAGACTGTTAAGGACTAATGCTAACAGAAGCTAACATTTATTGAGTAGGACAATACACTAAACACTTCACATGTATTATCCCATTTAATCCTCACAACAACTGCTATCCCCATTTTACAGATGAGGGAGTGGAGAGCTCAGTAACTTGCTCGAGGTCTCACAGTGGATCTTTCCAAAGCTGAAGCCTATGCTTTTTTCCAACCGCAATGGCTTCAAACAAGAGTATATACATTTGTGAGTGTGTGTGTGTGGGGTAAAATATACAAAAAAATTGCCATTGTAACTATTTTGAAGTGTACAATTCAGTGACATTAAGTACATTCACAATGCTGTGTAACCACTACTATCTAGTTTCAGAACTTTTTCATTGTCCCCAAAGGAAATCTTGTACCCATTAAGGAGTCACTCTTCTTTCCCCTTCCTTCCAGCCTCTGGCAACCACTAATCTGTCTTCTGTTTCTATGGACTTGCCTGTGCTGGATATTTTATGTAAATAGAATCATACAATATGTGGCCTTTCAAACAATATGGCTGGCTTCTTTCACTTAGCATAATATTTTCAAGTGTCAGCCTAGTGTATTATGTAATAGTGCCTTATTTCTCTTTATGGCTGAATGGTATTCTGTTATATGGATACTCTACATTTCGTTTATCCATCAGTTGATAGACAGGTGTGTGTATGTTAAGAAAGAGCTAGCCTTTATCTTCAAGGACTGAATCTCTAAGGTAGGATTTCAGGCCTAATGTCAAGCTGGGAGAAAAGACAGTTGGAAGCAGGGGCTCCTTCTCAGAACTTCCAGGGAACAGCTTGGAAATAACTTATTCCTGGGCTAGCTCTGTGGGCATGGCAAGGCAGGAGGTATAGTGGCACCTGTTCCCCATGGGTGTAAATGGCTTCCAAACTACTTCTGCATGGTAGAGAGGTGAGTAGAGGAGGGCCTTTGGTAAGCTCCTGGAATGTAAGCTCACAATTTCCATCCTACCCTCTTCTCCTGGCATTTCACAGGGTAGGGGGTAAGAAGAGGCATGGGGCAAACACTGGGGGCCTTGAGAAAATATCTGGGCTCCCTGACACAGGATGTTGGTATAAACATGATGGAGGGGAGGAATAGAGGTGGCCCCCTGGATAATTTAATCCCCAACTCAGCGCAGCCCCTTCCTGAAGTGGTTGTCCTAGATTCTCCATAACATGCACACACACACACACAGAGAGAATTAATTATGCAACTTATTTGGCTTGCCCAAGCTTTTTTTGTAACTTCTGTAGTGGTTCAGAAGGAAGACTTTAAAAGCAGCAACACTTGTATTCAAATAATGCCTCCACTGCCTACAAGTTCTACGAATGTAGTTAAGTTACACAACTTCAGTTTTTTTACCTGTAAGATGAGAAGAGTTGCACTAGTATCAAACTGGAATGGAGTTTGATACATAGTATGGCACCTAGGAGAAGCAATCTCTCATGTTATTATTAAAGGTTGAGGTTATTACTAAAGTTTTCCGTTGTCAGCATGAACTGAGATCTTTATGGAAGAGTGGGCTAAGAACCAAGACTGCCAATTCTAGGTCAGAAAAAAATTTAAACCATGTACTCAAATGGTTCAAATTTATCCCATTATCGTGCATTCCTATAGACCCTGTCTAGTTACTGAATCTTTTGAATTGGGAGTGAGGAAAGGGAAGCAACCACACAATATTTTCTCATTTGAAAAAATTTTATTTTGGCACCCACTTGAGTACCTGGTAGGGTGGGGCTGTCCTCTATGGGGGCAAAGAAGTATTAGTGAGGGGATCATGGCTCTGGCCTGGGGGATGACAACAAAGGGCTATGTGACAGCAACAGGTCACAAAGGGAAGCAGAAGATAAATATGGCCGCAAAGGGGGTTTAGGCAGAGAGGGTGATCACTTACTGTCACTAGGACTACAGTTTGTAGACTCTCAGGGAGAGAGACTACAAACTGTAGTTAAAAAAATCGGAGGTGGAGGTCAGGGGGTTAGACCCAGAAGAAAACCTCTCTGGAGCCCACCCTGCACCTCTACATCTTGGAAGAGTCTGCAGTTCAGGCACCCTACAGAACCCCCCACAGCAATCATCTGTACTCCCACCCCCACCCCGGCCTCTGGGAGGCTCTCAGGCAACAGCAGGGGCCTGTGGGGTGGGGTGGGATTGAGAGACAAGCTGCAGAGCCATCTTTGTGACCCAGGAGCACCACTGGTCCCTCATCTGCCACCGAGGCCAAGGAAAACCCAGAGACCTGCCTCACCAGCCCTGCCATCGTGCTGGAAGACAGCCATGAATGGTGATTCTCTGCTGCCGTATTATACGGCCCAGAGTGGCTCCAGCATGAGCATGTTCAACACCACCATGGGGAGACTGCAGCGACAACTGTACAAGGGGGAGTATGATATATTCAAATATGCACCGATATTTGAGAGCGACTTTATCCAGATCACCAAAAGGGGAGAAGTGATTGATGTGCACAACCGTGTCCGTATGGTGACCATGGGCATTGCACGAACCAGCCCCATCCTCCCACTCCCAGATGTCATGCTGCTGGCAAGACCAGCCACCGGCTGCGAAGAGTATGCTGGACATGGCCAGGCCACCAAAAGAAAAAAACGCAAGGCAGCCAAGAACTTAGAGCTCACCAGGCTCCTCCCCCTGAAGTTTGTACGGATCTCTGTTCATGACCATGAGAAACAACAGCTGCGCCTGAAGTTTGCCACTGGCAGATCTTGCTATCTGCAGTTGTGTCCTGCTCTCAATACACGGGATGACCTCTTTGCTTATTGGGAAAAACTAATTTACTTCTTGCGGCCACCCATGGAGAGTAACAGCAGTACCTGTGGCATTCCAGCTGAAGACATGATGTGGATGCCTGTGTTTCAGGAAGACAGGAGGAGCCTGGAAGCCGTGGATCTTCAAGGAAAGGGGGATCAGGACCAGGTCAGCATCCGGAGCCTCCACATGGTCTCTGAGGTGTGTGGGGCCACCTCTGCTGCTTATGCTGGAGGGGAGGGACTCCAACATGACTTTCACAAACCCACTAATGTGCTCAATGTATCCATCCCCAAAACATCTACGGAGCTTGCTGAGGAGCCAGCAACAGGGGTGACTAAAGAGGCAGCAGCAGCAGGGGCAGCTGCAGGGGCAGCAACAGGCACCGTAGCAGGTGCCTTGAGTGTGGCAGCAGCCAATTCTGCCCCTGGACAAGTGAGCGTAGCCATAGCTGGGGTGGCCACCATAGGTGCAGGAGGAAGCAAAAGCAACATGGCCGTTGCAGGCACTGCCAGCATGGCTCCAAACAGCACAAAGGTGGCCGTGGCAGGGGCTGCAGGCAAGTCCTCAGAGCATGTTTCCAGCACGTCCATGAGCCTTTCCCGAGAGGGCAGCATGAGCCTGGCCATTGCAGGAGTAGAACTGACCAGCAGGACTGCTGCAGAAACAGACATGGATGCAGCAGCGGGACTTCCTGTCTCCACCCGGCAGAGCAAGAGCAGCCTGAGTGGACAGCATGGAAGGGAGCGAACCCAGGCCAGTGCTGAAGCTTGCAAGGAGGGGAGGGAAAGAAGGGAAAAGGACAAGGCTCTTGGAAGGAGTTCCCGTCGCTGCAGGACAGGTGAAAGCCACCACAAAACAAGGGGGGACAAGATTGCCCGAAAGTCCTCCAGCAGGTCCTCATTCAGCCACAGAGCCAGTAGAGATGACAAAAAGGAGAAAGGCTGTGGCAGCCCAGGGAGCAGCAGGCATGGGGACTCGCATAAAGGTGTCAGCCACACGCCCATCTCAAAGGAGTCCAGGACCTCTCACAAATCTGGGAGGAGTTTATCGACCACCAGCTCCGGATCCAGCAAGAGACTTGGCAGGATTAGCTCTTTCCTGAGGAACGTCAGAGCCAACCTTACTACAAAAGGAGTGGGCACACCACATGGCAGAGATGTGGACATCATGGCTAAGACGGTGGAGAGGAGCACCAACGTGGCCATCGCCGAGACAGCAGAAGGTGGCCAGGGGCTGGAGATGGTTGGTTCTATGACACTGGACATCATGGAGACAATGACTTTTGAAACCCAGTAAATAAGACCCAGAGATGGAAGCTGTAAAGGAGCCCAGAGCTCATAGGAGTGTCCCTGGAGAGCCTATTCCAGCATTCTTTACTGCCATTTAAATAAAGAACCATACATCTGAGAGTGGCTTGCTGGCTGAATTTTTGTGTCCCACAGCCCAGCAGTGACCTCACAGTGGATTCTGTGATGTCAACTGTGCTGCAGCCTGAGACCCCAGGATCCAGTCAAGGGGAGCCCCACCTCACACCCATGCTCAGCAGAGCCTAGATGAGTGCTCCAGCCTTTCTCAACCTCTTCCTCGCTTTGGGTCGCCAGGACTATGGCTGAAAGTCTGGTTGGGAGCTTGGAAGCTCTACCTCCACCATTTCCCCATCCTTTTTATAAACTTATCCCCCCAGCCCTGGAAGATACAAAGACAAAGCAAGAACAGAACTCTCACCCCCTTGCACTGTTCAGCGGAGGGAGTAAGGGAGCAGCAGCATGTGTTGGCAACCAGAGCAGGGAGGAACATTGTCTAGACTTAGCAATTCCACTCCTAATTATACTCCCAAGAAACACACATGTTCCATGAGACAGTCATGAGAATGTTTATAGCAAAATAATACTGGAAAGTGCCTAAATTTCTGACAACAGAATTGAGAGGGGTATATGCAGTGACAAAAAATGACAGCTACACATATTATATGCATAGATAAGTTTTGCTCTTTCAAAAACTTTAAAAAGCAAATTGCAGAATAAGATAAAATTCTACCTACAGGACAGTTCAAAAACAAGATCAAATACAAATAATATGTTACATATGTGATACGTGTTTGGTAAAACAAAACCAAGGGAGTGGGAAAAAATTCAGGACAGTGGCTTTCTCTGGGGTGGGAAGGCAAGAGATTGGATCAGGGAGGTGAACACAGTCTTTCAGTGGCGTTGGGAATTGTTTTAGATCTTAAGCAAGGAGGTAGGTACAAGGATGTTTATTATTTTGTTGGCTTTTGCATTTCAATATTGAGTTTTGCATGTTAATACCTCTGGAATCAGAATGGTCCTACAATCACCGTGGCAGTTCTGATGAAGTTATTGCTCCAGACATATATTCACCAATTCCTTCTCCTTAATGCTTTCATTTTTACGCAGGCACAAACGTAATCTAAGTCTGAAAGGCCCATTTGGTTAAGATTCAGATGTGAATGACATTATTACAAAAAGCCTTGGGAAAGAAAGAATGATATCCCTATTTTACAGAAGAGGACACTGAGGCTCAAGAGGGTAACTTGCTCCTGTCACACAGGGACCTTTGCAGATCTACCAGCCCACTTCTTTATGCAAAGACCTGCCTGAGACATGGGAAGGAAGCAAAACCAGCAAATCCAAGGAGAATCGGGCAACACAAGAACCTGAGACTTACCAAGTTCCTACCACCATGGTCTAAACTTTATAGAGATGAGCACCAAAATTCCTGGATTGAGAGGAGGGAATGTGGGGGCAGGGGAGATGCCTGGTGGTGAGCTGCTGTGAGTTGGCTTTGGAACTTCAGTGAGCTCAGAGTCCTTAGTTGGCCTTATCTCAAGAGTGTCCAGACCACCCTTAAGCCATGTCTGGCTCCCAGGCTTCGCTCCCCAGCCTCTGCCTCAGCTAGAAACAGACCTCCCTCCTGGAATTCCAGGCTTTGCTCCCCACAAGGGACCGCTTCTGATGGGGGCTGTATCTCTTTGCAGCCCAGTCCTCACCCAGCTGCTAATAAAACACTTAAAAGCCAGGTCCAGAATGGTTTCTCCATATCAGATCTTCAGAAAATTTCTTCTGCTGGGATTCCAAAAGCAATTAAACCACACATGAGGGTATTACCAGTTAGGTCACAGCATCCTTGCTACTTGGACCTCCATAGTTAATTCCTAAAGCTACTTTTGAGAAAAGTCACACACTTCATTATGCAGGTAAGAAGAGATCTCTTCTGTCCATAGAGGGAATTGTAGGCATGAATCCATGAAAGAAAGGGGGTTGAAAAAGAAAGAAGGCCCAAGACTTACACGTAGCCACCATTTCCTTCTGCAAAACAAGGCTCCTGACCCCAAGATGAGGAATTAATGGAGTGAGTCAAGTTATTCTTAACAAAGGGGAGAACATGCCAAAGATTAGACATGAATTGGCTCTGTGAGGAAAACAACCTCAGAATCATTAACCCAGAACTCTAGAGAAGATTGGGGGTCCTGCAGGGAGATGAATTAATGGTTTACTCTCGACCAGCTTTTCCCTTGACCCAAGTGGGGAAATTACAAAAAGATCACATCGCATTCCTTTAATCTTCTGATTTCCACACAGGCAACTGTAGGTAAACACTGGTCTGGAAGACAAAAATGCAATACAAACATTTGTACAGCCCTTAGCAGTTTATAACACCCTTTCATTACGTGTTCTCTTCTGATTCTCACATCTCTCCATTTTGCAGATCAGGTTGTCTAAAGGACTTGCTCAAGGTGGGAGGTGATGGGGCAGAGGGAACAACTCCAGTGCAACAGCTTTTGGGCACCACCGACGTGTGCTGGCCACGGGTCCCACATGGAGGTACAGAGCCGGTGGAGGACACAGGACAGGCATATGTGTGAGTAATTATTGCAACTCTGAGTGACGGATACAATGACAGATGCATGTTTAGGGAACAGAATTTGTTCAAAGGAGGGATTTTGGGACACGAGTCAGGAAAGGTTTCACAGAGGAAGTGGCAGTTTTGAAGGATAAGTAGGGCTGTGTGCCAGGTGAAGAAAGAATGGGGAGCAAGGGTAAAAGTAGCAGAGGTGTAGAGTGAGGGGTGGAGAGAGGGAATTAGGCCACGGAGGAAAATGTGTGCAAAGTACAAAGACTTGAAACATCACAGTGTGTTGGGGCGATTGTTGGGTAGAAGACCAGGAGAGAGGAGGGACACAGGGCAGGAAAATCAAGTAGCCAGATCTTGGGGCCGTGGGGTGCTGTGTGGATGTCTGGCCTTTGGGAGCCACTGGAGGCTGATGTCTGATGGCAGTGAGGGCTGTCTGGCTCCAGGGTGGAGACTTGATGGGCAAGGGGCTTCCTGGAGCCTGGGACCCTTCAGAAAGCCATTGCACTAATCCTGGCCAGAGATGGGAGGCCCTGAACCTAGCTGGCTGTTAGGAGACCGGGGGAGAGAGTCAAGAGGCGTTGAAAAGATGAAACAGGACAATTGTCTTTTCCATGCCCTGAAAGATAGAGCACACATGGGTTAGGCCTGACACTCTCCTAAAGGAGGCAGAACTGACAAAAGTGGAGACATCTTCCCTCTACCATGACTGTTGTTCTGTAAAGGGGGCGGCAAGCAGAGGAGCTCATGGCAAGCAAGGAGGAAGATGTTAAGGTGTGAGAAAACAGCTTCTAGACCCATGAGGGGCAAAACACAAGGATAAGGCAGCCGGGTGGGGCTGCAGGGCTTCAGCTCCAGAGACCTCTGAGAGTAGAGGTCTCCTGAACACTTCATTTCTCATCTGCTGGGAGCTGGGTCAGATGCTCTCCCATTGGGCTCTTCTCCGCGGGGCATGAGTCGCCCAGTAGAGCCTCTGGTGGCCATGTGCTGTTACTGCAGGTCAGGGCTAGAATGGGGGGAGCCAGGACTGAGGCTAAGACACAGTCACCCTTCCCCCTTTTTCACACCACAATCAGCCTGGTGCTGATTCACTTGTAATCAGCTCAATCCCTCAGCTGGTGGCCACCCCTGAGCAGGCAGCGGGCAGAGCTGAGAGCTGGTAAAGATGAGTCTCATCCAGGCAGTGTGGCTCTAGTCTCCTGGCAGTGAGGTGACAGAGCGTGGAATGGCCACAAGACAGGTCCCCCGAGAGGCTGGGCTCCCATCAAGGGGACAGTGAGTGACTGCCAAGAGTCGGGGTAGGGTGGAGTTAGTGTCGGGGTCCCTCTGTAGGCTGGTGGTCATTTGAGAAACACTTGTTGAGCACCTACGATGGGCCAAGATGGGAAATCAGGCACTGTGAAGATGCTGCCATACACAGCAGTAACACAAACCCAAGTAGGGATGGCTCTTGGGCAGCACGCAGAAGGAGGCTTTGCTGAGGAGGGAAGGTCTGAGCGGAAACAGCAGGCTGAGCACTCCTGGAAGAGGCTATGGCATGACAGGGAAAGAGAAGGGCTTGGGCGACATGGGTCTGTTCACAGATGGCAGACAAGCTCAGCGTGCCTGGGCGCAATGTGTGATGTGCTGGAGGAGAGCCGGCGGTGGGGCGTGAGCAGTGGGAAGAAGCATGAGAGTGTGAGGAAAATTAGGCTGGAAGGAGGATGAGATCTGGAAGGGAGGTGGAACTGACTAAAGCAGAGCGCCTTCCCCCTGCAGGGACTGTTGGTTATAAAGGGGACAGCAAGAAGAGAGGCTCACGGGAAAGCAAGGAGGAGCGTATGGCTTTCCAGGTCTCCATTCCCGAATGCTGCATAACTCCCCTGAGTCCTGGGATTTTTCACTACCCAAATGGGAGCTATAGTGCAGGGGTGAGGGGTGTGCACAGCTGGGCTCTTCGAGAACAAACGGTCAAAGGAAGCCCAGACTCTTCCCCTTTGCCAGTTTAGAGAACCTGAAATGTGTCATGAAGGCCCATGTCTTCCCCACACTCTCTAATTGGAGCTTTCCCACAGATGTGCCAATGTATTGATCTCTCTTCCCGGGGGCGGCTGAAGGATGAGGCCAGTCAGCATTGACCGCAAGGAGCCCCAACTGGTACGCCAGTGTGCCATTCCAATGTTGTCATTTTCTGTGTATGCTATGGTCTGCAAATGTTGGGAAGCATCTTCCTAGACATGCACACAACACAGTGCGTGTGAACTATGAGCGCAGAAGCCAGGAGCAGCTGAGAGGCACTTTCCTTAAAGAGCTGGCCTGTTCCTCACAGTATCAGATGATGCCAATCTTGTCACCCCTGTTTTCTCTTCCCACTGACATTGGCATAGCCCCAGAACCCTGTCTTAAAGCAATTTATACTGGGTCAAGCAGAGATGAGAAAAATGTGGACAAATATAGTATATTTTTCATAAAACTTTTCATAAAGTTAAATATATTTTTAAAAGACCTGTTCTGGCCGGGCATGGTGGCTCACGTTTGTAATCCCAGCACTTTGGGAGGCTGAGGCAAGTCGATCACCTGAGGTCAGGAGTTCAAGACCAGCCTGGCCAACATGGTGAAATCCTGTCTCTACTGAAAATACAAAAATTAACTGGTCTGGTGGTGCACACCTGTAATCCCAGCTACTCAGGAGGCTGAGGCAGGAGAATCGCCTGAATTTGGGTTGCAGTGAGCCGAAATCCCGCCACTGCACTCCAGCCTGGGCAACAGAACAAGACTCTGTCTCAAAACAAAACAAAACAAAACAACCTGTCCTTTCCTTTGAGACTATGTCCTTCCTCCTGTATCCTACTGTTTTATTTTGAAGTATGACACATATGCAGAGCAGTGCACAGGTTAGAAGCATACCACTCAACGGTATTTCACAAAGTAAGCAACCCCAGGCAGTTAGCACCCGGATAAAGAAACAAAACATCATGGCACACCCTCAGTAACCATCTCATGATCTCTTTCAGTCACTACTCCTAGGGGTAACCACTATCCTAACTTCTAACACCATAAATTAATGTTGCTTCCTTTTCCCACTACATATAAATGGAATCACATAATAATGTACTTTTTTGACTGTGGTTTCTTTCACCATCATGTTTATGAGATTTGTCCATGTCTTTTCTGGTAATAGTCCATTCATTCTGTTTGCTATACAACATTCCATGGTGTGAATATGGTACAATTTATTTATTCATTCTGCTGTTGATGGGAATTTGGATACTAAAACATCACTGCTTCTCACTTGACTGGAGCAAAAAAAAAAAAAAGAAAAAGAAAAGAAAAGATTACTGCTATGGACATTTGTACACAGATCTTTTGGTTAAAATGCTCATAAATTTTTGTAGGGTATATACTTAAGAATGGAATTGAATATATGCATATTTTCGGCTTTAGTGGATACTACCGAGCTATTTCCCAAAGTGTCTATGCCATTTTACGCTGCCCCTTGGCATATATGAGAGCTCTGGTTGTTTCATATCTTTGTCAAAATTTGATAGTGTTTATCTCTTTCATTTTAGCCATTCTGGTAGGATGTAGTCCCTTTTCTCCCTTTTTCATGATAAAATGTACTTTAAAAAAATACAATATGGCCGGGCACAGTGGCTCATGCCTGTAATCCTAGCACTTTGGGAGGCTGAGGTTGGAGGATCACTTGAGCCCAGGAATTTGAGACCAGCCTGGGCAATATAGTAATGATATAGGAGTTAAGAAGAAATTGCTTAATTTCTTCTTACTGCGAGTCCTTGGTAAGGTTTTTCTTTTCATGAAAAGCAGTCCCAAAATAGTTTCTTTTTTTTTTTTTCTACAAAGAGCAGCCTGTAAAATCGAGCTGCAGACATAGACAAGCAAGCCAGAAGCTTGTACAGGTGAATGCCAGCAGTTGTGCCAACAGGAAAAGGCTACCTGGGACGAGGCATGTTCAAAATGGCAGCTCCATCTTCCCTTCCCTTTGTCAAACCACATGTGCAGTAAGGAGAAGACAATACAGCACCAGCCAGGCAAAGACCCCATTTACATAATAAGATTCCCCCAATACTATGTAAACATCATACTGGTCAAACCAATCTGTGAGCCCTACATAAATCAGACACTGCCTTCTCAAGCCTGCCTATAAAATCGGGTGTAGTCCACTGCAGGCTGGGTTTTCCCCTTTGGGAGGCCCTCTCTTTCACAAGGGAGAGAGCTGTTCTCCTTTCTCTTTCTTTCTTTTTTTTTTTTTTTGAGACAGAGTCTTGCTCTGTCACCCAGGCTGAAATGCAGTGGCGTGATCTGGGCTTACTGCAAGCTCCGCCTCCCGGGTTCACGCCATTCTCCTACCTCAGCCTCCTGAGTAGCTGGGACTACAGGCACCCGCCACCACACCTGGCTAATTTTCTATTTTTAGTAGAGACGGGGTTTCACTGTGTTAGCCAGGATGGTCTCGATCTCCTGACCTCGTGATCTTCCTACCTCGGCCTCCCAAGGTGTTGGGATTAGGGGTGTGAACCACTGTGCCCGGCCCTCCTTTCTCTTTCTTTTGCCTATTAAACCTCTGCTACTAAACTTACTCCTCGTGTGTGTTCATGTCCTTAATCTTCTTGGCTCCAGATTATGAACCCAGGTATTTACCCCAGACAACAACACTGCTTCAGTGAGACCTCATCTCTACTAAAAAAAAATTTAAAAATTAGTTGGGCATGGTAGTGCATACCTGGCTACTTGGGAGGCTGAGGTGGGAGGATGGTTTGAGCCTGGGAGGGGGAGGTTGCAGTGAACCAAGATTGCGCCACTGCACTGCAATCTGGGTGGCAGAGTGAGGCTCTGTCTCAAACAAAAACAAAAATGATATGATGACCTACAGAAGATGGTAGTTTTATACTAAAGTCCTTAGTGGGCAAATGAAAAGTTGGCTTCCAGATTTCTTTTTTTTTTTGAGACAGAGTCTTACTCTGTCGCCCAGGCTGGAGTGCAGTGGTGCAATCTTGGCTCACTGCAAGCTCCACCTCCTCCCAGGTTCATGCCATTCTCCAGCCCCAGCCTCATGAGTAGCTGGGACTACAGGTGCCTGCCACCATGCCCAGCTAATTTTTTGTATTTTTGGTAGAGACGGGGTTTCACTGTGTTAGCCAGCGTGGTCTCAATCTCCTAACCTCGTGATCTGCCTGCCTCCCAAAGTGCTGGGATTACAGGTGTGAGCCACTGCACCCAGCCTCCAGATTTCTTTTGAAATTTCACACCTCTAAAACCTCAAAGTCTTATTTATACATTTTTAAGGATTTTTCATTGCTGTTTGAAACAAGGGTTAAAAAACAAACAAAAAAAATCTCCTACCATCCTGTTCCAGTACTTTTAGTTTTATAAAAAAATCTAGGCACAAACACAGCAGGAATTTGGGTAGGGCTCAGCTAGGTGATTCTTCTGCTCCCTGTGGTATAAAGTGAAATTGATCAGTAATACTTAGCTGGAGCATGGGCTGGCCTGGAGGGTCCAAGATAGCTTCATTCACTTATTTGATAAGACTTGAGGGAAATTATTAGAAGGCAGGGTTCAGCTAGGATTGTCAACAGGAATGCCTATGTGTGGTTTCTCCAGCACAGTGGCCTCAGGTGGTCAGATTGGCTTCCCTCAGAACAAACGTCTTAAAGTAACTAAGGGAAAGCTGCTTCTGACCAAGCCTCAGAAGTCACTTGGAATAACAACACATTTTGTTGTTCATGCAAGTCTTAAGGCCAGCTCAGATTTAAAGGGAGAGAAACTAGACTGCATTTATCTTGGTAGAGAAATGGCAAGGTCACATCGTATAAGAGCATGTGGGATGGCAATACTATTGTGACTCTCCTAGAAAAAATACCATTTTCCACGCCCTCACAACCTATCCTGCCCCCTAAGAAAGTAAACCTGGCCAGGATGTATCTGAAGAGTACTGAGAAATTGCAGCAGACATCTCTATCTTTTGTACTTTCCTTAGCTCCCTCTTTTACACTCTGCCTTCTTCCACCTTTTCACTTTATTTTCTTATTTCCCTTTCTTTCCCCAAACCTTTTAGTTAACTAAACTCATAAGGACATGTCTTAGTCTGTTCCTCCCCATCTCTCCTACACATCTGTAAATCTTTGATCCCTGGGTGACAGAGAGATTACTGAGATACTTAGACCCATAGTATGGCAGGCTTGGAAGGGGCTTGACTAATCCCAGATGCACTTTTACACATGAGGAAGTTGAGGCCTAGAGAAGGGACTTTCCCAAGGTCCTACTTCAAGTAAGTAGCAGAGTTCTGGCTAGCACAGCATAAAGCATAGCCTAGAGTGGGTCTCAAAGAATGTCAACAGCTTCCTTTCGGTTTCGAATGCCTGGAACTAAAGCCGCTTGTTTCCGTTTCACATTAATTGCCTCATCATTCCAATGTCTTTAGGCCTCTTGGTGAAGGAATGAAACTAATGCTAACAAGCCCCTGTGCCCAGAGAGGCCTGCCCCAGCCCTGGCTTTGGTCCAGTCTTCAGAGATGGATGAGGGGCTTGTGAATGGAGCAAGTTGGGATCAGTGCAACAGCCCCTGCATCCAGCCCCTGACACCCCCGACACAGCAGCTGCTCCTTTCTAATGCTGAAGTCCAGGGATTCTCTGAACTCTAACACCAACTGGCAGCCTACAGGCCACTTTTGAAATCATCTGGGCATCTAGAGATGGTGAATTTAGCTGATAATGACTGCGGTCAGGCTGAGGATAAATCTGTGATGATATAGGCCAAGAAAACACAACTCTCTGGTCAGGCCCAAGAGGCAGCAACTCCGTCATGTTCAAGTCTGTTGCCTCTGATAACAGCTCCAAACAGGCGGAAGCTAAGGCTCAAGGTGGGGGTTGGGGGAGCCCTAGTGGGGCCACCAGACATCCCATAGCATTAGCGACTGGACCTTGAGAGGAAGATCAAGGCTGTGGTAAACAGAGGGGGTTGGCACTGTGCTCCAGAATCTGAATAGTTAATGATGTGGAGAATGACCTTCTAAGAAGCCTCTCAGAACTTTTTTTTTTAATCCACCAGCACATTGCTTTTCGGCGCAAGACAGCAGCTCTGCAAATCAGTGATAAGCTGAGAGTCCCACCTGGGTGTGCTGTCACCGTGGGGCCACAGTGAGAACCTCAAGGCTTCTGTGTGCCTGGGGCAGGGGGAGAAATAGTCTCCATGGAGGACTCTGTTGATAAGAAGGTACTGAAATAATTATTTTAATTAGTATAGCCTGCAACCTCCTTTAGGGGAGTGGCCGTGTTTCTGGGTATCCAGGTCTACCACAGTTTGCCACATATTAGGAGCTCCACAAATATTTTTTATATTTGTTATAAAGACCTTCTGGTCCTCCATCCAGGCATGATGGCATCCATACATCCCCTCCTCCTGGCCTCCTTCCAGCAGATCTCCACTAGCTCTGACAGGAGGCCTAGGACAGGGAGAAACCCCACGAAGGATTTTTGGCTTCTCCTGGCCACAGATTCAAGACTAACAAACCCTCCCCAAGGGCCCTCCAAGGGGAGTGGTAGAAACAAGTTATGGAGGGGCCTGTGCCTTTCTTCGTGCCAGGGTCCCTCCTTCCAGCTCATGGATTCCTTCTCTCCAAAGAAAGGAAGGAGCAATTTCTTTCCCTTATACTCCCCTAAAAAAGGAAAGGAAAATTTAAAACAGGAAGAAACATCATTAAACCAGATGAAACATCATGAGCTAACAGTGCCATTTCCCAACCTGTGGTTGGCCAGAGCCTGAACCTGGCCATCATCCACACAGCCTGCTGCTGTGGCTGCAGCAACTGAAGTTGAAATTTTAAGAGCAGCTGCCACATCGGGCATGGAGCCAAGCAATTGGGAGCCCATCCGGTGTTTCTCTCCAACCTCTGCAATCTTTCTATTGCATCTTATCAGGGCTGCCGTGTGTCATCATAGCCTGTACTGAGTGTTTCCTCTCTGCCAGCCACTCTTCTAAGAACTCTACAGGGATTATCGTGCTTGGTTCTTTCCCCACAACTCTATGAAGTAGGCATTATTGTTCCTATTTTACAGATGAGGAAACTGAGGCATAGAGGAGTTACAAGAACTTATCCAAGGCCCTCAGAGGTGGAGCCAGGATTAAATCCCAAAGGGGTGACACTGGAGCCCACACTCCTGGCCCCACCATGGGCTGACTCTGCAAAATGCATGGCCTTAGGAGGCTTCCAACCTACACTGTGGTGAGTGGCTGGTCTACAGTCAGCAGTCAATAAGCTCCATGCCTTAGAGCACTGGGCACCATACCAGGTGCCACTCTCTCCCCTGGCTGGGGGACAGCTCCGTTTCTGCCGCAGACATTGCCTTTCCCTCAGGCACAGGAGTGTCTTGGCCACAGGGAAAATGAGTTACATGTGTGGGTAGTGCAGCAGCTTGTTACTTCTAGAAAAACAACTTGGAGCCCCATCTTGCTGTCATCTGCTGCGCCTGGAGTCACTTTCAAATCTGTCATCTGTACCTGTGGGCTCTTCGTGACACCTCAGACAGTCCCAGGACAGACCCCAGCAAGAAACCCCAGTCTAACATAACCTGTCTGGCAAAAGAAAATAGAAACAGGCTAGGCACGGTGGCTCATGCCTGTAATCCCAGCACTTTGGAAGGCCGAGGCGGGCGGATCACGAGGTCAGGAGATCGAGACCATCTTGGCTAACATAGTGAAACCCTGTCTCTACTAAAAATACAAAAAATTAGCTGGGCCTGGTGGCGGGCGCCTGTAGTCCCAGCTACTAGGGAGAGTGAGGCAGGAGAATGGTGTGAACCCAGGAGGCAGAGCTCGCAGTGAGCCAAGATCGCGCCACTGCACTCCAGCCTGGGCGACAGAGCAAGACTCCATCTCGAAAAAAAAAAAATACAAAATTAACTGGGAGTGGTGGCACATGCTTGTGATCCCAGCTACCCGAGAGAATGAGGCAGGAGAATTGCTTGAACCTGGGAGGCAGAAGTTGCGGTGAGTGGAGACTGCACCACTGCACTCTAGCCTAGGAAACAAGAGCAAAACTCTGTCTCAAACAAACAAACAAAAACAAACAAACAAACAAACAAAAAACAAGAAAATAGATACAGCCCCTGGAGAAACTGCCTGACCATACACTGTCTGCCTTTAAACAGAAACTTCCTAGATCACTACGTCCCTTTTCCGTTCTCAACTAGCCATGCAGTGCTTGCCTGCTGGTTTGCCTCTACTTAACTCCCCCAACTCTTGCCCCCTCTTACCTCTCCTTTCTGGTTCTCCTGTTTCTACACTAGGGGTCCACTTCCCACGGGTTGTCTCAATCCTGAGTCAGACTCTCTGTCCTTCTCCTTCTACATCTGCTCCCACCCCTGTACCCAGCTCACTCCCTTTCTCCCACACTCTGTCTTTATTCCAATTCCTTGCTTTTTCCTGGCTTCCTTGCCTTTTTGCCTTTACCCAAAACTGAGGATCCCTCCTCACCCAACTCCTATCCCATCACACACAGCTCCCACACCTACTGCATAACTCTAATCCTCTCTCCTAGGCTCCAACACATTGAGGAGGAAGCCTCAGGGTCCAGACAACAGAGGACCCCCTGGCAGGCTTCTCAGTGGGCCCAGGGTGAAAATCTGCTGGCCAAAGGGATGATGAGACCTGTTTCTTACAACTCAGTGCTGTGTGCTCTGAGGCTGAAGCTGTCTTCCTCTGCCATTTCCCAGGGGCACAGAAGCTTGAGTCTTTTTGCATTAATTCCCTGGCTTGCTTTGACTCAGAGTCCAGCGTTTGGTAGCATGCTAATTTATGCAAACCAAATGCAAACGAATATAGAAAACTATGTGACCCTGGATTTACTGGAAATCAGAGTCTCCTCTTACAGGAAGACTTAGGGAAATTTTGGAATCTACTTCCCAAGAGAAATATTAAAATAGAATGGCTTGGCCGGGCGCGGTGGCTCAAGCCTGTAATCCCAGCACTTTGGGAGGCCGAGACGGGCGGATCACGAGGTCAGGAGATCGAGACCATCCTGGTTAACACGGTGAAACCCCATCTCTACTAAAAAATACAAAAAACTAGCCGGGCGAAGTGGCGGGTGCCTGTGGTCCCAGCTACTCGGGAGGCTGAGGCAGGAGAATGGCGTGAACCCGGGAGGCGGAGCTTGCAGTGAGCTGAGATCCGGCCACCGCACTCCAGCCTGGGCGACAGAGCCAGACTCAGTCTCAAAAAAAAAAAAAAAAAAAAATAGAATGGCTTTCAGTTTGGGGTCGGGGAGGGATGTGGCCAGAAGTCATTCAGAGGAAAGAGCATAGTCTGGGTTCCGTGTGCATCCTCTAAGCCACCCAACAGAAAGCAGAGGAAGAAAAAGCATCTGGCTGCCAAGCCTGTGCCTTCTTTCTCCTGTCTTGACTCTGAGCTCTGGTTTAACTCCACGGCACGCCCGAGAACAGAGCCTGTGGGCTGTACTGCCTCTTTGGAAACAGGGGCATTTTATTTATATCTTACTTCCCAGGACAGCACTTCACTATTCTCCTCTCACCTTGCATCTCCCTACACTGTCCCTTTTGAACTTGGCTCTCATTGGGTATGGCTGATCGAGTGCACAGTATGTTCTAGGACATTGTTCTGGAACCCGATCAGGGGTTAGGCATTCTGGAGGTTCCTATAAAGCAGGCCTCAGAGGCTAAGGGGCAGGTCAACTCAGCCACAAAGGTTTAGGTGCCTCATTTCTTGAAGAAGGGAGAAAAGGACCACTCCGTGAAAGGACAGGAGGGATGAAGGTGGCCCCAGAAGCCTCAGCCCATTCTTCTGATCCAAAAAGAAATGTGCTGAACAGCCCCAAAATATAGAAACTGACCTCTTCTGGCCAGGAGCAGTGGCTCATGCCTATAATCCTAGCACTTGGCAGATCACTTGAGCACAGGAGTTTGAGACCAGCTGGGGCAACATGGCAAAACCCGGTCTACAAAAACACAAACAAATTAGCCAGGCATGGTGGCACCTGTCATCCCAGCTACTCAGGATGCTGAGGCAAGAAGATCACTTCAACCTGGGAGGCAGAGGTTGCAGTGAACTGAGGTTACACCACTGCACTCCAGCCTGGGCAACACAGCCAAACCCTGTCAAAAAAGAGAAAGAAATAAAGAGAGAGAGAGAGAGAGAGAGAGAGAGAGAGAGAGAGAGAGAGAAAGAAAGAAAGAAAGAAAGAAAGAAAGAAAGAAAGGAAGGAAGGAAGGAAGGAAGGAAGGAAGGAAGGAAGGAAGGAAGGAAGGAAGGAAGGAAGGAAGGAAGGAAGGGAAAGAAAGAAAAAGAAGAAGGAAGGAAGGAAGGAAGGAGAAAAGAAAAAAGAAAAAAAAGAAAAAAGAAACTGACCTTTTCTTAAAGATCTCAAGAGAAGGAAAGATTCTTCCAAAGTCTTTGTAATAGTCCAGTAGTTCCATCAGATTTTTTTACTTCTGTTAACATAAATGCTTGGTGCTGCATGGAAATCATTTTGTTCTGGTACTTTCCTCGAGGTAACTAGAGAACCACTGTTCCTGGTTATTCAGATAATAGCTCAGCAAAACCTTCACATATGTTGCAAAAAGACCTTAAGACAAACTCCCCCAAGATTCAGGGACCACCTTGCTGCCTCCCTGAGAGATCACCCAAACTCAACCCTCTACTCCCAGGGCATAGGAGTTGTGGGTGCTGATCCATATTCCCCTAATGACATAAAAGTTTGCTGAAGGCCAACTTTCAGCTAGTCAATATTTGGAGTTGCCCAGAGGAAGGAAAAACTGCTTATCTGTATATTTAAAATGGGAAGGACGCACTAGGTATCAAGCACGTCATGTATACTATTTCCTCTAAGTCTCACAACAGTCCCATGAGATCTGTATTACTCCCATTTTACAGATGAGTGGACTGAGGCTAAGAAAGTTGAAGTCATTTGCTCAAGGTCACAAAGCTGATGAATAGCTGTGGCAGAACCTTTTAATGCTCATTAGTATCCATTTTCTTCATTTTTAGACACATGCTCAACTACATTTCCTAGCTCTCTTGCAGTTAGGCAGGCCACATGACTGAGTTCTGGCCACTGAAATGGGGACAGAAGTGATTTTTTCCACTTTCAGGCCTGGCCCATAAAGACTTTGCAGATGAGCTTCCACTTCCCTTTTTCACATCACTATCTGGATGACCCCGGGTACCATGGAGCCATGTGATGAAGACGGGAGGAGTTTGGATCCCTGAATGACTACATGGAGCAGGGCACCCTTCATCCTGACCTCTGCTCCCTGCACTAAGACTATGACTTAGATGAGATAAAGTTTCACTGGGTTATGCCACTGAGAGTTTATCCTCAATAATAGCATGGTGGGGGCAAGATCTGAAACCAAGCATGTCAAACTCCAAAGACCATCTTTTCTCATTAAGCCATATAGCCACACAATATAGCAGAAATGTAAAAGTTAAACTATAAAATGTTATCTAATCTCACACTTCATCTGTCCCCCTCCATGCCTCTCCCATAACCAAGAACTAGATTCCTAGAACCAAGAACTTTAGATTCCTAAAGATTTTAGAGAAATTGCATATATAAAAACATAAAATCAAACAAGCAACTGATAAATATTTGTTGACTGCATACAACAACATGGGAGACAAAACTGCTTTTGTTGTTATTGGAGAGCTGGAGAAAGCCTTTCAGCATTCATGCCAAAAAGAGTCCTCTCCACCACCTTCCTCCAAGAACCACTTCCACCTGTGGCTGCATCCTATGGATGTGGAGCTATGAATTTACAGGACATGGAACATGGTTGTGGCCATCATGAAAGCCTACCAAAGCCATTATCAGTGATTGATAGCTCACCATTGCATCCTGTCATCCCTGCCCCAAGGCAAAGAGAGCTGAGTAAATATCATATAGGGACTATACTATGATCATGACAAAAGAAACAGACTTAATCAACCTTCCCCCCACAGGCTGTCATTCTATCAAATATAAGCTAAAATTAGCCAGTAGTTTTGGCATGATAGAATCAGACCAATCTGATTTTGAAATGAGGGACAGGAAAAGGATTATTGGCAAGAAGGGAAAAATAAAGGGTAAAGGTTTTAAAATTTTTCCATTAAGATAGGAAATCGGCTGGGCGAGATGGCTCATGCCTGTAATCCCAGCACTTTGGGAGTCCGAGATGGGCAGATCACCTGACATCAGGAGTTAGAGACCAGCCTGGCCAACATGGTGAAACCCCGTCTCTACTAAAAATACAAAAAAAATTAGCCAGGCGTGGTGGCAGGCACCTGTAATCCCAGCTACTTGGGAGGCTGAGGCAGGAGAGTTGCTTGAACCTAGAAGGTGGAGGTTGTAGTGAGCCAAGGTCGTGCCATTGCACTCCAGCCTGGGCAACAAGAGCAAAACTCTGTCTTAAAAAAAAAAAAAATATATATATATATATATATATATATAAGAAATCCTTTAGGTATAATTTACAGGGGCTAGGAAGATCTCTCCTGTTCCCCTCAAACATTTCCACCAAAGTCTAGGGAATAATTAATTTTTTTTTCTTCTTTTTTTTTTTGAGACAGCCTGTTGCCTGGGCTGGAGTGCAGTGGTGTAAACACAGCGCACTGCAACCCCACATGCTTGGATTATGGGTGCTGAGCCACTGTACCCAGCGAGAGAATTGATTCTTGGTCTTAACACTTTGTCCCTCCCCCTTTAAATGCTGGGCTGGTCTCTCTGGAAGAGTAACCCACAACTGTCTTATTAATCAATTATGCTTTATTGTGATTCAGAACTTGGGGGGAATTAATATTTATTGAGTCCTTTTAATCTGCCAATTATGGTTTCAGGATCTTTAAATACATTGTTTTGGCTGAGTGTGGTGCCTCAGACCTATAATCCCAACACTTTGGGAGGCTGAGGCAGGAGGATTGTTTGAGGCCAGAAGTTCGAGACTAGCCTCGACAACATAGTGAGAATCTCTCTCTACGACAATTTAAAAAATTATCGGCACAGTGGCAGGTACCTGTAGTCCTAGCTACTCATGGGATGCTAAAGTGGGAAGATCACTTAAGCCCAGGAGTTTAAGGTTGCAGTGAGCTGATCACACCATTGCACTCCAGCCCAGGCAACAGAGCAAAATGCTACCCTTCAAAACAACAATAACAACAACTATATATAGTTGTTGTTGTTTTTTTTCTCAATTTTCACCTTTTACAAATGGGCAAACTGAGACTCAGAGAAGCTTAGTAATGGCCCATGACCACAGTGGCAGAAGCTGGATTTGAACTCCAGTCTGATTCCAAAGCCCTTGCTCATTGCACTATGCCAGTGTTTCTTTTTTTTCTTTTTTCTTTTGTTTTTGGAGATGGAGTCTCATTCTGTCAACCAGGCTGGAGTGCAGTGACGTGGTCTCGGCTCACTGCAACCTGCACCTCCCAGGCTCAAGTGATTCTCGTGCCTCAGCCTCCCAAGTAGCTGGGATTACAGGTGTGCACCACCATGCCTGGCTAATTTTTGTATTTTCAGTAGAGACGGGGTTTCACCATGTTGGCCAGACTGGTCTCGAACTGCTGACCTCAAGTGATCCTCCCACCTCGGCCTCCCAAAGTGCTGGGATGACAGGCATGAGCCGCCGTGCCCAGCCCAGTGTTTCTTGATCTAGGGTGCTCTTCAGAATCACCAAGGGGACAGTTAAAAATACAGATTCGTGGCCTTGGCCCCAGCCTCCTCGATCACTCTCCTGGGGGCAGGGCTCAGCAATCTGTGTTTTCCAACACCCCCAGATGCAAGTGGAGATGAGCCAAGTTTGGGAAATATCACACTGTGCTTTGCTGTGGGAAATTGGAAGAGGGTAAGTCGAGCGGGGATGGTGAGGGAATGCAGGGAAGAGGGAACAGAAAGGGACCATCTACAGTGCTGCTCAGGCCTGGCCCTGCTTAGACAGACACTGGCGCCTGTCCCAGGAGTTGAGCTCCTGACTGTGGAACCTGGGGGAAGAACCTCAAATCAAGAAACGGACTTTCCAGGCGGATGTTCTCCACACCTCTCCTGTGGAAAGGGGATACCATGAATGCAGAATTCAGCTGCAAAAAGTCATCTCCAGGCCTATTTTTAAATTCACCATAAATAAAGAAAGAAAAGCCTGTCAACATTCAAAATGTGCTAGTCCCTTTTCTGCTTCAATAAAACAGCCTTGATTTAGTGCTCACTACTTCCAAGCCTGTGACCACTAAGAGGCAACTGGGATGAAGTTGGCTGCCACGCAGTCTTGGAAGCCAATTCATAAAGAATGGTGCCAAAATCAGGATGAGGGTACTGTTTAGGTGTGAGGAAGTGAATGGCTACCTTAAAAAATTTTAGTATATTCTTGTATATACACAGGGGCCATAAGAGCTCGACTTGGGAATTGTAATAACTGCTGCCGTTTATTGAGAGCTTAACTTTGTACAGATACACAATCCCTTATCCACAGGTTGACCATATAATTTATCATGCAAACCAGGCAATTTTGAAAGTGTAAAGGAGGGGTGGGGGAGCTATCAATAATTTCACCAGCGGCGTGAACCCGGGAGGCGGAGCTTGCAGTGAGCTGAGATCCGGCCACTGCACTCCAGCCTGGGCGGCAGAGCGAGACTCCGTCTCAAAAAAAAAAATAATAATTTCACCAGGACTACAATTGTAAAACTGGGATGTATGATCACCTGATTTATCCAAAACCCTGCAAACGTGCTTCAAGTTCAGGCTTTTTTTAGATTTTATAAAGGTAATACTGTGTACATGCCTATATGCGTATGTGTATACATACTGTATGTATGTAGGGGGATTCAGGATAGTACCTCATAATCAAACACATTATATTTCTGCAGCAAATGTATGAATATTCGCCCCAAATTGAATAGACACATCAGGTCAGATTCTGCTGACTAATGATTTATGAAAAATACTTTTTCATGAAAGTTTTCAGAGAAACTTGGAAAATTCTTTTTAAAATTGTGGAAAGGGCTTATGGACCTGTACCAAGAGATCTGCTAAGTGTCTTTAATTGCGTAGCAGAGACACTAGCTGTCCCACTGTAAATACCTTCTCCTTCTCCCTCGATACTAGAACCTCCAACTTGTGTTTGGATCCAAGGCTGTCTGGAGTAAAGACTGTGCTTCCCAGGCTTCCTTGAAGCTATGTATGGTCATGTGACTAAGATCTGCCAATGAGATCTGTAAGTGGAAAGATGTGATCAGGGCTGGTAGTTACCCCCCATGCCCAGGTAGAGATGTACCTGTTGTTTATAGCTGGCGTTCATTCTGATTAACTGAAACCCACGCCTTACTGGTCGTTAAATATTTTCAAAATTACTCCCTGTGTAAAACTTTTAGGAAGTCTCCTTAAAGGGACAGGCATGTCCTTCTGCCATCCCTCAACCTTACTTCCTGCTGGCTAGAATGTGGACTCTGATCACTCACTCCACTTTGGATCATGAAGATGAAGGTCACAACCTGGAGAGGATGAAACTGAAAGCTGGAAGGGTCCTGGGTCTTGGTGACTCCTTGGATGGCCTACCTTTGGATTTTTACATGAGAGAAGAAAACCTTTTTGTGTTAAGTCACTGGTCATTTGTGTTTTCAGTCTTGCTCAAAATAACTGTATGCTAGGGTTTGCTCTGACCATGCTGCTTAACAAACAACCCTGAAATCTCAGATGGCAATTGTATTTATTTCTCATTCAATAGCCTGCACGTCGGATGTTGTGGCTCTGCTTCAGACTGTGGGTCTTCGTCCTGGAACTAGCAGACACTCAGGACAAGCTCTCCCCATAACCCGGAAAGCTCAGGAGATGAAGCCAAAACACAAACCCATTTAAAGCTCCCGCTAGTGTTGCTCTCATATTCCATTGGCCAAAACAAGTCACGGGACAGCCTGACATCAAGGGGAGAGAAAATAGGGGAAGAGAGGATAAACACCTGCTGTTGATACACAGAATTGACACATGTGCAACCCAGGCCTACAGCTGCACAGGCACCAGGGGCTTCTGAGCATTCTAGGCTCCTTCCAGCCCTCCCAGCATCATGAGGGCGGAGTGGGGGGACCACTGCTCCCTCCCTGATCATGGCCTGAAATTCCAAGTGTTTGCCCCCGACCCCAACCCCGATGACACTACCAAGTAGGTGGCAACAGGAAAGTCTCTCTTCCTTTGACTTCCCCTCTCTACAGTCACCCCAGACCACACACCAGGCTGCACAGGTGTCTCTGGCAGTCTTTCCCAAAGGGGTGAGGGGAAATGTTAAAGATGGGAGCTCTGCTGCCTTACATTTGTGTGTCTCCCAAGGCTCCCCTTCTTCCAAACTTCCTTTGAGAATTTCTACCCAGTGGCTGTGTGCAGGTCCTTCCCACACATCCAGGAGCACCTGGCACTTCTGGAAGTTTGCTCAGGAAGGAAGTGCATTTCCTACAGTTCCCCAATAAACCTCTCCAGGGGCCTCATTGTCCAGCTGCCAGGACCCACCCCCAATTCATTAATTGTAAGGTTTAGGGAGGGGATTTGGCAAATCAGCCTCAGCCACATCCAAACGCCTGAAAGAAAACACCAAGAGAAGTTGCGGGGGGCAGGGTGTATGTTGAGGATATTGCCAGTAGGTAAGTGGGTCTGGGGGAAGAACAGACCTGGAAGATTTTACCACTGACTATGTGACCTCTGGCAAACCAATCCCTTTTCTGGGCCTTTATTTGCTTTAGTGTTATTTTATTTGTTGAAAGAAGGGATTGCCTTTGATGGCATTTAAAGTTTCTTCTAGTTCTAACAGCCTGTGATCTAAGGAGTAAGGGGTGAGAAGGAAAAGACCAGCATATGGGTGCCCAGAGGGACACAGCATGGTGGGGGCTCAGTCACCTGGGGATAGCATGAGGCTGAAGTTCAAGTTCTTCAGTCCTTATCAGATTGTAGTCCTTATCACCAAGCTTAGCTTTACCTCTCAGCCACATTCAGGGCCATGGACTAAAGCCACAAAATTTGTGCACAACAGGGGCTACCTATCATGACGACTGCAGTATGTATGGCACCCCCCAGAGTTAGAGCAGTTCTGGCCTCATCGCTCACCAACCTCAGTTCCAGCAACTCCAAACTACCCTCAGTTCTCAGCACATGTCATGGTGCCTTCCACAGTTTCCTTTCCCTGCTACACCGCTATCCCTCGATCTCCCTTCCCCTGCCCCCACCTTCCCCTGGCTATTGCCTGCTCATCCTTCAACGTTCAGCTGAGCCTCCTCCCCACCCAGGTTCGGACCCCCTCTGCATCACTCCCACAATGCCTTATCACTGCACTCACTACACTGTATTGTAGCTATCTGCTGTGAACCTCTAACTACTGTCCTACTAGACTCTGAGCTCCCTTGGGGGCTGAGGGGAGAAATTGTGTCTTATCTATCTTATTTTATGCCCAATGTCTTTCACAATACCAGACAAATGATAAATGGGCAATGTTTGATGCAAGAACAAAGAAACAAACGAACTGGGAAGGAAAACTGAAAGGAATGTCACATGTAGATGGTATAGGCCACCTTTATTTCTCCCCCACACCCCAGCTGCCACACATACTACATCTGTAGTTCAGTGAAATCATGTCAATAAACACCAAGGGTGAATGGTAACCTTTGAGCTAGGGAAAATAAATTGCCCGGGGAAGAAGCTTGTTGTCTGGTAGGCAAGAAAAGCCTTCCTTAGTGATGGTGGAGAAGAGAGCAAGGTTGGGGTGCAAGGTCGACTAGGGGCAGGATAGTCAGGAAAGAAGTCTTGAGGAGAGCAGGACTTGAGGGGCCAGTGGTGAGGAGGCTGGGTTTGGTGGGCAAATGGAGACCAAACTGTCACACACCTGTGGCTTCACCAAGACAAGAAAGAGCCTGTGGCCTGGCCAGAGAGGGGGAAGAGGATTTCAGTTGGAAATCTGAGTATGAGGTGTATGCGAGCAGTGGGAGGGCTCCAGCTGAAGGGGACTGAGACGCAGAGGGACCCAGATGGCAGGAGCAGGTGGCGCCCCTCTGCTCCCTTCTCCCACTCTCCCTGACTGTGCTCAAGGTGTCCAGAGCTGCCTCAAGCCCGGTGGTCTAAGTAGGAGACTTGGTGATGCTCCCTCAGGGACTGGCTTCAGGAAGTTAAGTGGGCCTGATAATCTGGCGGAAATTTCTGTTTGCTTTAGAGAAGATGATTAAAATTGCCTAGTCACTGGATTTGAATACTCAAGAATGAGTTTAATTGAGAAGAGAATGTTTCTTTTTAGATGATGCAATAACTGCCATTGCTGGGTTTGTTTGCACCAAGGGGAAGAACTTAAATATCTGAAGTGTCTGAATTGTAGTGGTTGTTGGAGAGGATGTTTGACTTTTCCTAAGATGATGGCCGAGGTGGGAGCCAGGGCTGTCATGAAGTGTAAGGATTGAACCTTACCCTGAAATCTCCATCAAAGAGGTCACTTAGCACGCATTAAAACCCATGCATTCACCTCAACATACCTTATGAATCTGCACTCTCTGGAGCCAGGAGCAGCCAGTTCAGGATTTTCACTGGCCTGGCACCCAGCTCGGGTCCCACTTCACTTCCCTTCGCAGTCTGTCGGCTGAGAGACGGCACTGTGTGCCTGCACATGTTTGGGCTGTGTTCGCCTGTGTGGGTGCAGGTGTGCACTTGCACATCGCTGGCTGTGCGTGGTCTTGCAGCACGCTTAGGCAAACCTCTCCCCAACCTGGGTCTGGGGCCTCAGACATAGTGAAACTGATGCTGTGCGAACACGTGTTTGATTCAGTTTAAATGGAGGTGGTGCGGACGAATTGAAGTTTTGCATCAATACAGTAGAACTTGCATAATCCAAGACTGCCTGTTTCTTCTCTCTGCCTTCCCCATCCAAATCATCCCCAAATCATCCCTGAGAAGCCTCTGCTCCCATCAGTGTCGTCCCTGGGGGCCTCCATCAGAGAAGTGTGTGGGAGAAGCAGGTGCAGATGACAGTACTCCCTAGTCCAGCTGCCTCAGAAACTATTCCTGGGGTCGGTGGCGTGAGAGACCCACCCACCACCATGTGTCGTGGGCGTCTGCCCCAGCACAGAGTTCACACCCAGTCCCCCAATGGACCCCCTTGTGCTGGGGTCTGGGCAATGCGTGGACTGGGCCACAGCCCGTGCCCCGAGCGAGCGGACTGCATTCTGAGGCACCTGCTCTACTTCTGCCCAGGCCAGGTGCTGTGGATCCAAGCACTGGGCATGGCCACAGCGAACTTTCCTGAACAAGTAGTACTCTTCCAGCTGATGCATGCACTGGCATTTATTATGGTTGGGCCAGTGCTGGAAGTGGAGATGACTATAAGATGGTCATGAGGATAGGATGGAACCCATACTCTAAGAACACAAATAAGGCCATGGAAAGGCATATCGTGGGTATCTTCAAAGAGGACTTCTGCAGTGAGATCTTCAATGTGGCCGTCCTTGGCTACCTCAGACCTGAAAGAACTTTGATTCTTTAGAGTCACTTTTTTCAGCAATTCAAGGTGATATTGAGGAAGCTAAGAAACACCTACATTTACCAGAACATTTGGAACTTAAAGAAGACCATTTCTTCCAGGTTCCTAAAAGCAAAATAATGAATGGCCACTGATTAAAAAAAAATCTTATTTATTCATTCACTGTATTCTAGTATTTCACTGCTTACAACTGTCCAGTCTCACCTTGGTTATAGTTGTAAAATCAAACATTTTCCTACAGCTGTGAACTAGTTTAAACAAAACAACGTAATTACTATCTTGTGCTTCAACTGTTAAATTATTAACAGGTTTCATTTATTTAAATATATAACAAGCTTTATTTAAAAATCAAGATTTTCAAAATATGTTGATTAGAATGTACCACTAGAAGGGTATTAAGTGTCTTATAATGGAAATGAAATGTATGTAAGTATGGGCTAAAAGGCAAGTCACTAATTTGAGATGAGAACTATAGTTCTCTTGGCAAAAACCCAGCATGTATGTACTTGTATAGCATATACTCCTAAACAGAGAAGACTTATAAAAGTAAATACATTAAATAGGAGTTTTATAGTTTATTATAAGCCTAAGGGGAAAACTCCAGACTTTGTATTTGTGATATATGATGCATTAATATATTATTATAAGCATGAAGACATTTGTGAAATTTTGTTTTTTGTCATTTTCTTTTTCTTTCTTTCTTTAATTTATTTATTTATTGACACAGGGTCTTGCTCTGTCACCCAGGTTGGAGTACAATGGTGATCAAGGTTTATGGCAGCCTTGACCTCCTGGGCTCAAGCAATTCTCTCACCTCAGCCTCCTGAGTAGTTGGGACTACAGGGGAAGCCACTGTGCTCAGCTAAATTTTAAAATCTTTTTGTAGAGATAGGGTCTCCCTACGTTGCCCAGCCTGGTCTCAAACTCTTGCCTCAAGCAATCCTCCCACCTCAACCTCTTAAAATGCTGGGATTACAGGCCTGAGCCACTGCACCTGGCTTTAGTCATTATCTGGGCAGTCACATCGTTGCACCATTTTCATTTCTGTATAGAGCTGCCTCAGTTCTAAGTAGTCTGGACTCCCTCTGCAGATCTTTATTGTTGTTAAGACAGTAAGATAAACTTTTTTTAATCTATAGATCTCCTTTTTGTTGGATAACACTTCTTTCTTCTTCAGAGTAGATATTCTTGTAGATATCTGTAAGACTTTAACATTTTTCTTGACTTTGATTTTTTTTCCTTTTTTAGGAAAAACAAAGACACAACAGACTTCATCTTTAGGTTTCCTCAAGATTTAAGTGAACACATTAAAAAAAAATTTAAAGGAACACATAGCCGTTCGTTTATATGTACCAGTTTCTTAACACACACACACACACACACACACACTGCTTGTTTTCCCTCTAGCCTAAGAGCCAATTAAACTATAAAATACTTATAAAATTATTTATTGTTAATGTAACTATATGTTCCAGGACAAATCTAAACTGGTGTAGTTGTATACACACAATGTAATTTAATGCTAGTCTAAGAATGCTTGTAGCCTGAGAGAAAGGCATAGGTTTTGTTAAACAATCTTCATACTGTAGATTTTTTTCGTCCTACTGACTGTGATTTTTGGCCACTTGAGTCTTTTTGTTGATATTGGCAGAAAGCTGAAATCTTTGGATATTTAGAAAATTAAGATTACAGATTGCGTTGGGCCCCTTCAAACAGTATATTGCATTATTGTTCACTTTAGTAATAGATTTGGTGGTTGGTTTGGTGGAGGGATAGAAGTATATAGAAGGTAATTTTAAAAATAATTCACTATGGATCATTTTTTTCCTAATCTGCATAAATGAATTTGAACTGACTTTAATAAAAATATTTTGAAAGTACATAGAAAAACATCTGAAACAGTTGTTGGACAAAAGGAAAACATGTATAAATTTAATTGGATTGTGTTTTACTTTTTGGTGTATGAATTTATGGTAAACAATGCAGCTTGTGGCTTTTTTCATTTCTTTATAGAGCTATGTAGAAAATATTATTTTTAATATTAGAAATCCTATACTTGAAAGAAGCTCAATTATATGTGGCTTTATGAAGCAAAGTTAAAAATAAACATGAAAAATGTGAAAACATTTGTGTTTGTTTTGTCTGACTAGCTTGCTGTTAATTATGTTCTCTAAGTGTGTGAATGTTCTTTGATACTTTGCTGTCACCTTCCATTTTGTTAAACAGCCATTGCTTTTAAGATGGAATGGTATGGTGCATAGAGGTTAGTAGAGGTTAGTTAACTGTATCTACATTTTTCAAAGTTTTATATTAATTATCTATTATAAGAAGTTACAAGGCTGGGCACGATGGCTCACGCCTGTAATCCCAGCACTTGGGGAGGTCGATGCAGGTGGATCACGAGGTCAGGAGATTGAGACCATCCTGGCTAACACAGTGAAACCCTGTCTCTACTAAAGCTACAAAAAATTAGCCGGGTGTGGTTGCGTGCACCTATAATCCCAGCTACTCAGGAGGCTGAGGCAGGAGAATCACTTGAACCCAGGAGGTGGAGATTTTGCAGTGAGCCGAGATCGCGCCACTGCCCTCCAGCCTGGGCAACAGAGCAAGACTCTGTCTCAAAAATATAAAAAATAAAAATAAAAGAAAAAGAAAAAAAAGAAGTTACAGTAGTGCCATTTTGATTAGTCTGAATGTTCTCAGGCCTTGAAATAAATTTTGACTAAGCAATTTTTTTTTTCAGAGCAGGAGTGGAAGTTTATTTTAAAAGCTTTAGGCCAGTAAGGAAAAACAGGAAAGGAAAGAAGGAAAGTACAACTTGGAAGAGGGCCAAGCAGGCGACTCAAGAAACCAAGTGCACAGCTTGACATCTTGACTTGGGGGTTTGATTTGTTGGCATACTTCCAGGATCTTATTGGGAAGCTGCTGATCAGTTTCAGGTGTTTTCTATCTAGCCGGAGGCTGCCTCTCCCTGGCGCCAGCTGTGACCGATTATTACTTTAAACAAACTGTTAACAACCACCTGGCCATCACCTGATGGTTGCCCAACACTTTGGTGTGTGTGTGGTGGGGAGCCTTCTCCTGCCCTGCTCATACCTGACTAGCTACCTACTGTAACATTTACCCCTGCCTTAAGAGTCCAAGACCCCAAATCTTTGGTGGAAAGTGGATGCAGTCCAGTCTTCTGTAACTGTTTCCTGCTGACGAGGGGCGGTGGTGGTTCTGTGAGTCTCAGCCTCTCACTGTCTAGGCTGAGTTGGCTCCATGAGTTGCTGAAAGTGGTATCGAGCCAGGTCCAAAGAATACAGAAGCAGGATTTCGCCTAGGTCATATCCCACAATGGGCAGTCTAGAGGCCCCTGTAGAAGGTGATTCTTGAATATTGAGAGGACGGTGTCCCTTATTGAGGATCATCTGGAGCTTAATGGCCTTACTTTGAGGTGAAAAGGCATTACTTATCTTTCCGCTTAAAAAGGAACCTCAGATCTTCCAGGGACTCGCAAGCGTGTTCAGGAGCTGAGGGCATTGTTTCCAGCTCTGGTGTCTCGGAGCCTTTCCACAGCTTCACTCAGGTGTGATGTATCCAGCTGGCAAGCTCTAAGACTAAGTAACTTTTTAAATGTTCCTTCTAAGTCTTTTTTTGTTTAACAACTCTATTCTTATAATTTCTTAAAATTGTGAACAACTAGCCACACTACAAAGTTAGTGGACATAGATAGTCATGTTATAATCAAAGTAAACTTACCCAGCTGTTAATAAAACTTGCAAAATCATATGAAGCATATATCATGAATTGCTTCCTGGTAATTAATCATGGTGGCCATAAGTCAGTCCAGCCATTGCCTTCCCATTTCCCAGGCCACAGGCTCAATAAGGGCTTTTCAAATTCCTGGATATTAGCTGGGCCATCTGGCTTTGTTTTGGCCGAGCAGTATCCAACTCCTCTTTCCTATTGGAGGGAAATCTCCTTTTATATAAGGTCTTGGTGGGTGGCCACTTTGGAGACTAAAAAGGCCAAGCCCTCCTTCTCTCTGCACTCAGCTATCCAGGTCATATGCCTGAACCCCAGCCAGAGCCAATACTATATTGCTGCCAAGACTTCAATCTTGAATGAGTGACACATAGCCCAGAAGCACTAGAATTCTTCCACTGTGATGAGGAATCCACACCAAGCCACTCTGGCTAAAAGGCATTTATTGTGCTTCCTGGTTTTTTTCCAGACTGTTTCCTCCAGACTCACACCACACGTTTCTTCCAATAAATGTCCTTCCTGGTTACAACAACCAGATATTCTTAGTTTCTTGCTCCTGAACACGTTCCCCCTGATTATGGCAGGCACTGTTGGTCACCCAATGGCTGCTCCCCTTTCCTTTCTTGCTAATAGAACCCCAAGTTTTTATTTCTTCATATCTCTACCTGGCCCAAGTATAGGGACCATGACTGGTCAGTCCTATCGCCTTGTCCAGTGACAGGTCTAAGGTTAGGCCTGTGACCCAGCTCTAGCCAAAGAGACCTGAGGGGAAGCACTGGAAGCTTCTGGGAAAGGCTTTCCTCACTGATTGTCTTCCTGCTTGAGAAGCTGCCACATGAGAAGAAAAGCTTGGAGCCACTGCAGCCATCTTGCCACCACGAAGGAAGGCAGCAGCAGCCCTAAAGAAGGCAGAGGGAGCCTGGGTCCTTGATCACTCAGAGCCACCACAATGACCCTGGAATCACCTCCCTCTGAACTGTGGATTTTCTGTGATGAATCGGCCCTTGTCATTTAGTTATCTTATACTAAGTGTTTTGTTATTTGCAGCCAAAACATTCTGAAAAACTGATTCTCTGAATTTCACTATTTTCCAAAATAATCATCTGCCGTTGGAGCTGGAAGAGATCTGGGAGATCTTTGAGTTTCTTTGTAATAGAAGAATCTGAGTCGGATATGGAGGCAGAAGCAGAGGGAGAACCCAGGCCTCCTGAGTCTTATCCTGTGATGAACCTTGCCGTATGGTGGTCTCCCTAGCACCCTGAGGAGGTGCCCAGGACATTCCACAGGGAGTCATGGGGATAGAGCCTGGATTCTGACATCTGAGAATCATGGGCAAAGGGGCAAATAAGAAGGAGCAGAGTGAGCCTCTGCTGGGCTTGGGCAAGGCTGTGGGCTGAGACACCTAAGATGCCAGAGTTGTGTTTCCAGCTCTTTCTATCAGGGCTCCTGTTATATGCCTGAGTGTGTGCATGTGTGTGTGTGCACGTGGGCACACACCAACCTCTGCCCTGGGTTCCACTTTTCAGCCTCCCTGAGTCTCTAGGATCTCCTGCTTCCCCACCAGCCTGGCAGCAACGTCCTCTTCCTCTCATGGATGAGTCCTTTTTGCAGTTTCTGGTTGGTTTCATGCCCTTTCTTTTTTTTCTTTTTTCTTTTTTTCCGCTTTTTAGGGCTTTATGTAGAAAGTGCATATGTAAGGAAGTAAAGCCGTTTCCATTTACAGTTTACAAACTAGAACCAGTGGAGTTTGCCTTGGAAGCCCAGTCTGGGTAACCAGTCATGTCCAGGCTGGCACAGAGGAAATCAGCATTCTTCCTGTACACCTGTAGTCAGCAGGTGAGATGAACAGGGCTGAAACAGCTCTTCAGTGTCGATTTTCATCACTGTGAAATCACAACTGTATAAATTTCACCACTGTATGAATCTACATTTATAGAGTGAAATGGGAACTGCTTTGACAACAGTAATTGTGGGTATATTCAAAACCAACCATAATGGGAACAAAATACAAGTGCATCAAATAAAGCCACAGTATTGTTTCAGAATACCATTTGGATAGAATGCATAAGAATGTATTACCACACACACGTGCACGCACGTGCGCACGTGCAACTGAAAACCATGTTGCCCAGCCCAGAGTATTTGCACTTTATATGCAGGTGTATAAAAAATATATTGGGTACCTACCAGATGCTCACATCCTATAGATTAGTAGTTGTTCCCCCAAATCCAATGTAATTCAAGAATTCTCATTTTCAGGAGAAACATTAATTTGGGTAAACCAAGGATTTTTATGGTAAAGATGTATAACGACTCTCAACTGAATTATCCCTTAAGTATATTTGTGTATATGTGTATGTAGAAATACGTTTACCTTACAATAGGACATAGTATTTTTATTTTTAAAAATGCAGTGGTTCTTTTTTTTAAAGAAAAATTACAGAATTTACTACACTAAACCCTTCACTTTTTTCATGCCACTTCAGTTTTTCCTACAGCTATGCCTGGACAAAGACAGCTCAAAGAAAGGCTAGGAATTCACTTCTGGGCCTTACAAAGCTTCAAAAGAGTGGACCAGATCTAGGGGGAACATTGATCCTGGATGCAGCTGGCTGACTGAGGTGCTGGTGTGCTGTTTCTTCAGAGGTTTCAGGAAGGCGGCCCCAGCCCAAAAGCACCCTTCCTTCACCTGGGAAGTCAGTGCCTGAGACTCCACCATTAGAGATACAATGCAAACCTTCCTGGGAGACAAAACTCCTCATATATGCCTTAAAGTGAGTTTTTATGATCCTTTCAAGAGGGTCAATGTTGAGAAGAATCCAAGTGGAGAAAGGACCAGGTTGGTTGAGGGTAGCACCAAAAGATTCTCTTTTTCACCCAGAATAGGTGCTGCAAGTCTGTCCTGCTGGTGATGCACATATTGGAGAACAAGAGGGTCATGGAGACAATTATGTAAACTTCCGGGGAGAAAAGCTGGGCAAGGGGAAGGGCATGGAGGTGGGTGGTCAGGTGTATTGGGGCATATTATGGAGAGAAGTGTAAGAAGCATGTGGTTACTTTGGTAGTGGACACTAGAGAGCCATTGAAGATTCTTAAAGAGGAGAGCGACATAATCCAAAAGCCAAATCTGATGGCTATGTGGACAGGATTGAATGGAGAGACTGGCATCAGGGACTCCAGGGAAGACATAATGAAGGACTGAACATGGCCATAAAGGAATGGTAGAAAGCTCACAAGAAAGGCACAAAGTAGAATCCAGGTGACCTTGTCCCCAAAGACTTGTAGGAAGAATGCTGATTCCCTCACAGGGAACTAGAAAGGGAGGCCAAGAAGCTGGTTTATAGGGAAGAAATACCGAGTTCAAGGTACCTGTAGGTCATCCAAGTGGAGATGTTATTACGTCATTAGTATTGGCTGACAAACATTAAGAGATTACTCTCTACCAGGCACCATGCTAAGCCCTTCACATACATTATCCCATTTAATTCTCATAGCATCCCAAAGGGTAGATATTTTTATCCCCATCTTACAGATGAGGGCATTACAGCTCCAAGAGATTAAGTATTTGCCCAAGTTCCCACAGCTAATAAGAACCCAGGCCCCTGGCTCCAAAGCTCCTAACCACCATGAGGCCCTGGTGCTTGGGGAAGAGGTCAGAAGCTGGTCTGTGGCCACAGAGATGACAAGGGAGCTCTTAAGAATGGCTGGGACCTCCCTAAGGAAATTCGAGAAGGAAGAGGAGAGAACGAATCTTTATGGCGTATCATTAGACAAGTCACTCAACTGTCACCATCCGTCAGCTAACCTTGAACGAGACCTCTAAGAGCAATTTCCCTATTCCCCAGGATGTAAATGGGGTTTGGAGTTGGCATTGACAACCCACTAACAACAGCTCACAAGCTCACTAGCAGAGTAACCCGTAACTCAGTGTGAAGGAGGCTGTTTGCTCCTTCCACCCTCTGATCAAGACAGCTTGTTTTTCTAAGTAGGACTTCTTTTCTGGATATAAGTCTTGGGACAGAACTTTGAAGCAAAATCTGGATGCAGAGGTGGAGTGGGATGGGAGGGAGCAGGTTTAGGGGTCACTGCACTTTTCAGTTATTCCTTGGGAGCTTCAGACATAGTCTGGAGGGTAGGGGGCACATTGATGAGACGAGAGAGTAGAGGATGGCCTGTGGAGGAAGGGAGGTGGAGGAGACAGAGGGACAGGGCATGAGGGCTCGAGGGAGCAGGGCCTTGGAAGCATTCGCCCTCTCTCTGTGCTCACTTTTATCCACCAGTTTCCCACTCTGTGCCTCTTCACTCTTTTTTCATCTTCTAAAAGAAAAGACATTCAAGGGAACACTTACACTGAACCCAAATTGGTTTCCTTTCCCTCCAAGCCAGGTGTCAGTGGCACCTTCCTCTCTTGGTCCCCCAGCACGATGCCTCCTCCTTCCTCATCCCATATCCCTTCTGGAGCCACATCCAGCCCAATTAACCTCAGAAACTTCTCCTTCATCAGGCTTCCCTGAACCCCATGAGGTGAGCCTCAAGAACTTGGAGAAAAGCTCCTACTCCCCTACCCCCAACCCCTCTTAGGGCCTGGTGAGGAGAGGTAAGATGGGTGGGGGGTATAATCCCCACTCAGCCTCCCCATCAAGTCTGTCTTCCACACTCCAGACCCCAGGGTCCAGCACACTTTGGGTTCCTGACACATGTTTGTGGAATGAATGAATGAATGAATGGGAAAATGGACATGTAACGAAGGATGCCAGAGCAGAGCCTGCTGAGTGGAGGAGGCTTCGGTGAGTCATGGGGCTCTCCATGCCTCCAAGGCAAAGCTGTGAAAACCATTAGCTGCGAATCAAGTCCAGCAGGCCCAGAGCAAGCTTCAGTCGCCCTGGCTGCAGAGTTCATACCCTGAGCGCCCATCCCCAGACCAGCAGCCTTGCCTCCTATACCCAACTCCCCCAGTGAGATCTGGTCTCAGGCCTGCCTCATTGTCCACACAGGCCAAGGGTATGGGGTGGAAGCTCCCAGCAGGCAAGGACTTTGGCTTACTCACCTGTGTACCCCCACGGATAGGCTCACAGTAAGTGCTTAGTAAATACCAAATGAAGGAAAATAGTTATTTGGTGTTTGTTCTGGTCTGAATGTTTGTGCCCTCCATCCCCCAAAAAACTCATATGTTGAGATCTTAACCCCAATATGATGGTATTAGGTGATGGGGCCTTATCGAGGTGATTACCTCCCAATCATAGGCCATTGGGAGGTGATTATGGTGGCGCACTCTTGAATGGAATTAGTGCCCTTATAAAAGAGGCCGAAGAGGGACCTCTCACCCTTTCTACCATGTGAGGACACAGCCAGAAGGCAGACTTCGCCCAACACTGAATCTGTCAGCACCTTGACTGTGGGCTTCCCAGCCTCTAGGATAGCGAGCAATAAATTCCGGTGGTGTGTAAGCCACCTACTCTATGGTACTTCGTTACAGCAGCCTGCACGGACTAAGACACTGCTCGTTAGGTGCCAGCAACTTTAACACATAGATGTCACTCAAACCAAACAGCAGTTTTGAAAGGCGAGTCCTCCTGTGCCTATTTTTGCAGATGAAACTAACACAAAGAAGTTAAGAGACTTCCTAATGGCCACCAAGTATTTTGGTAGCAGAGACCTGGCATTGGTTCAAATCAGGTCATTTTGCTCTTAAGGCCATGTTCGTTCCACCAACCATAAATACCCAAACCATCTGGGTTCTGTAGGAGGAAACTGAAAGAGAAAATCCTGGCGTCCCAGAGTCCACCCAGGTTTAGTGCACTTCCCTTCTTTCACCCCACTTAGGAGAGGCAAAGGAGGCACGGAGTAGGGAAGGATGGCAGCTCCTCCCACGTCTCCAGGTGGCTTGCTACTGAGGTCTCTCAGATGCCCAGGATAGGGGAGAAGGGGACTCTTCCTGAGACCTAGAGGTCCTGGATAAGGACTGATTGTCAAGGGTGAGCCTTCAGTCTACCCCAGGCCCTGATGGCCGCATCCTTCTGCCGGGAGCCATGCTCTGAAAGTACCAAGTGTTCAGTGGATGAGAAGAGAGAGCGAGTGAGCCTGGCAAGGATAAACCAATCCACACTTGACCCCAAAGCAATGTGAGCTGGTTAAGAGAGTGAGCTTGGCCAGGAAAGTCAGTCAAGACAGCAACCCTCAGAAGACAGCACCTGAGACAGATTGACATCAGCCCAGCCGGCCTCCACCAGCATGCAGAGGTGTCTGAGACGCACTCCAAAGGGCCCAGCTGGGTCAGCAGATTCCAACTGAGACTGTGCTCTGCCTTCCAGAGCTGTGTGCCTGTAAGCAAGTCACTCACCTCCTAATGGAGATCATGATGTACTTCACAAGATTGTTATGAGCATCGAAAGAGATGGGGCATGTGAGTGAATCCCTGCCCAACAAAATATATGGAAGAAATAGAAAAAGGCATTCAACTAATATTTGTTAAATTGAACTGTTCTTATGTCTAGCTAGATGTGGGTTTCATAGTTTTACTTGACTGGATTTGGGTTGCATTTACTCATATGTCCTCATTTTCTCTTTTGATTTTTAAGTGGGGAATGACAATAAAAATTCATTGAAGGTCTAGTATGTGCTAGATTAGTCCTTCTCAAAGTCCGGTTCCTGGACAGATTGCACCAACATCCCCCGAGATGCAAATTAGAAGTGCAAATAAATTATGGAGCCACACCACGGTCCTACTGCTTCAGAAACTTGAGGTGGGGCCCAGCAACTCTTGTTTTAATAAATCCTCAGGTGATGCTGATGCACACTAAAACTACTATGCTAAGTGTTTTACATGAATAATCTCTTTTAATTCCATAAAAGCTTAAAGAGGTGGGAAGTAGAATCATATCCCTGATTTACAGAGGACAAACATGGGGTTTGGTGAGATTAGTGGCCTGCCCCAGGTCCTCACCTGGTAAGGGAGCCCCAGGTCTATGTAACCCACACCACTGCCCTCTCCCCTCACTGCCTTGATGCCTCCTAGAAGTGAGACGCTTTTGTTCCAAGAGGGCTTCCTGCAGGCAGATGTGGGAGCAGGAGTCACTAGTGACACTGGAGCATTCTCCCGGGCTGATGGGTAGAATAGACAGCTATTTTTATTAGGTTTGCAAGACCAGCTGGACTGTTATCATCTATGGGACTAGGCAAACATCTAGCACTAGGACTGTCCCATTCCTGGGCTGGAGCTAAGAAGGCGTGGCTACTCGTTTGCAATATTCCCAGAGCACCTACCATCTGCTAAGCATGAGCGTCCACAACACTGAGACCTGTTGTAACCACTGATGATGATGTCGCCTTCAAGGATGGATTAAGTTCCTACTACTTGAAGGCACTGTGCCAGAGGCTTTACAATATATTCTTCTCCTGGTGTTATTATGCCCTTTAACAGATGACACCGTTGAGACCCAGAGAGAGGCGGGGACAACAACTTATAAGCAACGGGGCAGAGTTCTGGCCTGCGTACTCGAAAGATGATTTCTTCCATTATGCTATCCTTTGAGAAGACAGGAGGGAGTAGGGGAGAACGGTGGGGGCTCCCAGCAAAAGGACAAGGCCCTCAGGGCCTGGGGTAGAACTGGAGGCCCACTCTTGACAATCAGTCCTTACCCAGGAGCACAGAGCCAGGCAAATCTGGTCCCAGCACCCATGCCCGCTTCCCCTCCTGGCTCCCTGACGCAGGAGAAAGCCCCCTGGGGCTCACTGCTGGCCGGAGAGCACCTGCCGCTGATGGGACGAGCTCCGGTTTTCCGTGTGCGCCAAGAGGGCTCAAGGCAGACCTGCCAGCAGCCACGAGATGGCGCTGAGATCCAGGAGACTCCGAGCGCTGCCGCCACCCTCTCCGAGGCTGCCCCTCGGAGGACCCAAGCGGTCGCGGAGGACGCTCTCCCACTCCCCACCGGGATTCCTCTTCCCTCCCTCCTCCTTCCTCGCCCCCTGGCCCTGCGAAGAGTGGAGGCACCATCGGGGAGCCCTAGGCCCAAGGGCGGGCTGGGACTCCCCAGTGACTCCCAGGCAGCCCGGGGACAGCTGCTTCTCCCCTCCCCTGCCCTCCCTTCCTCTTTCCGTGGGCTCCTCCCCAGCCCTGCCGGTCAGTCCTGGGCCACTGCTCTCCCACAGCACAACTGAAGCAGCATCGCAACTCGCAGACTTAACGACTGCACAACTAAACATCAAAAATGAACTCTTCGTTAGAAGACATCCCTCTGCTTGAAAACTCAGCCATCGAAGTTCCCCCTATGTGTCAAAAATAAATTATGCGTAGGAGCCGGAGTCCTGTGCCTGGTGTCACCTCTCTTTCCCAAAGTCCTCTCCCATCAGGAAAACCATGCATGTGCGTGGGTCCGCGCGCGCGCACTTGGAGAGGTAGAATTTTGAGTTGAAAATCTGGATCTACCATGAAAAATTGTGTGACACCAAGCAAGTTCTTTAGGATTCTTTGAGCCTCAATTTTCTCATCCATAAAGTGGAAATAATACTAGCAATCGCTTCATGGGCTGTTGGAAAAATTAAATACATCTAAACCATTTAGAGATGCTTTAACACATAGTAAGTATTCAGTAAATATTATTTCTTTTCCTCTGACAGTTATGGTGTGTGTCATCATTTGGCATTCAATGCAGGCAGCCTTGTGTTTTTGTCTAATTTCTCCTATAGGACATCCCACCCCCAAGGGCCGTGTCTTGCGTATCTGTATGCTCAGGAGCACCCAGCACAGGCTCTCGCCTGGTGCATAGTAATCAGAGTGGGCCATAGTGACCACCACAAACCACAGCCTCTGGCTTCAATTCTGCCTCCCTCCTGTCTTCTCTCAGGTGCTGGCTTCATGCACAGCCCTGCTGGCGCAGTTATCGAGTGTCCTCACCTCCACTTCTCTGCTTTGGGGTGGGTCGTGCCCAGCTTTGAGGTGGGTCGTGCCCAGCTTTGAGTGGTGAGAGCTGTAGCCTTTTGCTCTCTGCTAGGCCAGGGAGCCCCTTCTGAAAGGGTGACGGGGGCCAGGGTGGGGGGGATATGGTGCTTTTTTTGTGTCTTGGAGAGAGTGTGCGCCACATAAAGCCTGCTTGAGCAGAGGAGAAGAACCTGCCCTACACCTTAGCCTTGACCCAGGTTCGTATGGTGTGAAGCCCTTGCTTCCGCTGTGATCGGGTCCAAAAGGTTAACAAGTCAATTTGTAGAGGTCTGTGTCTGGGAGTTCTTTGGGGTTTTTATTTGTGTCTTTCCTGACTCTTCTATCTCTGAGAGTCAGGTCTTTCCTCCACATCTCTGTCTTGCACTGCAGTTCCCCAGTGCGCATTCATTCCATGTGTGTTGACTGACTGCCAGACACATTGGCTCTGAAGGCTTTACCAAGCTGGCTCTCAGTCATATATATTTTTTTTTAATTTTTGAGACAGGGTCTCACTCTGTTGCCCAGGCTGGAGTGCAGTGGCACAATCATAGCTCACTGTAGCCTCGAACTCTGGGGCTCAAGCGATCCTCCCACCTCAGTCTTCTGAGTAGTTGGGACTACAGGTGCCTGCCACCACACCTGACTAATTTTTATTTTGTATATTAGAGATGAGAATCTCGCCATGTTGCCTGGAGCTGGTCTCAAACTCCTGGGCTCAATCAATCCTCCCTCCTAGGCCTCCCAAAGCACTGGGATTACAGGAGTGAGCCAACACACCTGGCCTCAATCAGATCTTTAACATCCAATTTATTCAATTATGTCAGAGGGCCCCCTGCTGAAGCTGTTCACAGATTGCTCTGATATCATTAAAAAGCTAACCACATATGCAAATGAAGTGTTGGAGGTGTCAGGGTGGCTTGGGGTAGAAAGTGCTTCTGGTTCATCTAGGAAGGCTTCCTGGTGGGGGAAGGGCAGGGGCTGAAGTTGTCACTGCAAAGGATGCAGTTTGATACAGTGAGGGAGGTGGTGTGGTTTTAGGCCATAACCCTCCCTTTCCTGGTGCAGGTCCTCACATGAGTCATTCCAGAGTTCCCTTGCTGGTCACTGGGAACATTCTAGTGTGTGACCTCTCTCTGGCAACAAGCTGAGTTCCTGGAAAACAACAATCACGGAGAGACAGTCCACCACCTCTACCCTCTTAACTCTTCCTTAGAAATCCTACTGTCTGCAGCTAGGAATGAATGGAATGAAGGTCAAGGATGAAGTAATAATCAAATACTGGGTTTTGGGTGCCCTGGTAACTATCCAGTTTCCAGTTAGAGTTCCTGGATGACATCTTCTTTCCGGAGGAAGACAGAGTCAAATGAGAAACGTGAGTTGAGCCCAGGGGAAAGGACCATCCGGGAGACGCCTGAGGGGCTCCAGGGCATCGTAATCTCTTGCTCAGCTGGCAGAGTGGGGATGACACGGCCAGCTGCTCTCTGGAGTCTTTGGCCTTCCTGTTTCCCTCTGAGGACTTTGAGTGGGGAATCTAAACCATATGTCTCTGATTCATTTACTGTGAACTCATCAAGTTGCAGTTTGGCGAGAGTCCTTGGATGTCTCGGAAGAGCTTTTGGTTTGGTTTCATTTGTTCTTTCTAGTGCTTTTCCTTTGAAATAGGAAGTTTATGTTTGCCAAAAATAAGTTGAAAAGCTAATTTGATATTGGATCAGAGCATAAAAAGAAATCAAGAAGATATTATCCTTTGTGTGTCCCTATTTTTAACTTTGCAATGCAGGCAAGTCATAGCTGACATTTAATTCTGCGGATTGGGCACTATCATTATCCCCATTTTACAAATGAGAAAACTAAAGCCCAGAGTGGTTAAGTAAATTGCCCAAGTCCACATAGCTAGTAAAGTGGCAGCTTTATATACGTGCACAGTAGCATCGCCAAGGGCCCGTCATGCTTTTAGGGGCTTATGTAAATATTTTAATTTCTTTTAAAATCAGAAAAAAATGAACTTGATGTTGAAAGAGAATTTAACGTACTTGTCTTTCTACCAACACAGTCATATAAAGTTTAACTCTTTCAGAAGCAGGCACCGTCTTGAGTACCAGGGAGAATGAGAGAGAGAATGGAAGGAGCAGTGGTTGGGTGTCCACTGCGCTCGGCAGGGCTGACCACTGTGTGAAAGTGGCCCAGATGCCACGTCAGCCCCCTCAGTGAGGGGACTCAGCCCACACCCTAAGAGCAGACTGTATTTAATAAAGTGCCACTGGGCTTGGACTAGGTAGATCACACGAGGCTTCATGAAGGAGCTGGGATTTGAGGAGAGGGTTAAACACAAAAGGATGGGGGAGTAGAGACAATTTGAGGAATGGAGAATTCCCTGTACTGGTGGAGACTGGGGGTAGCTGATGTAGAAGTTGTACTGATTATTAGTTAAAACTCAGTTTCTAAACTACTTTTGAATTGTATTTTGTTTGTATTTCACATTGAAGATCTGCATCTAGCTGTTACTTGTTTTCATTCTGTCAGTGATAATTAAAGCTCAATTGTTACTTAAACTCACAAATGATTATCTTCTGTAATAGAAAGGTAAACAGGACTTTTGCTTTTGTTCATTTTGTTATTTCCTGTTAGAGGTTAACTAATATTCATTCTTTAGCAGTTAATGTCTATATAGCAGACATAGATATAGCAGGTATAGATATTGCTGTTTAGCAGCAATAATTAGGAAATTGTCCAAAAGGTCATAGGAAACCATCTCACTTCCTTATTTTTGCACCAAAATGAAATACCAAACATTGCAGTGTGGTTTCCATGGAAGGGACTCATGGTTTACAAACAGTGCCCCTCAGAGATAGGACTTGATAAAGACGCCTTGGGGGACAAGGGGGTAGGCAAGGCGGGCAGGGAGTGGCCAGGGGGTGAGCAGCGGGTGGGTGCTGAGGTCTTTTTCCCTGCTTTAACCTGATCAGGCTGTTTACATATGTTAGGGTTTCTAGAAAATATTTCATTTTTTAAAAGGGAGATCCTTTGAAAAAAATAAATTTGAAAACCACTGCTATAAAAACTTTAAGAAAGTTAAAAACACTAGGAACTAGGTGGTTTATTTCTTTATTTCTCTGCCTATTCCAGGAATAACTTAAGATGGCTTATACAAATATTAATACAAATCATTCAGCAAGTTTTTTTAAGCAAAGCAGAAATGAAAAGAAGGAAAAATAGTGGTAGACAAGTCAGACATCCCCAGGGCAAGGTTCATGCACCAATGTACCCGAGGAGGAGCAGGCCAGCGGGGCTGGGCGGCACAGGCTGCAGCTGGCAGGTGTGGTTCACAGAAGGGTCACGCAGACAGAAGCCATCCTCCCTCTGCAGGATGAAGAGATGGTGGCCTGGGCAGAGCCCTGATATCCTGTGGAAGCTCCTAGGATATTAGTGAGAGTCCCCTGGAGTTTTGTTTGACTTTGCAGAAGCGCATCCTTCTCCATCCCAGCCACCATCTTTGTCCTTTCCTTCCCTAAAGACGCATAAACCATGGCAAGTGGAGGTCTCCGTCTGCCCACCCAGCTGTTCTCAGTCCTCTGGCCACACACCCTTCACACCCTAGTCACCCCCCAATCAAAAATTATCAAAAGCCAAATTTGATAATTTGTCTTGCGTTTACTCTGGACCAGGTACCTTTCCAAGTACTTCATACATTCAGCCTTCCATGTCTGTGGGTTCAACCAACTGTGGATAAAAAATATTTTTAAAAAACAAAACATCTGTACTGAATATCTACAGACATTTTTTCTTGTCATTATTCCCTAAACAATAAAGTATAACAATTATTTACATAGCATTTACATTGTATTAGGAATTATAAGTAATCTGGTATTGATTTAAAGTAAACAGGAGGATGTGCATAAGTTAATGCAAATACTAAGCCATTTGATATCAGGGACTTGAGCATCTTTGGATTTTGATGTCCATGGAGACTGCTAGGTAAGTTACTGTGTGGTTTCTCCCTGAGTCATCAGGGCAGGGATGAGGTTGGAGGAGCGAGGTTTTCCTGCCAGTATTTGGGTTCTCTTTACCCAAAGAAACCAATCCCCCGAAGGTACTGAGAGACAACTGTATGTGTTAACACTTCTGATTCACACAACCTCCCTATGCGGTAGGTACTATTATCATCCCCATTTAACAGATCAAGAAACCGAGGTACAAAGAGGTTAAACAACTTGCTCAAAGTTATACACCTGGTGACAGAGCCAAGATTTGAATGTAGTTTGGTTCTGCATTCTTTTTACTCTACCCATGGAACCCCAATTTCCCAACTCATTGCAGCCTGCTGGTTGCAGAGTGGGAAGTTACGCTGTCCCTGAGGCTGAAGTCCCAGGTTTTACCCTCAAGTGAGCTACTCGGTCACACCTTGGCCTGTCCTGTTTGGGGGCCACAGATGACACCTTGCAGTCTGTCCAGTCATTTGTTGATATTTGCAGATCCCAAAGAAAACCCAAGGTTTGAAGGAGTGAGGGCGCTCAAGGCAGGCTTTTCTCACAATAGAAAAGGCAGCAAAGAAGTAGGATATGCAAGACAGGATCTTGGTTGCTCTATGGTTTCGTCTTATTAATAATAATTAATATTATGATAGATACCACTTAGAGCTAGACACTGTTCTAGGCATTTTACATTCATGATCTTATTTAATCCTCAAAGCAACAGAGCAAGGTAGGTATTATTAGTCTCACTGTAGCAGGAGGAAATTGAGACCTAGAGGCCACAGTGAATTCATCTCTGCTTTTCCCCAGGCTATAGCACCCAAGTTTTCTATGTGGTCACCACCCTTGTGCCCTCTACACCCATTTGCACAGAAGCTCCTTCATGAGGGTTCTCAGGATCTGTATTTGCTTCTGCTCCTGCCTGTCAGTTCCTCAAAAGCCAAGGCTGTGCTCACTAGTTCTCTTCACGTCCTTCCTCTCTAACCCCAAGAGCCCCACATAAAGCTCTTGGTAAGGTAGGCTCTGGTTCGATGCTGGGCTTCACAGCTAGGATGACATCAGCAGCTGGCACTGCTGGTGGAAATGCAGAAATGGGGAAACAGTCAAAAACAGAGTGCCCTGATCCTCCTTCACCCCCAACAACTCCTAACTTGCATACATATGCATAAAGGATGAATCTGCCTAAACACCCTAGAAAAATGCCTACCCTTGGGCGTCCAAGCCTCAGCCATGTAAATCATCATGCAAATGAGGCAGCAGCTGTGGGCCTGGCTGCCTGAACCATTTGTGTCCTCTCACACCTAAAGAAAACTCAAATACTGGTAGGAAAACCCCACTCCTCCAGCCTCATCCCTGCCCTGATGACTCAGGGAGAAGCCACACAGTAATCTACCCAGCAGGTTCCAGAAGCAGCCTCTTCACTTCCCTGCCAACCATCCTCACCCACTTGCACCCCCACACAGGCAGGGGGAGGTGATAATAAGCAGGCTCTTACCAGCTGTCTTTGCAGGGGCAGCAAAAATGATCGCTCAGCCTTGTTCAGGAGAACACACTCTCCCAACCCTGGCTTATTCTTGGGGGTGTGGGGCATGGGAAGGAAACTGGTGTCAGGCTGGCTCAGGTCTTAGAAAAGTGTCATTCATCTGGACAGTGCACAGACTTTGTAACAACTTAGTGATGGAACCAAAGCTTACTTTTGTGCCATTTATGAGGGAACTAATCTATAAGCAAAGGAACTCAACTATTTGCTCATTTATTCAATGTGTACATGAGAACACAATAAAGGAGAGCTTTTTTAAAAAAAAAAAAAACCCTAAAAATGGCTATTAGCATGAAATATCAGCTGTATCACTTTAGCCTGTGGGAGAGAATTTGGCATTTTCAAGTTGTTTCGAGGGTCTGGAGTTTAGTAAAAAAACAGACCTAGAAATTTCAAATAATTCTTTTCTCTTTACTGAGGTAGATTCACAGAACCCCCTTCTTGTCAACCTCTGTCACTCTATGCAATGAAAATATATAGCCTTCAAAAAAAAATAAAATAAAGGCACTTGTGTTTTACAATTTTTAAATAATTTACTTCTTCAAATTTTCAGAATATCTTCCCTACCTCAATTATTCTGAATGAATGAGATAACCCAAAAGAATGCTTTTATAAAGTGACTTTGGCTTTGGAATGTATCATTTGGGATATATTTGTAAGTCCTCTACGTTCCAAGTTTGGTCTGCAGACCAGCAGCATTGGCAAGCTTGATTGAAATGCAGACTCTTCAGTTCCTGATTCTCCTGGGCCAGGAGCTGCAGTTTAGCAAGATCTCCAGGTGCTTTCAATGCACATTGAAGTTCAAGAAGCACCTGTTGGATATTGTCCTCATGGGCAATGACTTGACTTGCAGAGTTTTTGCTTTGCTCCCAATGATGCTAGAAGGGTTGGTTCTCTCTGAGCAAGTGGCAGTGTTCTGAGGACAGCTGGTACTAGACCTTGTTGGGGTTTGGCCTCAAAAACAGATCAAGTGGGTGGGTTCACACACCATGACCCTGGCAGCTGGCCTCCAGATCAGTAGGAGCAACAAGGACATTTCTTGAGCTACCTGTTGGATACCCCTTTCTTGACTTCAGGGGAAGGAGGAAGCCCTCATGAATCTCTTTGCAGTCTTCTCCTGTCTCCACTCTTTTATATCTTCAGTATAACTGAGAGGTTTCAACAGTCAGGTAACCGGTCTTAAACTTCTTTTGTAGTAAATTTTGTATACAGCCTAGCACTTCCTTTAGAAAGCAGCATCTATTATAACTTGGTAGCTGATTCAAAACTTCAATATTACATCTTGTGGCATGTATAACAGAAAAAGAACTGGGAAAACCCTAAATGTTTACCAATTATTGGTTCAATAGATTATAGAATGTCCATGCCATAGAGTATTAGGCAGCAGTTAAAAAGAATAGGGCCTGTCTCAATGTGTGAACATGAGATAGTGTCCAGGATGTATTACATGAGAAAGCAAATACTGTTGTCCCTCCCTATCCACATGGGATTGGTTCAGGAACAATGCAAGAATACCAAAATCTGAAAGTGCTCAAGTCCCTTATATAAAATGATATATACTATTTGTATATAACCTATGCACATCCTCCATACACTTTGAATCATCTCTAGATTACTTATAATACCCAAAACAATGTAAATGCTATGTAGTGGTTGTTATACTATGTTGTTTTTTATTTGTATTATTTATTATTATATTGGATTTTTAAAATATTATCAATTCACAGTTAGTTGAATCCACAGATGTGGAATTCTCAGATACAGAGGGCCAACTGTATCTAGTATCACCTCATTTGTGCCTAAAAGAAGAGGAAACGGTCTTCATGTATAGTCTTTATGTGCACAGAATATTGCTGGTTGTATATCTTAGAACCTGGAATAGCCACTGCTTCTAAGTTAAGGGTATTTTTTTTTTTTTTTTTTTTTTTTGAGATGGGATCTCACTCTGTTACCCAGGGTGGAGTGCAGGAGCATGAACATGGATCACTGCAGCTTCGACTTCCTGGATCAAGCAATCCTCCCACCTCAGCCTCCCAGGTAGCTGGGACTACAGGTACACGCCATCACACCCGGCTAGTTTTTGTATTTTTGGTAGAGACGAGGTTTCACCATGTTGACAAGGCTTGTCTTGAACTCCCAGGCTCAAGCGATCCACCCACCTCAGCCCCCCAAAGTTCTGGGATTACAGTCATGAGCCATGAAGTAAAGGGTCTTAAAGGCCGGACCTGGGAGAAGAATTACTCTCACAGTGTATTATTTGGTACTTTTGATTTTTTTAAATATAAATGTAATGTATATATTACATTTTAAATTCCCAAAGGATTATACAGTCATTTAAAAATTATGGTTATGAAGATTAATATGGCAGCATGAAAAATTTTTATGATGTAAAGTGAGAAGACTCCGTCTCAAAAAAAAAAAAAAAGAAAAAGAAAAAGAAAAACATTGCAGACCAATATCCCTCATGAACATAGATGCAAAAATTCTCAGCAAAATATTAGCAAAATGAATCCTCAATATATAAAATGAATATGCATGACCAAATGAAAAGTTGACTCAGCATTAACAAATCAATCAATGTCTATAGTCCCAGCTACTTGAGAGGCTGAGGCAGGAGGATCACTTGAGCCCAGGAGTGTGAAGCTGTGGTGCACTATGATCACGCCTGTGAACTGCCACTGCACTCCAGCCCAGGTAACATAGCAAGACTTCATCTCAAAAAAAAAAAAAAAAAAAAAAAAAAATCAATGTATTAATAATTCTCCACAGAATAAAAGAGAAAATCAAATAATCATCTCAATTGATGCAGAAGATGCATTTGACAAAATTAATATTCCTGTATGATAAAAATTCTCAGCAAACTAAGAATAGACAGGAACTTCTTCAACTTGACAAAGGGCGAATCTGAAAAAAATTACAGCTAACAACATAATTGTGAAAGACTGAATGCTTTCCCTTAAGATAGGGAACAATGAAAGGATAACTGCTCTGAACATATCTATGAAATATTGTGCTGGAGCCCCTAGAAATGTTTAAGGCAACAAAAAGAAATAAAAGGCATAAAAGATAGGAAAGAAAAAGTAAAACTTTCTCTAATTACAGGTTAAAATGATTATCTACATGGATAATCCTATGGAATCTAAAAAAAAAAAAAATCACAATCCTATAATTAATAAGAGAATTCAGCAAGGTTAAAGGATACCAGGGTAATATACAAAAATGAATATACTAGCAACAAACAACTGAAAATTAAAATTTTATAAATCCCATTTACAATAGCCTTGGAAAGCATGAAATATTTAGGGATACGTTTAATGAGTGATTTGTAAGACTTCTACACTGAAGATTATAAAACATAACTGAGGCTGGGCATGGTGACTCATGCCTGTAATCACAGCACTTTGGGAGGCCAGGGTGGGTGTATGGATTGAGCGCAGAAGTTCAAGACCAGCCTGGGTCTCGAACAAGGTGAAACCCCATCTCTATAAAAAATACAAAAATTAGCCAGGCATGGTGGTGCACACCTGAAGTCCTAGCTACTCCAGTGGCTGAGGCGACAGAATCGCTTGAGCCTAGGAGATCATGCCACTGCACTCCATCCCACCTGGGTGGCAGAACAAGAACTTGTCTCAAAAAAAAAAAAAAAAAAAAAATCACTGAGAAAAATTAAAGAATATTTAAATACATGAATAACTGTATCACCGTCTATGAATAGTGAAGACTCACTATTAGCAGGATGTCAGTTTCCCCCACACTGATCTATAGATTCAATATAGAATCTATATTCACACAATCCTGGGTGAAAACAGCTGGAGTTTTTAGATATTGACAAGCTGATTCTGACATATAAATTTAGATAGAATTTTAAAAATAATACAATGAATCTAAAATAGAAAAAAATAAGACCAAGATTGTGACAGAGACACTCATGAGGTTCTGCAATAGCGCAGAGGAAGAAAGAATAGCTCTGATTAGGTGACTCAAGGGAGGCGCCTCAAAGGGGATGACTGAACAGCGCCGGTATCTGGGTGCTCAGGTAAGCATCTGAATTTTGGAAAAAGAAAAACAAACTCCCTGCTTGATCCTGATTGAGAACTACAGGTTCAAACAAGGTGGTGCCTGTGGGGACAGAGAAGGGAGAGCAGATGGAAGAGAGGATGGATATGAACACCAACTGGACTTGGTGGAAGAAAAATATCCAATTAACTCTGGTTTCCAGCTTGAGCAGCTGGGTGGGTAATGATTTCATATTCCAGGATTTAGAAAATGGAAAGCAGATTAGTTTTATGCATGGCAGTGGGGATGAGAGAGAGGTTGAGACAAAAATGATCTCTACACACCCTCCAGAGAGCTCAGAAACTCAGTCCCCCCAAGTGGGTCCAGCAGGGCAGAGAGCTGGAGACAGGCTGACCCCGGCTGCCCTTTAGATTTTGCCTCCATGGGGCAGACCCTGCGGCTGAGAAAGGTGTGCTCTGAGCATTTGTTGGACAGCTGCTGAATCTTAGGGCTCTGAGCTACTATAAAGCAATGTTCTCCATGGTGTTGTTGTTTAGCATAGACTTTGTTAGCCCCTAGACAATTGCCCCTCGGTTTAGAATGCCGGAACAAATTTGACCCGTGGAGTCTAGTTCCAGGATTCTACTCACATTGTTCCACTGAAGAGATTTTAATAAAGGGATATTTCCAGGGATGACAGCCAGGTTAGGGAGCTGACCAGGGATGTGGAGGCACCCAGGAGCTCTCCACAGTGGAAGCTATTACCACATGGAGGCCAGAAGGGGCAGAGGGAGAGGATGGTATTACTGAGGCCCAGTGGAGACTGGAGCCATAGAGGAGGAGCTGGGCTCCTGGAAGAATGCAGCGACTGCCAGGCCAAGCCTCTGAATCAAGGGAGCGCAGACAAAAAATACACCCCATCACCACCCTCCTTACCCCTCAGTCTCCAACGGGTGCCTCCCACTGGCTAATGGTGATTGGAAGCCAGCGATCAGGGGAGCATGAGCAAAGAAGAGTGACGAATGGACCAGGTGTGTGGGGTCAGGGGCAAGCAAGATACCAACACAGCCACACTGGAACACAGCCTGTGTAAAAGCAGGGGCATGGGTAACTCAGAGGAATAACAGAAAAACCATAGCACAGAAGTCAGGACTCTTGGATCCCCACCCCCACGCACACTGAGTGTCCTGGGAGGCATGCTGCTGGCATCTTAGGCCTCGACTGCTTTGGCTGCAAAATGAGTAGGCTGGACCATTCAGTTGAGTGAACACTGTGGCCTTCCACAGAGAGTCCCCTGACTCTGCTGTAAGTCAGCTGGCCCTCCCACCAAGCACAGACTGTGGCTCAACCCCAGGCAGACAGGAGTAGTGCTGGGCAAGGGGAGTGCCAGGGAGGCCTGGGACTGGCCAACATCTGGGACTAGAGTTGATGTTCCTTTTTCCAGCAAACCCATGGGACATGCAGAGTCAACCAGGGACTTTTCTTAAACGTACTTTTCACGGTGGTGAGGTACATTCAAAAAGAAACAAGAGTATTCATCTCCAGAGAGCAGCAGCTTCACAGACCTGTGTTGCTGTAGCTCCAAGTCCTGGTGCCCCCTGCTCAGTTCCTGATAACTGAAGATGAAACTTGAACAGCAAAAGGGAAGTCTCCTGTCTCCTATAGGGTATCAAATCCTGTTTCTAGATGGTTTCAGTTCTTAAAGACGCAGGATTCCATATTTTCTCACCCAATAAGCTGGAGGCAAAGAAGCTTCAGTGACCACCAACCACATTTGCACAGCCCTGGGGTGAAATGGGGCTGCACCGCAGAGCCTTTCTGGAATCCGGTTTGAAAGGGGGTCCCGATATTTCTAAAATGTGTCATCTTTCTCCTTATCAATGTAAAGAATTGGTCCAGGTAAGTGCACAGATTTGCTAAGTCAGCTCTGGGTCCCAGAGGGCCTCTTAGTTTTCTACAATTTTCTACCTTCCTAGTTTCTACAGGGTCAGATGCCTCACAGGAGCACATACTAGTGTTTTCTTTTGCAGGTGGGAAGGGCCTGTTCACACTGGCTTCAAGGTCACTCACAGGCCGAGCTCAGGGAGTTGCTCGCTCCTTTACTGTGCCCCTGAAGTGTCCCTGGCCTCTGGCAGGACAGACAGAGACTGGGATCTTGCTGCCTTCAAAGTGTTTGGTCACAAATACATGTTCGAATATGTGTTCTGCAGTTTATTTAAAGAGGATAAAGGAGGGAAACAAGAACGACAAAGAGAAAAATAAGAAAAAGAAAAGGTGGAACAGGTGATTAGTAAGGGTTCCCAAGCATGTGGAAATACATAATAAACAAAGAAGGTGATGTGTCCCCTGAGGAAGAGGAAAGGGAAATGCTACCACAAAGATTTCACTGAGGCCCAAGGCATTTTTCTCCTTGAAGTCAGACACCAGACACTGGAAGAGGTGGATACAAGATGCTGTGGCATCTTTCACATCAGGACACAGTCATTTGTTTACTTATTTACTTAAATAAACAACAACAATATGGCCGGGTGTGGTGGCTCACACCTGTAATCCCAGCATTTTGGGAGGCTGAGGCAAGTGGATCATCTGAGGTCAGAAGTTCAAGACCAGCCTGACCAACATGGTGAAACCCCGTCTCTACTAAAAATACAAAAATTAGCCAGGCGTGGTGGCGTGCACCTGTAGTCCCACCTACTTGGGAGGCTGAGGCAGGAGAATCGCTTGAACCCAGGAGGTGGAGGTTGCAGTGAGCTGAGATCGTGCAACTGCACTCCAGCCTGGTGACAGAGTAAGACTCTGTCTCAAACAAAACAAAACAAAACAAAACAAAACAAACAAAAAAAACCCAACCGATATAATGGGATGCATGCCGTGATTCAGAGTCAAGGGAAGCACATGGGAAAAGCCTCTAAGCAAATTTGTCAGAGATCACAGAAGTCTTCTGAGGAAGCAGCGTCTAGCCTGTGCCCTAAAGGTGCTTAGGAGTTGGACAGAAATGAGGGGGAGGAATAGCAGATAGGAGGGCCTAATTCGGGATAAGGCAGCCCAGGACAGCGGAACAGGTGAGGTGGCCCAGGGACTCTCTGCTCCTTGGAAATTACACAGTCAATACACGATGCCCTGACTTTCTCGGTGTCTCTGTGCATTTGGGGATAAATAAACATCTTCCAAAAACACTAGCTTCATTTGACACTGTTTAAAAATATGTTTTTAAAAAGGCAAAATCATGCTCTTATTTATATATGAAATATACAAGTATTAAGACTTTTATTTATTGGAAATCATTAATCAATGAGGGAGCCAAGCGGTTGTAACCAGTTCAAAAGATAATCTGAAAAACAGGCATGTTTCCAGATTTGGAATATCAACATGAATGTGCAAATGGAGGCAATCTGGTCTTTCCAAGGGAGAGGAAGGAAAATAAATTGATCATCTACAGGAGGACATAATTTGCATGTCTATAGATAATGACTTTGCATTGTTATGAATCAGCTACAATTGACAGAGTTGTCAAAGCTCAAAGACACTGCAAGACTCTTATCAGATAACTTGAGGGGTGTCCTCTAGACAATGCATAGTTACCTCTTGCACATTTTCCCTACATGGCCAGCCTGTCAAATTCTCTTGCTTTTTGTCTCCTCTGGCCAGGACCACGGGTGATTTGTATACCCAACTCCTCTGTGCACACATGATAAATGAAGTAATCCTAAGCAAATATTAAGGACTTACACGGTAATGATGTAGAACAGATAGAAATGTGATAACTGTATTTACAGCATTTAAATGAAATTAAAGTTAACAACTGAAGAGATTTGTGTCCTGTGTCTATTTCTGTCTCACATCTCCATCGTCATCATCAGCCTATTGTCACTTTCATCACTGTTATTACAAGGCCTTTCTTAAGCAACGTCTTCGCTAATTTATGGGAACTCCACATTTACAACAGGCAAACTGACCTCGATGATGAATTCTAGGAGCAAAGAAAGTAGGTTATGTCCATGCTCTTAAATGGGGAAACAACAATGAGAAATTCATATCACAAATATGAAAGTGATTTTGTAGGGGTTGGAGTAGGGGTAAAGGCTTAACTGGGATGAAGATAACTAGGGAGGGAGTACCCATTCAGTCAGTCAGTCACCCAGATTTTTTTTTTTTTTTAGTGCTTACCATGTGCTAGGCATGGTGCTAAGCAACCAGGCATATAGGAATGAAGAAAACACTCTCTGACCTGTCGCTTACAATCTCAGTAGGCATGTTCCCTGTTCAGAACAGATGGGAAAGCATTAGATTTCCTCTAATCAAAATGATACAGGTCTGGAGGTGACATTTCAGAAGCGGTATGATAAGGGGGCCCTTTAAGGTGTATGTGAGTGAGGGATGTGTCTTTCTCTTGTGTGTCTTGTTTCCCCACGATGTACACAATGGGGACTTAACCTTTCATTGTTTGAACAATAATTTGTAAATGCATAACTAATCAGTATTTTAATTATTTTATATTATTAGCATTTATTTTTATAAAAATTAGTTTATTGAAAGTAATATGATTATTATTTATAATTTGCATAAATGATTAATATTTAGATATTTATAATTAATATGATTTATGATTAGCATAAATAGTTTATTACTAATAAAGATTCCATATGCCAAATGGGAATTTGGAATTATTGGTAATTTGCAAATTAGCTGTAACAATTAAATAACTTCTGGGAGGTACTTTCATTTATTCTTTCCACTCTCAGCCTCAGGTTGCTGGCCGCCACTGGTGTTTCTCAAACTTTCTTGCTTTCTCAATTTCAGAAAGTACTGCCTGGTGAATTGAGCCTTCTCTGGGTTTGTGACATTCTGGAAGGTACTTTTTGGTCTTGCCATTAGCATGAAGGAAAGCCTAAGGAAGCTCTGTGAAAGCTGAGGATGCTTGGAAAATGGTCCTTCCTCTCAGGCTTCTGGGCAACAGTAATGATTACACATTGTCCAACAACCTGCCACCCTCAAGTTCAGACAACACAGGGGCCAATTCAGAGCACAGCAGAAGCTTATATCCTACACAAGGCAACTGAAAACTTAACCCAGTTCCAGATGAGTCTTGACGAAGAAAGGAATAGATAAGCAGCAGGTTATTAAGGGAAATCAGGGAAGTTCCAGAGCCCATCTCTGGCCTTTCAGGATGGTGTGGTAGAATGCAAACAATGGACTCTCCCTTGCACTTTCCCTCAGAGCTGTGGTTAGAATTCTGGTCTAGTAGCCTTTGTTCTGATCTGTGATGATATTTCTGGTCTTCTTAAGAATATCATACCAGAAAAAAGTGATGCTAGAACAGCCAAGAGAGCAGGTGAGCTATTTCAAGGGGCAGTTTGTAATGAACATAGCCTTGGACTTAGGGGTTCAAGCCCTTCAAGCATACCATGCCAAGCGCACCACCACTGCTAAATGCAAACTTTTGGTGTGGGTCACGCTGATGGCCATGATGTCCATGGTGGTGGTGTTGACCACACCTATCTCCTTTGTCTCACACAGATAAGGTGGGACACTTTCATCAAGGTGGTCCATTTCCAAATGGGCACTCCAGAAAAGTTCCCATGACTCCAAGCACACAGCAGTTTTCGGGCCTTGGTTGGCCACACCCTCAAACCTGAAATTATGCAGCATTATGGGAGTGTGGGGGAACTTCCCCCAGCACACCCTCTTGTGGATTCAGCAAAACCTCTCCAGGAGAAGGGATGAGTTAGATTCAGAGAACAATGATCCCCATTCCCTCCTTCCTTTTTCCATCCCTCTTTCTTTCCCTTCCTCCTCTGCATTCTTGCTTCTTTCTTTTTGCTCCCTGACTCTCTTCTACAAGCCTCCCTCATGCAGCACGGATGACCCTGCCAGGACTTCTTGGACCTCAAAGGAGGGAAGGTGTTTCACTGACAGCTGGGGCATCCCTCTCTTTTTTTTTTTTTTTTCTAGTTCTTGCTGGGGCAAAGCCCACAGCCCTGTGTCAGTAAATATCCCCCGGGTGGCGGAGACCCTAGCATTGGTGGGAAAGAAGAGAGGGGCTTTTGGGACTCTCGCTTTCCTCTCTGTTAGAGTCATCATTCTTTACCAAGATCTGGGGTCAAAATTGGGTCCTGACTACTGAATGGAAACCCCAAGGTTCAAGGCTGGCTGGTGCAATATAGGGCGGGATTGCGGACAGGAAGTGGTGTGACTGTGTGGGTGTGAAGGAAGGACTTCCTCCCTCTCTGACACTTTCTATGTCGAAGGGGCCTTTCTCAGGCTGCCTTCCTTCCAAACCCAGCAGGCAGCCACTCTGAGACTTGAGATACAGATGCCCAGCACAAGGCCTGGTGCCCAGCAGCAGTACAAATAGAACCACACAAATCCAGTCCTCAGCAGCTTGTCTACTCCCCTAGTCCCTCCTGGAAGAATACAGCACCTTCTCATGCTTATACTCTGCAGAAGTTTTACTTTTTCAGGTAGGAGTAGCCCAGGGGACATTTGTTTTTCAGGACTCTGGTCCCGTCTCCAGTTATCTCGGAGGGGACGTGACCCTCAGCACCATGGGCTGCCTTAGTTTTGGTTCTCTTCCTCCAAATGTATTGCTTTCACATTGAAAGTAGAGGCAGTCTTGATCCTCCCAAAATTCAAGCTCAACCTCAAGCTCAACACAGCAGCTAGGGAGGAGGACACCTGATTCAGTGGCTAATTTGAATAAAGTTCTCGATCACAGATAAAGCAATTAACATATTGCAGCAAAGCAGCTGGATCTGGGAGATATTCAGGAGACACAATGGACAGGACTTGGTAGATTAGCTTGGGAACATAGAGAAATCAATAGGTTTCTAGCCAGGTGGGTGATGGACCCTTGATTAAATAGGTAAAAACAGATTAAGAAGCATGTTTGAGGGGAAGACGATGAGATCATGAGTGTATCTTGGGCCACGTTGAGTCATTGAGTGGGATATGCCGTGAAACATCCTCTGAGAGACACCTAACAGGCAGCTGGATGGATCCACAGGGCTGCCCCCTAGAGAGATAACTGGGCTCTGGATACAAATGGGAAAGTTATCAGCGTAGAGATAGATGGTGGCTAAGAAGAAGCACGTAGAACAAAGAACAAAGGTAAAAGCCATTGTCATAGGCTGTTGGGAAGTAAAGGAAAATAAGACGTGAGATGTGACCGTTAGATTTACTAACCAGAGCTTACTGGTAAACTCCAAGGAGGCAATTTCAGTGAGGGGGTGGGAGAAAAGGCTGGATCCTATGATAGAGCCTGACAGATATTCACCAAACCCAGTTCTTCCTCCTACTGAGCACTTTGCTAAATTTCATTTCCTGACCTCCCTTGTAGCTAGATGGGGTCAGGTGACCGAGTTCTGGCCACTGAACTGTGGGGAAGTGATGCACCGTCACCTCCAGGACATAGTCCTTTGCCTCATCCCGCATGGACCCTCTCCTCCCCAGCCTCCCAGCCAGAGTAGAGGGGCTGGGGGACGGCAAGGCCTTGAGGGTGCATAGCAAATGGAAGCTAGGGGACTAATGATTATGACGTGGAGCCAGGGGATTACCTGAGGTCAGGCTGGATAGGGCTTACGGATAAGCAGGCCAATGGGGCCAGCAGGCCTGGACACCCTGGAGTTAGCAGTGGAGTAGGAGAGCATACAGTAGAACAGCAATGACCACAAGGGTCAGAGCAGGTCAGTGGACAGTCAGGACAGCTGGATTTTGGAAGTCGGGTCAGTCAGAGGGGTCCACAAGCCTGGAGAACTTGGAAGTTCTGCAGGATCAGGCTGAGACTCCTGCAGGGCCACAAATTCCTGGAGTTGAAAGTCAGCAGCAGCAAAACTCCTGCATGTGCCAGGCACACACTTCGTATGTTCCTACTCACCACTGCAGAGACCCCTGGGGCCCCGGCTCTAAGTCCACCACCACAGACAGGGTGCTCATCTGAACCGTGCAGAAGGAAAAACAGGCCATATTTTGACACTAGCTGAGCCACACTCAGTTTACCTCCTTGTTGCATCAACCTGACTCAATTCACAGAGGATCAGGTGGGAGATCACCAGAGGTCTCAGCCTTGTTCTGCTGCTCACCCATGGGGGACCTTGAGCAATCTCTTCCCCTTGCTGCACCTGAGCCCCTTCTCTGCAAAGTGGAGGGGTCAGAATGAATTATTTTAATGTCTCTTGTTCTAAAATCTTGCATCATGCTTTCTGCCCCTGAACTCCCAGCAGGCATGAGTTCTGTTTGCTAATAGCAGCCTTCCAACATGCCTGACAAGGGCAAGTTTGCAGCCTTCGGCCTGTGAGTGTTAGAGACCAGGCAGGCCTCCAGTAGGAAGGGGAACTCTCCCTAGGAAAGGGGGCGTTGAGAGGAGTAGCCCAGAGTCAGCAAGTCCTTCACCCCTGGGAGGGGGCTGCCTTCTATTTCTTTCTTGTTTCTTTTCTTCTTTAACCTACATTTTCTTCTTTAATCTACATTTACAACCAAGCACTTTCCTTTCTGTTCCCATTTCTTGTTCCCTTTATGATGGAATGGCTCCACCCTCCAGAACCACCTCTCTTCCAGGGAAAAAGAGAATTGGAGGATGGGAAGTGTCTTCCCGGTTGGCTTTCCTTGCTGGGGCCAACTTCAACCTGGCTTGGTTCTGCTCTTCCCAAAAGACGAGTCGGGCAGACAGGGCTTTTTGAAAAGAAATTGCTCCTCTCATCTACCCAAATATTTGTTTAAATAAAGAGACAAATTTCTCCACTCAGTTGTGACTCAGACTAAGTTTCTCCCCTATCCTACACCTACTATAGAACAAGAAGGTGGCCTGGGAGTGGACGGTGCAGTTGAGAAAACCAACCTGGAATAGAAAATGTCCCACGCAAGTCCAGCATGGGTGTGAGAGTTGGCCAAGGTGGAAGGCTGTGCAGAGCATGACAAAGACACGGGTCACACTCAGCATGCACCTTTGTGACCCAGCTGGGTCAAAGACTTCTGAAGGCCTAGAAGTGGCAAGGAAGTCCCATTGGTTTATGCTCCAACACAGCCCCCTAAAGCCACCTCCCCTGTCTGCCATGGAGGTGGCTGTGGGAGAGTAGCCAGGCAGGGAAGCAAGACCCATGAGCCACAGAACACCCGGAGAAGACAGAAGATGACCTCTCCAGGAAAAGGAAGTGTATTGTGCCTCTAAATTCCAAGAACTGGAGAAAGGAGAGACAATAAGCATCTTTATTATCCAAATTCTAGAGGAAATGGCTCTGCATAACAGCAGAACCTAATAGCTGCCAGGGTGGATGAGAAGTCATTCCTGAGGGTGGCCTCCATGCTGGATCTGCACAAGGGCTGTGAGTCTTGCGCCTGTTGGATGCTGTGCTGAGCCCAGTCTGCAGGGGACACAGCTGGCTGGTCCTGGAGCTCCCAGGAGGAGGCCTGGCCACAGGTGCCCCCTGTATACAATTGTGAAGGGAAACCCTTCCTCCCTGGTATGAAAATGACCAAGCCTCCTTGTTGGGCAGAGGAGTGTCCTCAGCTTCATCGGGGCAAGCAGCCAGCCACGGGGTCTGGCCGGGGAGGCACTGGCACAAAGTTCAGAGGGCAGAGCAGCAGCGGACACATCTTCTCGTGCTCCTTCAGTGCCTCTGTCAGGTGCTTCAGCTCCTCTGTCAGCTTTCCGATCTCTCTCCGCAGCATGGTGTTTTCTTGCTCCAGGCACTCATATTCCTGGAGGAGACAAAGAATGGGCAACATCATTTCTGATGCGGTGTTCCCTTCCTCCGTCCTCCTGTGCTGCACTGCTTGCCTCTTGCCCATGAAAGCTGTCTCATTACGCATGTCCCCTCCACCACTCAGATATTCAGGTATTTGTCTATTTGATGAGTGTCTCTCCCCTCCCACTGGGAGAAACTATTTATTGAGGTATAACTTACATAAAATAAAATGTATCTATTTTAAGTATGATCCAGTGAGTTTTGACAAATGTATACACCTGTGTTGATCAATACACAGAACACTGCCATCACTCCAAAAAGCTCCCTCATGCCCCTGTGCAGTTAGTTCCCCCAAATGCTGATGTGCTTCCGAAGATCTCTGTTGGGTTCACAGCTATACTCCCAGCACCTAGAACAGTACCTGGAACACAACAAATGTTTGTTGATTGCACTAACCAACAAACGAAAACATCCCTTGCCTTGGCTTTGCTCCAGCACTCACCTGTTCAGTTTCCTCTCCATCAGAGCTTACAGAGGCGTAGAAGTGCAGGGGATCAGAGAGAACCCTTAGCCCAATCCACACAATGTAGAAACCATCCATATCCAACTTGTTCTGGGCACTCCTGCCCTCAATGGACAGACTGTCATTTCTGGGCTGCTCTACTAGAAAAATCCTCTTTAGGGGCCGAGCATGGTGGCTCAAGCCTGTAATCCCAGCACTTTGGGAGGCCGAGACAGGCGGATCATGAGGTCAGGAGATCGAGATCATCCTGGCTAACATGGTGAAACCCCGTCTCTACTAAAACATACAAAAAACTAGCCGGGTGAAGTGGCGGGCACCTGCAGTCCCAGCTACTTGGGAGGCTGAGGCAGGAGAATGGTGTAAACCCGGGAGGCGGAGCTTGCAGCAAGCTGAGATCGCGCCACTGCACTTTAGTCTGGGCGACAGAGCGAGACTCCATCTCAAAAAAAGAAAAAAAAAAAAGAAAAAAGAAAAATCCTCTTTGCTGGGCATGGTGACTCATGCTTGTAATCTCAGCACTTTAGGAGGTCAAGGTGGGAGGATCACTCAAGGCCAGGAGTTTGAGACCAGCCTGGACAACACAGTGGGACCCCATCTCTAAAAAAATTTTTTTTTAATTAGCCAGGCATGGTGATGCACACCTATAGTCCCAGGTACTTGAGAGGCTCCGCCAGGAGGATTGCTTGAACCTGGGATTTCGAGGCTGCAATAAGCCATGATTACAGCATTGCACTCCAGCCTGGGTAACAGAGAAAGATCCCAACACAAAAAGAAAGAAAAGAAAGAAAAGAAAGAAAGAAAGAAAGAGAGAGAGAGAAAAGAAAAGAAAAAAAGAAAAAAAAGAAAAGAAAAGAAAAGAAAAGGAAGGAAGGAAGAAAGGAAAGGAGGAAAGGAGGAAAGGAGGAAGGGAGGAAGGGAGGAAGGGAGGAAGGGAGGGAGGAAAGAAAGAAAGAAAGAAAGAGAGAGAGAGGAAGGAAGGAAGGAAGGAAGGAAGGAAGGAAGGAAGGAAGGAAGGAAGGAAGGAAGGAAGGAAGGAAGGGAGGGAGGAAGGGAGGGAGGGAAAAGAAAAGAAAAAGCTCTTATTTGTACTGATCCAAACTCTCCCACTTTCAAATGTACCTATTGGGCTTGGTTCTATTTAATAGAACCACACCTAGTAGATCCAATGCTTTTTTCAACATCGCACTTCTTGAAATGTTAGGATACAGCCCTGTACCACTTCCCTTTATGTATTCTCTGAGCTCAGTTGTCTCAGGTCCTCTGAGTTCCTTGCATCAGGCTTTTCTTTGCCCTTCTGGGGACCCTCACCAACACACACTCCAATTTGCCAGAATATCTCAGAAAATGTTGCTCCCAGGATGCAATGCATGGTTCTGGAGACCATGCCAAGGGTAAATGTGTGGCAGTGACCTCTCCTGTGCTGGGCCCAAGCTGCTGAGGATTCTCTCTGAGCCTGCAGAGAAATGCAAGATTTGTCTGCCTGTGATGCTTCTTTGTCTGTCCTTGGATGATGATGGATGATACGGGGCTTAAGGGTAGGGTTTTACATCCATCTCCACTGAATTTCATTCCTTATTTGGACATCTTCCAGCCCAGCAAAATTGCAAAATCTTTTTGAATCTCAATTGCATTGTCTCATGAATGATGATAGCACACAGCTTGAAGCCATCCACTAACTTAACACGCAGGTCTTCCTTTTCTTCATCCAAGTCATTAATAAGTTCTACAATAAATAGCCAATAGCAGAGCTCTACGGCATGCCAATAGAGACCCTCTCTAGGCTGGCAATCTCATTTAAATCTTGCTGAAATGTTTTCATTCATTTCTAGTTTATAGTAAGGCTTTGTTGTATCATGCACACCATGCATTTCCCAAGCTCAGGGCCCAATTGTGTTACTCTTCACATTTTCTCTCTCAATAGTAATTTTAAGGGAGTATCACTAAAGAAATCTGATCTTATAGTCCCCAAAGACACATGCAAATTATCAATCCTGCCCCTTTGCTCATGCAGTTATCCTCAACTGGACTGCCTTCCTCCTTTTCTGCGTGGGTTCAGCTCAAGCCCACCACCTCCAGGAAGGCTTCCCTGACCACAGTACCTACAGGAACCACATCTTTTATTATGTGTTCTATTCTATTTTGTATCATATTCAATCTCACTCATATTAAGTAATGTCTCTCCCCAAGGATCAGAAATGTAAAGGACCTAGGAACTTCTGCTACTCCTCTCCTCTACCCCCACCTGATGCACCACACCACCAGCATCTACATGCTCAGTGATTCCTCAGCCTTCATCCTCTGCTTTTTCTTTAACTCCATCCTTTCCTTTCATAATGGACTCTCGGCATCTTCCTCCCTTTCAGAAGCAAGGGGTCTGGCGGGGCTGCCTGTAGAGTCTATCTGAGCCATTCCCCAGGCAGGCTCCCAGCGTGTTCTGGAGCACTCTCCAGGGCAGCAGGCTGTTCTGGGGCCATGTGGCTTCACCAGTATACCGGCCCCATTCTGCCTCCATCCTCCTCCCTGCCTCCCACTCCCAAGCCCTCATGCCCTCCTCTGGCCTCTGACAAGCTCTAGTTCTGGAGGCAGAATTCTGTCTACAAACCCAGCAACAAGCCCTCCATGGGCAAGGGGAGAATCTGGATGGGAGGATGGGATGGAAGCCGAGGCATCAAGGAAATCCTGCAGGCAGCAGAGGGATGAGAAAAGCTGCAGCACACACACATGTCTGCAAACACACACTCACACACTCATACACACTCACACACTCATACACACTCACACACTCATACACACTCACGCACTCATACACACTCACGCACTCATACACACTCACACACTCATACACACTCATGCACATGCACAGAGTCACACATGTGTCCACAAACACACACACTTTCATACACACTCACACACAGTCTCGCGCACATACACACTCACACACACTCATACACAGCCACACACACACACGTCTGCAAACACATATTCACTCTCATACACACACTCTCACACATGTACACACACACACAGTCACACACTGTCACACAGTCACACAGTCATACACACATACACACACCTCACACACTCAGTCACACACACTCACAGACTCACATCCACACTCCACACCTTCACTTTCACATAAACACTCACACTCACACACACTCCAGCCTGCAGCTGGAAATGCCTTCACTTTCAAGTAAAACGGAGAGTACGTTTGAGTAGTTCCAACATGCTAACATTTTAAGTAGATTCCGAAGGACAAGAAGCCCTCTTCCTTTGGTAGAATATTCCAAGCTGCCTTTCTACATATACTGAATTCCACAGCAAGAGGCTCTGAGCTTCGCGGCTTTGTCTCTGGAAGCCGTGTGCGCAGCCCTGTGGCCTGAGGCTTCCCTGAGGTCCCCTGCCCTCCCCCAACCCCTGCTCAGAGTCGTCAGAGCTTCCCGTCACAGGTGCCCCAAGGGCCCCTCATCTGCCTTCTCCACAGGGACTTTCTCTTCCAGGATTTAAGCTTTACTTATAAACCGGCTGAGGGACTTTTATTGAGCTGAGAGAATAACAAGAGAAGAAGTCAAAATCTTTAGGTGAGACCAGTCCTATGAAAATAAAAAGAGGAGCTAGGAGGGAAGAAAGAAGAGGCCAGAGAACACCGAATAGCAGCAAAAGGGGGAAGAAATGAAACCCGCCTCACACCCAGAAGAAATTCCTGGAGTAAACGCAAACCAAAAGCAAGCAAAGACCATTAAACCCTTCATTATTTCCAAACATATGACCCGTCTAGCTCTAATTCTGCCAAGTTCCAAATCCTTTGCTACAGGAGGGTTTGAGGTTGCTGTACTCCCTCTCTGGGTATTTGCCGGGACAGTTTCAAAGCAGACACCTAAAAATTAGAGGTGGTGAAATCACTGTGGATCCCAGTTCTGCCTCAGAAATGAAGCTGCCTAAGGCAGTGGATCTTAAGTAGGGCAACTGTGGCAGTCAGCAGGGGACACTGGCAGTGTATGGAGACAGTTTGGGTTATCACAGCTGGTGGAGGGTGCTACTACATCATGTGGCTAGAGGACAGGGATGCTGCTCAACGTCCAACAGCACAGAGGACAGACCCCCAACAACCAGGAATTATGCTGCCCCACGCATCAACAGTGTTGAGGCTGAGAAACCCTGTTCTGGGCATCTAGGAGCAAGTGACTGGGATCAAGGGGCTGCCTAGGGATACGCAGGGTCCAGGGTGCCTCTGAGGCTGAAGAAAGGATCAAGGACTGGTAAAGAAGTGAGTACCAGGGAGCAGAGATGACAACTATGGTGATAAGGAAAGAAGTAGGAACAGGCCACCAGGAGGCCACAGCCACACACAGACCCCATTTCACAAATTAGAAAACTAAAGCTCTGAGAGGTACAGTGACTTTTCCAAGGTCACACAGACTTGGGATCTGACTCCTAACTTCAAGGTCCACTGCAGCTCTCTTGTAGCATCAACAATTCTGCGTTTGGTTGGCAGGGCCTGGGTCCAGATTTCCCCATGATGGTTACCAGAAGTAAGAGGCTGTAAGATCTCAGTACTTTAGAATAAGTCTACTCCCAAGCCTTCACTGATGCACTTCCCAGCAGAAAAACTGTGTTACCAGCAAGGGCTGTACAAATGAGTGTCATAATCAGTTTCTAAGCCACACGGGTGCTGGCATGAAGCTTCCTCTTAGAACATGCAATATCTGAAAAAACCATGGCGACTACACAACACAATCACATTGCCCAAGTCATTCACCAGTTTGTGACATTTGGGGCTCCTCAGGATGGCACTGCTGCTTTCCTTTTCTGACTCAAAATTCTTTCTCAGTCTTACACCTTTGGGGTATCTGGTCGAACCAGTCTGACCCACTTCTGAGCCACCTTTCAGCCTGGGTGAGAGGAGACCCTGCCTATTCACTTTGGTTCTCATTTGTCAGTGTGGACTTTGGCATGCGCCTAGTGTTCAGAGATGAATGCAGGTCGAAATCCCCACGGGAGGTGTGAGCGGGTTGGAGGGATGATTTGAAAGCCCACAGTGAACTCTGAGGTCTACAGACACATGTTAAGAACCGCTTCTCATCACCGTAGTCCAACTGCCAGCAACCACTGCCCAGAAAACTCTATGTGAAGGGGAACCCCAGCCGCTGCCTCTCTGGCTTGGCCTGTGCAGCCTTTTCCCCCATCCTCCCCTCCACAGAGGTCTCGCCTTGACGGACACTCCTAGGCCTTTGGAGATGGAGAACAAGGAGGGGAGGGAGGTGGCTGAAAAACTCATAAGAGCTGCAGTTGGAGCAAGTTTCTCAGGGCGTTGGAGGCAACAGAGGCTCAAGTGCTCACTTGAGCAGCACATACACTGAAATTGGAATGACACCGGGATTAGCAGGGCCCCTGCGCAAGGATAACATGCAAATTCATAAAGTGTTCCATATTTTTAAAAAAACCCAGGAAGACGAAAGAGTAAAAAACAACCCAAAAAACCAGAGGCTCAAGTGCAGGTGGAGTATGTGAGTGAGGTGAGCAGAGAAAAGTGGAAACTCTTGTTGCCCAGGCTGGAGTGAAGTGGCGCAATCTTGGCTCACTGCAACCTCCGCCTCCCAGGTTCAAGCGATTCTCCTGCCTCAGTCTCCCGAGTAGTTGGGACTACAGGCACACGCCACCATACCCGGCTAATTTTTCTATTTTTAGTAGAGACGGGGTTTCGCTATGTTGGCCAGGCTGGTCTTAAACTCCAGGCCTCAGTTGATCCACCCACCTCAGTCTCCCAAAGAGCTTGGATTACAGGCATGAGCCACTGTGCCTGGCCAAAAAGTGGAAACTTTAAACACGTTTGCTCCAAATATCCCCCCTCACGATATGCAAGAAATGCAACTAAAGAGCTTGAGTTACTTTGAGATATTCAGAAATGCAATCCCTGCAGTGTGGGATAGAGGAACAGATGAAGAAAGCCCTTTGGATGCACCACAGTCTCCAGGGAGCAGCAGGCAGTGGCTGTCAGTGGCTGTTTTCTGGGCCCTCTGGTGTCTCCCAATGAGCTGGCCTCACTCCAGATTTGAGGAGGAGGTTCCTATGCATGGTGTCCCCATGCTAGATTGGCCTGGGAGGTCCAGGGGTCCTAACGGGCTGTCATGACCAGAAGCAGTGTGCAAGGCGCTCTGTGCTCAACTCACTGGAGCTTGGCAAAAGGGTTCTTTACACCATTTTTAAACCAGATACCTTGCCTCCAATAGTAGATTTAATCATCCAATGATCCCTACAGCTACAATGCTTTCCTAGAAGGAACAGGGAAGGGATTACTCACATGGCGAGTAATGATTCGGTTCAGAAATGATGTTCCTCTGGTTCTGCAGAAGGTTTGGAATATATTTCCATTTTCCTAAGCCAGTTGCCTGCTTCCTCACACCCACTTGTGACCAGTGACACTTGTGTGGAGATAGTGAAGCTAAGGTGAGGGCTACAGCTCTGGGGTCTGTATACAGGTGGAGCCGCTGTCCTAGCCTCTTTGACCCTGTGTTTCTCAATAAAACTGGCCTTGCTGAGGTGATCTGCCAGCGGTGTGTAATCCTGACCCATTCCTTCAGCCCCACAGAGAGAGAGGGGAAGGGGGTGCTCTTCCATGGAGGGTCTGGGCTTCAGATCAACCCGCCCCATTTCTGGAAAGGGCAGCTGGCACGACTGTCATGCAACACAGTCTCTGGGTTGGAAAGCAGGCCAGGGACCCTACAGAAGGGGTCTCCACCCCACAGTTCCAAGAGGGATCAGATAGGGGTAAACGTGGCACCACTCTGAAGTTCCCAGGCACCTGGTTTACTCCGTTATCAAATGCAGCAGTGACAGAAAGTGCGAGAGAGCCAACACTTCATACAGGTACTTTTCTTGATACTGTGGTAAAGTTCTGTATTTACATTACCTTCTGTGGTAGGCAGCATAATCGATCCACCCCTCACAGAAGTCTACATTCTACTCTCTTGAACCTGTGACTATGTCACCTTACATAGCAAAAGGGACTATGCGGATGTGATTAAGAAGCGTGAGATGGGGAGACTATCCTGGATTATCCAGGCAGACCCAATGCAATCCTAAGGGTCCTTGTAAGTGAAAGAGGGTGTCGGGGAGTCAGAGAAGATGTGACAATGGAAACAGCACCAGAGTAACGCAGCCTGAGAAAGATGCGACTGGCCATTGCTGGCTCTGAAGATGGAAGGAGACCATAAGCCCAGGAACACTGAAGCCTCCGGAAGCTGGAAAAAGCAAGAAAATGAATCTTCTCCAGAACCTCCAGAACGAAGGCAGCCCTGCTGCCATCTTCATTTTGACCCAATGTGACCTACTTCTGATGTGTGACTGCCAAAACTGTAAGACAGTGTAAGATAGTAAATGTTAAACCACCCAATGTGTGACAGTTTGTTTCAGCAGCAGTAGGAAATTAACATCCTTTCCTTGGGAAATTCCAGGTTTCCCACCGACAGGCAAGGCATGAGATCTTCCTCCTCTCTTTGTGACCCAATGGCAATGCTTGGTATTTGTGAAATGGATCTACTTGACCGTGCTCCATGAAAGATCTTGTCCAAGATCTTGTCCTCTGGATACATATTCAGTCCAGACTTAAACTGATGTTTTTAAAACTAGTTTTTAAAAATATTAATGCACCTGGCTGGGACTAGGAGCTTCTTCAGGAGTAACGCCTTGGCCATCCAGCAGCACATGTGGTCTGAATATAGGGCCATGCACTAACTGGGGGCCACAGGTCCCCTCTGGGGGCTATTTTGGTAACATGATGCTAGAATCACAATTGCTTCAGGAGCAAGGGGGAAGAAAGAAAGGAGGCAAAGGGCATTACCATTCTTCTGTGGAAATTCTTCAGGATGAAGGCTGGGAGGGACCTTCCGTGACACTAGTCTAGAGATCCTAGCCTCCTTCGAGGGCCCAGCCTTCTTACTTCAGGAAAGAATCTGACATTTATGATTTATGCCACACTGTGAATTTATATCGGAAGGTCACCTCTCTGTGGAGTATGTGCATTCTAAATTTGTTCTTTGTTCATTATTAGAGTTTTAAGATTGCCCTTTTCCTCTCCTCTCCCCAACACACCTCAGAGTCTCCATGCTGCCAGTGCCCCAGAATGGCCTTGCTGAGACAAGCATGGCAGGAGACCTAGCACAATGCCTCATGGCTGTAATTCCAACACTTTGGGAGGGCAAGGCAGGTGGATCACTTGAGTCCAGGAGTCTGAAACTACCCTGAGCAACATGGCAAAACCCCATCTCTACAAAACTACAAAAATGGCCGGGCGCAGTGGCTCATGCCTGTAATCTCAGCACTTGGGAGGCCGAGGCGGGCGAATTATGAGGTCAGGAGTACGAGACCAGCCTGGCCAACATGGTGAAACCCCGTCTCTACTAAAAATACAAAAAATTAGCTGGGCGTAGTGGCGGGCACCTGTGGTCCCAGCTATTCGGGAGGCTGAGGCAGGAGAATCTCTAGAACCCAGGAGGCAGAGGTTGCAGTGAGCCGAGATTGTGCCACTGCACTCCAGCCTGGGCAACAGAGTGAGACTCTGTCTCAAAACAAACAAAACAAAAGACAAAATTAAGGGCAGAGGTGGGAAGATTGCTTGAGCCTGGGAGGTGGAGGCTACAGCAAGCCATGATCATGCCATCGCACTCCAGCCTGGGCAACAGAGCAAGATCCTGTCTCAAAAAAATAAGAAAGTATGGCAGGAAAGAGCTAAACTAAAATCTTTAATTATGCACACCAACCCCGACAAAGACAAGAACATGGAACGATGGCCCATTCCAATCAAAAAGATCCTCGGATGCTTTTGAGGCCAGTTCCTGGTATGGCGCAGCCCCAGGTCCCAACTGCAGGATTATGCAGGTGTACGCATGAGGGTGGAGGGAAAAGGAATGGCTTAGGATAAATCCTAGGCTTCTGATTTGAGTGATGAGAAAGATGGTTCGCTCCATTAACTACGGTTTGAAGACAATGAGAAGAGAAAGTCTCTGGGTAAATGGATAATAACACTCCTTTATGGATGTGGTACATCACAGCAGCCTGCAGTGGACCCATGGGGAAACAGCTCAGCAGACGCTGAAGTTATGGGGTCTAGGATCCAGGACAGAGGGCCTGCCTGGAGTAATCAATGTTGGGAGCTGATGCTGGGAGAGCAGATTAATAGATTAAGTTTCCTAGGGTGAGAAAAAAGAAAGGGCAGAGTTTGAAACACTCATCACCACCAACATTTAAGGAAATAGAGGGTAGAAGGCTAACAAAGAAATGGAGAAAAGAAAATTGGTGAAGAAGATCAGGAAAACTAGGAAATGTGGTCTTTTAGAAGCAAAAGAGGGGAAAGCTTTAAGAAGAGATGGGTCCAAAGTGTCAAATGTTCTAACAAGGTAAAGGATGATGAGACCAGAAAGAGGGTCCTGGATAGGGCAGTGCCAGGGCACAGGTGGCTGCAGTGGGAGCAGCTTCTGTAGGGGGTGTGTGTGTGTACATATGCACGTTGGGTACATGTGTGGATGTGTGTGTCTGTGTGCGCATATATGTGTGTCAGGTGGAGAGGAGGTAGCAGAAATTAAATCACAGAGGATTGGGGAATAACCAGGAACCGGGGACACAGAGACAATAGGTGTAACTACTCTTTTTTAAGAAGCAAGGAAGTTAAAGGATTACTTTGGAGGAAAAAAAAAAAAAAGCAAAACAAGAAGCAAGGATGTAAGGGAAGGAAAGAAATGGAGCAAGAACTTGAAAGTGAATCAGGGTCCAGAAGAGGCTTTGTTTTATAATGAAAGAAACTTGAGCATGAGAAGCACCTGGTAGATGAGGGAGGAACGAACATGTGTGTGAGCAAACAGTGAGAACACCCTGGCAGAAATTAGATATGAGTGTTGCTGAAATCGTGATAAAGAGAACAGTGATGTCATCATCCCCACTCCCGTGCAAGGGCAGAGGTGGTGTGGCTCTCAGGTGGCTTGTCCCTACCACGGTCTCACCTCATGGAGCTTGTCAGCCTTCTGGGTCTGCTTCTTCCGACTTCTCTGAGCAGCAACTCGGTTTTTTTCTCTCCTTCGGACCTTCCTGTCATCATCCTCAGGGCTCTGGGGAAAAACATTGGGTGGGCGTGATGTCGTGGCCCCTCGCATTACCCTTCTCTGCCCTGTCTCGTCACTCAGCGTTGTTCACAGAGCTTCACCATTTGCTTTGCAGTAGACAGCAGCACTAGTTGCTACACCAATGGGCTCACAACAGCCCCTTGCCCAGGAGCACTCACCATGTGAGTGTGTGAAGTGTGTGGTGTGACTGCTGTTTAAAAGATGAGGAATAAGAAACTCAGAGGGGTTAAGGACCTTGCTCCAGGTATTACAGCCACCAAGTGGGTGAGTGGGAAGTGGAACTCAGGTCTGTTGGTCTCCAAACCAACGTTCATAAACCTCTAGCCCACAGGGCGTGTGCCTGGAAGAGCTGTGGTGTCAATGTTGTCCATCTGAGACTGGAAAGCTGGGCGGGGGCAGGGGGCGGTGGAGAGATCTGCTATCTGGAACTTGCTGTTGGGCGGTGGAGAGATCTGCTATCTGGAACTTGCTGTTTGCCAGTCCTTACACCACCACGCATGAAAGGTACTTTTGATGCTGCATGCAAATCATGATTACACTTATAACTAATTGCAACCACATAACTCTACCAACACACCAAAAGATCTTAAACCCCACTGACAATGTACTCATTTGAACAATGCTTGGCTGACATTTTGTTTCAGAAGTCAGAGTGAATCAGAAAGCAAATTTTTGATGTGCCTTGAAAGCTGTTAGCTATATGTAAGATTTAACCAAATTCAGTCAAATCCCTCAAGAGTGATCATGAAACAGGCAGGCGGGAAAATGTACCGACTGTGGTAAAAACACTTCAATCAGCTATAGAAAACATGAAAAAGTAGAGCAGTATTTGCTTTCTAGAACTCCATGAGGAGACACCACCAAGCGGGAAAAATACCACACTTACAGAGTTTAAGAGCCAAGAGGTACAAATACAGGAAAACCACTCAGTTATTAATATTCATGGAATGCAAATATTAATAACACAAAAATGGATATTTTCAGTTATCATTTGATCTTGTCCTGTATTCCAAATAAGACACACATCTTCCCAAGTTACTACAGGTAAGAATTTTTTATAAGGGTATAAAAAGGAGAAGAATAAATAACATACATAGCAAATAGAAGCTTAAGGGAACAGAGACAAAGTATGAAAATACAGTCTTCTAGAGAGGCAAAGAAGTCTTGATAAACAAAACCAGAACATTACAGGGGAATATGTGGTTAGAAGACAGCTCTTTAGCTTTAGAATCACACCGATCCTAGTTTTGTCTCTTAGTGTCAACATGGCCTTGTGTAAATGGTTTAAATTCTCTAAATTTTCAGTTTTCTCATTTATTGCAAACATAATTCATTCATTCTTTCAATGCGTATTAACTGAGCACCCACCATGTGCCAGACACTGTCCCAGACACTGGGGATACAAGCCCTAAACAAAGGGTCAGTGAACTCTGCAGACTTAGTGCTAACAGCCTATTGCTTAGGATTGGGATACGATGAAATGAGATTTTGTCCTAAAGCTCCCAGCACACAGTATGCCCTCAAGAAGTTACCTGCCTTTGTTGAAGTTCCTACTTAAAAAAAATATGTATTCTGCATAGTGCTTTTCATGACTCTGCTCTCCGTAATCAAAAAGTCACTAGCACAAGAAAGCAGTCTGCATACTGCCCTCGGGGAGCTGACTCTAAACGGGACTCATCACCATGATCACACCTGCCAACCCAGCAGAAACATTTAGTCAAGACAGAAAGAGGTGAACAAAAGTTAGAGATAGTATTACGTTATTAATCGTATCTGATTCAATCTCAAAGATCCTGAGAGATCGATGTTATTATATTCATTTTACAGATGGGGAAACGGAGGGTCGGAGAGGTTAAACAAATTGCTCAGGGGTGCTCAGCCTGTGTGTGGCAAAGCCGAAGCCCAAACTCAGATCTCTGTGACACTCCAGCGTCACCTGACGACATCTGCCCAGCGCTGAATTGGGAAGGTGGGGAGTAAGGATGAAAAGACCCAGTCTTCGTCGTAAGGCAGGTGGCCAAGACCCAGGCAAAGTTTCCAGATGGCCGTCCCTGTGGCCAGCCTGGTCTGTTTCCTGAGTGCTCAGCTGTAAACGTTGCTAGGGGACAGCGGACTGGGAAGGGGCAAAGGGTTTTCACCAGCTGGGGGCGGAGTCGGCCCTTTGTAGGTCCCCCCGCCCAGGCTGACCAGTCCCGCGTTCTCCATTCCCGCGGCAGCCCACCCCCGGGGAAGCCCAGAGGGGCTACAGGCACGGGCGGTGGTTAGGTAGTCGCTGGCTGCGCGAGGATGGGGCGGCCCCCAGGGCAGTGCGGAGCCCACGTGCAGGGGAGCACCGGCCATGCCCGGCCCAGCCAGGCGTGGGCGCCCTCGGGCTTCTCCTCCCAGAGGGCGCAAGAGCTGGCGCAGGAGCCATTCCAGGCGCCGCGGACACTGTGCGCACGCCGGGGTCCCTGGCTCGCCCCCACGCCCCCACGCCCCCACACCCCCCACATCCCCACGCCCTTACCTCTGCTTGTCTCCGGCCGCACCAGCAACCTCTGCACCTCCGCAGTCACCACCACGGAACTCCGGCACCCACCTCCTCGCCCCCCCGCGGCGCGCCGGTTCCCCGCACCCCACGACCCTCCCTGAGCCTCCCGCCCTCTACCTGCGGCTGCGGCTGCGGCTGGTTCCCCGGCGCCGCGACGCTCCTCTGCAGGACGCTGCCGGCGGCCGGGAGCCCTTGCGACATGCCGGGCGCTCCTCCGGCCCGGCCCGCCAGCGCGCCCTGCCCACGGGGCTGCCTACGGGCGCTGTCCCGCCGCGGGCATCCTCGTGCCGCACCCACGGCCCCGCGCCAGCCCCGCCCCCTCGGGCTTCCCGCTCTCCCAGCTCCTCCGCGCGTGGGCCGGGTGTCCCAGCGCGCCAGTCCCGGCAGAGGTCCTTCCCGTCCCACTTCTGCCCCGCCCTCCTTCTCCCACCCCCGCCTCGTTTCCTCCTCTGCCCGCCCTCTCTCCGCACCTCGGGGTCCCAAATCCACCCCTGCTGCGACTTTCCGCCGGCGCCCCGCGCTTCGTGGAAGTCACGTGGTGGCTCTGAAACCCCAGAGGGAACGCGAAGCCCACCCACGCGAAGCGACGCCCCGGTGGGTGGGGGCCAGGGGGGCGCCATGCAGCCTTTGGGGTCCTTCGGCCGCTACCGGGGAACTCAGGTTGAGAAACACAGTGGGTGTTTTGGGGTCGGTGGTTTTTTCCCGGTCCCATCGCGGCATCTTCCTGCGCCTCAGCCACGCCCTGCGCCCGCCCCCCGGCGCGGGGGTCACAGTCCCAGGGCACTTTCTCCGCGGCGATCAGTCATCCGGGTGCCACTCTGGCTCCTCCAGCGGCCCCGGAGCCGCGGCTCTGGGGCGAGGACGCCGGCTTCACCGAGTCCCACCGCGCACCCCGAGCCACGGGCGCCCCAGGGACTCTGCAGGGAGCGCCTGCCCTTCTCGTCCCCGGTCCGCCGGGCTGTGGGAGGGAGCGAGGCGGGGCGGCCCCGAGGGTGAATTCCCGGAGCGGAGGGTGGGCAGGGGGAGGGTGTCCCGGACAGAAACGGTGCTGGGCTTCCCTGAGAGCGAATCTGCCACGTGGGACGTCACTAGTGACACGTTTGGGGATTTGGACCTGCCATTTCACGGTTAAATGGCCCAGATCCTTTTTCTCTTTCAAGATTTATCCACTCCTGCCAAACTGGGGACCCGGTTGATATAGGGCAAGTCCCTGTCCACCTGCCTGCCCGTCAAAAGATGAGAAGCCAAGACAATTACACGTGGTCCTAGCAAAGGAAACACTAGCGGCCACAGGCTGTGGTCTGCATGCTGTGAGCACCGGGAAAAATAACCGCGATTCGGGATGGGCGGGTGGGAACCAGACCAGAAGGGCAGAAGTGCCTACCAAGTGTGGTCGCTTGGGTCTTCAGGTTTGTGGCCAGCAGTGGGCATCGGGGACAGGCATTTCCGATGCCTTTTTAAATCTTAAATGAGTGCACGTGCCCCCCGACAGGATTTAAGACCCACTCTTGCAAAAGCTTTGGGAGAGCTTGAGTGAACTTGGCTTCCTGGCGGCCAGCAAGAAAGCAAACTGAGATTCTTGTCTGTGTGATGAGAAGCTTCGGCCAACTGAGAGGTAGGGAGGAAGACAGAGGGTGGACGCAGCCCTTTAGAGGTGCAGAGCCACACTCACTCCACACCAGCAAGGCTGCGCAGCAGAGCCAGCGCTACGCTGGGTTATCTGCTCGGATTAATCTTCTCATCTCCGTTATTTCATCACTCAGCTTAACTCGTGGTTGCCCCAGGACTATTTTGCATCCCACAAGGTACCCACACAAGGTGCTTAGCATAGCACTCCACATACACTCAACGGGTGCTCAGTATATGTATTGCACTCGGTCAGCTGAAAGCCCTCATTCCTGAAGCACTAAAAGGACTCTACCGAGCTAGGAAAACCTCTGGGTCAAGGAGTTATCATTTTCGGAAGTGATTTCATTCTCCAGTGTTGTTTATGCACGGAAAGGGCAAGGTAGAAACACCTCGGGAACATTCCCGTGCACTCCCATGCTTTATTCTAGTCATACCCACTTTTCTCACTGAACATCACATTTTAAGTCCTTTGGGGCTGCTTCTTCCCTGTCTCTCCCCAGGGAACCTGGAACCATGCCCCAGCACACACGAACTCTTTATATAGGCATAGTCTACTGTCTTGTGTTACACAAGGGTTTCTTCAAATATAGTCTTGGATAACTAGTTAGCACTTAGGATAGAGATCAATGTAAAGATCATACATCAAAATGAATGGATTAAATAGCTAGATACAGAAATGAAAATCAGAGAGCTAAAGCAGAATTAAATTCTTCTTTAAGTCACGGAAGCATAGGCAACATAGTGAGACCCCCATCTCTACCAAAAATTAAAAGAAATCAACTAGCGGAGTGTGGTGGTGCACACCTGTAGTCCCAGCTACTCAGGACGCTGAGGCAGGAGGATCACTTAAGCTCAGGAGTTTGAGGCTGCAATGAGCTATGATTGCACCACTGCACTCCAGCCTGGGCAACAGAGTAAGACCTTATCTCAAATAAATAAAATAAAATAAAATAAAGTTGTGGAGATAAGACAAGGAGAGGATTTTAAAAGAACACATGTAATAGGAGAAATTGACTTGATAAGATCTGAACTGTATAAAAGGGCTAAATTGTTTTAGATGACAGTATAACCAGAAATGTAAAACAGATTGAATAAATACAGTGCATATGAGAAAGGGTTAACATACAGCCCATGAAAAAAAATAAGACTATTTAGACAACTCGCAAAGGTAAATTGCAGAAGGGACATGAAATGGCATTTCCCAGCAGAAGAAATAATCAAGGAAAATAGACATAGGAAAATACATATTAAAATAAGAATCCTTTTTAAATTAGCAAAATAAAAAGTAGTAATATCAAATGCTGGCGAGAGTATGGTGAAATTCGTACTCACACGTTTCACTGGCTTCATTGTAAACTGGCACAAACCTGCTGGAACGCAGTTTTACTCTCACTTTCAAGAACCATAAAGGAGTCATCACTTTTGACTCAATTTTCCTACTACTAGAAAATCATCCTAGGAAGATCATTGAAAATACTAGGGAGAGAAATACTATATGCACTAAAAGTTCATAATAACATTTTAAGAGTGAAAAATGTAAGCAACCTAAATGTCCAATTATAGTTGGATGGCTAAACAAAACACGTTATTGCCACAGGATAGAATGTTATGCATCTTTAAAATTACAAGCATGCAGGCTGGATGCAGTGGCTCTCGCCTGTAGTCCCAGCTACTCCAGAAGCTGAAGTGGGAGGATCATTTGAGTCCAGGAGTTCAAGGCTGCAGTGAGCCATGATTGCACCATTGCGCTCCCGTCTGAGCAAGAGTGACACCCTGTCTCTTAAAAAAAAAATTACAAACATGCAGACAAATTTGCCACATGGAATGTTTATTTGATTTGAAGTAAGAAAAAAATCAGGATACAAAAAGTACATATATGACAGGAACAGTATGTACGAATGTATGCATATGAGAAAAGATTGGAAGAAAACGTACCCTGATGGTAGCCTTTCTCGCATAATATTCACATCATAATTTCTTTTACCTGTACTTGTTGAAAAATTGTTTTTATTTTGTTAGCATCTTAAAGCATTTCATATGTATAAGTGATATAAATATATTTATATGGCACTAAGCTCATTGACCACACCAGAATGCCAGCACTTCTCTGATCATTTGCTCTAATAACAGACTTTTCCTTGCTTTTCTGTAATATTTTCTGGTTTGTTTTATTCTCTTTAGTCAGAAGGAGAAAAAAAATGAAGAAAAGATAAAGAATAAGCATTTCAAATGTCTCCTTTTCTTCTACCTTTTATTTTCTTTTTATTTGTATTATTTTCCTTGAACCGGAAAGAGAAATTACATGATTTGGCAATTTCTGATTAATACCACAATTACCCTGGATTACATCTTTGGGAAGGCTAGGAGGAGGTGCCAGAGGTTTATAGCTCAGTGACCAAACCCTCTGGTGATTCACTTCACAAAAGACAGCTCTTTATAAAAATGCATCACTCCAGTGCTAGCAAACACTGTCACTAGTTCACCTTTGCTCTTCTCTTTTAGGAAAATTGGCCTTTCAGTCATTGTACTCTCATTGCCCTTCCTTAGAAGGTGGTCCTGTGGGCTGCTGGTGGGGATGCAGAATAGAACGCTGAAGGCAGAATCCGCTGTGTTTGCCAGAAGTCAGCCACTGCGTGTCAGGCCCTGTTCTAGGCACTGGGATACAGCAGTGGACAAAAAACCATCCACACCTCCCGGAGCTCTCGTTTCAGCGGAGGAAGGCAGACAATAAACAAAATTTAGTAGTGTGTCAGAGGGTGGTACATTTTATGGCAGAATACAAAGCAGGGAATAGGGACCAGGTGTGGGGAGAGATGCATTTTTGAACAGGGAGGTCCAGCCAGGCTTCTGTGAAGGAGGTGAGAGAGGGAGCCCTTTGGATACCTGGAAGAAGCGGTCCAGGCTGCACCAACAGCAAATGCAAAAGCCCTGTGAAAGCCTGCCTGGCCACTCCAGAAACTGCAGGAGGCTCACGTGGCTGAAGCGGAGTGAGGAAGGGGTGGAGGCCAAGAGATGAGGTCAAAAAGGCGGTAAGAGCCAGGTCTTGCGGAGCCTCCTGGGCTACTTGCTTTTACTGGGCATGAGATGGAAAACACTGGAAGCCTTTGGGCTGAGGTATGACGTGATCTGACTCGAGTTTTTTATGAGATTGCTTTGGTCACTGTGTTAAGAACAGACTGAGAGGAGCAAGGAAGAAACAGGAAATGACAGCAATAATCCAGGATAGCTGGGATAGGGGCTTGGAAGATGTTGGGAATGTGGAGGCCGAGGCAAATTTGCCAGGAAGTTAAAGAGTTTAAGCTTCAGGGCACCTCACTTACACAGGCCCCTGTCATGACAGCTCAGAAGGGGCCGTAGCAATGTGTCCACATGGTGATATGTTTTAATAAAATTCACAAAAACAGGATATTTAAACCCTAAGCTGTGAAGGCCACTGTTTTTCACCCCAACATCCCCCAGTCTCTTCATATCTAGTGGTATTGCAGTGGCTATGGACATTTGAGGGACCCAGCAAAGGAAAGTTTAATCAGATACGTTAATATAGTAGGGTATGTGGGTTTCAGGAACTCCTGTATACAGTCATGTTTGCTACACATTTTGTATGCAACCAGGAATATTCCAACTGCCCACTGTGCTAACTCACTCGACAACATCTATTGTACTAAGACATAAATATATCCTATACTGCCCTGCACCAGACATATATGTATCAAGGTGGTGGAGGGGAGCCCCAGAAGCAGTCTGTGAAAATCCTTCAAATCAACATACGTGCTAAGTTCTAAACAGGAGATTCATTTCTTGTTTGCATCTAGTCAAAACCAAATTATCTCCTGTCGGGAATGAAAGCAACAATACAACTTATATGATTACAAATTGCATTTTGAAAAACCCAGAGGGTTTTTTGGTTATCTGGAGTTGCATATTTGAAATTTTAACCGCTATTGGAAATGTGTTGTGAAACATTTGTTCATATATGAAGAGCACCATCCTTTTTCATCTCTAAATGTATGTGTGTGTTAAAGAACTGAAAAAAAAAACCTATGTAATTAATGAAATGTAAGAAAGAGCTAAGGATAAACAATTAAAATCAATAGAAATGTGTCTGATATTAATAAACAACTTGTAACATTTCAGATTATACTAGAAGCATTGGTTTATTCAGAGAAAAAGATAAATGTCAAATGGAAGCAATGAACAGGATTTTGGGTTGTTTGATGATTCGATAATGAGGAAGGATGGATCATATAAACACAACGGGAAAATACTTACAATTGTTACTGCTCTCAGCTGAAATACTGACACTGATGAGGATAATACCAAGCTCATAATATGCGAACACAATGAGGACATTTATAACAAATTAGTTAATGAGTGTCATCAATTCTAAGAATATTTAAAATGATTCACTGGAAAAGAAAAATATGAAATACCCTGAAATGTTACAACTCATAAGTTAAAAAAAGGTTTTTTCCAAATCTGACAATTCTTTTTGTCTGTTGTTGTTGTTGTTTTTGAGATGGAGTTTTGCTCTTGTTGCCCAGGCTGGAGTGCAATGTCGTGATCTCAGCTCACCACAACCTCCGCCTCGCGGGTTCAAGTGATTCTCCTGTCTCAGCCTCCCGAGTAGCTGGGATTACAGGCATGAGCCACCACACCCAGCTAATTTTGTATTTTTAGTAGAGACGGGGTTTCTCCATGTTGGTCAGGCTGGTCTCGAACTCGCAACCTCAGATGATCCATCTGTCTCAGCCTCCCAAAGTGCTGGGATTACAGATGTGAGCCATAAGGGTCCATATTTTTATACGTGGTCATACCTAATAGTACAATCTAGAATCAATTGAAAAGCATAGAGAAGAAAAAGATTCTCCATAATCCAAGCATCCACACAGAGATAACTGCTAATATTTTATTGCATTCCCACTTTTTTTTTTTTTTTTTGAGACGGAGTTTCGCTCTGTCGCCCAGGCTGGAGTGCAGTGGCCAGATCTTAGCTCACTGCAAGCTCCGCCTCCCGGGTTCACGCCATTCTCCTGCCTCAGCCTCCCGAGTAGCTGGGACTACAGGCGCCCGCCACCTCGCTTGGCTAGTTTTTTGTATATTTTTTAGTAGAGATGGGGTTTCACCGTGTTAGCCAGGATGGTCTTGATCTCCTGACCTCGTGATCCGCCCATCTCGGCCTCCCAAAGTGCTGGGATTACAGGTGTGAGCCACCGCGCCCGGCCCCCACTTCTTTCTATGCAAGTATATACTACATATGTACTTATATGCATGAAAGCATACTCTAGGCCAGGCACAATGGCTCATGCCTGTAATCCCAGCACTTTGGGAGGCCGAGGCAGATGGATCACCTGCAGTCGGGAGTTCGAGACCAGCTGACCAACATGGAGAAACCCCATCACTACTAAAAATACAAAATTAGCTGGTCATGGTGGCACGTGCCTATAATCCCAGCTACTCGGGAGGCTGAAGCAGGAGAATCGCTTGAACTGGGGAGGCAAAGATTATGGAGAGCTGAGATCGCGCCATTTTACTCCAGCCTGGGCAACAAGAGCGAAACTCCATCTCAATAAAAGAAAAGAAATCATACTCTAAGCTGCTTTTTCACTTAGTGTTATAGAGCATCTTTTCATGACAATAAATATACATCTGTCATTATTTTAAATACACAGTTTCCATAGCAGAGAGATGTCATAGATGGTCTAAGTCCTTACTATTCTGTTTTTAATTTTTACATATGATGAAACATCATTGTTAATATCATTGTACTCACATATGTCTGCACTTGTCTGATTATGGCCTTAGGGGTTTTTAAAAAATTATTTTATTTATTTATTTATTTATTTGAGATGGAGTCTCGCTCTGTTGCCCAGGCTGGAGTGCAGTGGCACAACCTCTGCTCACTGCAACCTCTGCCTCCCAGGTTCAAGTGATTCTCCTGCCTCAGCCTCCCAAGTAGCTGGTACTACAGGCACCTGCCACCATGCCCAGCTAACTTTTGTATTTTTAGTAGACAGGGTTTCACCGTATTCACCAGGGTGATCTTGAACTCCTGACCTTGTGATCTGCCAGCCTTCGCCTCCCAAAGTGCTGGGATTTATTTTTTTGAAACGGAGTCTCACCCAGGCTGGTGTTCTGTGGCATGATTTTGGCTCACTGCAACCTCCACTGTCCTGGGTTCAAGCAATTCTCCTGTCTCAGCTGCCCGAGTAGCTGGGATCACAAGCACACGCTTTCACACCCGGCTAATTTTTGTATTTTTAGTAGAGACAGGGTTTGGACATGTTAGTGAGGCTGGTCTCGAACTACTGACCTCAAGGAATGCAACCTCTTCAGCCTCCCAAAGTGTTAGGATTACAGGAGTGAGCCACCACACCCAGGCAGGCATTAGGTTTAATCACTAGGAATAGAATTGCTGACAATAAGGAATATTTGTATTTTCAAGGTATTGGACACATATTACCAAATGGCCTTGGAATTAAGAGTCCTGCCAGCACTGTGTGAAAATCCTACTAATTAGGTAACATTTTTAGGTGGGCTACATTTCAAGATCAGAAGAACTCAACTTGTTTCTCAGATCACTTGTTGAATCTTGATGAAGAAGAAGAAAACAGGAACAGATAAATACACGATGGGGACCTCCCCACCCTCCGCCCCCATCCAACTTCCACAGGCAGTTCTACATTGACTCCCTGAGGCTGTGTCCCTGGAGCCCAGGATTTCCCAGGGGCCAGGCAACCCAGGCTGACTCTCTCAGTTCTGCAGCCTAATCCAAAATGCATCACATTTGCTCCATCCAAACTTCTCATCTGGCAGGCTTCTCTCTCCCACTTTCACAGAGGAGAGACTACGAAGAAAGCAAGTCAAACCTGGGTGTTCATCTCACCTCTGCTAAAGAATGGGGGAGGGACTTGGGGGAGAACACTTAATCACATTAGGTCAGGTTATCCTCTTACTTCTATGCATTGCATTGGTTATGGAAAAGCATAAAGGAAAAAAGAAAAATCTGAAGGAGAAAAAAGTGGGTGTGGGGGGGAAGAAGACAGTAAAGAAGGTATTCATGGTGGGATGCCAGCAAGTGACTCTACCTGGGCCATAGAAAGTTCTGGAATAGAGACTGGGAAGTTTAAGTAACTGGTTCTCTGTTCTGGTGTTCTCCCTCTCTCTCTTTCCCTCTGACCCTCCCCCTCCCTCCCTCTCCTTCCCTCTCCTTCCCTTCTCTTCCTCTCCTTCCCTGTCCCCAAGGAGACCAACCTTTCTCCTGGGCCTCTCCTGGGATATCCCACCGACATCTCAGACTCAGCATGCTCATTAAGTTTATTATCAAACCAAATACGTTCCTCTTCATGCACCATCCCAGGGACCTGTGCCAATGCCTGCCCACCACCGGGGCAGAGGGCATGGCCACATTTTCTGCGGACCCCACACTCAGTCTCTATAGCTACAGCATCTACTCTGGGGCTGAGCCAGGTTTTGTGGGGCCTAAAGCTGATACTACTACGGGCCGCCTCTTTAAGAAAAATCATTGAAATCTAGATATTCAAGTCAAATGTTAAGTAGAATGAAAAAACAAATCTTATCAAAATATTGCAAATATAAAATTCCAGAAGATTGCATACTTTTTTTTCATTAATGGTTAACACACTCCACTGTGTCTGTTTTTGGCGGCGCACTCTTTGAACACCTCTTCACATAACAATGCTTTTGAAACTTATTTTTATAGAGAGAATAGAAAGATAACTCTTGGGATTAAAATTGTATTTTTGATATTCGAGATTACATAAATCATGTGATTGATTCTACCCAGAGAATCTCTGGTGCTGTTCACTCACCAAAATTCAGGAATTCTGATCAATGCTGTTTTCTATGATTGCCATCAAAGAGTATATGCAGGCCAGTCACAGTGCCTCACACCTATAATCTCAACACTTTGGGAGGTTGAGGCAGGAGGATTGCTTGAGCCCAGGAGTTCAGAGACCAGTCTGGGCAACAAAGTGAGACCACGTCTCCAAAAAAAAAAAAAAAAAAAAAAAAAAGTCAACAACTTACCCAGGTGTCGTGTGGCACACAACTGTGGTCCCAGCTACACAGGAAGCTGAAGCAGGAGGATCACCTGAGCCCAGGAGGTCAAGGATGCAGTGAGCCGTGATTGCACCATTGCACTCCAACTTGGGTGATAGAGCAAGACCCTGTCTAAAAATAAAATGTTTTTAAGTATATGCATTTATAATTGTATCAGCTAAATTGTCAACTGTATCCCAGGCAACTGAGAACTTTTTTTGCTATTTAGGCTTCCATGAGAACAGAAGCCTAGACCAGGCGGGGTGGCTCATGCCTGTAATTCCAGCACTATGGGAGGCCAAGGCAGGTGGATTACTTGAGGTCAGGAGCTCTAGCCCAGCCTGGTCAACATGGTAAAACCCCGTCTCTACTAAAAATACAAAAATTATCTGGGCATGGTGGCAGGTGCCTGTAACTCCAGCTACTCAGGAGGCCGAGGCAGGAGAGTTGCTTGAACCTGGGAGGCAAAGGTTGCAGTAAGCCGAGATCGTGTCACTGCACTCTAGCCTGGGCAACAGCGAGACTCCATCTTTTAAAAAAAAACAAAAAAAAACACAATCCTACATTTTTATGTAGCTATTGGAAGCCTCTGCCACCAGCTAACTTCCACGACATATTTCAAACCTCCACTGCCTGCTTACGTCTGGCTTTGGCACTGCATGACACGTTCGTGTCCAATCATCTCTGGCCCTACACCTCGACATCTCCATGCCAAGTAAGTTGGCTTGGTGTGTCAGTGTGTCCGGAATTGGTGGATTCTTAGTCTCACTGACTTGAAGAATGAAGCTGCGGACCCTTGCGGTGAGTGTTACAGTTCTGAAAGATGGTGTGTCTGCAGTTTGTTCCTTCAAATGTTCCAATGTGTCTGGAGCTTTTTCCTTCTGGTGGGTTCGTGGTCTCGATGACTTCAGGAGTGAAGCTGCACACCCTCGAGATGAGTCTTACAACTTATGAAGGCGGTGTTGACCCAAAGAGTGAGCAGCTACAAAATCTATTGCAAACAGCAAAACAATAAGTATCCCACGCTGTGGAAGGGCACTGGAGCCGGTAGCCACTGCTGGCTCGGGCAGCTTGCTTTTATTCCCTTATCTTGCCCTACCCACATCCTGCTGATTGGTCCACTTTACAGAGAGGTGATTGGTCCGTTTTGACAGAGTGCTGATTGGTGCGCTTACAATCCTTGAGCTAGACACACAGTCACAGAGTGCTAGTTAGCTAGATACAGACTTAGCTAGATACAGAGTACCAATTGGTGTATTTACAAACCCTGAGCTAGACACAGAGTGCTGATTGGTGCATTTACAATCCTTGAGCTAGACACAGAGTCACAGAGTGCTAGTCCTCCAAGTCTCCACTAGGTTAGCTAGATACAGAGTACCAATTGGTGTATTCACAAACCCTGAGCTAGACACAGAGTGCTGATTGGTGCATTTACAAACCCTGAGCTAGACACAGAGTGCTGATTGGTGCACAGACAATCCTCTGGCTAGATATAAAAGGTCTCCAAGTCCCCATCAGGTTCAGGAGCCCATCTGGCTTCACCCAGTGGCTCCTGCACTGGAGCTGCAGGCGGAGTTGCCCGCCAGTCCCGAGTGGCACCTACATTCCTCAGCCCTTGGGCTATCCATGGGACCAGGCGCCACGGATCAGGGGGCGGCACCCGTCAGGGAGGCTCTGGCCGCGTGGGAGCCCACCAGAGGGGGAGGAGCTCAGATTTGGCGGGCTGCGGGTCCCGAGCCCTGCCCTGCTGGGAGGCAGCTAAACCCAGCGAGAATTTGAGTGTCGCACCCGGGCCAGCAGCTGCGGAAAGCCCCTCACTGCCCTGGGCCAGCGGCACCGGCTGACGGCTCCGTGTGCGGGGTCCGCGGAGCCCGCGCTCCCGGGAACTCGCACTGGCCCGCGAGCGCGGCACGCAGCCCCAGTTCCCACCCGCGCCTCTCCCTCCAGACCTACCTGTAAGCAGAGGGAGGCGGCTCCGGCCTCAACCAGCCCAGAGAGGGGTTCCCACGGTGCCGTGGCGGGCCGAAGGGCTCCTAAACCGCCGCCAGAGTGGATGCTGAGGCCGAGGAGGCGCTGAGAGTGAGGGCTGCTAGCACATTGTTACTTCTCATTAGGAGTATGTATCCTGGAAGCTTCGCTTTCACCAGTATCCTAGCAATAGCAACTCTACTCCCAAGTGAAACCCAAACTCACTGCATACCAATTCAACTCCCCTTCACTCTCTCAAAAACGCCCATGGCCACCCATGCCACCTGCCCAGAAAGAATATACGTCAAAAGGAAAGCTGGAGTGGAAAGAGACAGCAGTCTTAATTCGTTGTAGTCAAAGTATCCTTCTTTTGCAAATTTTGCAAAAAAAAATTTTGTCCCAGGGCCTGGGAAGTGGCTTTAAGTGATGGATAGGCTGAAGCTTAAACATTAGTAGCTTCACAGTGAGTCCATCTTCACTTCTATCTTCACAACATCTGTATTCCTCTTCCTTTCATCTCCTTCCTTCCTTCCTTCCCTCCCTCCCTCCTTGCCTGCCTCCCTCCCTCCCTCCCTCCCTCCCTCCTTCCTTCCTTCCTTCCTTCCTTCCTTCCTTCCTTCCTTCCTTCCNCCTCCCTCCTTCCTTCCTTCCTTCCTTCCTTCCTTCCTTCCTTCCTTCCTTCCTTCCTCCTTTCATCTGGGCCACAGCAACAGCCCTGTGACAGGCCTTCCTTCTGCTCTCAAGGGCCTCTGGACCATCCCAAATTTGTCAAGTGACTCCAGAGTTTAAAACCTTTCCATGGCTCCCCCTTTGTCGCCAGGATGTAGCCCAGCGGCTCTGCTTGGCCTCCAAGGCTTTCTCTAGAGACTTTCCCTTCCCCTGACTCGCCTCACCCTCATGCTCATGAAATAGAACGACTGCTTGGGAACCTCCAGACCACACCAAGATGTCTCTACTCTCTATGGCTTTTGTTTTTCTCGGTCCTTCTTCTTTTCTCTGCGCTTATCCCTTCCCCACCCCTAACTCAGTCGGCTTCATGAACATGTACTCCTCTTTCAAGAAGAAGTAGCTTCAACATTTCTCCCTCCAGAAAGCTTTTCCTTGACAATCAGGTAGAATTAGCCACATATTTCTTTTTTCCACTACTCTACTTTGTTGTAAAGTTTTAAAGTTTTTGTTTTTATTTAATAAGAAATATATGTGAAGGAAACAAGTACAGAAAACATTTTTTTAAAATAAATATATTAATGCATTCCCAGAATAAAATGGAATTTATTACAGATAAATTGAAAGTGATCAGCACTTTTGTTTCTTTTTTTGAGATGGAGCCTCACTCTGTTGCCCAGGCTGGAGTGCAGTGGTGCAATCTCAGCTCACTGCAACCTCTGCCTCCCGGGTTCAAGTGATTCTCATGCCTCAACCTTCTGAGTAGCTGGGACTACAGGCGCCCGCCACCAAGCCCGGCTAAATTTTTGTATTTCTAGTAGAAACGGGGTTTCACCATGTTGGCCAGGCTGGTCTCGAACTCCTGGCCTCAAGGGATTCGCCTGCCTCGGCCTCCCAAAGTGCTGGGATTACAGGGGTGAGCCATCGTGCCCAGCTATGATCATCACTTTCAATCCTGGTCATTAATTTGGTGTGCATCCTTCCAGATTTTATATTTTTTATTTATACACACACACACACACACTCACACACACTCCTCATTTACAAATCTGTCTCCTCCTCCCAGATTACAAACCATATGAGGAAAAAGCAATGTCTTCATTAAGCTGGCCCCTCCCAACCCAGTGCTAGCTGTGGTAATAACCAGCACTAGAAATGATGGCATTGAAGCACAGACAATTTAAGAAACTTGCCGGCCGGGCGCGGTGGCTCAAGCCTGTAATCCCAGCACTTTGGGAGGCCGAGACGGGCGGATCACGAGGTCAGGAGATCGAGACCATCCTGGCTAACACGGCGAAACCCCGTCTCTACTAAAAACACAAAAAATTAGCCGGGCGAGGTGGCGGCGCCTGTGGTCCCAGCTACTCGGGAGGCTGAGGCAGGAGAATGGCGTAAACCCGGGAGGCAGAGCTTGCAGTGAGCTGAGATCTGGCCACTGCACTCCAGCCTGGGCGACAGAGCGAGACTCCGTCTCAAAAAAAAAAAAAAAAAAAAAAAAAAAGAAACTTGCCCAGGTTACCCAGAGAAGTGACTGGGCTGAGATTCAAACTCAGGCAGAGCATGCACTTAATAAAGTTTTAATTGGTCAGTAATGAATACATAGTCATGTTGCAGTAAATAACATTTGGATTAGTAGAAGAGTTACCCCAAAAAGAGGTTCAGCACATACTATCAAAGTACACATGAGAATGTTTAATGATTTCTACATGCATCATGGTGGCATACTTCATTCAAAAATTAAGAAATTATCATTATATTGTTTTTGAGACAGAGTCTTGCTCTGTCGCTCAGGCTAGAGTGCAGTGGTGGGATCTCGGCTCACTGCAGCCCCTGCCTCCCAGGTTCAAGTGATTCTTGTACCTCAGCCTCCTGAGTTGCTGGGATTACAGGGGCATGCCACCACACCTGGCTAATTTTTGTATTTTTGGTAGAGACGGGGTTTTGCCGTGTTGGCCAGGCTGGTCTCGAATTCCTGGCCTCAAGAGATCCACCCTCTTAGGCCTCCCAAGGTGCTGGGATTACAGGCATGAGCCACCGCACCCAGCAATAACTTATTTGTTCTTATTTCCCCCAATTTTGTTTCTAAGGGAGAGGTGCCTAGCAAAAACGTGTTTTTGCTAAAGTCATGCAATGCTGGTTTCTACTGAAGCCCTAAATGATGTCACACCATAGGAATTATAGTAGTGTAGTATCTGAAGAGGTTGCTCATTATTCTGTTTTAAACTATGAATAAGATACGTGTCATTTGTGATGTACTTAAAAAAATAATTTCACTCATTTCCAGTAGGACCTACTACCACCTACAACTAATTTGCATTTCCTTGGATCCATTTCCAACTTCTTGTGCCTGGCACAGAGCTAAGTTCACAATTCTGGTCACACATCTGCTGAATGAATAAAACCACGAATGACTTCTACGGGCAGCAGATTTTCTTAGAAAGACACTAACAACTTTGGTGGTCCTCCTAACACTCAAAGTGGATGACTGGGGCTGTTTCAAGAAATCTCTTTTCTTTCTTAACAATAGCCCGTGCTCTTTCATAGTTTAGGGCAGAAAGAGCCTTAGGCCAGTGGTTCATGCTTGTAATCCCAGCACTTGGAGAGGCTCAGGCAGGAGAATTGCTTAAGCCCAGTAGTTTGTGATCAGCCATGCAACATGGTGAGACCCCATCTCTACAAAAAATTGGCACACACCTGTAGTCTCTGCTACTTGGGAGGCTGAGGCAGGAGATCGCTTGAGCCCAGGAGTTGGAGGAAATGATCACGCCACTGCACTCCAGCCTGGGCAACAGAGACTCTGTCTCAGGAAAAAAAAAAAAATTAGCATCTCAGTCTTCTTTTCAAAAAAAGCAGAGCCAGTTTGTTATTTCCCTCTAATAGACCTCATGTAGGCAAAATTGAATTAACCTTTATCCTTGGTTCCTGATACTCTGACATCGTTGTTTCATGAATGTACTTCTTGTGTTTATTTATTACTCATTTGCTTGTTAATAATATAACAGACATCTCTAAACCCATCACCTAATCCAAGAATCAGAACACCGACAATCCCTTTTATTTACCTCTGTTCTCTTCACTATTCCAGCGCCTTTCCCCCCATCTGACTATCCTAAATTTTGTGTTTATACTTTTGTCACTTTTTAAAAATTAAACTTTTTTATTTTGACAAATTTGTAGATTCTCTTGCACTGAAATCCCACATGCCCTATACTCAGTTTCCCCCAATGGTAAAATCTTGCAAACCTGTGTTCCGTATGACATCACAATCAGAAAGGATATTGACATTGATACAACTGAGACACAAAACGTTTCCATCACCACAAGGATCTCTCCTGTTGCCCTTTCTTAGTCACAAACGCTTCCTGCTCATGCTTTGCCTACCCGCTCCTTTACCCCTGGTGACCACAAATCTGTTCTCCATTTCTGTAATTTTGTCATTCAAGAACATGATACAAATGTAATCCTACAACACATAACCTTTTGAGATTGGCTTTTCTTCACAATTCTCTGAAGATTTCACGGAAGTTGTTGCCTATATCAATAGTTTGCTCCTTTTTTGTTGCTGAGTAGTATTCCATATGTGGCATGGATATACCACAGTTTGTTTAACCTTGTCAAGGACATCTGGGCTGTTTCCTAGTCCTTGGCTATTACAAATAAAACTGCTATAAACATGTGTATCTGGGCATGGTGGCTCATGTTTGTAAGTCCCAGCACTCTGGGAGGCCAAGGTAGGAAGATTTCATGAGCTCAGGAGCTCTAGATCAGCCTGGACAATATAGTGAGACCTTGTCTCTACTAAATAAATAAAGAAATTAGCCAAGCATGCTGGTGCGTGTCTGTAGACCCTACTCAGGAGGCTGAGGCAGGAGGATTGCTTGATCCTAGGAGGTGGAGGTTTCAGTGAGCCATGATCATACCACTGCACTTCAGCCTGGGCAACACAGTGAAACTCTGTCTCGAAAAAAATTTGTGTACAGAGTTTTGTGTAAACATAAGTCTTCATTTCTCTGGGATAAATGCCCAAGAGTGCAACTGCTGGGACACTTGTTAGTTGAACATTTAGTTTTCTAAGAAACTGCCAATGTGTTTTCCAGAGTGGCTGTATATTTTTAATTCCCACCAGCAATATGTGAGTGATACAATTTCTCTACATGCTCTTCAGCATTTGATATTGTCATGATTTTTTATTTTATTCATTCTGATAGGTGTGTAATAACATCTTACTATGGTTCTAAATTGCATTTTCCTATTGACTACTAATGTTGAATATCTTTTCATGTGTTTATTTGCCATCCATACATGCTCTTTTGTGAAATGTTTATGTCTGTTGTGCATTTTATAATTATGTTGCTTGCTGTTTTGCAGTTTAGAGTTCTGAGAGGCTTGCTTTTTTCAAGGTCTCATTCTTTTGCCCAGGCTGGAGTGCAGTGGTGCAATCACGGCTTGCTGTAGCCTCAGTCTCCTGGGCTTATGTGATCCTCCCACCTCAGCTTCCCAAGTAGCTGGGACTATAGCTGTGTGCCACCACTCCTGGCTAATTTTGTTTTGGTTTGTTTTACTTCTTGTAGAGATAGAGTCTCACTATTTGAACTCCTGGGTTCAAATAATCCTCCCGCCTTGGCCTCCCAAAGTGCTGGGATTACAGGCATGAGCCACCATGCCTAGCCAAGAGTTCTTTATATATTCAAGATACTAATCCTTTGTCAGATATATGGTTTGCAAATATTTTCTCCCACTTTATAGCTTATCGTTTCACCCTTTTAACAACATCTTTCAAAAAGCAAACTCTCTAATTTTAAAGAATCCCATTTATCAATTTTTAAAAATGAATGATGCTTTTGGTGTCAAGTTTAAGAACTCTTTGCTTAGCCCTAGATCCTGAAGATTTTCTCCATTTTTTCTAAATGTTTCGGTTATACATTTGATATTTAATTGTGTGACCCATGTTAATTTTTCCATAAAGCATGAGACTTAGGTGGATGTTTCTTACTGCTTTGTTTTGGTTTTTTTGTTTTGTTTTGTTTTGAGACAGGGTCTCACTCTGTTGCCCAGGCTGGAGTGCAATGGTCTGATTTAGGCTCAAACTGCAACCTCCGCCTCTTGGGTTCAAGAAATTCTCATGCCTCAGCCTCCCAAGTAGCTGGGATTACAAGAATGCACCACCACACATGGCTAATTTTTTTTTTTTTTAGTAGAAACGGGGTTTTGCCATTTTGGCCAGGCTGGTCTTGAACTCCTAACCTCAAGGAATCTACCTGCCTCAGTCTCCCAAAGTGCTGGAATTACAGGCATGAGCCACCACACCTGGCCAGTTGTTTGTTTCTTTTACCCATAGATGCTTAATTGTTCTAGTACCATTTGTTGAAAAGACTTATCTTTCCTCCTTGAATTGCTTTTGCCCCATTGACAAAACTCAGCTGGCCATATTTGTGTGAGTCTACTGGGTTCTCTATTCTGTGTGTTCTTGATCTGTGTGTCTACCTCTCTGCCAATATCCCACAGTCTTCATTATTATAGCTATATAAGAAGTCTTGAAATTGGATAGACTGATTCCCTCTACTTTCTTCTTTTTCAAGGTTGTTTTAGCTATTCTAATTCCTTTGCCTTTCCAAATACATTTTAAAATAATCTTGTGTGTATATATTTTGGGATTTTACTTACTGGGATTTTGATAGAAATTACTTTAAACATGTGTCTAAATCTGGAGCAAATTGGCCAGATTGAGTCTTCCATCCATGGACATGTTGTGTCTCTTCTTTATTTATATCTTAGACATCCTTCATCAATGTTTTGTAGCTTTCAGCATGTTAAGTCCTATACATGTTTTGTTAGATTTACACCCAACCACTTTTTGTTGAGTGATTGCAAATGGTATTGTATTTTTATTTCTGTGTCCACATGTTCATTGCTAGTATAGAGAGATACAACTGATTTTTGTAGGTGTATCTTATGTCCTGTGACCTTGCTAAACTCATTTGTAAGTTCTAGGAGTTTTTGGTGCATTCCTTGGGATTTTCTGTATAGCCAATCATGTCTTCTGCAAATAGGACAGTTTCAGTTCTTCCTTTCTGATCTATATACTTTTTCTTTTATTTTCTTTCCTTATTTCACCAACTAGAAATTCCAGCACAATGTTGTATAAAACTTCTGAGAGTGGACATTTTTGCCTTGTTCCCGATCTTTTAGACGGGAAAGCATTCCATCTGTTATCATTAAGTATAATAATATTAGCTGTGGGGGTTTTTGTAGCTGTCCTTTATCAAATTGAGGAAGTTCCCCCTGTATTCCTACTTTTCTGGGAATTTTTATCATGAATCATTGTTGATTTTGTTTTCAAATGCTTTTTCTGTATCAATTGATATGATCATGTGATTTTTCCTCTCTAGCCTATTAATATGGTAGGTTACACTGATTTTAAAAAATTGAACCAGACTTCCATTGCTGGAATAAACTCTGCTTGGTTATAAATTGTTTTTCTGTTTTATTTTTTTTTGAGATGGAGTTTCGCTCTTGTTGCCCAGGTTGGAGTACAATGGTGCGATCTCGGCTCACTGCAACCTCTGCCTCTCAAGTTCAAGCGATTCTCCGGCCTCAGCCTCCCGAGTAGCTGGGATTTCAGGCATGCGCCACCATGCCTGGCTAATTTTGTATTTTGTTTTTAGTAGAGATGGGATTTCTCCATGTTGGTCAGGCTGGTCTCGAACTCCCAACCTCAGGTGATCCACCCACCTCCGCCTCCCAAAGTGCTGGGATTACAGTGTGAGCCACCACACCCGGCCAGTTTTTTTTTTTTTTTAATATATATGTACTGCTGAATTCTATATATTGCCCAAATCCTTTAGCTGTAATAGGACTATTAAAATTATTTCATATTAGGTGAGTTGTGATAGTTTGTGTTTTTCAAGGAATTGGTCCATTTGATCTAAGGTGTCAAATCTATGTGTGTTTCATTGTCCTTAGTATTCTTTTATTATCCTTTTCTTATCTGCAAGTTCTCTAGTGATAGTCCCTGTTTCATTGTTGATATTAGTGTCCTTTGTCTTCTTTTTTTCCTTGTTGATCTTGTTAGAGGTTTCATTGATCTTTTCAAAGAATCAACTCTTTGTTTCAGTGGTTTGCTTTATTTATTTATTTTTTACCAACGTCATTGCTTTCTGCTTTTAACATGATTTTCTTATTTCTACTTGCTTTGGGCTTATTTTGCTCTTCTTTTTCTAAGTTCTTATGGTGAACGTTTTGAAACATTTTGTGCTATAAATTTCCCTCTTGGCACTGCTGTAGCACAAATTTTGATATATTGTGCTTTCATTTCCATTTACTTTAAGGTATTTTATAAGAAGTTTCGCCGGGCGCGGTGGCTCAAGCCTGTAATCCCAGCACTTTGGGAGGCCAAGGCGGACGGATCACGAGGTCAGGAGATCCAGACCATCCTGGCTAACACGGTGAAACCCCGTCTCTACTAAAAAATACAAAAAACTAGCCGGGCGAGGTGGCACGTGCCTGTAATTCCAGCTACTCCAGAGGCTGAGACTGGAGAATTGCTTGAACCCAGGAGGCAGAGGTTGCAGAGAGCCAAGATTGCGCCATCGCACTCCAGCCTGGACAACAAGAGCGAAACTCCGTCTTAAAAAAAAAAAAAGAGGCCGGGCGCGGTGGCTCAAGCCTGTAATCCCAGCACTTTGGGAGGCCGAGACGGGCGGATCACGAGGTCAGGAGATTGAGACCATCCTGGCTAACACGGTGAAACCCCGTGTCTACTAAAAATACAAAAAAATTAGCCGGGCGTGGTGGCGGCGCCTGTAGTCCCAGCTACTCGGGAGGCTGAGGCAGGAGAATGGCGGGAACCCGGGAGGCGGAGCTTGCAGTGAGCCGAGATCGAGCCACTGCACTCCAGCCTGGGCGACAGAGCGAGACTCGGCCTCAAAAAAAAAAAAAAAAGACTATGTAGGACTCTAAAAGAGATATTTTCAGAAAAAAATAAAAGTGACAACACCAGTGATAATGTTAACTATGAAGAAAATTGCAAAATTGCATAGGNTCGCACTCCAGCCTGGACAACAAGAGCGAAACTCCGTCTTAAAAAAAGAAAAAGAAAAAAAGAAAAGACTATGTAGGACTCTAAAAGAGATATTTTCAGAAAAAAATAAAAGTGACAACACCAGTGATAATGTTAACTATGAAGAAAATTGCAAAATTGCATAGGCCGGGCGCGGTGGCTCACGCCTGTAATCCAGCACTTTGGGAGGCCGAGACGGGCGGATCACGAGGTCAGGAGATTGAGACCATCCTGGCTAACACGGTGAAACCCCATCTCTACTAAAAAATACAAAAAACTAGCCGGGCGAGGTGGCACATGCTACTCGGGAGGCTGAGGCAGGAGAATGGCGTAAACCCGGGAAGCAGAGCTTGCAGTGAGCTGAGATCTGGCCACTGCACTCCAGCCTGGGCAGCAGAGCGAGACTCCGTCTCAAAAAAAAAAAAAAAAAAAAAAGTTTCTTTTGAAACTTCCTATTTGACCCATGGATTATTTAGAAGAGTGTTATCTTGTTATCCTCTTACCTTTCTGTTATTGATTTCTACTTTCATTCCATTGTGGTCAGAGAATACACTCAGTATGATTCTAATTCTTTTAATTTGTTGAGGTTTGTTTTATGGCCCAGGATATAGTCTATTTTGGTATATATTTCACGGGTACTTGAAATGAATGTGTATTCTTCTGTCATTGGGTGTTCTATAAATATAGATTTGATCCTGTTTGTTGATGATGTTGCTGAGATCTATAGACTTGCTGGTTTTTTTGTTTAGTGGTTCTATCAACCATTGTCAGATTTCTTCATTTTTGCCCATCTAGGAAGTATAAAATCTTATGTTATTGTGATCTTAATTTGCATTTCCTTGAGTTCTGGTGAGATTGGTTATCAAATTATATTTTTATCCCTAATTGTACTTTTAAAAATATATCATTGATACTTTACCAATGATACGAGGTTAATGCAAAAGTAATTGTGGTTTTTGCCATGAAAGTAATGGCAAAAGCCACATTACTTTGTACCAACCTAATAATTATTCAGATTTATTGCTTTATTTTTCCTTATTTTTTTCCTGTTTTTGTTTTGTTTTTGTTTTGTTTTTACATATGTAGTGACCTCTGCCAATGGATCTGAATAGAGATGGGTAATTCTCCTTGTGTATCTCTATCTGGGACAGTGCTACAAGCAATTAGACACATACTTAGGTCAAAACCCTTCAATTATTCCCCATATTGTGACAAATATAATCCAAAACTTTAGGCTGACTTTTAGGTTGTATATGGCACACTTTAAATTTACCTAATCCAGCTGTGTCAGTGCCTCCCTGTTTCCCAGCTCAGCTTGTTCCTGCCTCCACACTTTTGGCCAGGTCATTTTCTTTGACTACAATGCTGTCAACCAAAATCCCATTTGTGCTTTAAATGTGGCTCAAATGCTCCCTCTATGGAGACTTTCTTGATCATTCCAACTGGAAGTGATTGCCTTATTCCTCTTAACAACTGATTATAGAACATCTGTAGTATAATGACTGCATGGTGTGGTATCATAATGCACACATCTAGGAAACCACTGGGTGGTCTCAGTGATTCAGAACAGAAGTGTCTTATTGTTTCTTTATATCTATTTTATTGGCTTGTAGGCAAAGTGCCTCTCCTTTATTAATATTCTTTTTTTTTTTTTTAAGATGGAATCTCACTCTGTCGCCCAGGCTGGAGTGCAGTGGTGCAATCTCGGCTCACAGCAACCTCCGCCTTCAGGGTTCAAGTGATTCTCCTGCCTCAGCCTCCCAAGCAGCTGGGATTACAGGTGTGTACCACCATGCCCTGCTAAGTTTTGTATTTTTAGTAGAGACGGGGTTTTGCCATGTTGGCCAGGCTGGTTTCGAACTTCTGATGACCTCAGGTGATCTGCCTGCCCCGGCCTCCCAAAGTGTTGGGATTACAGGCGTGAGCCACTGTGCTGCCTGGCTTCTTTTGTTAATATTCTAACTCATATAGTGAACATTGTTAAAATTCGATCTCAAATGACTGTATCCACCAAAAGTGTTGTATTGGGCAAACTGCCAACTTGTTCAGCAGAAATATTACTAATATAATAGACTGGAGGAATAAATGATTCAGAATGCTGATAAACTCATGCTATGAAGTGATTTCCACATACATGTCAATTAGATGTGGGAGATGAACTATCAGTAGCAAAACAACTGAAAAAATGTATTTTATATGTGTATTTATTTATTTTAGATTCGGGGGTATGTGTGCAGCTTTGTTACATGAGTAAATTGTATGATGCTGAGATTTGGGTTTCTAAGAATCCCATCCCCCAAGTAGTGAACATAGTACATGATAGGTAGTTTTTCAGCCCATTCCCCCTCCCTACCCTACTCCTTTTGGAATCCCCAGGGTTTATTGTGTCCATGTGTACCCAATGTTCATCTCCCACTTATAAGTAAGAACATGATAATTCGTTTGATTTTGGGTTTCTGCATTAAATTGCTTAGGATAAAGGCCTCCAGTTGCATCCATGTTGCTGTAAAGGTTGCTGTAAAGGATGTGATTTCATTCTTTTTTATGGCTGTATAGTAATCCGTGGTGTGTATGTAGCACATTTTCAATATCCAATCCACCATTAATGGGCACCTAGGTTGATTCCATGTCTTTGCTATTGTGAATAGTGCTGTGGTAAACATATGAATACAGATAGCTTTCTGACAGAATGGCTTATTTTCCTTTGGGTATATTCCCAGTAATGGATTGCTGGGTTGAATGCTAATTCTACTTTTAGTTTTTTGAGAAATCTTCAAACTGCTTTCCATGGGAGCAGTACTAATTTGCATTCCCATCAACAGTGTATAAGCATTCCCTTTTCCATGAAACCTCACCAAAATCTGGTTGTTTTTACTTTAATAATAGCCATTCTTACTAGTATGAGATGGTATCTCATCATGGTTTCGGTTTGCATTTCTCTGATGATTAGTGGTGTTGAGCATTTCAAAAAAGCTATTTTAAAAGTCTGGCTTTTGGCCAGGCGCAGCGGCTCACGCCTGTAATCCCAGCACTCTGGGGAGGCCGAGGCAGGCGGATCACCTGAGGTCGGGAGTTTGAGACCAGCCTGACCAACATGGAGAAACCTCGTTTCTACTAAAAATACAAAGTTAGCCAGGCATGGTGGCGCATGCCTGTAATCCCAGCTACTCAGGAGGCTGAGGCAGGAGAATCGCTTGAACCTGGGAGGCAGAGGTTGCGGTAAGCCGAGATCACGCCATAGTACGCCAGCCTGGGCAGCAAGAGCAAAACTCTGTCTCAAAAACAAAGTCTGACTTTTATTGTGAGTCAAAGTGGGCAACACTCCACTGAATTTTGAACTTCTGCATCTTCAAGCTAGTTAGTTCATGGCAGATTTTGGAGTAATTATTGTTAGCTGATAATTTCAGTGGTCTGCATCATATAAAGGGATTTACAAAGAATAAGTCTAAATACACCTTTATATCATTATTATTTTATTATTATTATTTACAAAGTTCCCAAGAACTCAAATGTTATGTCATTTTTTAAAGTAAGTGATATCAGGCAAGTTTCATACAACATATCTATATATAAAAGTAGCCATGAATTTTTATATTTTGCATGGGTACAATTTTACATACCAGGCAATTCCAGACTTTATTAAAAATGGAATCATAAATTTTTAAGTCACAGAAGACTAGAAGAGATTCCTAAAAACAGAGATTCTCATCTTATTATAAAAAGGGACATTACAGAAAATTTAAAAATTCAGAAAACAGCAATGATAATTATTGATCATTAATAATAAATTATTATATATTTAATTAATACATAGTTAAAATAATTAAGTTATTGTTACCACCAATAATCCGTTTACCCAGAGACAACTGCTAATAACATAGATCTTAGAGAGATTGTCCTAAATCTTTTTTGGTTTGTGTCTAGGCAAGAGTATACCTGAGGTTTGGTTTCTGTTTTTCTTTTAATGAAGGACTCTGCACTGCTTTCAGCGTTCTAGAACTTAACAACACTGATGATTGGCAGTTCTTTGTGTTTATTTTTGGTCCCACACATTGTTCTTCAAACCCATTTCCTCTTGTTCTTTCCCCAACAGAGGCAGAGAAGCACTGGCCTCGAGCTCTGCCTATGATTTTTCTACAGAGCTAAACTACCATACCTTAACCTGCTCTCCTCAGGGGTGAATCAATTCAGTGTCTTTCCTCTTGGCATGTGAGTCTCATTCTCCAATTGTTTTACCACTTTGGGGCATCCCTTGAACCTTCTGAGAGGCTGAGCGCAAGGCGTATTTCTTCTTACAACTAGCTCACTTTATTGACATTCACCTACCTGAAAGCAGGAAGCTGGATCAGATAACTTTGGGGGCTTCCTTTCAGTTTTGACTTTATATGGGCCCTCTTGGGACCTGGCTTAGGATTCTGCTCATGGCAAATATTTGGTAAGTCTTACTGGTTGTATGACTCATGAGTGTGGTTCCTAATAACAGTCACAAAAAAACAGTAAAAGCAGTTCCAGGAATTTGCTGGTTACTCAGTAGTGGTGGATGCAGCAGGGAAAATAATGCTGGCTTCCTGCCCATTTCCTAGCCACTTCTCCATATATGCACCTGGTCACAGAGGGATGGTCCCAGAGACCGTATGACAGACCCCAGAGACCCCAGGCAACGTGTTCCCTAGCAGGGAGCGTGTCCTGAGGATTATGTTCCTCAAGGAGCTCAGGCTTCTGAGGGGCAGCTTTTACTCAACTTGGAAGGGAGCATCTAGGTAGAGGGGCTCACTCAAGTGGACTCCTCATTTGCTCGTTTCTTTCTAAGGAAGCCACTTTTAAGTGTGATGGCATTGAGACTGTGTATTGCTGCACCCCAGTGCCGGTGAACCTATGAAATACAGCCGTGCTCACTCTGTGCCTCACGTGGAATCTCTCCAGAAGTAACTGGGAAGCCAGAGTGGGAGGGAGCCCTAGCAGTGGAGTGATGGGGCCAAAACGATCATCTTTTGAGAGCTCAGGCTCATCAATATTCAACCTTTGCAGAGGAACTCAAGGCCTTTACTTTTGCAGAAAGTGCCTGGACTAGTCTGTCAAACACCTTCCAAAACTGGCCCTTTATTCTTTGGAAAGTTATTCACCCCTCCCCTGTTATTCATCTTACTCTTGTGCCTCTGACGTTTTATTTAAGCTCATACCACTTGCTGAGAACACCGCCAATCAACTCCTATCTTCTCTTATCATTCTCAGGGTTCCTGAAACTACTTCTTCCAGGAAGTCTTCCCTGACTAAGAAGAACAATGAAACTTCCTGGCTTCCTTCTACACTAACCACTCTCCTTAAATAACTCCTTTTCTGTTTTCACAGAACATAAATGCTGCAATTTATTTATTAGTTTAACGCGTGTTTTTAGACTCTCAGGAAGAATGTACTTACAGATGATGACTTCTGAGAAGTAGGATGGTGACCAGCTTAATGTGCAAATAACCCCAACATATCAGCAGCAAAGGCTGTTGCCACAGGTGTGACTTTATAAGTAATTGCTCAGACTTTGCCTTCAGAACCTGTTCTATATTTCCAGTGGTGCTGTTTATATGTGCAGCGTTAGCCAGATCCTTCAGTTGTATTCATTTAACAAATGTTTATTGAGAGCCTTCTATGAGCCAAGCACTGTTAGGTACTGGAGATGTAGTGACCATTGAATTTTTCTTTGAGAAATTTTATTTTTACCAAGCTCCCAAGAGCTAGAACTTTATGTCATTTGTAAAGTAAGTGATTTCAGGCAAATTTCATATAACACATCTATATATAAAAGTCACCCAGGCTGCAGTGCAGTGGTGTGATCTTGGCTCACTGTAACCTCCACCCCCTCCACTCCCCCATCCCACCTGCCAGCTCAAGTGATCCTCCCTCCCAAGTGACTGGGACCACAGGTGTACACCACCACACCCAGCCTTTTTTTTTTTTTTGTATTTTTAGTAGAAATTGGGTCTCACCATGTTGCCCAGGCTAGTCTCAGACACCTGAGCTCAAGTTATCCACCCACCTCAGCCTCCCAAAGTGCTAGGATTACAGGCATGAGACACTGTGCCCAGCTGAAATTTTTAAGATTATTGTAGTGGACCACCAATTTGGTGGCCCACACTGAACTATTTCTCTAAGTATTTATACCCTTGTGTAGTCTCCTACCCCTCTTGAATCTGAGCTGGCTGTGATCTGCTTTAATTAACAGGATATAGTAGAAGTGGTGTTGTGCCAATTCCAGGGGTAAGGCCAAGAAGAGCTGGCAGTTTCTGCTTTTGTGATTTTGAGATCCCTTAGCTACCATGAGCAAAGACCTGCTACTCTGCTGCAGAAATCATGTGGGGAGTCCACTCGGAAAGGGAGTGGCCCTAAGACTACAGGGAAAGGGAGAGAAGCTCAGACATTCCAGTGTCCCAAAGAACCCAGTCTCCAGCCAACCCAACTGAATACAGACACGTGAGTGAACACCAGCAAGACCAGCAGACCATCCAGCTAAGCCCAGTTCAGATTGTAGAATTGTGGGCAAATAGCCATTTGGTTGTTTTAAGCCACTAGTTTGGGGTTTGTTTTTTTTTTTAATACGAGCAACTGGTAACTTAAACATCTCATCAATTCTGAAGACAGGCAAGGAATATATGATCTTCCAAAGCAGTTTCAAGATACTTTAATAGAATACATGTTTAGACATTTAAAATCAAGCAGAGGCCAGGTGTGGTGGCTCACACCTGTAATCCTAGGCATTTTGGCAGGCCAACACCGGAGGATCATTTGAGCCCAGGAGTTCGAGATCGGCCTGTACAACACAGTGGGACCTCGCCTGTACAAAAAAAAAAAAAAAAAACCCTAGCCCATATCAAGTTCTTAGATAAGAATTACCAAGTCCATCTTCCCTAAAATAAACTATGAAATTAATGCAATCCCCCAAAATTACCAACAGGATATCCTTGGCATCTCAGGCAAGCTGATATTAAAGTTCATATAGGGAAATAAATAAGCCAAAGTAGCCAGGAACTTTATGGAAAAATAGTAATAACAAGTGGAGGAAGATAGTCCTAAGAAAAAATAAATCTATCATGATGCTATACAAGTTAAAGCAGCACGGTATGAGCATATGAAAAGAACAGGCTAGGAATAGATGTAAATATATATTCGATTTTATTAGATGAAAAATGTGGCCTCTCACATCAGTGGAGTGAAAGAGGTACTATTCAATAAATGGTGTCAGAACGGGTGGTTAACTCTCTGGAAAAAAATGAAAGGATCAGATGTCCCCCATAAACGACTACTCTACTCAGTAGGAAGAAAAAACCCCACAAAACAATAGCATTAGTTCAGTTCAGAAAATCCAGTTCAAGCCAATTATTCAAACAGTTTTTGGGAGGTAACACTGTCTCTATTGGAAGACTTGGTATTTTTCAGATTTCCCTGCTCTTTATCAAGATGGCATATGGGTGTAGGGAGAAGAAGAGGTGCTGGAGCCATCTACCCAGGTCCCTGTACTCTCTCTGGCCCTCTGGTCTCCATAGCAAAATGCCCCTGTCCACCTTGTCTCTGGGCACATCTGATGATAACGTCTGTGGCTGGTTTATTGAATTTGCTCTGGGCTTGTGTCCCCCACCGACCGCCTGGCTCATCTTAGCTCCCAGCGGCACTGCGTTACCCCTGAAGTTGGCTCCTCTTCAATGTCCAGACCGGTGAGCCACTCTGTAGCCCTCAAATACAGGATGTTTGGGTCACTCTCCATGGTGTCCGGGAGAGACTGCCGGCCACCTCGGTGGGCTCCTCCCACAATCCTCCACGTGGCATGTGGGGATCTCCAAATGCCTTCTGTGCAACAACAGAGCCGAGGCTGGTCCCAGGGGCTGAATGGTGTCCCTCCCTCTGATGGACACCAGCACAGCATGGACTTTCCTGTCCTGTCTCTTCAGGGTGAGTGCAGAGCCCGGAGACAGTGTGCTTCCTGGCTGTGTCCTCTCAGAGACCCTCCAGTCCAGTCTACTCCGGCCTTAGAGATGACTGTCCAGAGAGGGAGGGCAGGCTCTGGGTCACCCAGCTTCATCCTCTTCTTCTTGCGCAGTTCACCAGAGGCAGAAGGGATGAAGGTTCCCCCATCCCCTTCTCTCCTAGACTGCCCCTAGAGCTAGTCCACCAGGCCTGGCTCCTAATGTGTTAAATGGGGGTGAATGGAATTTAGAAAATCTCTTTTTCGGAAAACTATACATGGCTTTCAAGACTTGCCCTGAGACTCAGAGCTGTTTCACAATCCTTTGTTCCAGGCAGGGTCCAGGATCCCCTTCCAAATTACTGAGGGGCAGTGAGCCACGGTGCTAGGTACATGGCAGGAAGGTCAGGAAGGTCCCTTAACCAGGGAAATGAATATCGGTGAAGTTAATGTTTCCAAAACATTCTCCTTGTAACAGACACTATCTAAATTTGGAAAAGTGATACAATTTCAAGCAGCAGTTAACTAAAACGATTCCTTTTGCAATTTAGGTTAATATCGTAACTATGCCACTGGAGAGAAAAGACAATGAATTAGACATGTGGCACATACTTCTCTCAAAAACTGTATGACTCAGTTGTCTGGAAGTTGTTTTGTAACCTTCTTAAATTCACACATCACCAATTCAGAATTTATTATAATTATAATCCTGAACAGTCAGGACTGTTAACTTCCCACTATGAAAGAATGACTAGCTATGATGATTTATATTTCCCAAGAAATTAACAGCAAAAGTTCATATTTAACCTCATTAAGATAATAAATTGCTTTAAACAACTTTGGGAACTTTCTTAGATGCTGGTATTACCTGGTAATATTCACTATTCATTAACTGCTGGGAAATTTTAAAATGTTTGTTGATACTCTCTGTCGCTATGTGTCATTGAAAAAAAATAAGAAGAACCAGCGAGGTCGCTGTGGTGTAGTGGCGAGGGCGTCTGAGACTCTGGACGAGGCCTTTGCTGTGAACCACAGGGAGAAGGTGGAAGCAGAGCTTGCGGTCAGAAGGCCTCGCTCTAATCTACACGGTCTATGGACCATTGGGAAGGTGGCCAGGCACTTCCCTTCTCATCTCCACCTCTTTCTCATGAAATGGGCATGATAATAGCCCTTAATTCATGGATTGCCTTGAGGATTAAAAGAGATGATGCACGTGAAGCTTTTAGCATGATCATGGCATGTAGTAAGCACTCAATACATGGTAACTACTGGTATTATATTGCTATTACCTTCAGCAAATCAGTTGATAACATTATATACATAAACATTTATTTAAAGTATTTTTGTACAATTCCGGGCATAAAGTGGATTCTTTATATGCCTGTTTTTAAAATATGCTGTTTTAAACACTTCTACAATTCACGCTATTTATTAATGGCCTTTTACTCAATCTGGGACACTATTACAGTTGTGGCTTTACTCAATCTCTTCCTTTTCTTTGGGTAACCTTTTATGTTGAACTACCAAGAGTAGATGAATCGTGAGCTCATATAGCTGGAACAAATCTGACATTGTGGGTTTGTTCAAACAATTTTTTCAAATCAGATTTACAGAGGGATATAAATGAGAAAAGGAGTTTTGTGTTAGAAAAAAAATGGTTTCTGAGAAATCTGAGGCTCTGATCTGATGAGTGAAAGGAACCACAGGCTTATCTGCACATCACATATACCATTTGATGAGATCTCTGGAGAATGGAATACCTTCACAGACAACATTGGGGATAAATCTGATCACGGTCCCCTTTGTTGCCACATTTCACAGTTTCTCCCTTCTCTGTTTCCTCTCACTCTGACTCAAGGAGGGCCCTCAGCGCAGAGAAAATTAAGTCTAGTGTTTGCAGGAAGGCAAGACTGGGAGTGCTGGGGGTGGCAAGGCCACAGAGTCCACCACTCTGGCAACAAGCAGTGTTTATTTGTGTGTTTGAAAGTTTGTTCCCTTTGAATATGAAAGAAAAAGAAATGAGGAGTAATTTTAGTAGGAGGATTTCTAAAGAAGCAGTCATTTGTCAATCTGAAATTTTTTTTTAAAGGAAGAATTCTCAGGTTGGGCTTACAACAAAAATAAATTGCAGTAAGTGTTAAAACTTGCCAGTCAATTACAGGAATATCTTAGTGTTCCATCATAGTTTCTAAAACCAGACAAAATCATTTCTTGCAAGCAGCTAATTCCACAGAAGTTTCCAAACCCATGAGTTTCACTCTCAGGTTCCCTCTAGGAGCAGAAATGCAGGTTTGCTTGGGCTCCTAGCCTCTTCCTCAGCTCCCTCTTTTCCCTCTAATGGATCCCTAGATGCTACTGAGGGCTCCCGTAACTGATGGCAAATTGCTTGTGGGCAGGGTCTGTGCCTTGGTTTACAGGTGTACATCCACACAACTCTAAGCACAGTATTTAGATTCATTGAGTATCTGTGTAATAAAAGGTGTGGCTATGAAAAATAATTTTACATGGCTGGGAAAGATCCTGAGGCTCTGGGGCTGGGGTGTGTGGGACCTGGAGCATGGGTGGCCTACAACTTTGCTCATTTTTATTATTCTGCCAGTGTCATCCCCTCATTTCTACACTTCCTCAGGATCAGAGGCAGGCACACAGGGCATAGACAGATATGACAAGTCAGAGAGAATTCGAACACTTATTTTAACCTTTTCTTCATCAAATTTTTGTCAGAGAAGGAAATGAAGCAAGATACCAAGTTCAAGGCCTCCTCTGTTTTCCTTTTTCCTATCTGCTCTTCTGGTGGAGATGGCTCAAAAGAAAAACAGCTGGAACATGGAAAAAGCAATGTAATTAGCTGGTGCTGCAAAGGGCAGTGATGCGTGGATGAAGGGGTTGCTGGGGTGACCCAGCCAGCAAGGACCCTGAGGGGGCAGGTAACCAGAAGCTGCCTTGTGGAGGAACTAAACCTCCAGAAGGATTTTTTTTTTTTTCTTTTTTAGAATGAAATGGGCTGGGCGTGGCAGCTCACGCCTGTAATCCCAGCACTTTGGGAGGCCAGGGTGAGAGGATCACCTGAGGTCAGGAGTTCAAGACCAGCCTGGCCAACATAGCAAAACCTCATCTGTATTAAAAATACAAATATTAGCCAGGCGTGGTAGCATGCACCTGTAATCCCAGCTACTCGGGAGGTTGAGGCACGAGAATCTCTTGAACCCGGGAAATGGAGGATGCAGTGAGCTGAGATCGCTCCACTACACTCCAGGATGGGTGACAGAGACTCAAAAAAAAAAAGAAAAAAAAGAAAAGAAGAATTAAATGCTCAAGTCTCAGGTATTTATGGACTGGTGAAGAGTTGCATAGAGGGTGGCATTCCCATCGAGGTGGCATCAGGGGCATAACTGGACAAAAGAACTCTACTGCCATCATTGTAGAAGATGTGGGTCACAAAGCCACATGAATGGGCATCAAGGGAGGTCTTAAAATCTGCAACTCAGTATAAGCCCAAAGGCATTGGAGCCATTCTCTGAGTAAGGCTAGTTAAGGTGATGATACAAATGCCCAGTCTTTTACACAGGCACAGGAGTCAGCTGGAGCAGAAGGCCTGCAGGGAGAAGTCGAGTTTTCTTCTCTAGCTATCCCAGGCCACCCAGAAGTCAGAGGATGTGACCAAAGGAAAAGGTGATCAGAAGGCAACCATACCTGCTAGCACTGTGATGTCACTGAGGGATGTCAATGCCATCCTCTGCTCTTATGTCCTGCAGGGGTATGGGAATTAGACCTACTTCTAGTAGCCTGGAGACCCTGGAGTCCTAATTCAGGTCAGTTTCCCAGTGATCTGTCCTCAGGTTTTTACCTCTCCCCTCCCCACACTCACCTTCTAAGTTCAATTAACTAATGTAAATACCACAATCCATTAATGTGTGAGACTGTGATCCAGTGAAACTGACAAGTTAGAAATTTGCAATATGAACTCATTCATTCAACTAATATTAGTGGGGATCCCATGGGCAGAGTACAAGCAATGTAGAGACACAGCAATGCATTACAAGGGATTCTTCACCCCTGAAGCTTCAAATGAATATAACATTACTTTTCTCAAATCCTTTCATATAAAATCCCCAAGAACCCCCTTCAGTGGTTCTCTAGAGAGATATTGTTTTCTTCAGTTTTGTAAACAGAGGCTTTCATAATATAATCTATTTGCAAAACAAATGGTCAGAGGGGAGAAAAAAAAAACCCCAAAGAAACCAAAACTAGAATTATCAGCCAAAAACAGAGAATAGAAGTCTTACCTGAAATATACTATGATAGGCCAGGTGCAGTGGCTCATTCCTGTAATCCCAGCACTTTGGGAAGCTGAGGCGGGAGGATGGCTTGAGCGCAGGAATTCAAGACCAGCCGGGGCAATATGGCGAGACCACATCTCTAAAAAAAAAATAAACTAGCCAGGCACGGTGGCACGCGCCTGTGTTGAAACCCTGAGAAAGCTTCTGAAACCCTGAAAAACCTGAAACCCTGAAAAACTGAAACCCTGAGAAAGGTTCTAGGGGATGATTTGTCTCCTAATTCTCAATGATATGAAGAGTGAAAGATAGTGAGTAGGTCATTCATGTTAACTTGTATTTGTGAGACAGTCCTACAATGATTTTAAAACCAAATTTATTTTCCCTTAATTACCATATGCACTTAATTTAAAAAAGCAAATCTATAAGGTTTCTATCAAAAGTTATCAGTCCCTGGCCCACTTTCCCCACCTAAGTTCATCCATGGAGTTAATACTTCCCACTTTGTCAGCTCTTTATTCTGCTACACTAAATAATATCCATATTGTATGATCTTGAATCAGCTTTTTAGACATTATCCACTGACTTCCAGTTGTGGTGGATGAAGATTTCACTCCCCAACACTGCCATGTCAAAGCTGGTGTTCAGACAGTCACACTGTTACAACCATATGGATTGCACTGGTTGGCACAGAAGCCTCCTCAGTATCCCTGCCACTCTGGCTGCTCCAGCTCCATGTCCTCGGACACACTACACTGCCCGAGGACCCAGCAGCTATAAGGGTCTCCACACCCCATCTTAGTGCTCTAACCAATGTCCATCTGACCGTTCAGTGCCCATGCTGTACTAATTGCTAATTCCCATCCTTTAGCCTCCCAGTGTAACTGCTCCAATTTTTTTTTTTTCTGAATTCAGATTCAGGGTTTTTATTATTATGGCTATATAAATATTGTTCACTGGAGAACTAATTTGTAACCCTGATTACATTTCTTTTTTTGTATAGCTTTCCGCCTTTACTGTAGTGAATAATTGCCTGATTTTTTGTTTCTTTGAACATCTTAATCATATTACAAAATATCTCCTTTATGCAATTTTCTTTTTCTTTTTTTTCTTTTTCTTTTTTTTTTTTTTTTTTGAGACGGAGTCTTGCTCTGTCGCCCAGGCTGGAGTGCAGTGGCCAGATCTCAGCTCACTGCAAGCTCCGCCTCCCGGGTTCACGCCATTCTCCTGCCTCAGCCTCCGGAGTAGCTGGGACTACAGGCGCCCGCCACCTCGTCCGGCTAGTTTTTTGTATTTTTTAGTAGAGACGGGGTTTCACCGTGTTAGCCAGGATGGTCTCGATCTCCTGACCTCGTGATCCGCCCGTCTCGGCCTCCCAAAGTGCTGGGATTACAGGCGTGAGCCACCGCGCCCAGCCTATACAATTTTCTTCATAGTTAACATTATCACTGGTGTTGTCACTTTTATTTTTTTCTGAAAATATCTCTTTTAGAGTCCTACATAGTCTTTTCTTTTTTTCTTTTTCTTTTTTTAAGACGGAGTTTCGCTCTTGTTGTCCAGGCTGGAGTGCGATGGCGCAATCTTGGCTCTCTGCAACCTCTGCCTCCTGGGTTCAAGCAATTCTCCAGTCTCAGCCTCTGGAGTAGCTGGAATTACAGGCATGTGCCACCACGCCTGGCTAATTTTGTATTTTTAGTTTTTGGTCAGGCTGGTGTCAAACTCCCAACCTCAGGTGATCTGCCCATCTCAGCCTCCCAAAGTGCTGGAATTACAGGCGTTTAAGCCACCGCACTCGGCCTACATCGTCTTATTCCAACCTGGTCTGCCTATTCTCCAAATCTGCTGATTAGTTAGTAGCCTGTAGACTTGAGTGTGCTGTGTTTTGGGAGCCTTAGTTTCCCAGATCCCATGGCTGCTTCTTTTTTGGCTTACCCTTTGTAATAGAGCACAGCCCCTGGTAGAACCCCCAAACGGGATGCCTTGAAGGTAATTTTTTTTTGATGCTTTGCATATCTGAGAATATCTTTTAGCTAATCATGCACTTGATTATTAGTTTGTGTATAAAATCTTAGGTTGTAAATCGTTTATGCTGAGAATATTGCTCCAGATGCTTCTAGATTTTAGGATTGTTGTTTAGTAATCTGATACCATTCCAATTCCTCTTGGTATTCCTCAGGTCTGGGAATGTTTCTTGTATTATTTCTGTTTCTTTACTCTCTTTTTACCATCTCACTCACCCTTTTAAAGTGTATTGTTCAATGGTTTTCAGTATATTCAACAAGCAGTCATGAATCACCATAATCAATTTAGAGGATTTTCATCACCCTCAAAAGACATCCCAGGCCAGGCACAGTGACTCACGCCTATAATCCAGCACTTTGGGAGGCAGAGGTGGGTGGATCGCTTAAGCTTACAAGTTTGAGACCAGCAACATAGCAAAACTTCATCTCTACAAAAAGATACAAAAATTAGCTAGGCATGATGGTGCGTGCCTGTAGTCCCAGCTACTTGGGAGGCTAAGGTGGGAGGATGGCTTGAGCCGGGGAAGCAGAGGTTGCAGTAAGCCAAGATAGCACCACTGTACTACAGCTTGGGCAACACAGCAAGACCTTGTCTCAGGAAAAAAAAAAAAAAAATCCCATACCCATTAGCAGTCACGTCCTATTCCTTCCACCCTCTCCATCTTTCCAGCCTTAGGCAACAACAGATCTAGTTTTTGTTTCTGTATATTTGCCTGTTCTGGACGGTTCATTGAAATGGAGTCTACAAAAGACAGCAGTCTTTTGTGAGAGGATTCTTTCACTTGGCATGTTTTAAGGTTCATCTACACTGTGGCATTTACCAGTACCTCATTTCTTCTTATTGCCAAATAATATTCTATTGAGTGGATAGTCACATTTTATTTATCCATTCATCAGTTGATAAACGTTCAACCTGCTGCTACAAACATTTGTGTGTAAGTTATTGTGTGAGCATGTTTTCAATTCTCTTAGGTTTAGAACTTGGAGTAAAATTGCTGGGCCATATGGTAACTGCATGATCTCTTTGATAATTTTGACTCTGCTGCTTTTTCTGCATGCTCTCTCTGGAATGGGTATCAGTTAGACTTTGAACTTTATGAACTTCTTATCTTTATTCTTACTTTTCTAATTTGCCATTTCTTAATCTTTGTGTTTTAGTTTTGGGAAAATTTCATTTCCTCTCCCAGCCCTCCCACTGAATTTTTATTTCAACTTTCATATTTTTAATTTTCAAAAACTTTTTCTTATTTACTGATCATTATTTAATAGCATTCTGGTTTTCTAAACAATGTATGATTTTCTCTTCTTTCTGGGAGTACAGTCATCATTCTGGGATTTTGCTTTGTATGTATCTATTTTCTTTGAGTTCCTTTATTCTCTTTGGTTTTTGTTTTAATTCACTTAGTTAACCACTATGCATCCAGGGCCCATCATGTGCCAGCAATTATTCCAGGTGGATGGAACAAAGATTCCTGCCATTAAGGGACTCACAGTTTCTTGGTCTGTCTTTGATGCTGGAGACTCTCCTCAAATATTTGGTGAATCCATTTTGTGCATTTTTAAAATATAAAACTTACATAAAATAAAGTACAGAAATTTTAAGTGTACACTTCAATAAAATTTTACATATGTATACAGCCATGTGAGCACCACTCAGATCAAGATAGAGAACGTTTGGCTGACCCAAAAATGTTTCCCATGCCATTCCTAGTTAGTATCTCCCGTCTCCCCAGAGGGAACCACCATGGCTTAGTTTTGCCCATTCTATGATTCCATACACAGTATGTATTCTCTTGTGCCTGACTTTGCTTCTTTTATTCACTATAGTATCTTTGATATTGATCCACATTGTTATAACAGTAATTTGTTCTTCTTTATTCCTATATTTCTTCCCTGATTATTTGCCTAAAACATTTCAAGACTGCTCAAATGGCACCTCTTCTACAAAGACTTCCATGACTTCTCCCCTAAGTTCCACACATACATATATCATACCATTTGCTGCATGGCATTATCATTGTTTGCACACTCATCCTCTTCACTGGAATATAAGCTTCCTGAAGACAACACTTGCCCTGAGTGTTTTCATTTCCTTTATCAAAAGAAGGAATAACAGTGATCATAGAGTACTCATATATGCCAATTATTAGTCTAAGGCCTTCACATTATGAACTCATTTACTTCTCAGAATAACACTATGAGGTAGGCATAATTATTATCTCCATTTTGCATATGAGAAAACTGCAGCACAGACAGGTTATGTAACTTGCCCAGTGTCACTGAACTAATAATGGTAGAACTGAAATCTGAAAGCAGATGATCTGGCTCAGAGTCTATGCTCTTTAAGATCTCTGACTTTTGATCATAGACAGGTTAAGTAACTTGTCCAATGTCACTGAACTAATAATGGTAGAACTGAAATCTGAACCCAGATGATCTGGCTCAGAGGCTGTGCTCTTAAGATCTCTGACTTTTGATCTGAGCAGGTGTCCAACTGTATGTGTTGAACAGATGAATAAATGAACGAAGGTGGATAGGGAAGATAGGTGTTCAATAGAAATCAAACAAATTCAGTCTTTTCTAAAAAAAGTACATCTTATAAAATCATACTGTTTGAAGCAAATAAAAAATTTGATTTTATTCACTTTGTCTTCTACAGAGCCCAAGCCATAAAGGGCCAGAGAAAGAGGTCTAGGATAAGATTTTCTATGGGCTTGTGTTATGGACTCAATGTTTGTGTCCCCCCAAAATCCATATGTTGAAGCCTTAACTCCCATGTGCCTGTAGCTGTATTTGGAGATGGGGCCTCTAAGGAAATAATTAAGGTTAAATGAGGCCATAAGGGTGGGGCTCTGATCTGATAGAATTAGTGTCCTTATAAGAAGAGACACCAGAGCTTGTACTCTGGCTCTCTCCATATGCATACACCGAGGAAAGGCCATGTGAGGACATAGTAAGGAGGTGGTCATCTACAAGCCAGGAAGAGAGCCCTCACCAGAAACTGCATTTGCCAGCACCTTCTCATGAACTTCTAGCCTCCAGAACTGTGAGAAATAAGTATCTGTTGTTTAAGCCACCCAGCCTGTGGTATTCTGTCATAGTAGCCTAAATAAACTAATGTAGATTTTGGTACCAGTTTTCAGAAACCAGCTTTGACAGTGTTCTCTATTCTTTGGGACTAGATTTAACCTTCTTGTGTTCTTCTTCTTCTTATTTTGAGACAGGGTCTCACTCTGTCACCCAGGCTGGAGTACAGTGGTGCCATCTTGGCTTACTGCACCTTCTGCCTCCTGGGCTCAAGTGAGCCTCTCATTTCAGCCTCCTGGGCGGCTGGGACTATAGGTGTGTGCCATCATACCCTGCTAATTTTTGTATTTTTTGTAGAAATGGAGTTTCACTATGTTGCCCAGTTGGGCTCAAGTAATCTGCCCACCTCAGGCTCTGAGAGTGCTAGGATTACAGGAATAAGGCCACCGCACCTGGCTATTTCTTTTCTGAAAGAGAATTTTAAGACCCTATTCAATCCAGGCTTCTTTTTATCATAGATCAAAATCTGATTTTCAATTTTCTCCTTCAACCTTTCCAGTTCCCTAAAACTACAGACTTTCTTGCTTTTAATCCTCTTAGCTTACTAGTTCTTGGCCTATGCAGAAATGCAACTTCTCCTCTTACACAGTATACTTATTCAATATTATTACTGCTACTGTTCATGCTTTTCTTAGTCAATAATGCTAATATGTACTGTCTTTCCCAGTGGTATTTCTATTTTAAACTCTGCTATAACTGTGGAGTAAAACTTTGGGCTCTCAAGAGGATTTCAAATCTCAGCTGTCTGCCTGGGGACTTTAAAATATAACCATTTTTTAAAAAATTATAAAAATTTCCAACACAAAGTAGAATACATTCATTACACAGATTCAACATACAGGATTTTTGTCACATTTCCTTAATTGATTCCTTTTCTTGTTTCTCTGCTGAATATTTCAGAGCAAATCTATCACATCATTTAAAAACTCTATGTAGCACAATATACCTCACTTAAAAGGGAGGAGGGACCATGTTCTTACATAATCAAAATGCAATTAGCTCATATAATAGAATTAACAATAATTCTTTTGTTTGGGGACCTCTGAAGTGAAACAAATCATACAGAATTTTAATACCATAAAAACGTTAGCACTGTAAGAATAGCAACATATTATGCAGTTTTAAACTGCAGTCTAGTATGTTCAGAAACGCAGGGTGCTGACCCACCCTCCAACTGAAGCTGAGCTCAGGAATGCCTAAGACAACTCACAAAAATATACAGCATCAAGATCAGTCTTTGTACATTATTTTAATGAAAAGCACGTGGCTGTGTACAAATATACAGATCTCAAATTGTAACACTGAAACACAAAATGCAGTAAAGTGGCTTTGTAAGTTTTCTTCGCCGAGACAGACCTTCTGGTGACTTCTGGTGAATCTAGACATTTATGATTATTAACATATAATAAGCAAGAGAAATACAGATTTTCCAACCTCATGATCAGTAAATTCATTTGAAAAATGAATGAAGGTATCAGAGTCATCAAAAGGGGAAACGGTAAGTTCGATGGCCCTGCCTACACTGTATAATGTAAGACACATAATAAGAGCTATAAGAAACTACAGTTAAATGTTAGAAATAAAGGCAATATCGCTTTCTCAGACTTCTCCCAGTGATTATATGCCTGATATATAAACATCTTCAAATGTAAAATAGTTCAATAATACAATACTTTGCCAGTGTATTAATCTGATATATATTTTGAACTGGAATGATCTATAAAGAAAGAAATAAGAAACCCTAAAAAGAAATCATTAGTTCCAAGTCAAATTATGTTAATGGTCTATAGAAAAAAGTGTGGGCAGGAAACATTGGCTACATGCCAATTTTTATTTCAAAGAGTAATGTTGCACAAATAATAGTCATCATTGTCTTACACAACAAAAAGTCCTAAAATTAATCTCACAAACCTAAATGAGCTGAACATGGAGTAACAAAGTCAAAGCCAGTATTATCATCTGCACATTAACTTGACAAATCACACTACATCTTTAAAAAAAAAAATGCTGCATCTGCTGCTGTGCAGAACTGATCACTACTTTTCAGCATGTAAATGAAAAATCATTATACAGCTCTCTCTCTCTCTTTTTTTTTTTCCTGGAAAGATGTATACCAGGGAAACACAACAGAATTTGTTACTTGTTAAATCCCACAAAAGCTACAAGGGAGCTGAGAGTTGATAGCACTTAAGGACAGTAAAAGGCTGCACTTTTAATATTTTTAATACCCACTGATGGGCTTTGTGTCAATATTTTTTAAAATGCTTTTTATTTACAATAGATAAAACAGCAAGGAAATACAATATTATATCATATCCCCGCACAGAGACACTGTATTTGTATAAATGAATCACTAGTAAAAGAGTTATTTCTTGTTTCAAATGAAGTCTTATCTAGGTATTAATTAGGCTGTAATCTAAATGTTGATGGCGCCTATTTTCAACTCCCAAAATAAACAGAAAGAGCTCATGTATCAAGATTAATTTTCTTTGGCCGCAATGGATACCATTTTCTCTGGGGGCAGTCTTTAGTTTGCTTTCTTTTCAGTACCACGTCAGAGGTTTTCCTGGAAGCAGTCTCTGTTGGTGTGGTTTCTATCTGTGTTATAAAATTCTCAGGTTTAGCATCTGGTTTCCTATAACAACCGGAAAAGACTTCTTGGTGAATCCTCTGGAGGTGGATAACAGGCTGCATCCTGAGAACTTGGGAAAATCCCTCTCCTTGTTCAATTAATGCAGGCAAGGACTTCAAACAAACAAACAAACAGTTATATTCAACATTAATCTCAGGCTGAAACACAGACAAAGATGGACACAATACTCTAATTTTTTTTTTTTTTTTTTTTTTTTTGAGAAGTCTTGCTTTGTTGCCCAGGCTGGAGGGCAGTGGTGTGATCTCAGCTCACTGCAATCTCCACCTCCCAGGTTCATGCGATTCACCTGCCTCAGCCTCCCAAGTAGTTGGGACTACAGGTGCGCACCACCACACTTGGCTAATTTTTGTATTTTTAGTAGATGTGGACTTTCACCATATTGGCCAGGCTGGTCTTGAACTCCTGACCTCAGGTGTTCTGACTGTCTTGGCCTCCCAAAGTGCTTGGATTACAGGCATAAGCCACTGTGCCCTTGCCGAACTAGGCTTTAAATGCTGGATCGTAGGTTACTTATGTGGGCAACCTGCTTAGCCTTTCTGTGCCTCAGCTTCCTCATCTACAGAAGAAATAGCAGTATCTGTCTCACAGGATGTAAGGATTACACGAGGCAATACATGTAAAGCAGTTGGATGGAGCCCATACCAATTATTCAATACATTTTAGCTGGTATTATTATCCAAAACTGTTCAGTGAACTGCTAACACCCAGAACACAAAAATATAATCAACCTTTAAAGAAGTCAGGAATATTACCTGGCACATAGTAGGCACCTGATAAATGGTAGCTATTCGGAGTGTTACTGTTGCTTAATACATTCATTAAAGATTTAAAAGACCGCTGAGAATCCCTGTTACAGCAGATTAAAAAACATGAATGTTGAATGCAAATACCTAGCCATACATTTTGTTCATTTTATAATTTTTTAGCACATAGCTTTTACCTTCATGGCTTCATTGATCTCCTTTGCTACTGCTTCCCCTCTGCATTTCAAATTTTCCATATGAGGGGCTGCAAAAAAATTGTCAAACAGTATTTTAGGTTTTTATCTAATAGCAAATCATGAAAGGCATATAGATGCTATCTGGACAAAAATCTGCTAGGATGATTCACCTCAGCTTAATCTTTCTTACAGTGAGACCATTATAATAATAGAGTAAAACTAAAAGTTATAAGCGTAAGATGGTAGACAAAATTCTATTGTGAGTAGTCATAACACTGTGTGCCCCTAAAAGAGAGTTCAATATTCATTCTATACATTACCTACCACTATGTTTAACATCTTTGAGCACTATCATCACATTTTTAAATAAATATAACCTAATACTTTTTATATTACTCTGAATTTTATAAAAGTAACATATATTTGATCTTAGAATATACAATCACACTGCATTGAGATCATGCCTAGATGGAATTAATCTGGAACAGATTATCAGTAATATTACTTTCTCTTTCCTTACTTCCTAATACATATTTTCTTCTTCCAATCTTTGTTATAAATGTTTATAGTTATTCCATAAGAGAACTGCATATTCAATGATACAGAAGGATAAAAATGTTATTAAAACTCCAAACAAAACCGAAAATAAGAAAAAATCATTCCATTATGAAATGATCTATGAATTAGTTTTTAGAAGAGTAGTTCTCATTAGAAATTTATTTGAGTCAAAGTAAGTATATAACTACGTCAGGAGGGTCACAGTTACGGGCTAGAAGAGAATGGTCAATAAGCCAGGCAAAATATTTCTTTCATAACTGCTCTTTTTCTTTTCTGACTTGTCTTAGGTTCATCTTTAAAAAGTGAGAACACATTCAGAGAAATGGAAATGAACCACAAAAACAGCTTACTGAAAGAGGGCACTCAAAGGAGACAGACAATGGAAACAGGATAATCTCAGAAAAGGATTTTTTTTTTTTTGGTATCAGAAATTTCCTTGGCCATTTGGTGAAACCTATGAACACCTTCTCAGAAAAATTTTTTAATATGTTTTTTAAATTGAGGTATAATTTATATACAGTGAAATGTATAGACAGTAAGTTCAGCATTCAATTGACAAGTGTATACCAAGACACAGGACATTTTCATCACCCCAGAAAGTTCTCTTGTGCCCCATTCCCCATCAATTTTCTCCATAAGAAGCAACCATTTATCTGATTTTAATCACTATATATATTAGTTTTGCTTATTCTAAAATTTCAGAATGTTTTAAAATAAAATTTAAAATGTAAGTAGAAAATTGTGATAGGTAATACATGTGCTTCTTTATTGATAATTTAAATAAAATTGATGGCATAATGATTACCATAATATAAAAACAATGAGTGTAAACAGTGTGAGGTATCTACAACAACAGAAAATGAAAATATCTGTGGCTTTAAGTAACAGAAAGAAAGTTAGTGATACTGATAACATCACCACTATTACCTTCATTCAAAATGGAAGGAAATGCTAAATTTCAGTTTGAGGCTAGTAAAAATAAAAATGTACTTTTTTTCCTATACAAGTTCACAGGAGGGTCCTAAGGACCCTTGCCTTGGAATATCATAATTTCTATTATTTACGATTTGAGGAGATTCTCCAAAAGTACGCAGGGGCATAACAATTGTTAAATTTTCTCTGTGGTATGGCAAATAAATAATTCATCCTTTGGTTCTCCTGTGGCAATATGGATTCTAGCCAGGCCCACACTTACTCTCTCTTCAAGCTTGCACACTTGTGTAGGAGCTATCCATTCAACGAACATTTATGATATATCTTCCATGGGCTAGGCTTATGATATGGTTTGGATCTGTGTCCCCACCCAATCTCATGTCGAATCGTAATCCCAATGTTAGAGGTGGGGCCTGGTGGGAGGTGACTGGATCACGGGGAGATCTCCCCCTTGGTACTGTGTTATGATAGTGAGTGAGTTCTCGTGAGAGCTGGTTGTTTAAAAGTGTGTGGCACCTCACCCCCAAAGCAGCTTCCTCCTGTTCCATCCATGTGAGGTGCTAGCTCTGCCTTTGCCTTCTGCCATGACTATAAGTTTCCTGAGGCCTCCCAAGAAGCTAAGCAGATGCCAGCATCACGCTTCCTGTACAGCCTGCAGAACTGTGAGCCAATTAAACCTCTTTTCTTTATAAATTATTCAGTCTCTGATATTTCTTTACAGCAGTGTGAGAACAGACTAATACAGCTGAGCAGTAGGTACTTATAATAAGTAAAAATGGTCCCTGCCCCTCAAGGAACATTCAGTTTAGAAGAGAGAAACACACAGGAAGTTCTTCAAAATTAGCTCAAACTTTTCCTGGGTAGTCTCATGTTTCCATGATCTCAGTTAACACATACCTCACTTCCTGCCTGTATGGACCCTGCCTTGCTACAGGCTCCCACTGGGTCCTGCACAGTTCTAGTACAATGCCTGGAAGACATCATTGCACTAATTTGTTTAGAATAAATTTCTCAACCCTATCAGACCCAACCCAACACCGCCCCCCACTTCAGAACATATTTTGTAAAGATCCCGTTACTATTCTAAAGCAAAATTCATAGGTAATATTTCTACACATATAAATAGAAATAAAGGAAGAAATAATATTCATCAAAATATGTACTTAATATGTTTAAATCTGCTCAGACCCAATTATACCAGAAAACATAATGAAGTACTCTCAGACTTGGGCCTACTTATAGTGAGTAAGCTTGGACTTAAGAAAATTTACATTTGAAGTCATTCTATACAGAAAACAGAAGATCAGAAGTATGGATGGAACTTGAATAAAACTTAATGTTACATAAGAAATAACAGATTAGATTTATTTGAATATAAGAGGAAGAAAAACTGAAACAAAGATAACATAAAGACAAAGTACTGACTGTTGAAATGGTGAAAATTAGGATGTACATTATTTCTACAAATGAGATGGCCTTATTAAAAGTGCAGTGTCAAAATTATTCTCTGTAACATGAAAAAGTGCAAGATTAAAGTCTAACAGAAAACATATCTCCTGCTTCAAAATTCCCATAATTTAGACTATAGCCAACATACACATTAACTTAAAAAGACTTCAGAGATCATACTGTCAAAAGGCGACGAGAAATAGAGGATGGATTAGGCAAAAATATTAATATAAGAAACTATAGAGATGATACGTGGCTGACTTCTGTAGTTAATCTGAGTAAGACTCAAGACAGGCAATTCAAAACTATAATTAGAATACTTTAAACATTTTAAATCTTCACATAATTTCTTATCATTGTGGTACAAAAATATAATTTTTAATATTTAGTTTGACAATAGCAAGTATACCTAAACCACTTTTGCTTTAAAAAAAATGAGATCCCGGCCGGGCGCGGTGGCTCAACCCTGTAATCCCAGCGCTTTGGGAGGCCGAGGCGGGTGGATCACGAGGTCAGGAGATCGAGACCATCCTGGCTAACATGGTGAAACCCCGTCTCTACTAAAAAAATACAAAAAAAAACTAGCCGGGCGTGGTGGCGGGCGCCTGTAGTCCCAGCTACTCGGAGGCTGAGGCAGGAGAATGGCGTAAACCCGGGAGGCGGAGCTTGCAGTGAGCCGAGATCGCGCCACTGCACTCCAGCCTGGGTGACACAGCGAGACTCCGTCTCAAAAAAAAAAAAAAAAAAAAAATGAGATCCCCGTATTTTGTGTGCTTCTGTTAATTCAGTAACATCTGGTTCTAGTCCTAAGAAAAGGAATCTCAAACTTTGTTACATATTTTCCATCAGCTTTGCTGCTTTTGCAATAACTAAATACTGCATTTAATTAAAATCCCTTTTAATTAAAATTGTCAGAAATGCTCTAAGTAATTCAATGTCATTAGGAAAAAAGAGGTATGAAAGTCTCAATTGAATCTAAAACATTTACTAATTAAATGCAACTCTAGCTGCAAAGATTTTTGTTTAACTTTGTGGGGTTTTTTTTCTTCTTTTTTTTTGAGACAGAGTCTCCCTCTGTTGCCAGCAGGGCGTGTAGTGGTGCGATCTCAGCTCATTGCAACCTCCGCCTCCCGGGTTCAAGCGATTCTCCTGCCTCAGCCTCCCGAGCACGCCTGGCTAATTTTTGTATTTTTAGAAGAGACAGGGTTTCACCACGTTAGCCAGAATGATCTCGATCTCTTGACCTCGTGATCCGCCCACCTCGGACTACCAAAGTGCTGGGATTACAGGCGTGAACCACAGCATCTGGCCTATTTGTTTTTTTTTTTTAAGCTCAATTTTCCCTTCCTCCACATGTTCATTAACAGGTTCCATGTCTACTTCAAATTCATGTGTCTCTTACTCTTAAATACCTTGTATATACAATCTTTAAATATAATCACCCTATCTTAAAAATAGCATGCATAGGAGTGACAGCATCAAAAATGGTGGCATAGGAGATTCCAAAGGCCTATCCCTCCACAGAAAAAAGCTGGCAAAATGTGTCACAATCAACTTTATCAAAAATCTGGAAAACAGTCGAGGGTTTTCACCAATCAAGAGAATGTTTAATCAAGGCAAGAGCAAGTGAAATCTGATAGGAGAACTTGGTGTATTTTAATTTACCCTTGCCCCATTCCCTTCTCCCTGGCTCGGTGGCAGTAATTCCCAGAGTGGGTTACTGGTGCTGGAGATAACAGAGTAGACTCTGCTCTCAAAGAATTGTTTTGTTTTGACCTGGTGAGTGGCTCTCTGAAGGACTAATGTAAAAGGCTTGCCTTTATTTCACCTGATTCGGAACTCTCTCAGGGTGGAAAAGTAGCTACTTGGAGGTTACCTGTTAAAAACATTGAAAGGTAATGAACCAGCAGATGCAGCATGGAGCACAGGAAATCAGTTGGGGCAAACAAACTGCTTGCTGAAAAGCTCCAAACAAACAGGATGGGAAGGCAAAGGCAGTTATGAACTGCCTGGCTGAGAGCTGAAGGCATATCCCAACATATACCTACAGAGTTTAATGTTTTGTTTTGCTCCAGGCATTTAAGGAAATCTCTGACAAATCACTAGCTGACTACTAAGCTAATGGAATGGAGACTTCAGTGACTACAAACAACAAAAAACATAGTATTTCCAAAAAAGGTTTAGAAAAGTCACTAAACAACAACTGACAACAAGCAGCAACGACAAATCCTGGGAAGATGGAATAATCTCATTTCTAGAGTTACCATATTCAAATATTTAAAATGTCTAGTTTTCAACAAAAAATTATGAGGCATGCAAAAATACAAGAAAGTATGGTCCATTCACAGGAAAAAAAGGAAATGAACAAACTGTCACTGAGGAGGTTCAGACACTGGACTGACTAGATAGACAAAGACTTTCCATCAACTATCTTAAATATGCTCAAAGAACTAAGAAATCCTAAATAATGATGTGTCTCACCAAACAGAGAATACCAATGGCAGACAGAAATTATAAAAAGGAACCAAAAAATTCTGGAGCTAAAAAGAATAATAACTGAAATGAAAAACTCAGAGGGGAGATGGGGAATGTTCAACAACAGATCTGGGCAGGCAGAAGAATCATGGAACTTGAAGGTAGGCCAAATGAAGTCTAAGAGATCTGTGGACACCATCAAGCCCATCAACACATGCATAATAAGGCCGAGTACCATAGCTCATGCCTGTAATCCCAGCACTTTGGAAGGTCAAGGCGGCCGGATCACGTGAGGTCAGGAGTTCGAGACCAGCCTGGCCATCGTGAAACCCTGTCTCTACTAAAAATACAAAAAATTGCTGGGCGTGGTGGTGCATGCCTGTAGTCCCAGCTACTCTGGAAGCTGAGGCAGGAGAACTGCTTGAGCCCGGGAGGCCAAGGTTGCAGTGAGCCAAGATTACGCCACCGCACTCCAGCCTGGACAACAGAGTGAGACTTCATCTCAAAACAAACAAACAATATATACATATATGCATATGCATAACAAGAGTTTCAGAAGGGGAAAAGAAGAGACGGGGCAGAAAAAATATTTGAAGAGATAATGGCCAGTAACTTCCCAAATTTGATAATATATGCATTTACACACCCAAGAAGCTCAACAAACTTCAAGCAGAAAAACTCAAGGAGTGCCACATCAAGACATATAATAATCAAACTGCTGAAAGCCAAAGACAGAATCCTGAAAGCAACAACAGAGAAGTGATTCATTACATATAAGACATCCTCAATTAGATTAACAGTCAATGTCTCATCAGAAACTATGAAGAACAGAGCAGCAGGAGGATATGGTTAAAGTCCTAAATCTGTCCACGAAGAATTCACTATCTGCCAAAAATATCCTTCAAAAATGAAGGTGAAATTAAGACATTTCCAGATAAAAATTGAAGGAATTGTCTAGGCATGATGGCTCATGCCTGTAATCCCAGCACTTTGAGAGGCTGAGGTGGGCAGATCACTTGAGCCCAGGAGTTCCAGATCAACCTGGGCAACATAGCGAAACCCCATGTCTACCAAAAATACAAAAAAATCAGCTGGGCATGGTGGCGCATGCCTGTAGTCCCAGCTACTCAGGAGACTGAGGTGGGTGGATCACCTGAGCCCAGGGAGGTTGAGGCTGCAGTGAGCTATGATGGCGCCATTGAGTTCTAGCCTGGGTGACAGAGAAAGACCCCGTCTCAAACAAACAAACAAACAAACAAAACAAAACAAAAAACTTAAGGGAGTTCATAATTAGTACACCTGGACTACAAAAGTGCTAACAGTGTGTCAGGCTGAAATCAAAGGATGCTAGACAGCACCTTGAACCCACACAAAGAAATAAAGAATACCAATAAAGGTAACTACATAGGTAAATATAAAAGTTAGCATTACTGTATTTTTGGCTTGTGACTTCTCCTTTTTTTCTACATAATTTAAAAGACAAATGCATAAAACAACAATTATAAATCTACATTCATGGATATACAATGTATAAAGATGAAATTTGTGACAATGACAACATAAAGTGGGAGAAACAGAGCTGTATAGAAGCAGAAGTTCTATACAGTATTAAAACTAAAGTGGTACTAATTCAAACTACGTTGTTATAAATTTCAGATGCAAATTGTAATCCCCAAGGAAACCACTAAAAAAACCCTAAGAATATACAGAAAATAACAAAAGTGGCACACTTCAAAAAGCTCGATTAAACAAAATAGAAGACAGTAATGGAGGAATTATGGAAGTAAAAAAAGTACAGAAAACAAATACCAAAATGGCAAAAGTCCTTCCTTATCAGTAAGTGTAAATGGATTAAACTTTCCAATTAAAGACCAAAGTTGGCAAATGGATACGAAAGACATGATTCCAACTATATTCTGTCTATAACTCACTTTAGATCCAAAGACAAACACAGGGTGAAAATGAAAAAATAAACTAAGATGCTCCATGCCAAAGGTAACCAACATCACACAAAACAGGCTGTAAGTAAAAAACTGTTACAAGAGACAATATACTGATGAAAGGGCCAATCCATCTAGAATATCTAACAATTATAAACGTCTACCTGACAACAGAGCCCCTAAATATACAAGCATACCTCATTTTATTGCACTTCACAGATACTGCATTTTTTACAAATTAAAGGTTTCTGCAACCCTGTGTCATGCAAGTCTTATCAGCACCATTTTTCCAATAGCATGTGCTCATTTCATGTCTCTGTGTCACATTTTGATAATTCTCACAATACTGCAAACTTTTTCATTATAATATCTGTTATGGCGATATGTGATCTTCGATGTTACTACTATAATTGTTTTGGGGTGTCAGCTTTATAGCAGAATGGCACCTGTATGACAACAAACTTCATCAACAAATATGTGTGTTCTGACTGTTCCACTTACCAGTTGTTCTTCGACCTCTCTCTCTCTCTCTCTCAACCCTTGGGCCTCCCTATGTCTTGGGACATAACAGTATCAAAGTTAGAATAATTAACCCTACAATGGCCTCTAAGTGTTTGAGTGAAATGAAGAGTACAGGTTTCTCAACTTAAAAGCTAGAATGATTAAGTTTAGTTAGGAAGACATGTTGGAAGCCAAGACAGGCTGAAAGCTAGCCCTCTTGTGCCAATTAGCCAAGTGGTAAATGCAAAGTAAAAGTTCTTGAAAGAAATTCAAAAATCCTAGGGCCCTTGTGAATTAGGCTAAATTGACTCTGCTTGTGTGCTATAAATTGAACAAAAAAAAAGCCTAGATGACGGCACACTTGTTTACAGCATGGTTTACTGAATATTTTAAGCCCATTGTTGAAACCTACTGCTCAGAAATTCAAAATTTTACTGCTCATTGACAATGTACCTGGTCACTCAACAGCTCTGATGAAGATGGACAAGGAGGTGAATGTTTTCATGCTTGTTAACAAAACATCCATTCTGTAGCCCATGGATCAAGGAGTAATTTAGACTTACAAGCCTTCTTATTTAAGAAATACCCTTCATAAGGCTATAGCTGCCATAGATCACGATTCTTCTGATGGATCTGGGCAAAGCAAATTAAAAACCTGGAAAAAATTCACCATCTTAGATGCCATTAAGAACATTCATGATTCATGAAAGGAGGTCAAGCTACTGACATTAAGAGGAGTTTGAAAGAAGTTGATTCTATGGATGACTTCGAGTTCAAGACTTCAGTGGTGGAAATAACTGCAGATGCTGTGAAAACAGCAAGAGAACTGGAATTACAAAGTGGAGCCTGAAGGGATGACTGTTGCAAGCTCATGATAAAATCTGAACAAATAAGGAGTTACTTCTTATGGATGAGCAAAGAGAGTAGTTTCTTAAGATGGAATCTACTCCATCTGAAGATGCCATGAACATTGCTGAAATGACAACAAAGGATTTAAAACATTATTTAAATTAAGTTGATAAAGTAGTGGCAGGGTCTGAGAGGACTGACTCCAGATTTGAAAGAAGTTCTACTGTGGGTACAAATGCTATCAAATGGTATCACATCCCACAGATAAATCTTTCATGAAGGGAAGAGTCAATTGATGTGGCAAATTCATTGCTGTCTTATAAGAAACTGCTTAGATGAGTTGCACAACTTTATGAATGTGCTGCCAGTGAATCATACAGTTCAAAATGATTAAAATGGTAAATCTTATGTGTACTTTGCCACTGCCACAACAAAAAATAAGCATCCATATGTGTGGTAGTTAGCCTTCAAGAGGGCCCCTGTGGCCAGGTGCGGTGGCCTAGGCCTGTAATCCCAACACCTTGGGAGGCTGAGGTGGGTGGATCACTTGAGCCAGAAGTTCGAGACCAGCCTGGCCAACATGGCAAAACTCCATCTCTACTAAAAACACAAAAGTTAGCCAGGCATGGTGGTGCGTGCCTGTAGTCCCAGCTATGAGGGAGTCTGAAGCACAAGAATCGCTGGAACCCAGGAGGTGGAGGTTTCAGTGAGCTGAGATCACACTGCACTCCAGCCTGCGTGACAGAGCAAAAAAAAAGATCGCCCCCAGTGATCCTGCCTTGTGCAGGGTATTCATGCTTCCTTGTGCAGTCCTCTCCCACAGTGTACTAGGTCGACCTGCATGACCAGTAACTAACAGCTCAAGTAATAGTAAATCACTTCCAAGATTAGGTTATAAAAAAGACTATAACTTCTGTCTTGGGTATTCATTCATTCATTCATTCTCTATGCCTTTCAGATCATTCATCCTGCGAGAAGTAGGCTGACACGTTACAAGAAGTTTATGGAAAGGCCCGCACTGTAAGAACTAAAGTCTCTAACAACCAGCCAGGGCTGTACTGCCAACAACTATGTGAGTTTGAAAGTAGATTTCCTACAGTCCCAGGTGAGCCTTGAGAGATAACTGCAGCTCCAGATGACATCTTGACTACAACCCTGTGAGAGCCCTATGCTAGCACTATCCAGCTAAGATGCTATCAGATTAATGACCCTCAGAAACAGTAAGAGATAACACATTTATTGTTTTAAGCAGCTCAAACTTGGGATAATTTGTTAGGCAGCAATAGATAACTAATACAACATGAGAGCAATATATTTTCAAAGGAATAAATTTAGGCCTATCTGAGGTAGAAATAAAATTCCTAGTGAGATTTATTTTCTTTTTTCTTTTTTTGAGACAGGGGGTCTCACTCTGTCACCCAGGTTGGAGTGCAGTGGCGCGATCTCGGCTCACTGCAACCTCCGCCTCCTGGTTCAAGTAATTGTCATGTCTCAGCTTCCTGAGTACCTGGGACTACAGGCGCATGCCACCATGCCTGGCTAATTTTTGTATTTTTTGGTAGACATGGAGTTTCACCATGTTGGTCAGGCTGGTCTCGAACTCCCAACCCCAAGTGATCCTCCCACCTTGGTCTCCCAAAGTGCTGGGATTACAGGTATGAGCCACTGTGACCAGCCCTACTTTCAAATAATATATGATTGTAGATAACTACTATAATTTCTTCACTTCAATGTGATTTATACCATCTTCTTGCAGTTTCAAATATATCTAATGATATGATAACATCTGTTAAACTTTTACTTATCACTCATTGAATATTATGTAATATAATAACACTATAAAGTGTTGTTAGGGATATGGAACAACTATAACTATCATACCTGCTGTTAGAAGTATAAATTGAAATAGCCACTTCAGAAAACTTTTTAGTAGTAGCTAGAAAAGCCAAACATATGCCTACATGTGACCCAAAAATTCTATTTCTAGATATATATCTATGAGAGATGAGTATAAATGTGGTATAAGGATGTTTATAGTAGCTTTATTCATATAGCCAAAATCTGGAAACAAACCAAGTGACAATAGAAGAGAAGAGATAAATTGTCTATAGACACACAATGGAATACTACAAAAACAATAAAAAAGAACTTCTGCTACACTCAAAATGTGGATGACTCTCATAGAAATAACACCGATTTAAAGAAGGTAACACAAGAATGCATACTGTATGATTCCATTTACATGACGTTCAAGAAAAGACAAAAATCTATGATGATGTAAGTCAGAATAGTGGTTATACCTGGTAGAAATGGTATAATGACTAAAAAGGGGCATGGGAAACATTTTGGGGTACTGGAAATGTTATACAGGGTATCCATAAGGCTGGGGAACAGGATAAATATGTGTTAGTTACATTTTCAAATAATATGCTCAATATCTTTTTCTTCAACCTCAATATATTTTGCAAGTAAAACACTTCTAAATTTAAAGCAATGGCCCCAACTGTGAATATTTTTTAAAATACAATAAACACATTGTTTTCTTTATGCTTCCAGGTTTTTTGGACACTCTGAATTGTATTTATTGTATACGTGAAAACATAATAGGCACAGTATTTAAAAAATATAACCAATACACTGTTTAAAAATAAGTTTATCCTATATTTTCCAACTACACAGATACTCTATTTCTAGATCATGGTGGCAGTTACATGTGTGTAGGTATATGCATGTATATAAATTCATATTATGTTACATTTACATCATAAACTGTACATTATATGTTATACTGTAATATATGTGCACACACACACACAAATGAACAAAATATTTCTTAACATTTAATATGAAAAGTTATCTTTTATGAATAGGGTAAGGTAAAATATTATTCTTCATTGTTATTACATTGTTTACATTACAAACTTTACAAAATAATCCATCACTTAAGGGATTCTGGGTTTTTTTTTTTTTTTTTTTTGAGACAGGGTCTCGATCTGTCACCCAGGCTGGAGTGCAGTGATGTGATCACTGCTCACTGCAGCCTCAAGCTCCTGGGCTCAAGCGTCTCACTCTGTCACCCAGGCCAGAGTGCAGTGGCACAATCATAGCTCACTGCAGTCTCAAACTCCTGGCTTAGCCTCCCGAAGTGATGGGATTACAGGCGTGAGCCACTATACCCAGCCTACACTTTATTTTTTAATTAACAGCACTGATAACTATATTCACTGATTTGTGAAGCCTCTCATTAGGATTCTTAGAGACTAAGCGCTATCAATGACCAATACAAAGAATTCCTAAAATATCTCATGCTACCTTAAAAAGAAAGTTGTCTATAAACTCACATTGCTGAACAATAGCTGTTTTCTATCGGTTGTACAAGCAATGACAATGTAAAAAGTGCTGAGTAGTATGGGTTTGTGTGTAAAATGAAATTAGGTCCTAGGCTGAATAATTATAAACATATTTTAACACATGAATGTCTAGTGAGATATTCTAAAGTTGTGCTGGACATATGAGACATCTAGTACGCCTGGCCCCTGACTACAAAGCGCCAGCTATACTTTCTCATTAATACGGCAACCAAAAACTTTCTTTCACTTTTTCAAAGGGTCCACTAGAGGGCAGTACTAACTCCAGTGAGAACCCTGGCATTCTTACTTCCCTTCCAGAACTCCCTTGGGAACGGGAACCGCATTCTTTTAATCTTAGAATCCCTAATGTTGAACAGAGTGCCTGACGTGTACAGTAGGTGTTCAATAGTCGTGATGGACCAAGGCTATGAGAGAGGGTGCCATGGAGGCACAAAGGAGGGGGAGATCAATCTAACAAGGGAACTGAAGGGAAAGGGAAATCTTCATAGGTGATGTAAGAAAATTGCCTTAATAGAGGATTTGGTGCTAGGTGAGCTGGGGGTCTGTTGGAGTAGGAGGTGGGTGGTAGAGGAAGTGCTACATCAAAGACAAGAGAATAAATCAAGAAAGAGGAGAAAACAGGAAACCAGGAAACACGATTCAAAACATGAGAGAAGGAAGGGAAATTCCCAGGATGATGATGAAAGGAACAGGCAGGACAAAAGTTTTGCACCAGGCCTAGAGAGCAGCCAGTCCAGACTGCAATAGGAAGATGGAGGGCTCCCAGAGAAGTATCTCCAAGGAAAAAGTTTAAAAATGGATTTGAGAGAAAACCTTAAGTGTTTGCCATATTGAGATGAATTTTACAGTTCTGTCAGACACAACAGAAAACAAAGCAAATAGAAAAATACCTGTAATCCCAGCACTTTGGGAGGCAGAGACAGGTAAATCACCTGAGGTCAGGTTTGAGACCAGTCTGGCTAAACCCCGTCTCTACTAAAAATACAAAAAATTAGCCGGGCATGGTGGCAGGCGCCTGTAATCCCAGCTACTAGGGAGGCTGAGGCGGGAGGATGGCTTGAACCCGAGAGGAGGAGGTTGCAGTGAGCCGAGATTACACCACTGCACTCCAGCTGGAGTCACAGAGCAAGACTCTGTCTCAAAGGAAAAAAAATAATAATAAAGCAATTATTGTTCCAAAAGGGGCAGAAAGCTATTTAAGAAAGAATACACTCATAGTAATAATTATCTGACTCAGGAACAAAATAATAATAATTACCTGACTCAGATTGAAGAACACTTATACAGTCATAACAATGTAAACATGAGATACTGATTTTTTTTTTACAAGAATGAGAGATTATAAGTGAAGCTACTGAGTATAGATTATTCATTTGAGAAACTTAGTTATAAAAGGAACAAGGGTACAAGGAAGAAAAACACAGTGGCATGAAAGCTTTCCCTACCTGTTTCATGGACAGCCCATTCCTATAGTAGTATGGGCTGACATACGTTCTTAATCAATCTTACCCAATTTTAGCAACCCTGGGAGGCAAGTGGATTTCATCAGCCTCCTTTTGTAGATAAAGAAACAGAAGCTGAGAAATGTATCTAGACTTGAATAAGAACTCACATCTCCCTCCTAGAATCCAAAGCACACACTCTTCTACATTCTATAACTTTCTAAAATATTGCTTTGTCAGGAATTATACTGTCCTCATAAGAATGTAAGTTAACTAACGGTAAAATTAGCTTCAACATAATGAAAATCTCTTGAAATAAAAATAGTTGTGCCTGGTAAAGAATTAAAACATTAAAACTCTAGAACAATCATAGAGTTAAATGTTTTAACTATTAACTTTATGGTACCTTTTTTCTTTTTAGTTAAATGAATTAAGTCCTTTGCATTTAAAACTAAGTAGCACCAATAATTTTATTAATAAAACCATTTTTTTAAGACAAAAGAAAGAAAACACATACAACTAAAAATGGTCACTAAATATATTAATATATTGTCTGTAAATGCATGAAAAAGCCATTTTCCAACAATATCTGCTTAGGAAATTTCAAAATACATATACTTTTCACTCCTTCACTCAAGATTATTCTAAATGATTTTTTTCACAGTTTGCAACTAGTAAGAGCATACAATACTCCTGATATACAAGTACGTGACTTAAGACTGTCTCACATACAGATGGCTGGTCCATGTCATGCAGGAGATGGGATGGGCTTTCTCGAGGACCATTCTCAATGCCTTCTCTCTAGCACCTCATGACACCACTACTTACCCTTCTCACCACCAACAATGGTGTTAAAGGAGCCAAACTATTCCATATAAAATCCTACTTAAATGTTGTATAGTGGAACTAATATGCATCTGAAATATGATTTTCCTAATTTTTCATCATAAATGTATAGTATTTCAGCTACACTATAGATTAAGGTTTAGTAAGCCTGTAAAGGGTTGCTTCGAAACATATTTATTTGTTTATTTATTTATTTATTTGTACATTTTTTTCCCAGTAGGAAATGTATGTCAAATTCCAAAACTCAGACTTATATGAATTTTTAAAACATAACTATTTGTGAGTGGCTACCTGTAAATATTGTGACAGTGGCTTAAGCAAGACAGCATTATTAGGAAAGAAGAGGAACTGCCTCTGAGTCCTCTGCTTGTAGGGTCAGCAAAAGAACTGGAAGTATCATTAAGTTTACCATACAGAAACTTAAAATAGCTCCTTGCCATCGCTACGTGTTTAGTGAAGGACAGGGAAAAAAGGGAGTCTCTTCAGTTAATTTCAAAGAACTTTAAAAAAAGACAATATGGAAGCAATTTTTCATTACAATAGAATTATAAAAGGTTGTAACTGTCAAATCAGACCACATCTTATAGGTAGACAGCTCATCAGTAGATTGCTATAAGGACATTTTTAAAAAGAGTTTGCTCTTAAAAATGTGGAAGTTAGGCACCCTTGAAAACACTGCCTTCCCTAGTCACTTGCTTTCTAAAACATAGGGAAATGAAAAAGTGGAAATGAAAGATTGAGTAATCAACCTAGTTTTGCTTTCAGGTCACTGTACTGACTAAACTAGGAAACATGAACTTGCAAAAGCCTGCCCAAATTCAGAAATTCAGCAAAAAAAAAAAAAAAAACAACTAAGTGAGTACTTCCTTTCTATTTCCAACGTATTTTATGAATACAAACAAGCAAACACGCACAGCATCGGATGTGTGGCTTCTACTGGTTTCTAAAGAGGTAACTAAGCCATTAGAACCAAGAATTGGAAAGCAGCATCCCTGGTGAAAATGAAACCAAAAACTCAGCAGTGATTTATGATTTTCTGAAATATAACCCTTTGCTACAATTTATAGAGATGTGTTGAACCATTGGCTCAGTAGATGAAATCCTCTGCAGCACACCCTCCCACCTACACCTCACCACTTCCTTCAGTACCATGTTGCACCTCTCTTAAGGCACACTTTCCAACTCCTGACCCTTGCTTGTATTATCTGGCCTCAGCCAAGTTTTTGACATTGTCTTGCAATGCTCCTTCCCTCTATTACTCACTCCAAAACAGCTTCTGTGGTCTTTTATTTCATGAATATCAAGCTCATTCTTGATTTAAGAACTTTATTCTAGCTCTTCCCTCTGCTTGACAGCTCTTTTTCTTGATCATCACCAGATAAATTCCTTCCTGTTAGTACCTCAGAAAAGTGTTTCCCCATCACCTAAACACACCACCCTAAAGCACTGATGTCACTTATTTATTTTTATACTTATTGCTTTTCTTCTCCCACTAAAATATAAACTATAGAGTAAGAACTTTGTGCTGCTCACTAATATTACATCTTGCACATTGAGAACTGTTCTGTCATGCTGCAGACATTCAATATATACAACTGAATGGACAGATGAGTAACAGTCACTCACAATGTATTTATTGGGCACGCTGCTATATGCTGGCTATGTATAATATAAATATAATATTAAAAAACTCATGGAGCTTTCAGTTTTGTGAGAGAGCATAAACAAGAAAAAAACCACAAATACTTACAAGCTATAACAAGTGCTATTAAGGAAATAAACAGGTGTCACCCGGGGGGAGTATTTTAATGAGGGTGGTTAGGTAAGATCTCTCTGAGAAGCTAACATTTAAATGATAAAAGAAAACTGGGAAGATGTCAAACTTGGGCGAGGGGGCATGCATGTGTGACAGCGAGGCACTTTCAAAGAACTGAAACTCTGGCAGCAAACAGGAAAGTGCCTGAAATAAATCTGGAGAGGTAGGTAGTGGCCAGATCACCTAAGGGAATGCTAAAACTCTACAGTTTAGGATTTTAAGCAGAGTTTAGGATTTTAAGCAGAGGACTGAAAACTGATTTGCATTTTTAAAAGTATCTTAAACTTCTTAGTCAAGTTGATTTCAGAAGTTCATAAAACTCCCTTCCTTTGTCCAAAAGCATCAGTGAATATAGAAAATTAAAATGACATATCCTAAAGCATACACAAAATAAACATTTCAGTGAACCAGAAAAAAAGAGAAGAGAAAAAGCTGCAAGTCAGGCTAAAGCTGCAGGCCTACTGGTAGGCAGAAGTAGCCAGGAATTTGCCTCCTACAAGATAAAAGGTGTTCAAAGTGCTCCAGAGGAACAGGAAGCAAAGAGTCAGCTTCACTGTTTGAATACGAGGGCTAAGACAGAGTTTAACCACCCTGAAAAGGAGGCTGAAAAAAACTGCCACTAACCTGCCCGGCGCAGTGGGTCACACCTGTAATCCCAGCACTTAAGGAGATTGAGGTGGGTGGATCACGTAAGGTCACGAGTTTGAGACTAGATCGGGGTGTCCAATCTTTTGGCTTCCCTAAGTCACACTGGAAGAATTGTTTTGGGCCACACATAAAATACACTAACACTAATGACACCTGATGAGCTAAACAAAAAACACATTAAAAAAATCATGTTTTAACAAAGTTTACAGCTGGGCATGGTGGCTCATGCCTATAATCCCAGCACTTTGGGAGACTGAGGTGGATGGATCACCTGAGGTCAGAAGTTTGAGACTAGCCTGGCCAACATGGTGAAACCATGTCTCTACTAAAAGTACAAAAATTAACTAGGCATGATGGTACATGCCTGTAATCTCAGCTACTTGGGAGGCTGAGGCAGGAGAATCGCTTGAACCTGAGAGGTGGAGGTTGCAGTGAGCCGAGATCGCTGCACTGCACTCCAGTCTGGGCAACAGAGTCTCACTCTGTCTTAAAAGAAAAAAAAAAAAGAAAGTTAGTTTACAAATTTGTGTTAGACCACATTCAAACTGTCCTAGGCTACATATGGCCCATGGGTCACAGGTTAGACAAGCTTGAATTAGATCTTTTATTTATTTATTTTCCAAGATGACAGATAAGAGGCAGTGTTAGCATGCCTCTCCCGCTTGGAAGGACAGAATAGTGGCTAGAGAGTCACACTGTGAATTTTCTTTTTTCTAAGAACGACCACAGGAAGATGGAAAGAACCCACAAACCCGTTGAAAGAAGCAGCAGGCTGGAGCCTACTGCACGAAGACAGGTGAAAAACTAAGTTCCCAGAGTGTAAGCAGGAGAATGAGCATGTCTCGGAGCACACATCCCCACCTGAAACTCTGGAAACCCAGACCATGGGAGAAAGCCTTAACCCTACCTAGAACTGGAATGGATTTAGTCTATGTGAAACATAAACGTAGATGCAGCAGCATGAAGTGCCTTGTAGGCATTCCCAGTCTCTAGCATGAACCGACGGAAGCCATTCCTGACTATATCTCATGGGGCACTCGGAGAAGCAGTCAATGAGTTCAGGGAGGGGTCATAGGGTGAAAGAAGCTCCCAGGTGAATTTTGTAATATAATCTTGAATAGGGATGAGCTCTCTTGAACAGAACCCATAGGGTGAGTGTAAAGACATGAGCAGAGGAGCTGGGCATCCGGCCTTATGGGCAGATGGAGAGGGGCATGGTTATGGCCTTGGGCAGGTCTGAGTTCTGTGCGCAGACTGCCTGGATCTAAATCCAGTGAGCGAAGCACTGCGGGAATGAGACCAGCCTCACCAACTGTGAAAGAGCTGGGTGAGGCTCACTGTTGCCCACTACTCTCCACTCCCTTTGGGAACTCTTCTATGCAGCAGATGCAGTTAATTACTCTCTGGAACATTATCCCAGGAGCCTGAGGTCTTAAAGAAGTTCTAAGAGAAGTTCTGAATCTTGAAACAAAAGCTCTGACATGAACCTAAATAGAACCTCCTGAAAGCATACATCTCACGGGGCCTAAAAAACAATAACAGAATGAAAAAAACAAAGTATCTAGGTAACAATTAACATGATGAATAGAACAGTACCTAATATTTCAATATTAACATTGAATGTAAATGGCCTAAATGTTCCACTTAAAAGATACAGAATGACAGAATGGATAAAAAACCACCAACCAAGTATCTGCTCTCTTCAAGAGACTCACCTAACATAAAAGGACTCACAAAAATTTAAGGTAAAGGGGTGGAAAAAGACATTCCACACAAATGGAAACCAAAAGTGAGCAGGAATAGTTACTCTTATATCAGACAAAACAGACTTTAAAGCAACAACAGTAAAAAAGACAAAGAAGGATGTTATACAATGATAAAAGGATTAGTCCAACATAAAGATACTATAATCCTAAATTTATACGCACCTAACACTGGAGCCCCCAGATTTATACAATTACTACTAGATTTAAGAAATGAGACTGACAGCAACACACAGTGTGGGACTTCAATACTCCATTGACAGAACTAGATAGATCAAGACAAAAAGTCAACAAAGAAACAACAAACTTAAACTATATCCTAGAACAAATCAACTTAACAGATGTTTACACAACATTCTTCCCAACAACTGCAGAATATATATTCTCCTCATCAGCACATGGAACAGTCTCCAAGATAAGTGATATAATGAGCCACAAAATAAGTCTCAATAAATTTAAGAAAATCAAAATCATATCAATTATCTTCTCAGACCACAATGGAATAAAGCTGGAAATCAACTCTAAAAGAAACTCTCAAAATTATACAAATACATAGAAATTAAATAATCTACTTTTGTATAATTTTTGGGTTAACGATGAAATCAATATGTAAATTAAAAAATTCTTTGAAATTAATAGTGACACAACATATAAAAACCTCTGAGATACAGTAAAAGCAGTGCTAAGAGGAAAGTTCACAGTGTTAAATGTCTACATCAAAAACTCTGAAATAGCACAGACAATTTAATGTCACACCTCAAAGAAATAGAGAAACAAGAACAAATTAAACCCAAACCCAGTAGAAGAAGTAACCAAGATCAGAGCAGATCTAAATGACACTGAAACAAATAAACAAGCAAAAAATACAAAAGATAGCACCAGGAGCGGCGGCTCATGCCTCTAATCCCAGCACTTTGGGAGGCTGAGGCAGGTGGATCACGAGGTCAGGAGATCGAGACTATCCTGACTAACACGGTGAAACCCTGTCTCTACTAAAAATACAAAAAAATTAGCCGGCTGTGGTGGCGGGTGCCTGTAGTCCCAGCTACTTGGGAGGCTGAGGCAGGAGAATGGCGTGAACCCAGTAGGCAGAGCTTGCAGTGAGCCGAGACTGTGCCACTGCACTCCAGCCTGGGCAACGGAGCAAGACCCTATCTCAAAAAAAGAAAAAAAATACAAAAGATAAATGAAACAAAAAACTGATTATTTGAAAAGATAAACAAAATTGATAGACCATTAGCAAGATTAACCAAGAAGAGAGAAGATACAAATAAGCTCAGTTTACGGTGGCTCACACCCAGAATCCCAGCACTTTGGGAGGCCAAGGCAGGCGGATCACTTGAGGTCAAGAGTTCGTGACTAGGCTGGCCAACATGGTGAAACCCTGTCTCTACTAAAATACAAAAATCAGCCAGGCGTGGTGGCAGGCGCCTGTAATCCCAGCTACTCGGGAGGCTGAGGAAGGAGAATCGCTTGAACTCGGGAGGCAGAGGTTGCAGTGAACCGAGATCACACCACTGCACTCCAGCCTGGGTGACACAGGAAGACTCTGTCTCAAAAAAAAAAAAAAAAAAAAGAAAGAATAAAAAGAAACTGGAGATATTATAACTGATGCCACAGAAATACAAAAGATCATTCAAGGCTACTATGAACACCTTTGTGTGCACAAACTACAAAATCTAGAGGAGGTAGATAAGTTCCTGGAAATATATAACCCTTCTAGATTAAATCAGGAAGAAACAGAAACCCTGAACAGACCAATAACAAGCAGTGACACTGAATCAGCAATTTTTTAAATTGTCAACCAAAAAAAGTCCAGGACCAGCTGAATTCTATCAGAGAATTCAAAGAAAAATTATCACCAATCCTACTAAAATTATTCCAAAAGGTAGAGAAAGAGGGAATCCTCCCTAAATCATTCTATGAGGCCAGTATTACCCTAATATCAAAACCAGAAAAGGACATAACAAAAAAATAAAACTGCAGACCAATATCCCAATGAACACAGATGCAAAAATCCTCAACAAAGTTCTAGCTAACCAAATCCAACAGCATGTCAAAAAGATAATACATCATGATCAAGTGGTTTCAAACTAGGGATGCAGGGATGGTTTAATATATGCAAGTCAATAAATATGCTACATAACATAAACAGAATTAAAAACAAAAACCATATGATCATCTCAACAGAGATGGAAAAAGCATATGATAAAATCCAGTGTCGCTGCTGGGCAGAGTGGCTCATGCCTGTAATCCCAGCACTTCGGGAGGGTGAGACAGGAGGACCACCTGAGGTCAGGAATTTGAGACCAGCCTGGTCAATATGGTAAAATCCCATCTCCACTAAAAATACAAAAATTAGCACACCTGCAATCCCAGCTACTCACGAGGCTGAGGCAGGAGAATCGCTTGAACCTGGAAAGTGGAGGCTGCAGTGAGCCAAGATCACACCACTGCACTTCAGTCAGGGAAAGAGTGAGATTCTGTCTTAAAAAACAAACAAAAAAAAACCACAAAAAAACCCAGCATCTCTTTATGATAAAAACCCTCGGCGTGGTGGTTCATGCCTGTAATCCCAGCACTTTGGGAGGCCGAGGCAGGCGGATCACAAGGTAAGGAGATTAAGACCATCCTGGCCAACATAGTGAAACCCTATCTCTACTAAAAATACAAAAAATTAGCTGGGCGTGGTGGCGGGTGCCTGTAGTACCAACTACTAGGGAGGCTGAGGCAGCAGAATGGCGTGAACCCAGGAAGCGGAGCTTTGAGTGAGCCGAGATCGCGCCACTGCACTCCAGCCTGGGCGACAGAGTGAGACTCCATCTCACCAAAAAAAAAAAAAAAAAAAAAAACCCTCAACAAAATAGGCATAGAAGAGACTTACCTCAAAGTAATAAAAACCATATATGACAAACCCACAGCCAACATCATGTTGAATGGGGAAAAGTTGAAATCATTCCCATTGAGAACCAGAACAAGACAAAGATGCCAACTTTCACCACTTCTATTCAACATAGTACTTAGCCAGAGCAATCAGACAAGAGAAAGAAATGAAGAGAATCCGGAAGCCAAACTGTCACTGTTTGCTGGTGATATGATCATATACCTTAGAAAACCCTGAAGACTCATCCAAAAAGCTCCTAGATCTGATAAATAAATTTGGTAAAGTATCAAAGTACAAAATCAGTGTACACAAATCAGTAGCACTGCTACACACCAACAATGACCAAGCTGAGAATGAAATCAAAATAAAAAACCCTTTTTACAACAGCTGCAAAAACAAATACACAAACAAACAAAAACTTAGGAATATACTTAACCAAGGAGGTGAAGGACCTCTACAAGGAAAACTACAAAACACTGCTGAAAGAAATCACTGATGACACAAACAAATGGAAAACATATCCCATGTTCATGGATGGGTAGAATTAATATTGTGAAAATGACCATACTGCCAAAAGCAATCTACAAATTCAATGCAATTCCCATCAAGATACCACCATAATTCTTCACAGAACTGGAAAAAACAATCTTAAAATTCATATGAAACCAAAAAAGAGCCCACATAGCCAAAGCAAGACTAAGGAAAAAGAACAAATCTGGAGGCATTACCTGACTTCAAACTGTACTATTAGGCCATAGTCACCAAAACAACATGGTACTCGTATAAAAATAGGCACACAGACCAATGGAACAGAATAGGGAACTCAGAAATAAAGCCAAATACTTACAGTCGACTGATCTTTGACAAAGCAAACAAAAACATAAAGTGGGGAAAGGACACCCTATTCAACAAATGGTGCTGGGATAACTGGCAAGCCACATGTAGAAGAATGAACCTGGATCCTCATCTCTCACCTTATACAAAAATCGACTCAAGATTGATCAAAGACTTAAATCTAAGAACTGAAACCATAAAAATTCTACAAGATAACATTAGAAAAACTCTTCTAAACATTGGGTTAGGCAAAGAATTCATGACAAGCAAATGCAACAAAGACAAAAATAAATAAATGGAACCTAATTAAACTGAAAAGCTTCTGTAGAGCAAAAGAAATCATCAGCAGAGTAAATAGAAAACCCACAGAGTGGGAGAAAATATTCACAAATTATGTATCTGACAAAGGACTAACATCCAGAATCTGTAAGAAACTCAAACAAATCAGCAAGAAAAAAACAAATAATCCCATTGAAAAGTGGGCAAAGGACATGGATAGACAATTCTCAAATAAGATATACAAACAGCTAACAAACATATGAAAAAAATGTTCAACACATCACTGATCATCAGAGAAATGCAAATTAAAACCACAATGAGATACCACTTTACTCCTGCAAAAATGGCCATAATTAAAAAGTCAAAAAACAATAGATGTTGGCATGGCTGTGTTGAAAAGAGAACACTTTCACAATGCTGGTGGGAATGTAAATTAGTACAACCACTATTGAAAACAATATGGAGATTCCTTAACAAACTAAAAGCAAGACTACCATTTGATCCAGCAATGCCACTACTGGATATCTACCCAAAGGAAAATAAGTCATTATATGAAAAAGAGACATGCACACACGTTTGTAACAGCACAATTTGCAATTGCAAAAATATGGAACCAGCCCAAATGCCCATCAACCAACTAGTGGATAAAGAAAATGTGAATCCTTCTCAGTCATAAAAAGGAACAAAATAATAGCATTCACAGCAACCTGGATGGAGTTGGAGTCCATCATTCTAAGTGAAGTAACCTAGGAACAGAAAACCAAGCATTGTATATTCTCATGTATAAGTGGCAGCTAAGCTATGAGGATACAAAGGCATAAGAATGAGATAAAGACTTCAGAGACTCTTTGGGGGAAAGTTGCAGGGTTGAGGGAATAAAAGACTACACTGTGGGTACAGAGTACACTGCTTGGGTGAGGACTGCACTAAAATCTCAGAAACCACCACTAAATAACTTATCCATGTAACCAAAAACCACCTGTGACCCAAACACTATGGAAATAAAATTTTAAAAATATAGACTAGATCAAGCAGAATAAATAATTTCAGAACTTCAGTACTCAAGAGACTAAGGCAGGAGGATCCATTGAGCCTCCCAGGAGTTCGAGGCTGCAGTGAGTTATGATCACTCCACTGCACTCTAGCCTGGGTGACAGAGTGAGACCCTGTCTCAAAACAAACAAACAATGACAATAAAATGGAGGAGGAATTTAAAAAAAAAATGAAGAAAGCCTAACTGACATTTGGGACAGCATAAACTGGCCAAATATTTGAATTCTGGGTATTGTAGAGGGAGAAGCAATGGGTAAAGGAAAAGAAAATCTATTTAACAAAATAGTAGCTAAAAACTTCTCAAATCTTGCAAGAGATATACACATATAGATACAGGAAGCTCAAAATTCTGCAAATAGATTGAATCCCAAAAGGTCTTCACCAAGACACATTATACTCAAACTATCAAAAGGCAAAGAAAGATATTCTAAAAACAGAAGAAAGGTTTAAAGTCACATAGAAGGGAAGCTTCCTTCAGACTAACAGTGTATCTCTCAGCAGCATCATTAGAGGCCAGGAGAGAATGCAATGATATATTTAAAGTGTTGAAAGAAAAAAATCTGTCAGCCAAGAATATTATTCCCAGAAAAGCTATCCTCCAAAAATGAAAGAGAAATAAAGTCTTTCTCAGACAAGTAAGGAATTCAATATCACTAGACCAGCCCTCCAAAAAATGCTTAAGGAAGTTCTACATCTGGAAGCAAAAAGACAGTATCTACCATCATGTGAAAACACATAAAATTATAAAACTCACTGGAAGAATAGACATACAAATGAGAAAGAGAAAAAAACTCAAATGTTAGCACTACAGAAAACCACTAAAGCACAATGATAAACAATGAGAGAAAGGAACAAAGGATATATAAAACAACCAGAACTCAACTAATAAAATGACAGGAATAAGCCCTCACATATCAATAATAATAACCTTGAGTGTAAACAGATTATCCACTTAAAAGACAAATAATAGCTTAATGGATAAAAAAGCATGGCCCAACTATATGCTGCCTACAAGAACCTCACTTCACTTGTAAAAACACATACAGACTAAAAGTGAAAGAATGGAAAAAGATATTCCACACAAATGGAAACCAAAAGTGAGCAGGAGTAGCTATACTTGTATGAGATCAAAGAGATTTTAAGTCAAGAATAGTAAAAAAGGACAAAGGAGATCATTACATAATGATAAAGGGATCAATTCAGAAAGAGGACATAATAATTCTAAATATATATATACCCAACACTAGAACATCCAGATTAAAGCAAATATTATCTAAAGAGAGAGACATCAACACAATAGTAGTGGAGGACTTCAACAGCCCACTCTCAACATAAAACAGATTACCTAGACAGAAATACAACAAAGAAACATTGAATTTAAACTGCACTTTAGACCAAATGGACCTATCAGACATAGACAGAACGTTTCACACAACTGCTACAGAATATACATTCTTTCATCAGCACATGAAACATTCTGACATACAGGGATAGGTATGTTAGACCACAAAACAAGTCTCAATACATTTTAAAAATTCAAAATCAGGCTGAGCACGGTGGCTCACACCTGTAATCCCAGCACATTGTGAGGCCGAGGTGGGCAGATCACTTGAGGCCAGGAGTTCAAGACCAGCCTGGCCAACATGATAAGACCCCGTCTCTACTAAAAATACAAAAATTAGTTGGGTGTGGTGGTGCACACCTGTAATCCCAGCTACTACTTGGGAGGCTGACACATGACAACTGCTTGAACCCAGGGGGAGGAGGCAGCAGTGAACCAAGATCACACATGCCACTGCACTCCAGCCAGGGCGACAGAACGAGACTGCCTAAAAAAAAAAAAAAAAATTCAAAATCATATCAAGTATATTCTCAGACCACAATGGAAAAAAAAGTACAAATCAATAACAAAAGGAATTTTGGAAATTATACAAGTACATGGAAATTAAACAACATGCTCCTGAACAACTGTGTCAATAAAGAGACTAAGAAGAAAATTAAAATATTTCTTAGGCCAGGCACAGTGACTCCTGTCTGTAATCACAGCACTTTGGGAGACTGAGGCAGGTGGATCATCTGAGGTCAGGAGTTCAAGACCAGCCTGATGAACAAGGTGAAACCCTGTCTCTACTTAAAACACAAAATTAGCTAGGTGTGATGGCACATGCCTATAATCCCAGTTACTTGGGAGCCTGAGGCAGGAGAATCGCTTGAACCCAGGAGGCGGAGGGTGCAGTGAGCTGAGATCGCGCCATTGCACTCCAGCCTGAGTAACCAGAGAGAAACTCTGTCTCAAAAAAAAAAAAAAAAAAATTAGCTGGGCATGGTGGCCTGCACCTATAGTCCCAGCTACTTGAGAGGCTGAGGTGGGAGGATTGCTTGAGCCTGGGAGGTCAAGATTGCAGTGAGGCTATAATTGCACCACTATACTACAGCCTGCGTGACAGAGCAAGACTCCATCTCAATAAAATAAAAATAAAATAAAATAAAATTTACAGGAAACACAAATGGAATAGAAACATAGTATATAGTTTCCAAACTGAGAAAGAGAAAAATAAAAGGAAAAAGAAAATTCAATCAACACAATGGAAGGCAATAAAAGGAAAATGGTAAAAAAAAAAAAAAAAAAAAAAAGAAAAGAAAAAGAAAACAAAAACCAACAACAACAAAAACTTTGATACAGTATTTGGAAACTAAAAAATAGAGCTGAACTATGAAAGTTCTACATGTCAATGCTTGTGGTATTGAAAGGACATAAAGATAGATGTGTACCCGCCCCCTCCGCTACACCCTTTGTTCTGCTCTCTAATCTTTGCACATACCAGAGATTTCGTAAGTTCTGTGAGTACCTGTTTTTCTGCACGTACCAGAGATTTTGTAAGTTCTGAGGCAAGGTCACAAGACGTGTTTAAGTAAGATAAACTCCTGCTGCCATAAACCTGCTCTCCCGCCTCAAAGGTTGAACCGAAATATCAGAAATAGCGGGAACCAATCATAGTTAGCCAAATCGCCTTGTTCAAACACTAGCCAATCATATATCTGATTTGTATAATAACTCTATGCCCACTTTTCTTAGACTATATAACACTGCTCGGAGCTCAGTGGGAGAGCTCTCCTGCCCGTCTCGTTTCGCGAGCGAGGGAGAGTTCCAGGTTCGAACCTGTAATAAAGATCCTTGCTGCTTAGCTTTGACTCTGGACTCTGGTGGTCTTCTTCGGGGAATAAACGGTCTTGGCATAACAGTATATAGCTAAACCAGGACTTAGAGATAAATGTGTAGCCTTAAATGAATTTATTAAAAAATAAGACAAAAAAATGAATTAAATGCTCAATTCAATAAACTAAAAATAACAGGAACCCCACAAAAACAGGAAGATCATACTAAAGATCAGAAATCAAGGAACCAGAAAACAAACAAACAAAAAAATCAGAGAAAGGCCACAAAACTAAAAGCTGACTCTCTGAAAAGACTAATTAAAAAAACCAAACACACACACACACACACACACACACACACACACACACAAAAACCTAGGCTGGTGCAGTAGCTCATGCCTGTAATCCTAGCACTTTGGGAGGCCAAGGCAGGAGAAGACCTTGAGCCCAGGAGTTCCAGACCAGCCTGGGTAACACAGTGGGACCCCATAGCTACAAAAAAGTTTTTTAAACTAGCCAGGCATGGTGACACATGCCTGAAGTCCCAGCTACTCAGGAGGTTGAGGCTGGAAGATCACTTGAGCCCAAGAGATTGAGGTGGCAATGAGCCATGATCATACCACTGCACTTCAGCCTGGGTGGCTTCAGCCTGTCTCAAACAAAAAATGGAACCTAGAACAAGATGTCAAGAAAAAAACGAACAATCTAAGTTAGTCCCCCTGTAGAGGAATGGACAGTGGCATATTCATAAACTAGAATACTATATACAATAGCTAAATGAAAAGAGAGCTCTGTGTGTACACAATGTTGATGGAGAAAAAAGTTGCAGAATGATATGATCAGTATGATACAATTTATATAAAAACTTAAGTCCCATACATTGTTTATGGATATATATCTATAAATTAAGTATAAAAACATGAATAGCAAGGATTTACCCAGCTTGAGGATTCTGGTTATACTTCTGAGGTAAGAGGGAATGAAATGGAATAGTGGAAGAAGTGAAACACAAAGAAAGTTTCAACTATATCTGAACATTTTAGTTTCTAAAAAGGTCTGAAACAAGTATGACAAAATGTGATTAACACTTAAATATGGGTGGTGGGAACAGCGATGTTCATTATGCTGCATTCTTTATTTTCTATATGTTTGAAATACTTCAAAGAATAAAATAAATCACTCTGCCCTATGTATGCAGAATGAAATGGAAGAGAGCAAGAGTGAGACAAGAAGACCTTCTAAGAGAGCATTTGTAGAAATCCTGGCTAGAGTGATGGTAACCTAGAATAGAGATGGCAATAGCAAGATGAAGAGAAGTCAACGAATGTGAGATTATACGAAGAACACTTTATGAGACTTATTGATGGACTGGGTATGAGGAGCTTGACAGAAGAAGGAATCAAGGTTAACTTCAGCTAAAGCAACATGTAGGTATAGATGCCACTTATTCAAACAGGGAAAGCTGGGAAAGGAACCAGTTAGGGGGCATGAAAGAATCCTGTTTTATGTTCATCTTTTATTTCTCCTACTCAGACATAAGCTCTTTATGGGGAGAATCTGTCTGCTTTATCTTTGTATTCCCCAAAGTTCACAATGTAACGAAATTGAGTCAATGTTATACACACTGCCTAGTTTTGAAAAACTGACAACCCTCTTTAAGAGTGTCAGTTTTCAAAGAAATTTTGTATCACTTAATATCATAATAAAGGAAAAAAAAACTTTCAAGAAGTTCCCACAAAAGTTTTCCTATGCTGCCGATTCAGACTTTTAAGGCCCACAGAAATTTATGCTTTCCACTTTCTTACTAAGCCATTTTAATCAGTTTCATATGATTCTACCAGTTCGGTATAAGGTATACAATACTATAATGTATACTGAAGGGGTGGCCTGCCCCTCCACACCTGTGCGCATTTCTCATTAGGTGGAACAAGAGACTTGAGAAAAGAAATGAGACACAGAGACAAAGTATAGAGAAAGAAAAAGTGGGCCCAGGAGACCAGCGCTCAGCATACAGAGGACCGGTCTCTGAGTTCCCTCAGTATTTATTGATCATTATCTTTACCATCTTAGAAAAAGGGAAGTGGCGGGATAATAGGATCATCGTAGGGAGAAGGTCAGCAGTAAGACATATGAATAAAGATCTCTGTGACATGAATAAGTTTAAGGAAAAGTGCTGTGCCTTGATATGCATATGCAAACATCTCCATAAACCTTTTTAGTGCATAAAGAGCAGCATTGACATCTCCATAAACCTTTTTAGTGCATAAAGAGCAGCATTGCCGCTAGCACGTCCCACCTTCAGCCCTAAGGCGGTTTTCTCCTTTCTCAGTAAATAGAACAGACAATCGGGTTTTACACCGCGATGTTTCATTGCCCAGGGACGGGCAGGAGACAGATGCTTTTCTCTATCTCAACTGCCAAGAGGCCTTCTTTCCTCTTATATTAATCCTCCTCAGCACAGACCCTTCATGTGTGTCAGGCTGGGGGACGATTAGGTCTTTCCCTTCCCACGAGGCCATATTTCAGACTATCACATGGGGAGAAACCTTGGACAATACCTAGCTTTCCTAGGCAGAGGTCCCTGCGACCTTCCGCAGTGTATGTGTCCTGGGTACTTGAGATTAAGAGAATGGTGATGACTTTTAACCAGCAAGCTGCCTTCAGGCACTTGTTTAACAAAGCATATCCTGCACAGCCCAAAATCCGTTAAACCTTGAATCACCACAGCACATGTCTCTTGCAAAGACAGGGTTGGGTGTAGGGTCACAGATTAACAGCATCTCAAATACAGAACAAAATGGAGTCGCTTATGTCTACTTCTTTCTATATAGACACAGTAACAGTCTGATCTCTCTTTTCCCCACAGTATACTATTATAAATGGGATGCAATTTATAATAGCATTATTATTACACAGTATATCCTTATAAACTACTAGTTATGTATTGTTTTGGTTATATAGTTTATACAGTCCCTTATGCGGTTTGGTTATACCACAACCTTGATAAGTAGGCAGGACATTCTGTAATATTTAGTGCAGAGCTGGAATTCACGCCAAAAGCATCAGACGGCAAATCTATAATTCGTCATTTTACTAATAATGAAACTGATGCTTGAAGAAGTCAGGTGACTTGGCCAAAGATATAAAGTTAATAACTGTAAGCTAATTTTGCTGTCCTTAAGGAACTGATGCTATTCTAAGCTTACTAATGTTATGAAAATACATAATGAAAAAACTCAAAATCTATCCAAAAGATAGATTATAATTCTTTTGCTTACTTTTGAAGTCTGAATCATATGATACAGAAGATTCTTCCACTAGTACTACATAATCAGAACAGTGAAAATAAAATCACATTTCAAAGGATAATTTAACTAAGTGTGTTTTCCCTAGGATAAAAAGGTAACTAAGTTTCTTTAGAGGGAAATTAACTGCATCTAAAAAGTAATACTTGAGTATATCATAATACCACAAGTTTCAATTACTGTTTTTATGTTATTCAAAACCAAAACAAGTATATGTCAACCACTGCATATTGGCAACTACCCCTTTTTAGTGAACCATGGAAATTGATAAGTGTTAGGTCCTAGGTCAATTTTTAATGTCAAACACAGTAAGTGATGTGATTTTAATCAACTTCAGAGTAGCTTTATGCTTATACTTCCCCCCCTCCTCGGTTTATCCCATTAGCTTAAGATATTTGGGAAAGGTGAAGGAACATATTAAAGAGTAATTCAGAATTCAACAAAGTACTCAAAGCTTTAAGTATAAATATCCCATATAAATAAATCGGGGATTTAACTGTTTTATCCTAACAGTTTAGAAATGGCATTTTTGAGTGCCAAAGGGAAATTCCAAAAGGACTCTTAGAAAAACTGTAATAAATTTTTAAATGTGAGAACACAGTCATTTGAAAATATACATAATCTACATTTTTAGCAATGCTAGTTCTGTTGCTGGATTTACATAAATTTGTTTGTGTCAAGTTTCTTTCTCCCTGTTGTATGGGATACATCTAAATGGAAACAAAACTGAGTTCAAAGGCATAATGAGCATACTTATCTCTTCTTAAATTCAATGTATTTTTATTTGATTTTAGAAATAATGAGAAACCAATGATGGTGACTGTACCAGGTGTGACACTATGAGAGAATGCCTTAATAGTATAGCTTTGGCCGTAATGCAAAGATTGGAAAGTACAATTACAGAGATAGGAGGGTATTAGAAGTTAGAGATGGGTATGTATTATAATAGTCTGCATCAGGTGAGAACTTTATAAAAGCTAAGATTCCGGGGTAACACCCCTGGAATTCTGAGTCAACAGGTATAAAGCTAGTCCTCTTAATTCTAGTTGAAATGCTAAACATCAATAACTTGTAGGAAGTTAAAGCATCAAAGGGAGAATATCCTTGATGTTGATCCTTTTAGAAGAGTATCAGAAACCCATAAAAATTATAAGCAGATGCTTCATTTTTACCACAAATGGATACCGACTCACCTGGATCAGTGTCATATTTTAGGTCCAGTGGATGTACAACAGGGTGGTACTGCTTCTAAACATAACATAAATTAAAACAGATTTAATCACTTAATGCTTCATATAAACATCTCTTTCAGCAAATATGGCAAATATACTAGAATAAATAGTACCATTCTTTTGAGGAAAAAAATTAAATCCTACTGTCTGCAGGGAAGAGAAGGGGAGAAGGTAAAACCAGTCAAACTAAGTCTGAATTATGTCTTTTACAGTACTGCCACCTACTGCATACACTGAGAAGTGGCACCATAAAAACGTATCAGAAGAAGCAGTCAAGCAAATTAAAAGCACAGAGACTGAATGTTATGTTTAAAGTACAGGGTAGTCTCCAATTGTGAACTGACTATGTTTCAAAAGTTCATTCAGGACAAGCGTTTGGAACTCAAAATGCATATTTCCATGAAAACTTGGTTCTAAAAGGTGGCGAGGCTACATTACCACCACACTAAGCCTATATGTCCTGTGACACACTGAAATTATAGTAGCAGAATTACTGGCACAGAATCTACAATTCAGGCAAAAACAAAGAGGAAAATGCTCTTCCTTATTCTTGTCCAAAGCCAGCAGAAGCCAAAAAGGTTAAAAGAAAGAAAACACGAAGAAAAAAAAAGGTCTTCTGCCAGCTGTGGTGACTCACACTTGTAATCGCAGCACTTTGGGAGGCCCACGCAGGAGAATGTCTTGAGCTCAGGAGTCTGAGACCAGTATGGGCAACAAGGAGGGAAGAAGGGAGGAAAGACACAGGACATGGCAGGGCAGGAAAAAATTTTAAAAAGGTCTTTGGTATCCTCACCTCATCCATTTCGCACTACTTTTTAAACTACCATAGCAGTACCTCACCTAGGCCAACCGTCTTTCTTTTCTGCAATATGGATGACTAGCTTTGGGGGCTTGGGGGCAGTGGGGCAGTAACAAGCGAGACACTGAAAAATACACTTTGAATGTTTTTCCTGAAAAAAACTCCCAAGTAGGAGGGGTGGGGGAAGTGATGGAATGGGGTATTTGAGAACTGCTATAAAAAAAAGTTTATCTCTCTCTTTCTTCTTTCTTTCTCTCTTTCTCTTTCTTTCTTTCTTTCTTCCTTTCTTCCTTTCTTTCTTCCTTTCTTTGTTTCTTCCTTTCTTCCTTTCTTTCTTCCTTTCATTTTCTCTCTCTCTCTCTCTCTCTCTCCCCCCCCCCCCCCCCCCCCCCCCCCCCACCGCCCGCTGAGCGCGCCCCGCCAGCNGGCGTCAGCCACCGTGCCTGGCCCATTTGCTTATGTTATTTTATTTTTTAGGTATTTATTTTTATCTATTCATTCATGTGTATGGATATAAATTTTTTTTCTATTGTAATGTATTCTTATATATTGTACTTATATGAAAATGTAAAAAAAAAAAAAAAAAAAAGTTTAAAATTCTGCTCATGAATATTGTTTTTCACAGAATAACTAATATGTTTTAGATACAATATTAAACCAGGCATATAATGCCCTGAAACAATCCTGAAACCGAGGCAACTAGAAGATTTATATGTGAATGTTTATGTACTAATTTCAAAAACTAAAGGCAATAGTATAGCATAATCTAAACACAACATGTACCTCACTGGAGGGACAATGCTATTCCCAGCAAACCTCCCCTCCCTACCAAGGGAAGATTTGGGTCCAATTTTCATGTGGATTTCCTATTTCCTACTGATTATTTTACCAGATTTCCTAACAAATCTGAAAAGATGAGGGTGTGATATGGTTGGTCACTGGTATCTACAGTAATTATAAGAAGGAAGTCTATGACTCTGCTTGTCTAAAAAGCTCATGCCGAAGGAGCTGAATTCCTGGTCTTGTGACCCAGATGGTTATGATTTTTGCAGCAAAACAAATTACGCCCAATTCATAAAGCAAATTTCAGTGTTATGAACAGGTACTAAAACAATCTCATCATCAATTTAACTAAAGGGCCTTCCAAAATATACAAACATATAAATATATGCCAAAAACAAACGACAAACAAAGAAAAGTGTTGAAAGAAAAGCTTCTTTTTCCATCCTGGTCTCAGAATCATAAAGTCATTGTCAGTCTTCCATCGCCAATTTCAATTTTAACCACTCACTATATCTTTCATTTTTTTCAGTTTTGAACCAGTGTAGTATAGTATGACTATACTATGTCATAGTACAATTTAGAAGAGGAAAGTCTTATAAGAGACAAACAATACTAATTGAGGCAGGAAAGAAAAAGGCAACAAAATGTCACTTATCTCCACGTAGAGCCTTATATTTTAATGTTTTTATTGTGGTAAAATATACGATAACATTTTAAAGGCAAATCATCTTACCAGAATTTCTTGTTTTGCTTTTATGGTTTTGATGACACATTCCAGGATCTTTCTGGGATACTGCTTACGTTTTGTGGCTATATCTACTATGATTTCATCAAACTGATCTTCAAGTACTTTGATGTCAGAATCTATTTAAGAAAAAAAAAATATATAAAAAGTTCCCTAAAACTCATGGTTTATATTCTGTATGGAAATGTGCTATAAACTAAATTTAGAAAACACAAAATAATAAAGGAAAACAAATATGGCAAGTTAATGAATGCCCCCACTTCGGTCATTAATTTATTTATGCATCGAACAATCAATTATTGAACATCTGTAAGAAGCTAGGCCTAAACAAGAGAAATACAAAGATGAGCACAACATGATTCCTACTCTCTAAGAGTTCACAATTTGCTGAAAGAAACAGGTAATTGCAAAGCAAACTGATAAAAGCAATAGAGGTATGAACAAAATGCCATCAGGACACAGAACAATGGAAAACTGACTGGGAAAGGTAAGACTTTAAAGAAGTAACATCTGAGCTTGAAATAGAAGTGTAAGTCCAATGGATAAAAAGTGGTAGGGGGAAAAAAGGAATAAAGAGAAGCATTTTAGGCAGTGGAAACAGTATTTGCAAGATCCTAATCTTTGGAGACCTGAGAAAAGTTCTAAATGGCTACAGAATAAAGGAAAGCAAAAATGGATGATAAAATATATAAGAACCAGGCTGTAAAGGGTATTTAATATCAGGGATGCTAAGAAGTTTTGACTTATCATGTACTGATCCAAAGCTATGACAGTAGCAGTGAGTGGAGTAACTAGATCTGAAATAGGACTCAACTGGATTGATGATAGGAAAAACTGAAAGATACAGTGAGTTTAGAGTTTCTTTCATTTAGCTAACTCTACTTTCTCATATGCTTTTTCACGTTTTAAAACAGTGATTCTCAAACGTTAGAAGAAACACCTAACGAGTATGTTAGGAGTACAGATTTCTTTTTTTTCTATATACTTTAAGTTCTAGGGTACATGTGCACAACGTGCAGGTTTGTTACATATGTATACATGTGCCATGTTGGTGTGCTGTACCCATTAACTCGTCATTTACATTAGGTATATCTCCTAGTGCTATCCCTCCCCCCTCCCCCTACCCCACGACAGGCCCCAGTGTGTGATGTTCCCCACCCTGTGTCCAAGTGTTCTCATTGTTCAATTCCCACCTATGAGTGAGAACATGCAGTGTTTGGTTTTCAGCAGTACAGAATTTTGATTCAGTAAGTCTGAGATGGGGCCCAGAAACGAAGCACCCTAGACGAAAGGAATGTAGGTGAGCCATCTAACTTTATTTTGAAAATCATTTTAAACAGTAAAAATATTAAGTAATTACAAATACTAAAGAGCTAAGTTTTCAGGTTAAATGGTCCTCATATTGCCCTTTTGTGTCAAAGTCTATGCTAGAAATGGACTTATTTATTTTATTGATCACAAGCTTTATTAGGAAGAAATCTAACATCTGAAACATAATTTTTTGAAACATTTTGAGAAACTGCTGATATGTTTTGGTATATACATATCAGATAAAGATAATCAAGTATATCAGGTATAGTCTTTCATTCATGTAACAAATATTAACTGAATCCCACTAAATTAGTTCGAGGGTACCCTTTTTTTCCTTTTTCTTTCTCTTTCCTTCCTTCCTTCTTTCTTTCCCTTTCCTTCCCATTCATTCTCCCTCCCTTCTTCCCTTCCTTTCCTTCTTTTCTTTCCTAGATAGACACACAGATTGATTTTCAATAGCTTTTGGGGTACAAGTGGTATTTGGTTACATGAATGAATAGTATAGTGGAGAAATCTGAGATTTTAGTGCACTCATCACCCAGTAGTATACATTGTGAAAGTACCCTTCTTTTGAGTACAAGAAATAACAGTTATCTCTTACTTTGAATAATTATTTATATAAGCAGCCCTCCCTAAATTTTCATTTATCCATTGAAAAAGTTAAATAATTAGCCTGAAGAAAAGAATGTCCTATTTCACAATTAGTACCAAAAAAAAAAAAAAAAAAAGGCTCCAGGAAAATCCTTTCTTAGCACCACCCAATGATAAAGCTACAACTAAAATGCATAACAAAATTTGAACAGGAGCCAGGCGAAGACCCGTAATCCCAACACTTTGGGAGGCCAAGACAGGCAGATCACCTGAGGTTGAAAGTTCGAGACCAGCCTGGCCAACATGGTAAAACCCTATCTCTGTTAAAAATACAAAAATGAGCTGGGCGTGGTGGCAAGCACCTATGATTCCAGCTACTTGGGAGGCTAAGGGATGAGAATCTCTTGAACCTAGGAGGTGGAGGTTGCAGTGAGCTGAGATCGCGCCACTGCACTCTAGCCTGGGTAAGAGTGAGACTCTATCTAAAAAGAAAAGAAAAATTGAACAGGAAAGAATTATTCATTAATTTAATATATTTCATAGGTGCCTACTATAAGCCAAGAGTTGAGAACAAGATCAGGCGCAGTGGCTCACATCTGTAATACCAGCACTTTAGGAGGTTGAAGCTAAGAGTTTAAGACCAGCCTGGGCAGCATGATGAAACCCTGTCCTCTACCAAAAATACAAAAAGTTAGCTAGGCAAGGTGGTGCATGCCTGTAATCCCAGCAACTCGGGAGGCTGAGGCACAAGAATCACTTTAACCTGGGAGACAGAGGTTGCAGTGAGCCAAGACTGTGAAATTGCACTCCAGCCTGGATGACAATGAGACTTCATCCCAAAAAAAAAAAAATTGTTTTTTTAAGGAGCCTTCTACAAAGATGTAACCACATCCTTTACATGGTACTTGTATAACTTAACTTCACACTTTCAAGGGTATTTCACTATTCACTCTAGAGATCACTTACAAAAATACAACTTGCTTTGTAAATAATTACAGAAATTCCCTGGGCCTCTTTTGTCATCTGGAGATAGCTCTACGGTATTTTCCAATAAACTATTGACAAAGAAGATTACTGAAGTCATAATCTCAGTTCTTTTTTTTATTTTTATTTTCCAGCCCAGAGGTCTTTTATTTATTTATTTTTTTTAACACCTATTATGCCATGAATTCATAGGGAATAGGTTCCAGCAGCTCAGGCTCCTTCCCATTGGTTCTCACAAAGTGTTCTTCTCTGGGTGGAGCAGGCTGGCGCTTCAGTTGAACCCAGGTACCTTTCTCTTTGGCTTCTTTCTTTTTCTGATCATTTTCCTTCACGCGTTTCAGGAAGCTACATCAGCTCTTAGAGTGCTTAATATGCTCAATACGCACATTAATTCTCTTGACAAGAATCTTGCCCTTAACTTGTTTGTTTACAACAATGCCAACAGCATGCTGGGGAACACTGTAGACTCTTCCAGTTTCGCCATGGTAACACTTGTGGGGCATTCCTTTTTGAACAGTACCCATTCCCTTGATGCTACGATATCACCTTTCTTATACATTCCCATATACGTGGCCAAAGGAACAACTCCATGTTTTCTAAAAGGCTTAGAGAACATATATCGGGTGCCTCTCCTCTTTCCCTTTGTGTTCATCATTTTGGCGAATTATTGGAAGATGGCAGTTCCGGCCGAAAGATAATCTCAGTTCTTTATTATTCCCCTAGTAAAGAACTTCTTGAAAATAAATAACACTAAATATGGAGATTAAAAAACTGCATTCAAAACAAAATTAGCTGCAAAAATAACCCAGAAATTAATAATAGAAGGAAAAAGTCACATACCCATAAAACAATTATCTGAAGCTTCCTGCCATGCTTGTCCATTAATGCTGATATTCTCTTGCACAGCTGATTCAAAAGTCTGCAATAAATTCACAGTAGTCAAGTCACTAAAAATAATTTTAAATACTAAATTCAAACGTTTTGGCAAAATAACACTTCCAGATTTGTGACAGAGGAAATAAAGAAAAGTAGCAGAATAGCTAATTACTATATTTATTCTTTTCAATGAAGATTCCAGTTCAATCATTGATTCCACCTGCACTTTTGGTCTCATAGCCATTATGCTACCCAAGAGGAAATCTGATACAAAAATTTGGAATATTCTTATAAACAAAAAAAAAGTTCCTAGAATGAAAAAAAAAATCTAACAAATTTAGGCTCAGTTGAATCTCGGGAGTATAAGTACTACATATGCTGCTGAATGACTGTTGATGTTAACAAGAGGAAAAATATACATGCTTAAAAATAAAATTAATTTATATTTTATAAAGGGCTATATTTTGGAGAGATGAACACTTATGTAGGGATGAAATGACATGAGATCTAACATTTGCTTTAAAATAGCAAATGTAGGCCAGGTGCAGTGGCTCACGCCTATAATCCCATCACTTTGGGAGGCCAAGGCAAGAGAATTGCTTGAGGCCAGTTCCAGACCAGCCTAGGCAACACTGTGAGACACCCTTCTCTACCAAAAATTTTAAAAATTAGCCAGGCACAGGTGCACATGCCTGTAGTCCCGGCTACTTGAAAAGCTGAGGCTAGAGGATTACTTGAGCCCAAAAGTTTGAGGTTACGGTGAGCTATGATTGCTACTGCACTCCAGCCTGGGAGACAGAGGGAGAAGCAACTGTAACAAACTTTTGACAACTGTTGAGTTTGGTGGTGGATATATGGGTGTTCACTGTGCTAAACTAATTTTTTATAAGGTTGAAAATGTTCACAATACATTAAAAGATAAAGAACTAAAAAACAAAAACAAACAAAAAAATAGACAAATTGGCCTTCATCAAAATTTTTTTTAAATAATGAAGGACTAAAGGAATTTGGCAGTACACATTTCCTATTAGCCAATAATTTCACTTCTAGCAATGTATCCTAAAAGACTACTCTCATAAAAACACAAAGAGAATGTGCTAGAAATGTTCATTTCAGCACTGTTTGAAATTTTCTTAATTGTGGGAAAAAACCTAAATTCAAAATTAGACAAGTTAAATAGACAATATTCATACCACACAGTACCTAAAAAGAATGAAGACAATCTCTACATAACACTAACAAGTTATAGTCAGACACGTTTGGTTTCAAAAAAGGCGGGTCAATAACAGTTCATCAGCACAACACTATTAATGGAGACAAACATAAACAGAGAGAAAGAGGTAAAGCCACAGAAAGGGGGTATAGAAAGTTTTCTCTCCCCAGGTACTCTCCAAAATAGTACATTATGTCCTAGAAGGAAGAGGGCTGGGGAAGGGGAACTCAAAGCAGAATTTTGCTTTATGCTATTGTTTGAATTTTTTATGAGCATATATTTTGTACCCTTTGTATAATTAAAAATAACATAAACCAAATGACTGATTATAAGTTAAAGTACATATTCTACATTTCAAAGATTTCATAAAGTAAATTCCTTATTTTATGGTTTTGTTTTTTGTTTTTTTTTGAGATGGAGTTTCACTCTTGGCAAGCAAAGCAGGCTGGAGTGCAATGGCACAATCTTGGCTCACTGTAACCTCTGGTTCCCAGGTTCAAGCGATTCTCCTGCCTCAGTCTCCGGAATAGCTGGGATTACAGGCAAGCGCCATCACACCCGGCTAATTTTTGTATTTTTAGTACAGACAGGGTTTCACCATGTTGGCCAGGCTGGTCTCGAACTCATGACCTCAGGTGATCCACCCGCCTCAGCCTTAAAAGCGCTGGGATTACAGGTGTAAGCCACCATGCCCGGCCTATGTATGTTTTAGAAGTACTTTCAAGAATTGCTGAGAAAACATATTGTCTTTGTAATATTCATTGCAGACTGCTACCAATACTGTTTTTAAAGAAAATCTGCCACTTAATATGCAGTTTTAAACAGAGATACAACATAAAACTTCTGCTTTATTTAAAATAAAACACAAGTGAATTCCTGTGGTAGTCTAAGCCCTGGAAACAATCTTATAATTCACTTTATCATCCCACTAAATAGGATATAATAGGTTAAGCCAAGTTCCTCTTTTTCTGTAAGATACCTAAATGTTTTAAATACCTTAGCACTTCCTAGAATCAGACAAATTCTAAGATCATTATACAACAAAAGTCTTCTCCCAAAAAAAGATATCCTGAGATATATCCCTATTCTTGCCTTGCTTGCAAGGAGGGAATGACGTAAGAGTCACTATATACAAAACTACATACAGAGTCACAACCCAGAAAGTATTTCTTCATTCTTCCACTTAACCTTTTTTTTTTTTAAGTGTTTCTTCATTCTTCCACTTAGCCTTTTGTTTTGTTTTGTTGTTTTTGAGACGGAGTCTTGCTATATTGCCCAGGGTGGAGTGCGGTGGCACGATCTGGCTCACTGCAAGCTCCGCCTCCCTGGTTCACACCATTCTCTTGCCTCAGCCTCCTGAGTAGCTGGGACTACAGGTGCTTGCCACCATGCCCGGCTAATTTTTTATTATTATTATTTTTTTTAGTAAAGACGGGGTTTCACCGTGTTAGCCAGGATGGTCTCGATCTCCTGACCTTGTGATCCGCCCGCCTCGGCCTCCCAAAGTCCTGGGATTACAGGCGTGAGCCACCGCCCGACCCCTTTTGCCTGTTTTAGAGTGAAAACATTTTCTTTACAAGACTAAAATACGTTTAAAAAAATTGTGTTGGTTGAAAACTTTACTATCTACGATCACATATTTGCCCTTATACCGCATTTCCCCAGCCTTTCTTAAATATTTTTGCAAAGCCCTGAAGGTGGTAGCTTTTTGGGAAGACAAGAAAGAAAGGGATTGTGTGCTTCCTTATAACAGGCATCAATCTACTTATAGGTAGGGGAAAAAAATTAAAAGCTCATAATACAACACATTTGTGAGTTATGAAAGACCACAGCGCAAACATTAAAAATAAAGGTTAATAGGCCTGGCGAGGTGGCTCACGCCTGTAATCCCAGCACTTTGGGAGGCCAAGGCGGGCGAATCACAAGGTCAGGAGATCGAGACCATGCTGGCTAACACAGTGAAACCCTGTCTCTACTAAAAATACAAAAAATTAGCCGGGCGTGGTGGTGGGAGCCTGTAGTCCCAGCTACTCGGGAGGCTGAGGCTGGAGACCGGTGTGAACCCGGAAGGTGGAGCTTGCAGTGAGCCGACATCCAGCCTGGGCGACTGAGCAAGACTCCGTCTCAATCAATCAATCAATCAGGCAAAAGGAAAGACCAAATGCTGGTTGGGTGAATGGCTGACTTCCAGAATTACCCTTTCCAGGAGAATTCCTCATTGTCTAGGGCTGCATTGTCCAACAGGTGAGCCACCAGCCACTTTGTAGTTACTGAGCACGTAAATGTAGCTAGTTCAAAAGATGTGCCATAAATGCAAGACACCAGATTTGAAAAAGTTTAGTACGAACAAAATAATGTAAAATATCTCATTCATTTGATATTATTACATGTTAAAATATCTTGGATTTATTGGGTTAAACAAAATGTTTTACATCCATTAATTTCACCTATTTCTTACTTTTAGTTTAAAACTACATAAGGATTAGCTTGCCTTGTATTTTCACTGTACAGCGCTGGTCTAAGTAATTAATAAGACCCAGCTGATATTAGCATAGATTTCTTTCTCCCCTCGCGTTTCTCCGACTGGTTCTACAGTAGTCTGGGGCACCGTTAATTCTGCCAAGGCCTGGCGTGGGATCTTTCTGAATCCTAAGATCCTGGGTGTTGGGTAAGGGGGTGATAAGTAAAGAAGTGGCTAACTGGTCCCGTACCCACTGGGCATCTCGCAGCGCGGGCTCCCGAATCTCCTCCGGCAAAGCGTCCCCAAGCTTTTGCACAAAGCGGCCGCACAGTTGTAGCATTTCGGTCACAGCCCGCTTCGAGGTGCAGCGCACCCGAAAGTCCTCTCGGGGAGTGGCGGAGACCAAGGCCTGACTCTCTGTCCCCGTCGCTAGCTCCTTGTCCCATGGGGGGTCAAGCACCACCAACTCAGAAGACCCCGCCATTTTTCGTCTGAACGAGGGGCGGGGCACTCTGGGAGCGGAAAAGTGGGTTTCCACTGGTGTAACTAGCATGCATCCGGCTGGAAACTCAGGACGCTGCAGCTGAAACGTTCCGGCTCCGGCTCTGCGGGCGCGTCTAAGGCCGCAGCCGCGGGGGCGCAATGGGAGCGGCGCGGGTAGGGTTGGTGGACTGTCACTGCCACATCTCCGCCCCAGACTTTGACCGCGTATGTGAGGGCGATACGGGGCCCGAGGGAGCGGGGATGCCCCCGTCCTTTCCCCTCGTGTTATCTTTGCTCTCCTCCCTTGGGATGAAACCCCATATCCCCCGCCCAGACCCTTGTTTATGGCCATATGACCTGCCCCTCATTTCCCTATTCCCTATTTAACCTCAGACATACCGATTTTTTTGTGTGTGTGTGTGTGTGATTCAGTCGCGGTAAGCTATTTCCACAAGGCTTTTGTTTGCTCTTCTGAGTTCCTGAAATCGTTCTCCCACCTGCCCTTGGCTGGCCTGTTTTTCCTCTCGGGCCTGTCACCTCCTAGCTGAGATGCCACTTTTCGTGGGAAGCGGTCCTCGAAACGCGTTCAAATCCGGGAGAGGTCGGGCGCGGGCTCACGCCTGTAATCCCAGCACTTTGGGAGGCCAAGGGGGGCGCGGCGCATCTCCTGAGTCTAGGAGATCGTGACCAGCCTGGGCAACATGTTGACACCTCAGTCTCTACAGGAAAAAAAAAAAAAAAAAACAAAACAGAAATTAGCTGGGGATGGTGGCGCTTGCCTGTGGTCCCAGCTACTCGGGAGGCTGAGGTGGGAAAATCGCTTGAGCCCAGGAGGTGGAGGTTGCAGTGAGCTGAGATCACGCCTCTGCACTCCAGAAAGAGAGAGAGAGAGAGAGAGAGAGAGAGAGAGAGAGAGAGAGAGAGAGAGAGAAAAGGGGGAAAGGGGAAGGGGAAGGGGGAAAAATTTCACAAATAGGGGAGAGAGGCAAACATGGCCGGGTGTGGTTGCTCTCACTTGTAATCCTAGCACTATGAGAGACCGAAGCGGGTGGATCGCTTGAGCCCGGGAGTTTGAGACCAGCCTAGGCAATGTGGTGAGAGCTTGCCTCAATTAAAATAACTGTTTTACCCATTACATGGGAAACTAGAGACTAACAATAGAGGAGTAAGGGGGGTTTTATTTCAGGGGGAAATCCTCCCAGGAGCTGACACTTAAGGCTGAGAAGACGAGGAGCCACCCAAGCAAGAGGCTGAGTGTATGCTAGTTAGGGAAACAGGTTGCAGGCCCCCAGACAAGCTAGAATTTGGCACATTTCAGTTGCCAAAAAGCTGAGTGGAGCTTGATGAACTAGAAAGAGAAAGGCATGAAACAAAACTGGGGAGGTTTGCAGGGGATAGATGAGGTGGGTCAGTAAGGAATTTGGATTGCATTTGAAGCACAATGTGGATTCATTAAAGGGCTTTTTGAATTTTTTATTTATTTTTATTTTTTAGATTGAGTCTGCCTGTGTCCCCCAGGCTGAAGTGCAATAGCACGATCTCAGGTCGTTGCAATCTCTGCCTCCTGGGCTCAAGCGATTCTCCTGTCTCAGCCTCCCAAGTAGCTGGGATCATGGGTGTGCGCCACCACGCCTGGCTAATTTGTATTTTTTGTATTTTTAATAGAGACAGGGTTTCGTCATGTTGTCCAGGCTGGTCTTGAACTCCTGGTCTCAAGTGATCAACCCTCCTTGACCTCCCAAAGTCCTGAGATTACACAAAAATGGATAGGCATGATGCTATCCATTTTAACACCATTTTGCTGCTGTATGGCAAATGGATGGAGAAGAGTGGAAGCTATAAGACTAGTTAGGAGGCTTTTGCAGTATATAGGCAAGAGATGTTGGCTGTTGGTACTATGATGATAGCAGGTGAGTTTGAGATAAATACATGGATTCAAGATACATTTTAGAGACAGAATCCACAATAAGTACTGAAGAATTGAATGTGGCTAGCACGGGAAAGGGAGGAATCAAGGATGACTCAGATTATTAGCTTGTGCTATAGGGAAGATGGTGGTGCTGGTTTACTGAGAAAAGGGAAGACCAAGGTCTGAAGTGGAGGTGGGGAGGTCAGCAGAAGGAATAGGTTTGTGAAGAGAAAATGAAGATTTATGTTTGGGGCATATTGGGAAACCTAATCCCATGCAAATGGAGATGTCATAATTTTTTAATGTGAGTCATAGGTTCAGGAGAGAATTATAAGCTAAAGATAAAAACTGGGGACTCAGGCTGGGTGTGGTGGCTCACACCTGTAGCCCCAGCACTTTGGATGGCCGAGGTGGTGGATCACCTGAGGTCATGAGTTCAAGACCAGCTTGGCCAACATGGTGATACACCATCTCTACTAAAAATACAAAAATTAGCTGGGTGTGGTGGCGGTCGCTTGTAATCCCAGCTACTCTGGAGGCTGAAGCAGGAGAATCACTTGAACCTGGGTGGCAGAGGTTGCAATGAGCTGGGATCGCACCATTGCACTGCAGTTGGGAGACAAGATGAAACTTCATCTCGGGGGGAAAAAAAAAAAACAAAACTGGGAACTCAGCATAATGATGATATTAAAACCATGAGAGGAAGTGAGATCACTCAAGGCAAGTGCAGAAAGAGGAGCAGAGGTTCTAGAATCCAGAAAGAGGAAGGGGAGCCAGTCAAGGAGACTGAAAAGTAGCCACCAATGAGAGAGTGGTATTGCAGAAGCGAAGAGTGGAAACCATTTCAAGAAGGAAGGAGTAAGCAAATGAGAGATTCTAAATGCTACTGAGGAGTAGAGTAAGATGAGGACAGATAAATACCCTGTATATTTGACAATAGAGGCTTCTGTTTTAGTGGTGGGAACAGAAGCCAGACTTTACTGAGAGTAGGAGTAAACAGGAGGTGGGTCAGTGTAGGCTCTTTGCTTTCCACTACTCCATTCGTTGCTATCATTGTCATTCTTTGTGATGCCACAACTGCATTGACATATACAGTCCAAGATTAGTTGCTTAGTATCTAAAATAATGGTGATTTCTTATGCTTGTTTTAGGATTTGGATGATGTGTTGGAGAAAGCCAAGAAGGTAAGTCAATATTTGTAATTGCTCTTTTGGTTTTTTATTTTAACTATCATTTCAAGCAAAAACAGCTTGAAATTTAGATATACTACCTTGAGGTTGTTTCAGTAGTTTATAGTAAGTAGCATTTTTTATTTTTATTTATTTATTTATTTATTTATTGAGATGGAGTCTCGCTCTGTCGCCCAGGCTGGAGTGCAGTGGCGCGATCTCAGCTCACTGCAACCTCCACCTCCCAGGTTCAAGTGATTCTCCTGCCTCAGCCTCCTGAGTAGCTGGGACTACAGGCACGTGTCACTGCACTCAGCTAATTTTTGTATTTTAGTAGAGACAGGGTTTCACCATGTTGGTCAGGCTGATCTCGAACTCCTGACCTCAGGTGATCTGCCCACCTCGACCTCCCAAAGTGCTGGGATTACAGGAGTGACCCACTGCAACCAGCCAGTGTTTATTATTTATAATTAAAATAGAGACAAGGTCTAACTATGTTGCCCAGGCTGGTGTCAAACTCCTGAGCTCAAGCAATCTACCCACCTTGGGCTCCCAAAATGCTAGAATTATAGGCATGCGGCACTGCTCCCAGCCTAAGTAGCATTTATTAAGTGTTTGCTACATGCCAGACACTGAACTAAGGCCTTTCTCGACTTTACCTCATTCAATGTTTCACAGCAACCTTCTGAGGAAATTACTAATTTGTAGCCAACCATTCCCCATTTTTATAGATGAGGAATCTAAGGTCTAGGGATTAGTAACTGGTCCAAAGACATATGCTAGTGAAGTGATGGAGACGAGTTAGTCTGAATTCAAAACATGTTCCTATAGCTACCATGCTCAACAGCGCTATGGAACAAATTGGTCCATCTTTCAGTTTTTAAATTCACATGATTTTGGAGATCTGGGTTATATTATGAAAGTTTTCTGAAATGTTTTGATTTGCTTAGAAAAAGTATTTTTTTTTTGGAAGTGTTTATGAAATTCACTGTAACTAGCATTCTGTGACCATCTCAGAAAATAATACAGCCAGAAATGGTTGTAGTGCATTTTTACATACAGGTAACTTTCACTGTGGCACTTAATTAGGAATGTGGGCTTTGGACATATATAGACCTGATGACCCTGAGCAAGTTATTTGACATCCAGAACTCTGTCTCCTGATCTATACAGTAGACTACAGCCTACTTTACAGGTTTATGTAAATTAAATGAGGCAATATTTATATTGATTGAACATAGGGCTCGAAACATAGTAAATATTCAATGATAGCCCTTCTGATTGTATTGATGAAGCATGGGTGAACAAGGATAACTAAAATGCAGAGAAAACTTTAAATTTTGATATATTTATATTAAATGTATATTGTTTGGAACTCTATTCTTTTTTTTTTTTTCAGGCCAATGTTGTGGCCCTTGTGGCAGTTGCCGAACATTCAGGAGAATTTGAAAAGATTATGCAACTTTCAGAAAGGTGCTACTTTTAATTAGGATTTTAAAGGGTTGCTAATAAGAACACAGTTATGACATCCAGTTTATAATATCAAAGATCCATTTTTAATGAGAATAAAGAGGAAAAAGCATTTTAGCATAGCCCTGAAAAGAGATTATTTTCTACTCATTCTTTTTTTTTTTTTTTTTTTTTTTGAGAGATGGAGTCTTGCTGTGTCACCCAAGCTGGAGTGCAGTGGCGCAATGTCGGCTCACTGCAACCTCTGCCACCTGGTTTCAAGCAATTCTCTGCTTCAGCCTCCCAAGTAGCTGGGACTAAGGCATGTACCACCAGGCCTGGATAATTTTTATATTTTTTGTAGAGACAGGATTTCACCATGTTGGCCAGGCTGGTCTCAAACTCCTGGCCTTAAGTGATCCACCTGGCTCAGCCTCCCAAAGTGCTGGAATTACAGACATGAGCCACCATGCCCGGCCTCTACTTATTCTTTAGAATACATTGTAATATACTAGTCTACTGTTCTTGCTTTCTCAATTGGTTCTACATTTTTAGGTATAATGGGTTTGTCCTACCATGCTTGGGTGTTCATCCAGTTCAAGGACTTTCACCAGAAGACCAAAGAAGTGTCACACTAAAGGTAACAGTCATACAAAACAGGAACCATTAAAAACAAACAAACAAAAGAATTATTTGACTCAGTAATCCTCCTCTTTCTAATTTATATTCTCAGGAAATAATCCAAAAGAAGGAAGCACTACCTTCTTTAACGAAGATATTTGTTGCAACATTATTCGTAATAGAGAAAAAGTAGAAACAGCTTAGAGGTTCAGAAATAAAGGAATCATTAGTTAAGTCGTAGAGTGTTAAATGTAATGCATTTATAGAAAATGAGGATTATAAAGTGTATATAGCACATGGAAAATGCTTACTGTATAATATAGGGAGAAAAGCAGGATACCAAATAGCGTATTCACTATGAGTGACATCTACATAAGCATATATTCATAAGGAAAAGACTGGAGAGAAAACACAGAAATGATAGTAATTGTGATGATCTGTTAGAAATATGTGTAACTTTTTTCACTTTTTTTGGTACTGTAGTCATGTTGCTTTGGCAAAAAAAAGTGATAGAATATCTAGAAAAAGAAAGATACAAATTCAGAGGTGCTATATACTATTAGGGAACAGATGAGTTCAAGTAAGTAGTATTATCTTTTAACATAAAACCATTGTTACAGGATTGCTCTCCAGCTATTAAATTGCACTGATTTTGTACCCGCTCTAAAAACATCCTACCCGCACGGTCTTACTGACTCACAATAGTTGGTATGTCTTATATTTCACACTTGTCTCCTGACTCAGCATCAGGAAGATCCACAGTTTCATGAGTGCTTTATTGCATAATGGGCTTGATAGCACCATTTCAAAGAAGTAATGACTTTTTGTTACCTATGAATAAATTGAGATATAGTGCCATTTAAAAAATAATCATGTAGGCCGGATGCAGTGGCTCATGCCTGTAATCCCAGCACTTTGGGAGGCTGAGGTGGGTGGATCACGAGGTCAGGAGATTGAGACCATCCTGGCTAACATGGTGACACCTTGTCTCTACTAAAAATACAAAAAATTAGCCAGGTGTGGTGGCATGCACCTGTAGTCCCAGCTACTCAGGAGACTAAGGTGGGAGAATCACTTGAACCCAGGAGGCGGAGATTGTAGTAAGCCGAGATTGCTCCACTGCACTCTAGCCTGGGCAACAGAGTGAGACTCCATCTCAAAAAAAAAATAATAATAATAATAATGTATCTCTGTTCCTATATTAAGATACCTTAGGTAGCTCTACTTATTTCAAAATAAAATTCATGACCGGGCGTGGTGGCTCATGCCTGTAATCCTAACACTTTGAGAGACCGAGGTAGGAGGATCACTTGAGCTCAGGAGTTCAAGACCAGCCTGGGCAACATGGTGAGACTCCATCTCTCAAAAAAAATAAAATAGAAATAAACAAAATAAAATTCATTCATTTCAGGTAAAAATGTTTATCCTGGAGATATCCTGAATTGTTAAATATGATAAAATTAGCTATCTTGCCAGATAGTCATAATTCTACAAATATGGAATCATAGCAAGGCAGCGCTTCTTTCTTTTATGTGGGGATTTATACTAATAGACATTCATTTAGTTAGGTAGTCAACCAGTGTGTACTGAGCACCTGCTACATGCTAAGCACTGCTGTCAGCACTGCAGACCCAATAATGAGTAAGATCCCTCTCATGGAAGCTAGATTCTAGATGGTGCAGACAGACAGTCAACAATTACATCAACAGGAAAACTTTTGATAGCACTAAGTGCTTTGAAGACAGTAAAACAAGTTTATGTAGTAGGTGTTGTGGATGCTGGTTGTTAGATGATGTCATCAAGGAAGGACTCTGGTAGTGACAATTGAGCTGCAACCTGAATGTTACAAAGCAATTGGCCATGCAGAGAGGATCAGGGTGTTCTATGCAAAGGAAACAGCAAAGCACAAAGGTCCTAAGGTAGGAATAAGCTCAGTGTAGTCAAGAAACAGAAAGAGGGCTGATATGGCTAGAGGAAGAGAGGAAGTGATAGTGGTAAGAGGGATGGGCAGAGATCTCATACAGGACCTTGTTGGATTTTAGTTTACATGCAGTGGAGGGTTTAATGTGAGAAGTACCAAGATGTAATTTATGTTTTAAAAAGATCCCCTCGGCTCTGGCAGTAAAATGAGTTTAGTGAAGAAAAAAAAAAGATCCCCTTAGCTTTGGTATGAAGAGTGAGTTTTGAAGAGGGCAAAAAATGAAAAGGGGAAAAAGTTAGAAGGCTACAAATGATGGTGGATTAGACCAGAGTACTAGCATTGGAGGTACAGAAATGACTGGATTTGGCATATATTTGGCGTTAATATAGAATTGATTGGACTGCTTAACTTACCAAAGCAATTAATATGCCAACAGTATGATAGGTACTTCTTTTTTTTTTTTTCTTTCTGAGATAGAGTCTTGCTCTGTCACCCAGGCTGGAGTACAGTGGCGCCATCTCGGTTCACTGCAGCCTTTGCCTCCCTGGTTCAAGTGATTCTCATGCCTCAGCCTCCTGAGTAGCTGGGATTACAGGCATGTACCACTACACCCGGCTAATTTTTTGTATTTTTAGTAGAGATGGGGTTTTGCCATGTTGGCCAGGCTGGTCTTGAACTCCTGGCCTCAAGTGATCCACCTGCCTTGGCTTCCCAAAGGGCTGGGATTACAGGTGTGAGCCACCATGCCCAGCCGATAGGTAATTCTTGATTATCAAAGCAGATATGAACCCATCAAATGTTGTGATAATCCTCTGGAATAGACTAGAGATGAGCAGAGTTAGCCCTGTTTTATTCCAGTTGCACTTGTAGTCCATACTGCAGTTTAGTTTTCTCCTGCTAATTAGATTATAAACCCCTTTGAAACAGGAAGTATGCCTCTTTGCATGTTTACAGGCTTCTAAAATATGTGGTACAAAGCTAGGTATGTAGTAAGTATTCATCAAATTAACTTGTTTTATAAGATGAATTGCCTAGCATCACACAAATCCTTTTAACATATTCCTGAATTAATTAATTCTTGCAATAAATATTATTACCAGGCACAGTTTAGGCACTGGGGATGAACCACAATGAACTGTGGTGAACCACAATTCACTGGTGGCATTCTGCTGCCCCTCCATGCAGGGTATTCGCTCTCTAGTTAGCTACTGTTTCTACTTGTCCCACTTCACTAATTTCTGTTAAACACCTGATCCCTGTTCTAAAGGTTCTGAAGAGTAAACATTTTCTATAATAAAAAAATCTATTGTAATTATTTAAAATCATTCTGAATAAATCTCTTTGCTTTGATCCCTTTTGCCCTCCTTCCTTCTTTCATTCATTCCCTTTTTTGTCCCTTCTTCCATTCTTCCTTCAGCAGCATGGTGGAAACAGCATGCATGAGCTTTGAAGTCAGAGGGACCTGGCCTACGGACTTCTGTGATCTGTGGCACATTACTTACCTTCACCAAGTCTGAATTTCCTCATTTGTAAATGATGAATAATTATATAGTAGTATTATGCCCAATCATAAAGTATAGGGGTATATAATCTTTTTTGTACAAAAACTGTAATAGGGTGGGGTGCTATGGCTGACTCCTGTAATCCCAACACTTTGGGAGGCTGAGGTGAGAAGACTGCTTGAGGCCAGGAGTTGGAGACCAGCCTAGGCAACATAGCGAGACCCCATCTCTACACAAAAATTAAAAATATTAGCCAGGCATGGTGGCACATGCCTGTAGTCCCAGCTACTCAGGAGGCTGAGGTAGGAGAATCATTTGAGCCCAGGAGATCAAGGCTGCAGTGAGCTATGATCGCACCACTGCACACTCCAGCCTGGGTCACAAGCTGAGAACCTATCTTTAAAAAAAAACAAAAACACAAAAGTATAATAGAACCATTAGCTGTTAAGGAACTTAAGACCTTCTGAAGGGAGTGGGGATAGAACTGAGGGCAGAAATAGACCTATAAATAGCCTTATAAATATGTTTACACCTACTAAAATGAAATGACAAAGACCACACACACAAATGCATTTGTACATATTAAGTAATATGAATTACATTCTACTATTAAGTTTTATTTATCATTCTTGACTTGCTGAAAGCTTCCAAATCTATTTTATTAAGAGTTTGAATAGTCTCACTATAAATCTGTTTTGCTTTTTCATAGATAATACATATTCCAAGAGGCATGGTTTTTTCTTCATCTGATCTTCCTCCAAGCGTGTAATTTCTGTGACTCAGGCTTTCTAAGTGTTAGACATTTCCTGGGTGATTTCTCCTACTTCTCCAGTCCCTCTGAGATCTCAGAGACATAGAGTAGTTTGGATGTGTGATATGGAAAAAGCTTTACCTAGAACTGTTTAACCTACTCAACTTGTTGTCAAATAGCTTTTCTGACATCTAGGGTCATATACCCATCATTTTTCATGACAATGTTAATTCTTCTTCAAGTCCACTAGAATGTATTTCAAGTCTACTAGAATATATTTCAAGGCCTTAACTTACCTTCCTTCATCTTTGTTCTCTCTCATAGTGGTAAAATCTACTCCTGTTCCTCTATCATCTGCTTTACCTTCCTTTTCTTAATTCTGTCTTGTTCTGATTATCCTCAGGAGAAATACTTTGCAATCTATATATCCTGAAACTAAAATGTGCAATATAGTCTAAAAGGTATCTAGAAGCAATTTTCCATATATTTGTTTTCCCTACCTAAGAAGGGAACCCTCACAGGGCAAATTATCCTCAGTGGAAAAGGTAATATCATTGAAACTAATGGTACACAGCTACTTCAATATTTAACAAACATATATGAGATACTCATTGTTTATATTGCTGGGCATTTAGGACAAGTAGTCAAAGCAGGACTAAAGACAAATGAAATCAGTGAAAACAGTGCAAAGAAAGTATGGGATTATTATTATAAACTCACCAACCAGACGAATTCTAAGGGGAGAACACAACAATGCAGTCGCAAAGCTCACATGTAAAGATGACTCCCTGGTGGTTTGCCTCTCTCTTTCTTAGTGATTTCAGAATGTCCAAATGCCTCCTAAATGTCAGGAAATACCCCCTAAACAGAAGGCAATATTTAAGTGGTGCTCTTCATAAAAAGTCATATTCTTGTAACCTGAATGGGTATGGGATATGTTTCTACTCAAATTTACAGGTAGAGGTACTCACCATTATAGAAGGATTACTATTGCTAGTTCTTTGACTGCTTAAATGGATTAAATGTATGTAAAGCACCAGGATAGTGTAGCACCTAGCACATAATAGGAGCTTGTGAAATAGCAGTTCCCTTCTTCCATTTTAACAATTTTACTTTTTGTCTCCCAGGATTTGGATGTAGCTTTGCCCATTATCGAGAATTATAAGGATCGGTTGTTGGCAATTGGAGAGGTAAATACCCACTAGCTGATCAAACGACTTCTAATTCAGACTTCTATATGATATATGAAAATAATTTTTAGTTCAGTATTGGTGATTATAACTGACTTGTATAATTGTGTTCACCCCACTTAGCCAAATAATAATTTGTTGATACTTCTTTAATAAGCAAGAAAGCTTGGGGATGAAACAATCAAAAGCCTTGCCATAGACCTACCTTAATTGGAGAAAAATAATAGATTTCTAAATACTTTGCTTTCTTTTCTTGTGCTTAAATATGGGTCCTTGCTCTGGTGAGTTAATATAGTATCTATAATTCTTCATAAGTAATTTAGAAACACACTTTAAATGGGCTAGAGTTTGTAATTAAAGAACTTTTTTATTTAAATATTTATAATTGTGATTTTTTTTTTTGAGACAGAACCTTGCTCTGTCACCTAGCCTGGAGTACAGTGGTGCAATCCCGGCTCACTGCAACCTCCGCTTCCCAGGTTCAAGTGGTTCTCCTGCCTCAGCCTCCTTACTAGCTGGGATTACAGGCATGCACCACCAACCCAGCTAATTTGTTTGTATTTTTAGTAGAGACAGGGTTTCACCATGTTGGCCAGGCTGGTCTTGGACACCTGGCCTCAAGTAATCCACCCACCTTGGCCTCCCAAAGTGCTGGGATTATAGGCATGAGCCACCATGCCTGGCCAATTGTGAAATATTTTTATTACTTGGTAATAAATTCCATTTTTAATTAAAGACGAAAGATAAGAATAACACTTAAATTCAAAATATAGATTATAGAATGCATGCCAAAATAGTCCCAGGAGAAGGAGTCATCTGTAGTCTGTGCCGTCCAATATAGTGGCCACTTAACAGCTCCTGAGCATTTGAAATGTGACTGCTCTGAATTGAGATGTGCTATAAGTGTAAAATACACTGTGTATTTCAAAGTTTTAGTACCAAAAAGGAAAAAGAAAAGACTGGTCATGCCTGTAATCCCAGCACTTTGGGAGGCCAAGGCGGGCTGATCACTTGAGGTCAGGAATTTGAGACCAGCCTGGCCAACATGGCGAAACCCTGCCTCTACTAAAAACACAAAAATTAGCTGGGCGTGGTGGCGGGCACCTGTAATCCCAGCTACTCAGGAGGCTGAGGCAAGAGAATCGCTTGAACCTGGAAGGCAGAGGTTGCAGTGAGCCAAGATTGCGCCACTGCACTCCAGCCTGGGTGACAGAGCCAGACTCCATCTCAACAAAACAAAACAAAACAAAGGAATATAAAATAACTCAATATTTTATATTGGCTACATGTTTAAAATAATAATATTTGGGATATATTGGGTTAAAGTATCTTAAGACTAATTTCACCTGTTTTTGTGAATATTTTTAATGTGGCTACTAGAATTAATATTTTTATGTGGCTTGCTTTTCTGCCTCACATTATATTTCTATTGGATAGCGTCAATCCAAAGATCTCTTTTGAGGTTCCTTAAACCTAAATATGTAATATCTTTTATTTTTCTGCTCTAGGTTGGACTAGATTTCTCCCCTAGATTTGCTGGCACTGATGAACAGAAGGAAGAGCAAAGACAAGTCCTAATCAGACAGATCCAATTAGCCAAAAGACTAAATTTGCCTGTGTAGGTTAATTATTTTTTCATGTTAATAGCTATAGAGCAAATTAAATAATGATCAGAGTTCTCCTGAAATGGAACTCTACATTTATCTTTCTCTGAACTACTTTAGTAGATCAAAAACACTACTTTCAGGGTGGTACTTAAAAGACATGTTGTTGTCGTTAAACAGAAATGTGCACTCACGCTCTGCTGGAAGACCTACCATCAACCTTTTACAAGAGCAAGGTATTTCATTTCCTGAGAAAAACAGGCCTAATGTTCAAGTTTGACAATTCCAGTTTATGTTCTCACAAAGCAAGCCATGTTTTAATCTGATTTCTTGAAGGGCAGGGGCAAGAAGGGGGGTGAAAATCATCTAAGATGATGTTGCAGGTCAGGCTATTGTTTACACGGTTTTCAGTGTAATTATCATATTTCCCAGGCCCAGACAGATTAAATGAAAAGTTGAATAAAATAATTTATGTCCCTGAATTTAAAAATTAGCACCTTCATAAAAAACAAAGCAAAGCAAAATTAGCAGCTCCAGTTTCTTTTATTTATTTATTTATTTGTTTATTTTTTGAGACAGAGTCTCACTCTGTCACCCAGGCTGCAATGCAGTGGTGCAATCTTGGCTCACTGCAACCTCTGCCTCCTAGGTTCAAGCAATTCTCCTGCCTCAACCTCCCATGTAGCTGAGATTATAGGCACCCACTATCACGCCCAGCTAATTTTTGTATGTTTAGTAGATCTAGGGTTTCGCCATGTTGGCCAGGCTGGTCTTGAACTCCTGACCTCAAGTGATCCACCTGCCTCAGCCTGCCAAAGTGCTGGGATTACAAGAGTGAGCCACTGTGCCCAGCCTATTTTATTTTTTGAGACACAGTCTTGCTCAGTTCCCCAGGCTGGAATGCAATGGCACAATCTTGACTCACTGAAACCTCCACCTCCTATGTTCAAGCTATTCTGCTTCAGCCTCCCAAGTAGCTAGCAGTACAGGTGTGCGCCACCACACCCAGCTAATTTTTGTATTTTTAGTAGAGATGGGGTTTCATGATGTTGGCCAGTCTGGTCTTGAACTCCTGACCTCAGGTGATCTACCCACCTCGGCCTCCCAAAGTGCTGGGATTACAGGCATGAGCCACTATGTCTGGCCAGCAGCTTCAGTTTCTTAATCAGCTCAGTCAGCTGATTAATGAGGAAAAGGTTAAAAAAAGAAGGGCTATCACACAGCAATCACATTGGGTCACTGTTTTGTATGTTTTCCAGCTGCTGCTTCAGAAATGCAGAATTTACAGAAATGCAGAAATACAGATTTTGGCCATCATATATAAACACACTCTTTTTTGTTTGTTCCTAAAGTAAATTTACATCTTATAGCATTATTTTTCAATATTTTAAAGGTGCCATCTACAGTAAGAAATATAGTTTATTTTGAGACTCATATTTACATAAAGAAAGCTAACAAAAGTTTAACAAGCAATCCATATATGTGTATGTATAGGTATGTGTGTGTGCTACATACACACACATATATACATATAAGCACTCATTACTGGTTGTGACCTACTAAGTTGATTTCATAACTTACTTATGGTCATAACTCTCTAATGGTCATTCATACCATTTGAAAAAACTCTGTCAAATAATGAAGTAAATGTAATTGCCTGCAACTAGGAATCAGTGATGAATAGTTCTGAGGTCACTGAAAGCATGATTTTTATGCAGGCTGAGCAGCTAGCCTTTAAGAACTGGGGATAGTTTTATGAAGCCCACTCTATGGAATTTGTGTCACTTAGTTCCCCATTTCTTCTTTCACTAGCATTTTTGTTAAGATAATCCATTTGACTACCTAAAAACCTCCTGTGAGAAACAATTAGACAGCTCACAGACTTCTAGAAAAGATGTGATGGTGCAGGAAATTTATATTTGTCTTTAAAATTGAATATTTCTCTTTTTTTTTTTTTTTTTTTTTTGAGACTGGGTCTCACTCTGTTGCCCAGGCTGAATTGCAGTGGGGCAATCTCTGCTCACTGCAACCTCTACCTCCCGGGCTCAAGAGATCTTCCCACTTCAGCCCCACAACTAGTTGAGACTATGGGCACACACCACCACACCCTGCTAATTTTTTGTGTGTGTATTTTTAGTAGAAACTGGGTTTCACCATGTTGCCCAGGCTGGTCTCAAACTCCTGAGCTCAAGAGATCCTCCTACCTCAGCCTCCCAAAGTGCTGGGATTACAGACATGAGCCACTGTGCCTGGCCAACATTATTGAATATTTCAATTTTATTCTGAAGATTAAGAATTTTCTCTCTCTCTATCTGTCTGTCTATCTATCTATCTATCTATCTATCTATCTATCTATCTATCTTTCTATATATTTTTTTGAGATGGAGTCTCGCTGAATTGCCCAGGCTGGAGTGCTGTGGTGCAGTCTTGGCTCACTGCAACCTCTGCCTCCCGGGTTCAAGTGATTCTCCTGCCTCAGCCTCCCAAGTAGCTGGGATTACAGGTTCCCACTACTACTCCCAGTTAATTTTTTTGTATTTTTAGTAGAGATGGGGTTTCACCATGCTAGTTAGGCTTATCTTGAACTCCTGACCTCAGGTGATCCGCCCACCTTGGCCTCCCAAAGTGCTGGGATTACAGATGTGAGCCACCACGCCCGGCCTATATATATTTTTATTAGTTTATTTTTTGAAACAGAGTCTCACTCCAATGCCTAGCTTAGAGGTGCGATCGCAGTTCACTGCAGCCTCGACATCTCAGGCTCAGGTGATCCTCCCACCTTAGCTTCCTGAGCAGCTGGGACTATAGGCCTGCACTACCATGCCCAGGTAAATTTTGTATTTTTGTAGAGACAGGGTTTCACTATGTTGGCCAGGCTGGTTTAGAACTCCTGAGCTCAAGTGATCTGCCTGCCTTGGCCTCCCAAAGTTCTGGGATTACAAGTGTGAGCCACTGTGCCTGGCTTAAAATTTACTGTATTTTTATTCTACTCTTTGGACACTGTACATTTATCCACCCTTTAGAAGATATAAAACCTCTTGTTTATATCCTAGTGACCAACATTTACTTAAAATTTCAGACTTCTGTTATTTAATTGGATTAATGGGAAATAAAATGGAATTCTGCCTTATCTTTCATTTTTGAAAGGTGCTGACAAGGTACTACTGCATGCATTTGATGGTCGGCCATCTGTAGCCATGGAAGGAGTAAGAGCTGGGTACTTCTTCTCAGTTCCCCCTTCTATCATAAGAAGTGGTCAGGTAAATTTTGTCATTGAAACTCATCTAACACTTTATGAAATAAAATTTAAAACATGAGCTTTTATTACATACTTATGATACTATTCTAGTTACTTTACAAAAATTAATCTTAGGTCTCTACCTTACATATATATAAAAATGAACTCAGAAATTAATCAAAGACTTAAATATAAAACCAAAATAAGGCCAGGCACAGGGGCTCATGCTTGTAATCCCAGCACTTTGGAAGGCTGAAGCGGGTGGATCACCTGAGGCCAGGAGTTTGAGACCAGCCTGACCAACATGGTGAAACCCTGTCTCTGCTAAAAATACAAAAATTAGCTGGGCGTGCTGGCATGTGCTTGTAATCCCAGCTACTCGGGAGGGTGAGGCAGGAGAATCACTTGAACCAGGAGATGGAGGTTGCAGTGAGCCGAGATCAAGCCATTGCACTCCAGCCTAGTCAACAAGAGCAAAACTCCATCCCAAAAAAAAATAAAAGTAAAAATTCCTAGAGGAAAACAGGCCTTAATTTGTGTGACTCCTTGATTAGGCTGTGGCGTCTTAGATAGGTCATTAAAATCGTAACCAAAGAAAAAATTTATTGGACATAATCAAAATTTAAAATTTTCACAATAAAAAATTTAAGACTTTTATAATTCAAAGTACATTATCACAAAAGTGAAAATACAACCCTTAGAAAGATAAAAATTCTTTTCAAACCATGTATCTGATAAGGGTCTAGTATCTGGAATATATAAAGCACCATTACAACTCAATAAAAAGACATAACCTGATTAAAATATGTGCAAATTATTTAAATTAGATATGTCTCTAAAGAAAACATGCAAGTGGCCAATAAGCTCATAAAAAGATGCTCAACCTCATTAGCCATTATGGAAATAGAAATCAAAGGTACAGTGAGAGATACCACTTTATGCCACTAAGTTTGGCAGTTCCTTAGAAACGTAATAAAATTACCATGTGACCCAGCAATTCCACCCCTAGGTAGATACCCAAAAGAGATTAAAACATATGTCCACACAGAAACTTGTACATAAATGTTTATAGCAGCATTATTCATAGTAGCCAACAAGTAGAAACAACCTAGATGTCTGTCAGCCGATGAATGGATGAATAAAATGTGCTATATCCACACAGTGGAATATCAAGTCATAAAAAGGAATGAAGAGGAATAAAGTCATGAAAAGAAATGAAGTACTGAATCATGCTACAGCATGGATGAACCTTGAAAACATTATACTAAGAGAAAGCAACCAGATAAAAAACCACATCTTGTATTATTCCATTCATGTGAAATGTCCAGGTGAGGCAGATCTATAGACACAAAATAGATTAGTGGTTTCCAGGATTTTGAGGAGAAGGATAATAGGGAGTGACAGCTAATGGGTATGGGGTTTCTTTTTGGGGTGATGAAAATATTCCAGAACTAGATAATGGTGATGATTGTACAATTTTGTGAATATAGCAAAAAACACTGAATTGTATACTTTTAAAGAGTGAATATTATGGTATGTGAATTACAGCTTTAAAACTTAAAAAACTAGGCTGGGCGCAGTGGCTCACACCTGTAATTCCAGCACTGTGGGAGGCGGGCAGATCACAAGGTCAGGAGATTGAGACCATCCTGGCTAACACGGTGAAATCCCGTCTCTACTAAAAAATACAAAAAATTAGCCTGACATGGTGGCAGGCACCTGTAGTCCCAGCTACTTGGGAGGCTGAGGCAGGAGAATGGCGTGAACCTGGGAGGCGGAGCTTGCAGTGAGCTGAGATCGCGCCACTGCACTCCAGCCTGGGCGAAAAGTGAGACTCTGTCTCAAAAAAAAAAAAAAAAAAAAAAAAAAAAGCCAAGTGTGGTGGTGTGTGCCTGTAGTCCCAACTACTTAGGAGGCTGAGGTGGGAGGATGGCTTCAGCCCAGGAGATGGAGGGTCCAGTGAGCTGAGAATGTGCCACTCCACTCCAACATGAGTGACAGAGCCAGACTCTGTCTCAAAAACAAACAAAACCCTTAGATTTATAAACATAAAGCTTTGAGTGCCTTAAAGTGGATGTTAGAAAGAAACACTGAATGTGGTGAGGGTGGAGAAACAACAGAAATCACTTCCTTGTCAATGTTGGCATGTGATAACAGATGTTTGGATTTCTGCTTGCTGGGTATACCTCATTTTTGCTGTGGTTACTATTTTTTGGTTTCCCTAGAAGCTTTGGATAACTTCTAGGAATTAGTGTTTATATTTTAACATAACTTTTAGTAGTGGAATTATGAGAACATCCAGTTAGCATTTATCAATTGAATTGTTTTTTTGAAGCAGAGTCTCACTCTGTCGCCCAAGCTAGGGTGCAGTGATGTGATCTTGGCTAACTGCAATCTCCGCCTCCCAGGTCCACGCGATTCTCCTGCCTCAGCCTTCCGAGTAACTGGGATTACAGGCATGTACCACAATGCCTGGCTAATTTTTAAATTTTATTTTTCCACTCTTGTTAGGCTGCAGTGCAGTGGCGTGATCTCAGCTCACTGCAACCTCTGCCTCCTGGGTTCAAGTGATTCTGCCTCAGCCTCCCAAGTAGCTAGGATTACAGGCGCCCGCCACTACGCCCAGCTAATTTTTGTATTTTTAGTAGAGATGGTGTTTCACCATGTTGGCCAGGCTGGTCTCAAACTCCCGGCCTCAAGTGATCAGCCTGCCTTGGCCTCCCAAAGTATGGGATTACAAGTGTGAGCTACCACAACCGGCCTATCAATTGAATAGTAAAAACTAATTTTTTTTTTTTAAATCCCAAAGTATGGGATTATAGGTATGAGCCACCACACCTGGCTTAATTTTTGTATTCTCAGTAGAGATGGGGTTTTATCATGTTGCCCAGGCTGGTCTTAAACTCCTGGTCTCCAGTGATCCACCCAGCTCGGCCTCCCAAAGTACTGGGATTACAGGTGTGAGCTACCACAACCGGCCTATCAATTGAATAGTAAAAAATAATTTTTTTTTTGAGGCAGAGTCTCACTCTATTGCCCAGTCTGGAGTACAGTGGTGCAATCTCGGCTCACTGCAACCTTGCCTGGCTAATTTTTGTATTTGTATTTATATTTTATTATTTGTTTATTTTTTTGAGACAGAGTCTTGTTCTGTTGCCCAGTCTGGAGTTCAGTGGCATGATCTCGGCTCATTGTAACCTCTGCCCCTGGGTTCAAGTGATTCTTCTGCCTCAGCCTCCTGAGTAGCTGGGATTACTAATAGGCGCCCACCACCATGCCTGGCTAATTTTTGTATTTTTATTAGAGATGGGGTTTCACTATGTTGGCCAGGGTAGTCTCGAACTCCTGACATTGTGTTCTGCCTGCCTTGGCCTCCCAAAGTTCTGGGATTACAGGCGTGAGCCACCACACCTGGCAATTTTTGTATTTTTAGTAGAGACGGGGTTTCACCGTGTTGGTCAGGCTGGTCTTGAACTCCTGACCCCATGATCCACCCGCCTCGGCCTCCCAAAGTGCTGGGATTACAGGCGTGAGCCACCGCGCCTAGCCTAAAGCATAAATTTTAAGTTCTTGCAGAATAAAATGCATTGTTAGCATGTCAATTTAATGCTCTTTTTCTTTATTTCTCATGTTTTAAACTTACCTGCTTTTTCTTTTCTCTAAGAAGCAGAAACTTGTGAAACAGTTGCCTTTAACCTCTATATGCTTAGAAACAGATTCACCTGCACTAGGACCAGAAAAACAGGTAAATAGTTTTCTAATTTCTATATTATTTAGATTGTATCTTTCATTTGAGCTCTTTTCAATTTAGCTGTGTTTCTCATTATAGTGTAAATACAGTGGAATCCTCATATAGTGCTAGATTAAGGGCTTATATTAAGTTTATTTCAGGTCTTTCTAAATATAGCTGTTGTGCTCCAGAGAATATTATTTGATAATGGAGCATGTCCTAATGTATGTAATAATAAGAGTCAAACCAGTATAGTAAAAAGTACAGTGTATGCAGTCAGAAAGACAAATTCAAATCCTCTTGTCTACCTACTAGCTGACTTTGGGCAAGCTACTTAATCTCTCTGAAACTGCTTTTTCATTTATAAAATGTGGGTAAAATAATAAATACATTAAAATATTATGGTGGGCTGGGCACGGTGGCTCATACTTGTAATCCCAGCACCCTGAGAGGCCAAGGCAGGCGGATCACCTGAGGTCAGGAATTCGAGACCAGCTTGACCAACATGGAGAAACCCTGTCTCTACTAAAACTACAAAAAAATTAGCTGGGTGTGGTGGCACATGCCTCTGAAATCACACCTACTCAGGACGGTGAGGCAGGAGAATTGCTTGAACCCGGGAGGCGGAGGTTGCAGTGAGCCGAGATCGCGCCATTGCACTCCAGCCTGGGCAACAAGAGCAAAACTCCGTCTCAAAAAAAAAAAAATTATGGTAAGTACTATATGACGTAATGTATGTGAAAGTGCCTAGCAGTATCTGGTATACAGTAGGTACTCAATGAATGTTCATTTTTCCTCTTTTAGTTAGCATGTTATAATGAAGTTCTATTTCTTTCAATACAAGTATTGATACAGTCATGGGTTTATTTATGATCTTTGCTGTTAGGATCTCTTTTTGTTATTGTAAGCCACAAAGAATCGTAGTTTAAATTTCACTCTCTTTAATATTACTACTATTTTAAATTATAATTTTCTGAAAGTAAGCCACAGTATATGCTTTATTTGCTTTAGGCAGTACCTATTACAATGACCTCCCAATGTGCAGTTTAATAAGTGCCTCTGACTACCCATCAGATCTGTGTCTCTATGCCTGCCAAATTCAGAGAATTAGCACTCAAAATTTAGAGGTTTGGGACCAGTAGCAATTATTATCAGTTTATTCAGAAACTATGATTATATGTGATTGCAGTGTGAGTTTTACTAATTGATGTTCAATAATCTTTTTTTTTTTTTTTTTGAGACAGGGTCTCACTCTGTCACTTAAGCTATAGTGCAGTGGTGTGATCACAGCAACCTTGACTTTCTGGGTTCAGATGATTCTCCATCAGGCATGTGCTATAATGCCTGGCTAGTTGTTTTTGGGTTTTTTGGGTTTTTTTGTTTTTGTTTTTGAGACAGAGTCTTGCTCTGTCGCCTAGGCTGGTGTGCAGTGGCGCGATCTCAGCTCACTGCAATCTCTGCCTTCCGGGTTCAAGCAATTCTCTTGCCTCAGCCTCCCTAGTAGCTGGGATTACAGGCTTGTGCCACCACACCTGGCTGATTTTTGTATTTTTAGTGCAGATGGGGTTTCACTGCATTGGTCACGCTGTTCTTGAATTCCTGACCTCAAGTGATCCGCCTGCCTTGGCCTCCCAAAGTGCTGGGATTATAGGCATGAGCCACTGCACATGGCCATTTTTATATTTTTTGTAGATACGAGGTTTTACCATGTTGCCCAGGCTGGTCTTGGACTCCTGGCCTCAAGGAATCCTGGCCTCCCAAAGTGCTAGGATTATAGGCGTGAGCCACTGTGCCTGACCTTTATTTTTATTTTCTTTGAGACAGGATCTCACTCTGTGGCATAGGCTGGAGTACAGTGGCACAATCATAGCTTACTGCAGCCTCCACCTTCTAGGCTCAAGTGATCCTCCCACCTCAGCCCCCACCTCCAGTAGCCGCCCAGGCTGGTCAATTACATATTTTTATAAATCAGCTATTATAAGAATGTAAAGCTGGGTGTGGTGGCTCACACCTGTAATTCCAGCACTTTGGGAGACTAAGGCGGGTGGATCACCTGAGGTCGGGAGTTCGAGACAAGCCTGACCAACATGGAGAAACCCCGTCTCCAATAAAAATACAAAATGAGCCAGGCGTCATGGTGCACACCAATAATCCTAGCTACTCAGGAGTCTGAGACAGGAGAATTGCTTGAATCAGGGAGGCAGAGGTTGCCGTGAGCCGAGATCACGCCGTTGCACTCCAGCCTGGGCAACAAGAGTGAAACTCCATCTCAAAAAAAAAAAAAGAAAGAAAAAAGAATGTAAAATATAGAGGAATGGGAAAGTAGAGGATCACACTAGTTTTTCCTGTTTTGGTGTAGGACAGAATGGTACAAAATTGTCACTTTGATTAGTATAAAATGGAAGGAAAGGACCTAGCATTATTCTTCCTAAACAGGAATAAATTTTGATGGCCGTTGTAAGTCAGTTTTATATTTATATTTAGTTGATTTGACAAAAAAAAATGTGAGTTTTTGGCATAGTGCCTTGTGCAAAGTAGGTACCAGTTGAGAGCATCCCTAATCTGAACATCCTAAATCCAAAATGCTCCAAAATCTAAAACTTTTTCATCATCAGTATTGCACTACAAATGGAAAATTCCACAAATGAGTACTTAACAAAACTTTATTTCATGCACAAAATAATTTAAAATACTGTATAAAGTTACTCTCAAGCGATGTGTGTAAGGTGTATATGAAACATAAATGAGCCCAGGCACAGTGACTCATGCCTGTAATCCCAGCACTTTGGGAGGCCAAAGCGGGCAGATCACCTGAGGTCACGAGTTTGAGACCAGCTTAACCAACATGGAGAAACCCTGTCTCCACTAAAAATACAAAATGAGCCGGGTGTGGTGGTGCATGCCTGTAATCCCAGCTACTCGGAAGGCTGAGGCAGGAGAATTACTTGAATCCAGGAGGCGTAGGTTGCAGTGAACTGAGATTGCACCACAGCTCTCCAGTCTGGGCAACAGAGAAAAAAAAAAGGGAGAGAGAGAGAGAAATGAATTTGTGTTCAGAATTGGTCCACATCCCCAAGATATCTTGAGATGCATATGCAAATATTTTTAAAATTCTAAATTTGAAACCCTTCTGGTTCCAAGCATTTTGGGTAAGGGATACTCAACCTGTACTCAATAAATATTTTTTGATAAATGAATTTCTTAACCGCATATTATTTTTGTTAAGTAAAATGTGTCTGTTATAGAAAGTTAGAAAACACAGAAAATCATAAACAAGAAAATAAATCATTACTACCCAAAGGTTACCACTATAATATAGTAGCTAAGTCCATAAACTCTGAAGTCAGATTGCCTGGGTTTAAACCCCAGCCAGGCTACTTACTAGCTGTTTGGGATTCCTTCTTATCTATGAAAATAGGGATACTATTAATAATAGTACCACAGAGTTATTTTGAGGATTAAATGGGAAATTCCGTGAAAAGCTTAGAACAATGCCTCATGTACAGAAAACACTAAAGTTTGTGTGTTCTTTCAGACTTTTTTTTTTTTGACATAGTCTCACTCTGTCACCTGGGCTGGGATGCAGTGGCACTATCTCGTCTCACTGCAACCTCCGCCTCCCGGGTTCAAGCGATTCGCCTGCCTCAGTCTCCCAAGTAGCTGAGATTACAGGTGCCTGCCACTATGCCCAGCTAATTTTTTGTATTTTTAGTAGAGACAGGGTTTCACCACGTTGGCCAGGTTGGTCTCTAACTCCTGACCTCATGATTTGCCCGCCTCGGCCTCCCAAAGTGCTAGGATTACAGGCGTGAGCCACCATGCCCAGCCTTCTTTCAGACTTTTTTATGTTCATTTATGTATGCACATATATTTCATAAAAACAGGATTAATTTGGACATATTATTTTATAACTGATCTTTATGTGGTAAACCTCTGTATATATATTTTTTTGTTAATTTTTTTTAATAGAGACAAGGTCTCACTATGTTGCCCAGGCTGGTCTCATACTCCTGAGCTCAAGTGATCCTCCCACCTTAACCTTCCTAAATGCTAAGATTACAGGTATAAGCCACTGCACCTGGCTGAACCTCTGTGTATATTAATAAACATACTTTGCTTCATCATGTTTAATAACTGCATAATATTCCAGTATGTGAGTTTACCATATTTTACTTGATATTGGTCATCTAGATTGTATTATAAACAACATGATTAACATAAATCTTTGTGCCCATTTTTAATTTTTTTTTTAGGCTACATTACCAAAGTGGGTTTTTGAAATTTTTAACAGTAATGTTATTCCTCTGAACATTATCATCCTGAGTAGATGCTTATTGATAGTAACTATAATAATTTATTTCATCAAATCTAAATGCTACTGATTGTAGAGGCACCATTGTTTACCATTGTTTTATGACCATTAAGACAGAAAAAACACTGCCAGTTATACTATGAAATACCACTGAATCTAAATGAAATATACTATATCAATTTCAGAGATGTTAAAATAGGGGAGGAAATGCATCTTAGAATCAGTGAAACACCAGTACATAATCTATTTCATCTTTCCAATACATGTTGGCAATTCTTGAATCAAACTGTCATGTAGCCTGTGAGGTAGGCGGCCAAGCAGCAGAGCAGTGACCTTTTACAAGCATTCATGTAAGCAACAAACCAAAGGACAGTTAATCCATGTGTCAGGCAAGTGTTACCAAGTGTTCACTGTTTGCAGACTTCTTCATGTGCTAGGAGCTAGGGACTTCAATTGTTAATACCACAGGGTTCTTTTCAGGAGCGGCATAGATTTACAATCAACATTGCAGCCATGCCTCCCTCCCAGCCCTCATTCCCATCTAAAAAGGAAAAAAAAAAAAAAAGGAACCCATCAGTTGTTTTTACCAACTCATTTTCTTCTGTTTTATCTATAGTCTCCAAGGATCTGCTTCCCTTCAGTGTCATGTTTGACAGGGTGTGTCTGCTGTCTTGTTTCAGGTACGGAATGAGCCCTGGAACGTTTCTATTTCGGCAGAATATATCGCCCAGGTGAAAGGGATCTCAGTGGAAGAAGTGATAGAAGTGACGACACAGAATGCATTAAAACTGTTTCCTAAGCTCCGACACTTGCTCCAGAAATAGCTTCAAAACCATCCATTACAAAATCTAATCAACTGCAGGGGGCAGCATTTGAAAAATAGAAATGTTCTGATGAAGAATCTGAACTAATTAGAAGCTGTTTTATAGGGTTATAGAAGATTATAATTGTAGAGAAATATTTCTCTTAGAAATAAAACTGGTCTTGGATCCTGAAACCCTGGGTTCTGATTCTAGCCTTGTGCTGCTTTTCAATTAGCCGAGTTCTAGCAGGATATTGGGAAAATACTGCTACTTCTTACATTGCCCTTTTATATAGAACCAGCATCTGAACTGAAACCATTGCTTCTGGGAATGGGAAGGGTGGCTCCCACAGGAAGAGTATAAGCACTCCTGTGATAAGAATGGAGTAGGCGAAGGTATGGTTTTTTTGTTTTTTTTTTTTTTTAGATGGAGTTTCACTCTTGTTTCCCAGGCTGGAGTGCAGTGGCACGATCTTGGCTCACCTCAACCTCTACCTCCTGAGTTCTAGCAAGTCTCCTCCCTCAGCCTCCCAAGTAGCTGGGATTACAGGCATGCACCACCACTCCTGGCTAATTTTGTATTTTTAGTAGAGACAGGGTTTCTCCATGTTGGTCAGGCTGGTCTCGGACTCCCGACCTCAGGTGATCCGCCCACCTTGGCCTCCCAAAGTGCTGGGATTACAGGTATGAGCCAATGTGCCGGCCTAAAGTGTGATCTTACCACGTAATTTTCTTCCCATAGGATTTAGCCAGTGAAAGGAGAATGTCTGGTTTTCTGTGCTATCAGAAATCTCTTTTCTAGGTTTGTAAAATTGAACTTTTAGTACTTTGAATTATTTCTCTTTAAGATAAAAATGCATAAGGTTTTTACACTTATCTTAGATTTTTGACTTACAAGGCCAATGGTTTAAATAGTCATTACTAAATACCAAGCCCAATGTTTAGTTAATACACCAATTTTAAGTTGTGGTCCGAATTTTGTCAACATATTTAGAATGTAAATGGCATCATTTAAAGTGTTTCTTACTTCTCTGTGAACAGTAGTATTTTGTATTTTTAAGTTTAAAAATGTTAGTGTAAGCCAGGTACAATGGCATTCGCCTGTAGTGCCAGCTACTCAGGAGGCTGAGATGGAAGGACCCTTTAAGCCCAAGTTTGAGTCAGGCCTGGGCAACATAGTGAGATGTGAGAACCTCTCTCTAAAAAAGTCAATAAATAAAAATCTCAAAAAAATTAAAAATCTCAGGTGTAAAAACAGTTCTGTAGATAGATGGTAGTGATGGTAGCACATCAATGTGAAGGTATTTAATGCCACTGAACTGTGCACTTATAAAGAATTAAGATGATAAATTGTATGTTATGTGTATTTTACTACAATTTTTTTTAAAATATAGTTTTAACAGATGTAGTCAATATCAAAATTTGGGTATTTAATCTTGTTAAATTATATAAGCAGCAAATGCTGGAAAAAGTACCTGTCATAGAAAAAAATAAACTTCCTAAATCAATGTGATTTTATGAAATAGATCTTCAATAAATATTTTGAAATGAATTCATTTATCGAAGAATCAAAACTAGGGCAGATTGTCCAAACCAGACTAAGAAACAGAATAGGGTATTTTATGAGGTATTTCATGACTCATCAGCACGATTATAAATGAAATTCCTACATTTAACAGGAGATTATATTAAAACCAGACTTTTAAGCTCTCTTCCAACTCATTTCTTTTTCCTGTTTCCTACCTCCTGTACACATACCCTTTGTCAGACTCTTACCATTAAATCCTTTAAGGTTCAAGTTAAATTACTTCATCTCGCCTCATCACCGCAGCCAGACGTGATCTTTGCCCTCTAAATTGTTTAGCCATTTTCTTCATTTATTCATCCATTTGTTTGTTTCAATTATTAAGCCCCTCCTATAGGTTGCCCACTAGTCTAGGTCCCTAGGTTACAAGGAGGAATAAGATATGGTCTTTGCTGTCAGTTCACAATTTAATCAAGGAGATAACCAACTGGACAAGTAATTTCAAAGCAATGTTAGAAGTGCTATTGTTAGAGGAACTTCTGCTTACCAGGCCTCTGGATTAATAAAACATGACTAGAGGCCGGGCACAATGGCTCACGCCTGTAATCCCTGCACTTTGGAGGCTGAGTCGGGCGGATTACTTGAGGTCAGGAGTTCAAGACCAGCCTGGCCAACATGGCAAAACCACATCTCTACTAAAATAAAAAAATATATATATATATCAGCCAGGCATGGTGGAATACACCTGTGATCCTAGCTGCTCAGGAGGCTGGGACATGAGAATCACTTGAACCCAAGAGGCTGAAGTTGTAGTGAGCCAAGATCGCACCACTGCACTGCAGCCTGGGTGACAGAGCAAGACTCTGTCCCCCCTGCCGCCAAAAAAAAAAAAAAACATGACTAGAATGACCCCGTCTTAAAGTGAGTAGCTAGGCCCTCACAAGGCGGTTATATTAATACTTATGGTCTGAAAATAGCCATAAGTATTATAATTCCAAACTATTCGCACATGTAATCCTAACCCTTTGCGAGGCCAAGGCAGGTGGATCGCTTGAGGCCAGGAGCCTGGCCCATGTGGCAAAACCCCATCTCTACTAAAATATTAATATTTTAAAAATCTGGGTGTGGTGGTACATGCCTGTAGTCCCAGCTACTCAGGAGGCTAAGGCATGAGAATTGCTTGAACCCGGGAGGTAGCAGTTGCAGTGAGCCAAGATGGCGCCACTGCATTCCAGCCTGAGCAACAGTGAGACTCTCTTAAAAAAAAAAAAAATTACGGTCATGCAGGACATCTCCCACCAAGCCTGCAGAATGTCCAGATATCCTGAGTGCAGCCCATTTCACTCAAAGATAACATTAATGAGTAGACTTAGTTTGAAGGATTAATGTTTATTATAGTACCAATAGCCTTGACCTTTAGTGAGCATATCCGTACATTCCAAGTTTAATCATAGCTCCTTATAGTTTCTTCTAAGTAGAGACACTACCCAAGGACGGTGTGTTCCTCCTGCTTTCTGAGGACTGGCTACTCTCTCTTTTTTTGAGATGGAGTCTTGCTCTGTCGCCCAAGCTAGAACACTGGCACAATCTCAGCTCACCGCAACCTCCGCCTTCTGGGTTCAAGCGATTCTCCTGCCTCAGCCTACTGAGTAGCTGGGATTACAGGTGTGCGCCACCACACCTGGCTAATTTTTGTATTTTTAGTAGAGACAGGGTTTCACCATGTTGGTCAGGCTGGTTTCAAACTCCTGACCTCATGATCCGCCCGCCTCAGCCTCCCAAAGTGCTGGGATTACAGGCGTGAGCCACCGTGCTCAGCTGGACTCGCTACTCTCTAACAGAGTAGTTCCAATAAACTTGCTTCCTTCACTGTGCTCTGTGACTCCCCTCCAATTATTTCCTGTGCTAGACCCAAGGACTGGCCCTTGGAGTCTCTTTTCCAGCAACACTGTAGTAATGTACAACAAAGTACTATAAACCAATTCGTTGACACTTATCACATAATGCTTTTGACTATAGCTACCTTGTGTATGCGTTTTCCAACTTTAGAAATTGCAAGCCTTTTGAGAACAAACCAATTTTGGTTTGTTTTTGCATCTTCTATATAGTCTGAAACAAGGCCTGCAATATGATATGCTCTCAATTTTTTTATTTTTTATTTTATTTTTTTGAGACAGAGTCTGGCTGTGTCACCTAGGCTGGAGTGCAAAGGCACAATCTCGGCTCACTGCAACCTCTGCTTCCCGAGTTCAAGCGATTCTCCTGCCTCAGCCTCCCAAGTAGCTGGGATTACAGACACCCGCCACCACAACCAGCTAATTTTTTTGTATGTTTAGTAGAGACAGAGTTTCACCATGTTGTCCAGGCTGGTCTTGAACTCCAGACCTCAGGTAATCCGCCCTCCTCGGCCTCCCAAAGTGCTGGGATTACAGGCATGAGCCACCATACCTGGTCTCAAATATTTTTAAATAAGTGAAGGGAAGCAGTAAGTCTTAAACTGACTACAATTGAGAAAAATATTTTATCTTTCAATCTGCTCTTTGGAATGGATATTGGATATTATATACCTTTCCACAATTTTTTTTTTTTTTTTTTGAGACAGAGTCCCACTCTGTCACCCAGGCTGGAGTGCAATGGCGTGATCTCGGCTCACTGCAACCTCCACCTCCTGGGTTCAAGTGATTCTCCTGCCCCAGCCTCCTGAGTAGCTGGGATTACAGGCACCCACCACCACGCCTGGCTAATTTTTCGTATTTTTAGTAGACAGGGTTTCACCGTGTTGACCAAGCTGGTCTCGAACTCTTGATCTCAGATGATCCGCCTGCCTCAGCCTCCCAAAGTGCTAGGATTACAGGCGTGAGCCACCACGCCTGGCCTCCTTTCCACAGTTTTTTGAGAAACATATTTTTCTCCTTTAACTTGTAAATCTACTAAATACCATCCAGAGATTTCCTAATTTTGAACCATTCTGAAAAATAGGAATAAACTCTTTTGGCCTGGAACAAGTCTTCCTGCATTCTATAGGAACATCCTCTCTCCCCAACTGAAAGGCAAAAAGGGATCTGCTGCCTCCCTTCCCACACACCCCAGCATATGGTGACCTTCCTTACTAAAGAAAATGGTTCTTATTCTAGCTCTTTTTTTTTTTTTTTTTTTTTTTTTTTTAGGTTAGAGCAGAAGTTTAATAAGCAAAAGGAAGAAAGCCCTCTGGATCAGAGAGGGGTCCCAGAAAGATGGGTTGCCCTCTTATTCTAGCTCCTGTCTTTATTTGAGTAAGAATCAGATGAAATTGTATTCTTCTTTAAAGAAGTGTTATCAGCTCTTTTCTTTCATTATTTTGCAACTAAGAGTTCATTTAATCACTTTGCTGCTTGCTCTTTACCTCTGGTTCACTATTCTCCTTCATAATCCCTTCCATACTTTGCTGTTGTACATTTCCTTCCCCTCTCCAAGCCCGCCTTCTAAACTAAACATAAAGAGAAATCCTGTTTTCGCATGGTCAAGCGACACTCATACTTTAGAGTTTAATTTCTTGCCTTTGCCCTTTCTTGCCCTTTTGTGCTTTTGACAGAATACTTCAAAGCAGCATATGTGAATTTTCATTTCATTTATAGGATCAGAGTAACTTAGAAAGGGTTTCCAGAGACTGTTCTATGCTTGTTAGAGCTTAACTTTTCAAGCATAGGCAAATCTCACTGTCCTTTATAAATTATGACAAAGTCAGTACTGATAATTACAGAGTCAGTCAAAAAGATAAAATGGAAAGAGATGAGATAATTCAAGGATTACCAGTGCTACAAGTTTAAACATAGGACTCCAAGCAAACATACCCTAATAAGACCTCCTGAAACCCTTCCTCTTTGGCTAATTCTGAAACACACATATCTCCAAAAAAGATGACTTATTTGGTAAGCATTCCTGTAATTCATGAAAATCTGTAGTATTTATGCTTTAGGTATTAAAAATGGTACAAATAACTTCTCATTTCTCAGTTCAGTAGTTTAAGTTATACATATTGAGGCTGGGTACAGTGGCTCATGCCTGTAATCCTAGCACTTTGGGAGGCCGAGGCGGGCGGATCTCTTGAGATCGGGAGTTCAAAACCAGCCTGGCCAACATGGCGAAACCCTGCCTCTACTAAAAACACAAAAATTAGCTGGTCGTGGTGGCATGCACCTGTGGTCCCAGCTACTCAAGAGGCTGAAGCAGGAGAATCACTTGAACCCAGGAGGTAGAGGTTGCAGTGAGCCAAGATTGTGCCACTGCACTCCAGCCTGGGCAATAAGACATAAGACGAGATTCAGTCTCAAAAAAAAGTTGTACATGTTGAGAACCATGCATAGCATGTAAGAACAGAAAGTGCTAAGAGCCTAATTCGTGCACAAGACTTTTCTGTGGATTACTTCTGAGGCCCAAGTAATTTAAATTGTATAAATTCTTCCAGCTAATGTGTTGTACATTTAGAACTATAATACCCTGACTTCCATCCCAGCACTGTTTTCTGAGTATCACAATGCCTCCCAGTCTGCTATCTACATGAGCTTAAGTGACATCCTTCACAGGCCATCCTTAGAATATTGCAAATCAGGAACTCTGAATTGGGGGGCTGGCTTCTGAGTGTACAGGCAATAAATGAAGGAAGTATAAGGGAGGGAGAAGGGATCTTGCAGTTCACATGGGTGGACATTAGACAGGTTTGTTGTTTTTGTTTTGTTTTGTTTTTGGTCACCGCATATATGAGTTCCCTTTGTGTGGGGAATGCCTCACCTTATTAAGCAGAACCTGCTTCCCACTATAGAAGTTAAAACCGCCAAGCAATCACTTTCCAGCCTCTCTTGCAAACAGGACACTGATTTTTAAAAGCCAGGACTGAGCATACTCCATGCTCACAAGTGTGGGCAGTGTGGCAGGGATTTTAATGGCAATATTCTGAGCCTGGTTTGCAGAAGTTGGCAGTGTTAGCCACACAGTCTATGCCCAGTGTCTGTGGCAGTGGAGTCTCTATGGTTTTTGTTTACTGGCATGAGTTTGTTTTGTCATCCCTCCTAGAGATTTTATGAACTATTCAATATCCTTCAGTAAATTCCTTTTCTGCTTAAATTAGCCAAATTTGGCTGGGAACAGTGGCTTGCACCTATAATCCCAGCACTTTGGGAGGGCACGGCAGGGGGATCACTTGAACCTAGGAGTTCAAGACCAGCCTGAGCAACACAAGGAGACTCTGTCTCTACAAAACATTTAAAAACTTGCCAGGCATGGTGGTGCACGCCTGTGGTCCCAGCTACTTGGGAGGCTGAGGTAGAAGGATCGCTTGGGCCCAGGAGGTCAAGGCTACAGTGAGCCATGATTGTGCCACTGCACTCCAGCCTGGGTGACAGAGCAAGATTCTGTAAAAATAAAAAATAAAAAATAAAAAAAATTAGCCAAATTTGGTTTCTGATACTTGCTTTTTTTTTTTTTTTTTCCATGAGACAAAGTCCCTCTCTGTCACCCAGGCCGAAGTGCACTGGTACGATCTTGGCTCACTGCAACCTCTGCCTCCTGGGTTCAAGCAATTCTCCTGCCTCAGCCTCCTGAGTTGTTGGGATTACAGGTGCCCACCACCACGCCCAGCTAATTGTTGTGTTTTTAGTAGAGATGGGATTTCTCCATGTTGGTCAGGCTGGTCTCAAACTCATGGCTTCAGGTGATGCGCCAGCCTCAGCCTCCCAAAGTGCTGCAATTACAGGCATGACGCCCAGTCATGATGCTTGCATTTTCAAGAACCCTGTTTAATGAGAAAATCAATACCCCAAAGTAGTTGTCATCAAGAGACCCTTAGGAAAATGAAGGAAAATAGGAAAGAAGGAAGAGAGGGAAATCTGGCATTGGTTATATGGCCTGCATAGGTCTCCAGGCAGCAAAATTCCAATTAATTTAAAGGATGTGACACTGGAAGGCTATGGAAGATGCTGATCAAACTTGTGAAAGCATTTTAAATTCTTATGGCAAGAAGGATACGTATTGACTCGGGGGCAACCAAGGGATACACTACAATGAACATTTTTTAATATTTTGGTTCTACTTTTCATATAATAAAGAGAGAAAGCCCTCTGCCTCAAGATGAGGCAGAACCCATCTTCCACCCTAGAAACTGAAAATGCCAAATACGTACTTTCCCAGTGTTCCTCACTATTATGGCAAACACATGACTTAAGTTCCACCAATCAGAGTTACACAGCCCAGATTTTGAGTCAGAAGCCAGGAATATAAAGAAACCAACTGCATGGGACTTTATGCTGGTGTGGGAAGTAGCAACTGCACCCATTTTCAGAGGCAGTAGTGGCATTGATCCTAGTAGCTGTATCCAGTGTCCCAAGGCAGTGAGTCTTCATGGACCAGCCCTGTGACCTGATTTGGAGCACTGTTTCTAGCTCTATAACCTACAAACCTGGTTTTTGACCCTCTTGGAGATTATGTGAGCTACCTAATATATTTAATAAATTTGTATGTTTAAATTAGTCAAGGTTGGTTTCTGTTTCTTAAAACTAAACTCTGATTGATAGAGAAGGCAATCAGTCCACAAAATTCCACCATTCCTAAGATCAAAACTTACCTTCCTCTCTTTCACTCCCATCTTTCATGTATTTTGAGGCTTCTTTCTTGATTTTAAAATGTCAGGATAGGAATAAGAACTTTGAATTTTCCAGGAATTGCTTAACCTCAACCCCAGAGATGGTCTTGAGCCATTAAACCCTTAGGGGTAGTTATGCCTTGCAATTCATCAATAGCCACAATTCACTGCTTATGTAATACTCAGGTCATTATAAAAAGCCCTCTTGTTGAGGCCAGCAGTGGTGGCTCATGCCTGTAATCACAGTACTTTGGGAGGCTAAGGTGGGAGGATCACTTGAGATAGAGCTCTAGACCAGCCTGGCCAAATGGTAAAACCCATCTCTACTAAAAATACAAAAAGTAGCCAGGCATGGTGGGTGTGCCTGTAGTCCCAGGTACTCAGGAGGCTGAGGCACGAGAATCACTTGAACGCGGGAGGTGGGGTTGAAGTAAGATGAGATCAAGCCACTGCACCTGAGCCTCGGTGACTGAGCAAGACTCTGTAAAAAAAAAAAAACAAAACAAACAAACAAAAAAAACCCTTTTGTTGGAAACTCAGAAGAAAAGTCAGGAGTCAGGAATTAATTTGACCAGAAAGAATACACCCACTGGAATCAAACAAAGGATCGAGTCTGAAATTGTAGCCTAAAACCCCACACAAAATAAGTCCTAGGGGAACTTCTCCCCAATCCCCAAAGGTCACAAGAGATCTCCAATAACCCCATTTACCAAGGTTCCTCTCTGGATTTGAGGTATGTCACACAGCTACCTCTACTACCACAACGAAGCTTGTCAATGCAATACTGTCACCAAACAGAAATTTACTGGACTGACGAACACATGTTATCAGGGAAATCCATTTTAACAGGGGCCTTCTGAAATCAGTAGCTTCCTATAGAAGGACTCTACATGCAAATATCATTTGAATCTGCTTCCTCTCACTTTCTTATCTGGGACCCAAATGGAAACGTTTATTATTAATAGAAGTTAAGAAGCCTAAAAGCGATCATTGAAATATCTAGTTTCTTGTCTGTGCCAGGGCAGCACGTGGTCCATGCGAAGCAATAGAGATGCTCAGGCTGTGCCCTCAGGGACCAAATGGGAGAGAGCAGCATCTGTGGGGACAGAGAGCCCAGACATCAAGCTCTTTGGCAAGTGGAGCACCCATGATGTGCGTGCAGATCAATGACGTTTCCTTACAGGATTACACTGCAGTGAAGAAGTATGCCGAGCACCTGCCTCACAGTGCAGGGCAGTATGCTGCCAAACGCTTCTGCAAAGCTCAGGGCCCCATTGTGGAGTGTCTCACTCACTCCATGATGACACACGGCCACAACAACTGCAAGAAACTCGTGACCTTGTGCATTGCCAAGCATGCCTTCGAGACCATTCACCTGCTCACAGAAGAGGATTCTCTGTAGGTCCTGGTGAATGCCATTATCAACAGTGGTCCCCAGGAGGACTCCACATGCATTGGGCGAGCCGAGCCTGGACCATGAGATGAGAGGCTGTGGATGTGTCCCCATTGTGCTGTGTGAATTAGGCCATCTGGCCGTTGTGCACAGGCACTCATGAGGCCCTTTGGGGCAGCCCCACGAGAAGAGAAGAGAAGAGAAGAGAAGAGAAGAGAAGAGAAGAGAAGAGAAGAGAAGAAGAGAGAGGAGGAGAGAGGAGAAGAGAGGAGGAGAGAGGAGGAGAGAGGAGGAGAGAGGAGGAGAAAGGAGGAGAGAAGAGGAGAGAGGAGAAGGAAAGAGAAAGAGAGAAAGAAAGAGAGAGAGAAAGAGAAATAAAGATCTAAAGCTGTGAATAAAATAGCAATTTGGTTTTTTTTGGGGGGGTATATTTTTTTGTTTGTTTGTTTGTTTGTTTGAGATGGGATCTCACTCGACAGATGGACAATCCAAGCTGGAATGCAGTGGCACCGTCTTGGCTCACTGCAACCTCTGTCTCCCTGGCTCGAGCCATCCTCCCACCTCAGCCTCCCAAGTAGCTGGGACCACAGGCACAGGCCACCATTCCTGGCTAATTTTTGTGTTTGTAGTAGAGTCAGGGTTTCGCCATGTTACCCAGGCTGGTCTTGAACTCCTGAGCTCAAGCAATCATCCCACCTCAGCCTCCCAAAATGCTGGGATTACAGGCATGAGCCATTGCAGCCAGACACAAAATTTGTTTTTATTTAAATATTATTAATTTATGTTTAGGGATGGGCTCTTGCTGTGTTGCCTAAGCTTGTCTTGAGCTCCTGGCCTCAAGCAATCCTCCAGCCTCAGCCTCCCAAAGTGCTGGGATTGCAGGCATGAGTCACCACACCCAGCTACAAATAGCAAATTTCTTACAATTCCTCCAGAGTGCCAGTCAGCCTTGCTCTTTACTAAATTTCCCAGAAGCCTACCAAGGCTGCCCTGTGGATTTCCTGAGTCACATCGTAGAGCTGAGGATAATGGGTTTCATGTGTGGCCCCCTCTACTCCTCTCTGGTTCTCAAGGGCATGGGTAAGGCTAGAGTCCATCCACCCCAGTGGAATTCAGAGAGAAGGGAATTGGAAATCACGAGCTTTGGCCTGGGTCTTTCAGATGCCAGAGAATCCCCCAGTATAAGGTAAAGGATTATTCTGTGGGACAGCTTCTGTGATGGTTAATTTGATGTGTCAACTTGGTGAGGCTACATTACTCAGCTAGTTGGTTAAACATTATTCTATATGTTTCTGTGAAGATATATTGTAAATTAGATTAACATTTAAATCAGTCGACTGTGAGTGAAGCACATTACCCTCTGTAAAGTGGGTTGGCTTTATCCAATCAGTTGAAGGCCTTGGAAATAGAAAAAGACTGACCTCCCCAAGCAAGAAGGAATTCCGCCAGCAGACTGCCTTTGGGCTTTGCAGGGAGCCAGGGCAGAAAAGGAGGAAAATGTCTGTGATTTAGTGCTACTGAGGAAACCTATGCATTGACAGATTTGAAACACTCCTGGGAGTGGGTAGAGAGCATGTGGACTTTCTGCCATTTCAGGTAAGGTCAGAGTCCCAACAGATATATTGTCTTGTGACTTTTGAGTTTCTGGTTTTAGCCTGAGACTGTTGTAGGGTGTATAGAGGAGGATAAAGTAGAAAATGCCTAAGGTGGTGTTAAAAATGCAAATGCTTGTTCCCCAGTGCCACGAAGAAATAGCACTCCAACATAAATTTAATTGTCTCAGCAAGGCAATTTTTACTTTCTGCAGAAAGGGTGCCCCTCATAGATGGAACAATGGCGAGAGCACACTTGCACAGGGGAAGGGAAGGAGTTCTTATTCCTGATGCAGGTAGCCCCTACTGCTGTGTTGTTCCCCTATTGCCTAGGGTTGGACAGCACAGTCTAAGCTAATTCTGATTGGCTATTTTAAAAAGAGCAGGAGTATGAGCTGGAGTGGCAGGGTGAGTAGTTTGGAAGGAAAGATGGTTAGGAACAGGTAACTAAAGGTGACTTAGGTCAGAGTGGGTGACCAGGCATGACTCAGGTCAGAGCAGGTGACTGGAATGAGTCAGGATGAAGCAGGTGACCAGGGGAACAGATGTGAACTACTAACTAGGACCAGCAGGAAAGTGGTTTACTGAAACTAGAGGCAAGTGGGTGAAGAGAACCAGGAGGTTAAACTTTAAAATGGAGAATTAAAGAATAAGAGAGCTGAACATAATAACCTACTCGGCCGAACGTGGTGGCTCACGCCTGTAATCCCAACACTTTGGGAGGCTGAGGTGGGTGGGTCACTTGAGGTCAGGAGTTCAAGACCAGCCTGACTAATATGGTGAAACCCTGTCTCCACTAAAAATACAAAAATTAGCCAGGTGTGGTGGCACATGCCTGTAATCTCGGCTACTCGGGAGGCTGAGGCAGAAAAATTGCATGAACCCAGGAGGAGGTTGCAGTGAGCCAAGATTGCGCCACTGCACTCCAACCTGGGTGACAAAGCAAGACTCCATCTCAAAAAAAAAAAAAAAAGAAAAAAAACAGGCTGGGCGCGGGGGCGCACACTGGTAACCCCAGCACTTTGGGAGGCCAAGGTGGGTGGATCACGAAGTCAGGAGATTGAGACCATCCTGGCTAACACCGTGAAACCCCATCTCTACTAAAAATACCAAAAAAAAAAAAAAAAAATTAGCTGGGCATGGTGGTGGGCATCTGTAGTCCCAGCTACTTGGGAAGCTGAGGCAGAAGAATGGTGTGAACCCAGGAGGCGGAGCTGGCAGTAAGCCGAGATCACACCACTGTGCTCTAGCCTGGGTGATACAGCCAGACTGTCTCAAAAAACAACAACAACAACAAAAAAACATGCTAACATACTGATTCTTTGAAGAGAAACTTGGGGTTCATTATATTTAACAGTGGGATCAGGGTGAGGGAAGGTTTCTAGAAGGAGGTGGTATCAAATTAAATGTTGCACAAATTGAAGTTAGGTAAAGAGGAGGTAACAGAATAAGGCAAGTTCACAAGTAGAGAGTCACAAGTAGTTCTATAAAACCAGAGGCACACAGGGGAGGAGGGTGGATAGGGTTAGAGAGAGCTGAGGTTAGAGAATGTGTTAATTGTACTGTCCAGCTAGGTGTGGTGGCTCACATTTGTAATCCCAGCACTTTGGGAAGCTGAGGTGGGAGGATTGCTTGAAGCCAGGAGTTTGAAACCAGGCTGGTCAACATAGCCAAAGTAAAAATATTAGCTGGGCATGGTGGTGCACACCTGTCTTCCCAGCTACTTAGGAGGCTGAGGTGGGACAATTGCTTGAGCAGGAGAGGTTGAGGCTGCATTGAGCCATGATCACCCCACAGCACTCCAGCCTGGGCAACAGAGTGAGACCCTGTCTCAAATAGAAAAAGAAGAAAAAGAAATGTACCGTCCATACCCTGACACTCCTTTACCACCTATGTGTTTATTTCCTATTATTCATCCCAGCTAGAGCCAAAGAAATAATACTGTATTTGATAGTCTTTATTTGAACTTCTGAGTGTGGGGAGATAATTCTCTACAGGACTTCCATGTTTCTGCACATCTAGGGAGCAGAGGCACTGACAACCTTTGTTCCAGATAATCTCTTTGGAAGATCGTGACCCTCTGGAGCAGAGGGCAGGTCTGTTTATCATCCACTATAATGAAGATAATGTCTCCTTCTGGGCAAAGGTTGGGTTTCTTTAAGCTCAGGATTCCTCAGCTATGAGGCACAACCTCCGCGTGTGTGGCATCTACCTGGACATCTTCACATCGCCCCGTGAATCTTGAGGGAGTGGGGGAGGGCAAGGGGAACCAACCCGAACATGAGGCTTGTGTTCCTTGCTGTGCTCTAAGTAGTAAAATCCTTTGCCTCTGAACCAGGAGCCGCATGTCTTCTATAGGTACCCATGACCGCCATGCCAGGATAATCCTTTACAGTTCTTGACACTAGGTATTTGCTTTAAAACAAACAAAAACAGGCCAGACAAAGTGGCTCATACCTGTAATCCCAGCACTTTGGGAGGCTGAGGAGGGCGGATTGCTTGAGGCCAGTAGCTAAAGACCAGCAACATGGCGAAACCCCATCTCTACTAAAAATACAAAAATGAGCCAGGCATACCCTTGTAATCCCAGCTACTCAGAAGGCTGAGGTGGAGAATCATCTGAGCCCGGGAGGTCCAGCTGCAGTGAGCCATGATCATGCCACTGCACTCAAAGCTGGGTGACAGAATGAGACCCTGTCTCAAAAAAAAAAAAAAGAAAAGAAAAAAAAAGGCAGACTTTCGCCACGTTGCACAGGGTGGAGGGCAGTGGCTATTCACAGGCATGATCCTAGCACACTACAGCCTTGAACTCCTGGACTCAAGTGATCCTCCCACTCCAGCCTCCTGAGTAGCTGGGACTATAGCTATCTGCCACCACTGCCTGGCTAGGTATTTGCCTTTTGGGAAGTGAAAAATCAGCTGTAGTTCTGTGTTGTTTATTATGATTTTTTAAAAACATATTCTCATGGTGGATGAGTCTTATCCACACTGTGCCCTACTATATAGTTCTGGCTGACATAGAGTTTTAAGCCAGCTGACTTATCCATATCCCTTCAAATATCAGAACGCTTTGGCTTTCTATGAATCTGAGCTTCCTGTGGAAGTAGAGGGCAACCAAAAAAAAAGTGAATGTCTTATTGAAATAAATACAAATGCCAAGAAGCTCTGGGTTCCAGCCCAGGCAGTGCTCTGCTTGGCATATGGACTAGGTTCTTAACCACACAAAGGAACATAAGCCAAGTTAAGATTTGAAGAGGCTCATGCCTGTAATCCCAGCACTTTGTGGGGCTGAGACGGGCAGATCACCCGCGGTCAGGAGTTCGAGACCAGCCTGGGCAACATGGTGAAACCCCATCTCTACTAAAAATACAAAAAATTAGCCTGGCATGGTGGCACATACCTGTAGTCCCAGCTACTCAGGAGGCTGAGATGAGAATTGCTTGAACCTGGGAGACAGAGGTTGCAGCGAGCCAAAATCACACTACTGCACCCCAGCCTGGGCAACAGAGTGAGACTCCGTCTAAAAAAAAAAAAGGATTTGAAAAGACTGTGATCCAAGAAGCAATGAAACAGAAGTGATAATAGCCAAACAGGATGCGGCCATGAGATAATTCTAACACCACTGTGGGGATGGACAATGTAATGTAACAGAAAGCCCTGTCTCTAGGCACCTTATATTAGCCTCTCAAATATCTCCTTATTCAAATCATCAAAACTATAACTTTAACAGAGGAAGTTAATCTATCATTTAGAAGCAAGTGTTAACTTTTTAGCCTTCAACCTGATCAGTGGGGTTGGTCAATATATTCCACTGAGTTATAGAAACAAATATAAACTATTATTTAAACATTTTAGATTACTAAGGAGAAGATCGCCCAGGCGTGGTGGCTCACGCCCGTAATTCCAGCACTTTGGGATGCCAAGGCAAGTGGATCACCGGAGGTCAGGAGTTCAAGACCAGCCTGACCAACGTGGTGAAATGCCATCTCTACTACAAATACAAAAGTTAGCTGGGCATGATGGCATGAGCCTGTAGTCCCAGCTTCTCAGGAGGCTGAGACAGGAGAATCGCTTAAACCCAGGGGGCGGAGGTTGCAGTGAGCCGAGATCATGCCACTGCATTCCAGCCTGGGGAACAGAGCAAGACTCCGTCTCAAAAAAAAAAAAAAAAAAGTTGCAGGGGGGAATCACTGTAAAGTAAACTCTTAGGAATTCATCTTTGAAAGTATCTAAAAAACTAAAATCCTCTCTTCAAATCATCTAAGTCTAAATAACAGAATGGAATGAATAAAGATGTAATATGTTTTATGTTTAATGTTTTTTGAGGGATCTAGTGAATACTTTTGTTTAGTTTTGTTTATAATTAATAATTTGTAAATAATTTAGGCACACTGAAGAAGAATCAAAGAGAAGGTATTTCTGTGTGTCTTTGTCTCTGGAGATGCACTTTATCCAAATATGGCATTATCTGAAAAATAAAAAATAAAAAGTATTTGTTATATAACTTATAATACATTTCATGGTTTTTAAAATAACCCTGGAGGGCAGAGTATTGTGTTTCAGATACAGGAACTACGGTTTAGAAACACCAAATGGGCCGGGCGCAGTGGCTCACACCTGTAATCCCAGCACTTTGGGAGGCCGAGGCTGGTGGATCGCCTGAGGTCAGGAATTCGAGGCCATCCTGGCCAACATGGTGAAACCCCATCACTACCAAAAAAATACAAAAATTAGCTGGGCGTGTTGGCACACACCTGTAGTCCCAGCTACTCAGGAGGCTGAGGCAGGAGAATCGGTTGAACCCGGGAGGCAGAGCCTGCAGTGAGCTGAGATCACGTCACTGCACTCCAGCCTAGGTGACAAAGCGAGACTCTGTCTCAAAAAACAAACAAACAAACAAAAAATTAGCCGGGTGTGGTGGCGCACACCTATAATCCCAGCTACTCTGGAGGCTGAGGCAGGAGAATCGCTTGAACCCCGGCCAGCAGAGATTGCAGCGAGCCAAGATCAGGCCACTGCACTATAGCTTGTGACAAAGTGACAGAGTGAGACTCAATAAATTAAAAAACAAAACAAAAAACACCAAATGGCTGGGCACAGTGGCTCACGCCTGTAATCCCAGCACTTTGGGAGGCTGAGGCAGGCAGATTGCTTGAGGTCAAGAATTTGAGACCAACCTGGGCAACATGGCAAAACTCAGTCTCTATTAAAAAAATACAAAAGTTAGCCAGGCATGGTGGCACATGCCTATAGTCCTAGCTACTCGAGAGGCTGAGAGGTGGGAGGATCGCTCGAGCCCAGGAGGTTGAGGATACAGTGAGCCATGATCACACCACTGCACTCCAGCCCCAGTGACAGAGCAAGAATCTGCCTCCTAAAAAAAAAAAAGTCAAATTACTAAAAGCATGATAGTATGCTTTTAGTATAGTATCTTTATTTCATTGGGTAGACCCAGATAAACAAGTTTAAAAATAGTAAATGTCAGCCGGGAACAGTGGCTCACGCCTGTAATCCCAGCACTTGAACAGAGGCAAATGACAGAGGCAAAACTTGAACCCAGGTGTTTTTAATTCTATGTATTTAAATAAACTGCCCCTCTTTTGGGCTCCACATCTCCAAGTGGAAGATTGAAAAGAGGACCTGGAAATCTCCAAAAGAACTTCTTTCCTAGTCTTCACATCATTATTAATAGAAGCAAAGAGGAGCTCCCAGAACTCCAAATACTCTATGAGAAAACTGTAACATTCCTTCCCCTCAACACACAGGCCTCCCCACCAGGTTAGACCACCACTAGGTTCGACCATCAGGACTAATCTCATTTTGTCCCTTATCCCTGTTTACACTGGACTCCTCAAGGAACCCAGGAGTCCTGGGTCATCCCTCATGCCCTGGATAGTAATAGTAAGTTCTATGGGCAGCAATACACCCTCCATCCAACAATTCCTATCCCCCACCCTGCTGTTTTCTGTTTCCCCATAGCTCTTACCCATTTATCACTATCTGATCTGACATTTACTTTTTTTTTTTGAGACGGAGTTTCGATCTTGTTGCCCAGGCTGTAGTGCAGTGGTGCAATCTCTGCTCACCGTAACCACCTCCTCCCGGGTTCAAGCGATTCTCCTGCCTCAGCCTCCAGAGTAGCTGGGATTATAGGCGTGCACCACCATGCCCGGCTAATTTTTGTGGGATTTCATCATGTTGGTCAGGCTGGTCTTGAACTCCTGACTTCAGATGATCCACCTGCCTTTGCCTCCCAAAGTGCTGGGATTACAGGCGTGAGCCACTGTACCCAGCTGACATTTACTATTTTTTAACTTGTTTATCTGGCTCTACCCAATGAAATGTAAGCATTTTTTTTTTTTTTTTTTTTAAGAAATAGAGACGGGGCATCTCTAAGTTGCCCACACTGGTTTCAAACTCCTGGGCTCAAGGGATCCTCCTGCCTCAGCCTACCAAAGTGTTAGGATTTCAGGTGTGAGCCAGCACACCAAAACCTAAGCTTTCTGAGGTAAAATTTTATTCATCACTGTATTGACAAGCACGTAGAAGAGTGCCTGACATAAAGTAAGCACTCACATGTATTTGTTGAAAGAATAAAGAGTAAATGAGTGTTTCTTCCTCTCGCACAGGTATGCAAAGGAAAAGAATACAATGCCTTCCAATTCTTATGGAATATGTCCAGCAAAATATACTGTATTTTTTTTTTTCTTTTGAGATGGAGTCTCACTCTGTTGCCCAGGCTGGAGTGCAATGACGCAATCTTGCCTCATTGCAACCTCCACCTCCCGGGTTCAAGCAATTATCCTGCCTCAGCCTCCCAAGTAGCTGGGACTACAGGCATGTGCCACCATGCTTGGCTAATTTTTATATTTTTTAGTAGAGACGGGGTTTCACCACGTTGGTCAGGCTGGATAAATATACTGTATTATTACCCTCTTGCATTTCTAAAGATTATTCCACAGCAACCATCTAAGGTTGCTGCGAGAAACTCTTAAGTTTGTGAGCCACTGCCCAAGGACATAGCTATTGGTCTCGAGAGGAATGAGGTAAGTTCTACCACTACTTCTGGGAAAGTATATTCCATGTCCCAACATTTATTCAATCAGCCAGGAAACGTTTCCTCAGTTCCTAATTTGTGCCAGACACTGTTCTAGGGACTGAGGATAAAGTAGTGAAAAAAGCAGATACCATCCCTGCCTTCAAGGAGCTTGGCCTTCATTAGGGAGTGATAAACACTGTGGTAAAAAAGAAAGCTGGGTAAGGGATTGTAGAGTGTTGAGGAGTGCTGCTTAGATAGGGTGGTTTCTTTTGTTTATGTTTTATTTCAGTAGTTTTTGGGGTAAAGGTGGATTTTGGTTACATGGGTAAGTTCTCTAGTGGTGATTTCTGGGATTTTGGTGCACCCATCACCCGAGCAGTGTACATTGTACCCAACATGTAGTCTTTTATCCCTCGCCCCTCTTTTACCTTTCTTTCCCTTGGGGTTCCTAAAGTCCATTATATCATTCTTATGCCTTTGCATCCTCATGGCTTAGGTCCCACTTATAAGTCAGAACAGACAATATTTGGTTTTCCATTCCTGAGTCACTTCACTCAGAATAATGGTCTCCTGGCAGGGCGCAGTGGCTCAAGCCTATAATCCCAGCACTTTGGGAGGCTGAGGTGGGTGGATCACTTGAAGCCAGGAGTTTGAAACTGGCCTGGCCAACATGGCAAAACCCCATCTCTACTAAACAAACAAACAAAAAAAATAGCCAGGCGTGGTGGCAGGCAATCCCAGCTCCTTGGAAGGCTGAAGCACTTGAACCCAGAGGGCAGAGGTTGCAGTGAGCTGAGATCACGTCATTGCACTTCAGCCTGGGCGACAGAGAGACTCAGCTTTCACAGAATTGAAGAGAGTTAGGGCCTTGCTCTGGGTTAGGCTTTGGCTTAAGGAAATGTTGTGGCTGGGTTGATCTGTCCAGATCACTGAAACTTTCTCCCTATCGGCAATAAGGCTGTTTTGCTTTCTTATCATTTGTGTGTTCACTGAAGGAAATTTTTAATTTCCTTCAAGAGTTTTTCCTTTGCATTGATAATTTGGATAAATGATTGGCACAAGAGTCCTGGCTTTTGGCCTATCTTGGCTTTTGCCATGCCTTCCTCACTAAGCTTAACCATTTCTAGCTTTTGATTTAAAGTGAGATGTAATACTTCCTCCTTTCATCTCAGGTGATCTGCCCACCTCAGCCTCCCAAAATGCTAGGATTATAGGCATGAGCCACCGTGCCCAGCCCTAGAGTTATTTTTGAATAAAACGAACACATGACTCTTACAGATGAACTCTAAACACAGTGGAGAATTTCAGCTTTCTACACCACACTGTATCACACTCTACTCCACTTCCTGAGAGCACTGGGGAAGGGTAAAGTCACAGCCACATCAAATAAGTGAAATCTCAAATGTGGTGATTCTTTTGTTTCTGATCTAAATTAGTAACTTGTTGGTTGTATTAGATATGGTTACACACCCCCTTCTCTTTTTTTCAAATAAATTAAAATATGCTATCTCAGCTGCCTGCCTAGACTAAGAAACAAGTATTCACAATGAAGGTATTTATCAGCTCCCCTTCTTCCTTCTATAAAATAATACCACCACCATCACCACCATGCCATCCCCTGCCCCCAACAACTTTCCTTCACTTTTTTTTTTTTTTTTTTTTTGATAAGGAGTCTTAGTTTGTCGCCTGGGCTGGAGTACACTGGAGTGATCTCGGCTCACTGCAACCTTCACCTCCAGTATTCAAGCAATTCTCCTGCCTCAGCCTCCCAAGTAGCTGGGAGTAAAGGTGCCTGCTGCCATGCCCAGCTAAGTTTTGCATTTTTAGTAGAGATGGGGTTTCACCATGTTGGCCAGGCTGGTCTCAAACTCCTGACCTCAGGTGATTCGCCTGCCTCGGCCTCCCAAAGTGCTGGGATTAGAGGCGTGAGCCACTGTGCCCAGCCCCTCCACATTTTATTAGGGCTTTTTGTATGATGTTTATTATCAAAAGGATCTCCACTGCACCTCAATTTTGCACATGAAATGTTTGTAAAGGCCAGAAAAATTGATGAGATAGCAGGTTTCTGAAGTTTTTGTGGTCTATTGTAATTACTGTAACAACTCTTATCAAAATGTGGTTCTCAGGCCATCAGCATCAGCATCACCTTAGTCTGCTGAGAATGCAGATTTCCAGGCACCTCCCTAGAGCCTACTGAATGAGATGGCTTGAAGCTGGGGCCTGGGACTCTGTATGCATAAAAAAATGAGAGTCTCTGGTCTATAATACATCTTACAATCCACCAGCCTGTTTAATGACACTTTTACCTTCAAACAGATTGCCTTTATGCTATACCAGGGCAATACTCAGGTACCTCTTTCAATCCCAGAAATTATTCCTAATTCTTAGGAATACCTACAAATCCTTCCTATAAATTGGTTAAGAATTGTATCATAGGCCAGGTGTGGTGGCTCACGCCTGTAATCCCAGCACTTTGAGAGGCCGAGGCGGGCGGATTACCTGAGGTCTGGAGTTCAAGACCAGCCTGACCAACATGAAGAAACCCCGTCTCTACTAAAAATATAAAAAAAATCAGTCAGATGTGGTGGTGCATGCCTGTAACCCCAGCTACTTGAGAGGCTGAGGCAGAAGAATCGCTTGAACCCGGGAGATGGAGGTTGCGGTAAGATGAGATTGTGTCATTGCACTCCAGCCTGGGCATCAAGAGCAAAACTCTGTCTCAAAAAAAAAAAAAAAAAAAACACAGTCCTATCATAGGCTGGGTGTGGTGGCTCATGCCTGTAATCCCAGCACTTTTGGAGGCCGTGGTGGGTGGATCACCTGAGGTCAGGAGTTTGAGACCAGCCTGGCCAACAAGGTGAAACCCCGTCTCTACTAAAAAATACAAAAAAATTAGCCAGGCGTGGTGGCAGGCGCCTGTATTCCCAGCTACCTGGGAGGCTGAGGCAGAAGAATCGCTTGAACCTGTGAGGTGGAGTTTGCAGTGAGCCAACATGGTGCCATTGCACTCCAGCCTGGGTGACAAGAGCAAAACTCCGTTTCAAAAAAAAAAAAAAATCCTATCATAACTTCTTACTTTTTGGTGGAAAGTGCTTTCTCTCCCTGTGAGCAAGGAGACTCAGCTTGACCCAGGAGCTCCTGCCACTGTCGGGAATAGGCTCTTTGGTTGTGGTATGAGTAAAGGACTGACAGGCACTAGGGAAGTGCCTCTTTTGAACTCTCAGTAAGCTGACTTGATTGCTTCGTTCCACCAAGCAGTTTGATTCACGCTTTTTGTTTATCTCCTCCAGGAGATGTTGTTTGCTTACTCCATGTTTTTTAATTATTTCAATGGTTCTGTTTATAGATGCCATTATGCTCACAAACCAATTGTCAAGCGATTCTTGCTGTCCTACAAACAAAAGAAAAAATACTTTTGATTGTCTTTTTGACTCAGAAGCCCGTATTCACAATCACGTTGACCAGTTTCTCTTTTTTCCTTCTATACAATAACATCACCACCCACCACCACCAAGCCTCCCACCCCACACTTCACTTTTTTATGTACTTATTTTTTTAGACAGGGTCTTGCTCTGTCTCCCAGGCTGGCACGCAGTGGCATGATCTCAGCTCACTGCAACTTCTACTTTCCAGATTCAAGTGATTCTTGTGCCTCAGCCTCCTAAGTAGCTGGAATTACAGGCTTGCACAACCATGCCCGGCTAATTTTTCTGTTTTCAGTAGAGATGGGGTTTCACCATGTTGGCCAGGCTGGTCTCGAACTCCTGGTCTCAGGTGATCTGCCTACCTCAGTTTCCCAAAGTGCTGGGATTACAGGTGTGAGCCACCATGCCCAGTCAGCACACCTCACAATTTTTTTTTTTTTTTTTTTGAGACGGAGTCTCACTCTGTCACCTAGGCTGGAGTGCAGTGGCTTGATCTCAGTTCACTGCAATCTCCGCCTCCGGGGTTCAAGCAATTCTGCCTCAGCTTCCTAAGTAGCTGGGATTACAGGCATGCACCACCACGCCTGGCTAATTTTTTTTTTTTTTTTTTTTTTTTGTATTTTTAGTAAAGACGGGGTTTCACCATATCGGCCAGGTTGGTCTCGAACTCCTCAACTTGTGATCCACCTGCCTCGGCTTCCCAAAGTGCTGGGATTACAGGCATGAGCCACTGCACCTGGCCACACCTCACCTTTTATTATTGTTTCTTAAGGGTTTTATTTTTTGTTTTTTAGGTTTTCTTCAGGGGTAACAAAGGTTAAAAAGGTATGGTAAGAGGATATATTATTGTTTTTGAAAATTATACTATGCATTGTTTTTTGCTTTTAGAAGCATTTATTATTTCTTCTGATTATAAAAATAATACATGTTTATTACATATATTAATAATGTAATAGATAAATAATACATGTTTAAATACATGATTATAAAAAATGATACATATTCATGGTAGATAATTAAGAAAATACAGAAAAACATAAAGTAGAAAAGTTAAAATTACTCTTTTTCCAGAGACATCCATTAATATTTTGGGTATTACTTTCCCAATAAGTATCCAAAGGGATTTTAATTTTAAAAAGTGGTGGCCAGGCACCGTGGCTCATGCCTGTAATCTCAGCACGTTGGGAGGCCGAGGTGGACAGATCACGAGGTCAGGAGTTCAAGACCAGCCTGGCCAACATAGTGAAACCCCGTCTCTACTAAAAATTAGCCGGGCATGGTGGCAGGCACCTGTAATCCCAGCTACTCCGGAGGCTAAGGCATGAGAATCACTTGAACCCAGGAGGCAGAGGTTGCAGTGAGCCAAGACCACGCCATTGCACTCCAGCCGGTGTGACAGTGTGAGACTCCATCTCAAAAAAAACAAAGTGACCAGGCACAGTAGCTCACGCCTATAATCCCAACACCTTGGAAGGCCGAGGTGGGAGGATCACTTAAGCCTGGGAGGTGAAGATTGCAGTGAGCTGAGATTGTGCCATTGCACTACAGCCTGGGTGACAGAGCAAGATTTGGAAAGAGAGAGAAATATTCAGAACTGATAAATGATATAGTTCACAATCTCAAGAAGCTCAAACAATAGCAGTCAGGATTTTAAAAAAGCCCACGCTGAGATTACAGTGAATTTAAAAAGAAAAGAAAATCTTAAAAGCAACCAGAGAATAAAAGGAGGGGCAATTGAACCAACAGCTGACTCCTCAACAAGCAAAAATATAAGCCAGAAGACAAAGAAATGGGGCCTGGTGTGGTGGCTCACACCTGTAATCCCAGCACTTTGGGAGGCTGATGTGGGTGGGTCACCTGAGGTCAGGAGTTGGAGACCAACCTGGCCAACATGGTGAAACCCTGTCTTTATTAAAAATACAAAAAAATTAGCCGGGCATGGTGGTATGCACTTGTAATCCCAGCTACTCAGGAGGTGGAGGCAGGAGAATTGCTTGAACCCGGGAGGCAGAGGTTGTAGTGAGTCAATATCATGCCACTGCACTCCAGCTTGGGCGGCTGAGCAAGACTCTGTCTCAAAAAAAAAAAAAAAAAAAAAAAAAATACATTCATTATCACCAGTCACTAGGAAAGTGTAAATCAATACTATAATGAGATATCACTAGATACCACTAGAATGGCTGAAATGAAAAAGATTGACCAAACCATGTGTTAACAAAGATATGGAGGACCTGGAATTCTCATACGCTGCTAGTGAGAATGTAAAATGGAACAATGTCTTTGGAAAATAATCATGCAGCTTCTGAAAATTTAAATATACTCCTATTATTTGATCCATTCCTAGGTATTTACCCTAGAGCAATGAAATTCTCCACACACATGCATAAAGAAACGTATCAGTACATATGAAAACTAACTCATTAATTTCATCACAGCTTTCTAAAAAACTTTTGTTTTTTTTTTTACACAGCTTTATTTTTATTTATTTATTTTTGAGACAGGGTCTCTTTCTGTCACCCAGGCTAGAGTGAAGTGGTGTGACCATGGCTTACTGTATCCTCAACCTCCCAACCTCAAGTCATCTTCCCACCTCAGCCTCCCAAGTGCTGCGATACAGGCGCAGGCCACCACACCTGGCTATTTTTGTTTTTATTTTTCATAGAGATGAGGTCTCATTATGTTCCTAAGGCTGGTCTTGAATTCCTGGGCTCAAGGGATCCTCATGCCTTGGCCTCCCAGAGTACTGAGATTACAGGTGTGAGCAGAGCCACCAGGCCCAGCCCAAAGCTTTATTTTCATGAGCCAAAAAGTTCTAACAATCCAAATGTCCATCAACAGCAGAACAAATAAATTGTGGTATATGTACACAATGGACACTGAGTTATAAAATATATTTATATATATATAGTATGTATATAATATATTCCTTTTACCTGAGATGCTAATTCATCAATATATATATTTTGAGTTGTGTTCATATATTGTTGATAAACACAATATTATGGCTGAATCTCTAAATAATTAGGCTGAGTTAAAAAAAAAAAAAAAAGCCAGACAAATCAGAATGTATAGTGTATGATTCCATGCATATAAAACTCTAGGAAATATTAGGCTAGGCATGGTGGCTCACACCTGTAATCCCAGCACTTTGGAAAGCTGAGGAAGGAGGACTGCTTGAGCTCAGGAGTTCAAGACCAGACTAAGCAACATAATAAGACCTCATCTCTACAAAAAATTCAAGAACTTAACTACCTGTGGTGGCACCTGCCTGTAATCCTAGCTATTCAGGAGGGGGTACAAACAACAAACAAACAAACAAAATTAATTTTAATTTTAAATTCTTTTGTTTTTATTTTGTGTTGTTTTTTTGAGACAGAGTCTTGCTCTGCCGCCCACGCTGGAGTGCAGGTTCAAGCGATTCTCATGCCTCAGCCTCCCAAAGTAGCTGGGATTACAGAGGCACGCCACCATGCCCAGCTAATTCTGGTACAGGCGTGAGCCACCGCACTCGCTTGTTTTTGTTTTGTTTTGTTTGAGACAGAGTCTCCCTCTGTCACCCAGGCTGGAGTGCAGTGGTGCGATCTTGGCTCACTGCAAGCTCCGCCTCCCGGGTTCACGCCATTCTCCTGCCTCAGCCTCCCCAGCAGCTGGGACTACAGGTGCCAGCCACCACGCCTGGCTAATTTTTTGTATTTTGAGTAGACAGGGGGTTTTACCCTGTTAGCCAGGATGGTCTCGATCTCCTGAGCTCGTGATCCGCCCGCCTTGACCTCCCAAAGTGCTGGGATTACAGGCGTGAGCCACGGTGCCAGCCCCGGGCTCGCCTTTCAAATTCTTTTATTTATTTTTTATTTTTTTATTTTTTTGAGACAGAGTCTCGCTCTGTTTCCAGGATGGAGTCCAGTGGAGCGATATTGGCTCACTGTAACCCCCGACTCCCTGGTTCATGTGATTCTCCTGCCTCAGCCTCCCCAGTAGCTGGGATTACAGGCATGTGCCACCACACCCAGCTAATGTTTGTAAGTCCTTTTAAATTCTTTTGGAGTGGGAGACATCATCTTTCTTTTTTCTTTTTTTTCCTTTTGAGATGGGGGCCTCATTCTGTCACCTAGGCTGGAATCCAGTGGCATGATCTTGGCTCACTGCAACCTCTGCCTCCTGGGCTCAAGTGATCCTCCATCTTCAGCCTCCTGAGTGGCTGGGACTACCACAGGTGCGCACCACCATGCCCAACTAATTTTTTTGTATTTTTGGTAGAGACAGGGTTTCACCACATTGCCCAGGCTGGGCTGAAACTCCTAAGCTCAAGCGATCTACCCACCTCAGCTTTTCAAAGTGCTGGGATTACAGGTATGAGCCACTGTGCCTGACATTAATTATTCTTTTTATTGTTAGACTTTAGGTTGTTTTCAGTTTATTTTTATAATAATGTTTTGAAACACATTGAAGTGACAGAAATCACACAAACACACATTGTTTTAGGAAAGCTACCAGAGCCATCAATTTTTCATTCCTAAATAAGCAAAGAAGAGAGGTAACTTTTTTTTTTTTTCTTTTGAGAAGGAGTCTTGCTCTGTCGCCCAGGCTGGGCATCACTCCGTCTCAAAAAAATAAAACAAAATAATAAAATATAAAAAGGTCAGTTGGTCAATTGCTTGTTTTTGTTTGTTAGTTTTGAAATGGAGTCTCACTCTGTCACCCAGGCTGGAGTGCAATGGCGCGATCTTGGCTCACTGCAACCTCTGCCTCCTGGGTTCAAGTGATTCTCCTGCTTCAGCCTCCTGAGTAGCTGGGGCTACAGGTGTGCACCACCACGCCCAGCTAAATTTTTTTTGTATTTTTAGTAGAGAGGGGGTTTCACCATGTTGGTTGGCCAGGCTGGTTTTGAACTCCTGACCTCAAGTGATCTGCCTGCCTTGCCCTCCCAAAGTGCTGGGATTACAGGCGTAAGCCATCACCCCCGGCTTGAGTTAATTTATATTTTGTTAAAAGTCCATTTTAGGCTGGGCGCGGTGGCTCATGCCTGTAATCCCAGCACTTTGGGAGGCTGAGATCAGGGGTTTGAGACCAGCCTGGCCAACATGGTGAAACCTGGTCTCCATTAAAAATACAAAAATTAGCCAGGTGTGGTGGCAGGCACCTGTAATCCCAGCTACTCAGGAGGCTGAAGCAGGAGAATAGCTTGAACCCAGGAGGCAAGAGGTTGCAGTGAGCCGAGATTGCGCCATTGTACTCCAGCCTGGGGAACAAGAGTGAGACTTGGTCTCAAAAAAATAAAAATAAAATAAAAGCCCATTTTATAGGTGAACTGCAAATAAAACATCGATGCCTTAGTTAAAAGTTCACCATGAAGATTGCAAAATTCAAACTCTTAATTACAAGCTGCCTGACAACTGGAGCTAAATAAAACAAAATAGACACAGTAATAGAGTCTAGTGGTACAAGCATATTTTTTAAGTAAAAAAGATTTGATTAATATTTTACCTGTGCTGCCTCCTAACTGTATGATCTTGTTTAAGTTACTTACCTTCTCTGGGCCTCAGTTTCCTTATGTGTTAAATGAAAATAATATCCAGGCAAGGCACGGTGGCTCATGCCTGTAATCCCAACACTTTGGGAGGTCTAGGCAGGTGATCACCTGAAGTCGGGAGTTCGAAGCCAGACTGGCAGCATGGTAAAATCCCACCTCGGCCGGGCACAGTGGCTCACGCCTGTAATCCCAGCACTTTGGGAGGCCGAGGCGGGCATACCACTAGGTCAGGAGATCGAGACCATCCTGGCTAACACGGTGAAACCCCATCTCTACTAAAGATACCAAAAAAAAAATTAGCCAGGCGTGGTGGTGGGCACCTGTAGTCCCAGGTACTCCAGAGGCTGAGGCAGGAGAATGGCGTGAACCCAGGAGGTGGAGCTTGCAGTGGGTCAAGATCATACCACTGCACTCCAGCCTGGGTGGCAGAGCAAGACTCCGTTTCAAAAAAAAAAAAAAAAAAAAAAAAACCCCCCACCACAAAAAAAAAAAAAAAATCACAAAATTAGCCAGTGCAGTGGCACATGCTTGTAATCCCAGCTACTCCAGAGGCTGAGGCAGGAGAATCGCTTGAACCCTGGAGGAAGAGGTTGTGGTGAGCCAAGACCATGCCATTGCACTCCAGCCTGGGCAACAAAAGCAACACTCTGTTTCAAAAAAAAAAAAAGAAAATAATATCAAACTCACAGTGTCATAAGGACTAAATGAGCTAATAAATATCAAGAGCTTAATACAACCAACCCTCAGTAAGTGGTAACTTTATCATATTAAATAGGCACTTTGAAAAAAGTTTTGTTCAATTCGATAAGTAAATAATTTAGTATTTTCTTTTCTCCCCAGTTTCTAATCTTGTTTACTTGCTGTGTGACTAGAATTGGCTACATAATTTGTAGGGTCCAGTGAAAATAAAAATGCTGGACCCTTTATTAACAAACAATGGAGACGTTCAAGGTAATGACAGTAAAACTTTAAGCCAATTGTGAGACCCTTCTGAGCAAAGGGCCCTATGTGCCTGTTTGGGTCTCATGCCTGTGAAACTGGTCCTGTGTGTGATATACGAACAGGCCAATTTCAACTGCTAATTTATCCAATTTTACAATCTCTTAAATGGAGAAAGTAATATGTTTAACTCATGACTTTGAAAGGTCTGGTCCAAAAACCAGACAAGTCTTACAGGTTAGTTCAGGATCTGCACCTTATCAACCAAATTGTCTTGCCTATCCACCCCATAGTGCCAAACCCATATACTCTCCTATCCTCAATACCTCCCTCCACAACCCATTATTCTGTTCTAGATAAACCTAGCTGACTCCATAAATCCTAAATCCTTTCCCCACTCCCCTTTCTATTCCTTAAAAAACAGCCCTAAAAGCTGCTCCCACACTAGCTCTCCCTAACTCATCCCAACTTTTTCATTACACACAGCTGAAGTGCAGGGCTATGTGGTTGGACTTCTTACACAAAAGCGGGGACCACACCTTGTGGCCTTTCTGTCCAAACAACTTGACCTTACTGTTTTAGCCTAGCCCTCATGTCTGCATGCAGTGGCTGCTGCTGCTTTACTACTTTTAGAGGCCCTCAAAATCACAAGCTATGCTCCACTTACTCTCTACAGTTCCCATAACTTTCAAAATCTATTTTCCTCCTCACATTTGATGCATATACTTTCTGCCCCCCAGCTCCTTCAGCTATACTCACTCTTTGTTGAGTCTCCCACAATTACCATTGTTCCTGGCCCAGACTTCAATCCGGCCTCCCACGTTATTCCTGATACCACACCTGACCCGCATGACTGTATCTCTCTGATCCACCTGACATTCACTCCATTTCCCCATATTTCCTTCTTTCCTGTTCCTCACCCTGATCACACTTGGTTTATTGATGGCAGTTCCACCAGGCCTAATTGCCACTCACCAGCAAAGGCAGGCTATGCTATAGTATCTTCCACATCTATCACTGAGGCTACTTCTCTGCCCCACTCCACTACCTCTCAGCAAATCAAACTCATTGCCTTAACTCGGGCCCTCACTCTTCCAAAGGGACTACGCATCAATATTTATACTGACTCTAAATATGCCTTCCATATCCTGCGCCACCATGCTGTGATATGGGCTGAAAGAAGTTTCCTCACTGTGCAAGGGTCCTCCATCATTAATGCCTCTTTAATAAAAACTCTTCTCAAGGCCACTTTACTTCCAAAGAAAGCTGGAGTCATTCACTGCAAGGGCCATCAAAAGGCATCAGATTCCATTGCTCAGGGCAATGCTTATGCTGATAAGGTAGCTAAAGAAGCAGCTAGCATTCCAACTTCTGTCCCTCAGGGTCAGTTTTTCTCCTCATCGGTCACTCCCACCTACTCCCCCACTGAAACTTCCACCTATCAATCTCTTCCCACGCAAGACAAATGGTTCTTGGACCAAGGAAAATATCTCCTTCAAGCCTCATAGGCTCATTCTATTCTGTCATCATTTCATAACTTCTTCCATGTAGGTTACAAGCCCACTAGCCTGTCTCTTAGAATCTCTCATTTCCTTTCCATCTTGAAAATCTATCCTCAAGAAAATCATTTCTTGGTGTTCCATCTACTATTCTACTACCCCTCAGGGATTGTTCAGGCCCCCTCCCTTCCCTACACATCAAGCTCAGGGATTTGCCCCCTCTCAGGACTGGCAAATTGACTTTACTCACATGCCCCAAGTCAGGAAACTAAAATACCTCTTGGTCTGGGTAGGCACTTTCACTGGATGGTAGAGGCCTTTCCCACAGGGTCTGAGATGGCCACCTCGGTCATTTCTTCCCTTCTGTCATACATAATTCCTCGGTTTGGCCTTCCCACCTCTATACAGGCTGACAATAGATGGCCTTTATTAGTCAAATCACCCAAGCAGTTTCTCAGGCTCTTGGTATTTAGTGGCTCCTGGTTTTACCTCAAATCGCCACCCTTAAGTCTCTCTTGAAGTGGATAGAAGATCTTCAGTGGCAAGGTACGCTCCACACTTTCACCCTGATGAAGTCCTATTCTTTACTTTTATACTCACTCTTATTCTGGTTCCCATTCTTATGCCACCCTCTACCTCTCCCCAGCTTTCTCCACCATACTATCAATCTCACTCTCTCCTAGCTGTTTCTAATCCTTCTTTAACAAACAATTGCTGGCTTTGCATTTCTCTTTCCTCCAAAATCTCCGAGGCCTGGACTTACTCACTGCTAAAAAAAGAGGAATCTGTATATTTTTTAATAGAGAGTGTTGTTTTTACCTAAATTAATCTGGCCTGGTATGTGACAACATAAAAAAACTCAAGTATAGAGCCCAAAAACTCACCAACCAAGCAAATAATTATGCTGAACCCCCTTGGGTGCTCCCTAATTGGATGTCCTGGGTCCTCCCAATTCTTAGTCCTTCAATATCTATTTTTCTCCTTCTCTTATTTGAATCTTGTGTCTTCCTTCCATTTAGTTTCTTAATTCATATAAAACCACATCCAGGCCATCACCAATCATTCTATACAACAAATACTCCTTTTAGCAAGCCCACAATATCACCCCTTACCCCAAAATCTTTCTTCAGCTTAATCTCTCTCACTCTAGGTTCCCACGCTGCCCCTAATCCCAGTCGAAACAGCCCTGAGAAACATCGCCCATTATCTTGCCATACCACCCCCAAAAATTTTTGTTGCCTCAACACTTCACCACTATTTTGTTTTGTTTTTCTTATTAACATAAGAAGACAGGAATGTCAGGCCTCTGAGCCCAAGCTAAGCCATCATATTCCCTGTGACCTGCACGTATACATCCACATGGCCTGAAGCAACTGAAGATCCACAAAAGAAGTGAAAATAGCCTTAACTGATGACATTCCACCATTGTGATTTGTTCCTGCCCCACCCTGATAGGATATATTCCTCCCCCTCCAGCCCTTAAAAAGATACTTTGTAATATCCTCCCCACCCTTAAGAACATACTTTGTCCACCTATCCTAAACCTATAGGAACTAATGAAAATCCCACCACCCTTTGCTAACTCCTTTTTCGGACTCAGCCCGCCTGCACCCAGGTGAAATAAACAGCCTTGCTGCTCACACAAAGCCTGTTTGGTGGTCTCTTCACATGGACACCCGTGACAAAAGGGGCTTTGAAGAGCTGCCCAAAATAGCTCAGTTGGGAGAGCAAAATAGCTCAGTTGGGAGAGCATTAGACTGAAAGGGGCTTTGAAATTGTTTTTTCTTTTTTTTTCTTTTTTCATTTTTTGAGACAAGGTCTCACTCTGTCACCCAGGCTGGAGTGCAGTGAGTGACTTGATCACAGCTCACTGCAGCCTCAACCTCCTGGGCTCAGGGGATCCCCTCACCTCAGCCTTCCAAGTAGCTGGAACTACAGACACACACCACCATGCCTGGCTAATTTTTGTATTTTTTGTAGAGATGTGGTTTCACCATGTTGCCCAGGCTGGTCTTGAACTCCTGGGGTCAAGTGATCCTCCTGCCTCAGCCTCCCAAAGTGCTGGGATTACAAGCATAATTGTGCCCAGCCCAGGTTTTGAAAATATTAAACATGTATATACTATAGACCCTCATTATTCATTGATTACATATTTGCAAATGTGGCTACTCCCTAAAATGTATTTGTTACCCAAATAGCACTAGTAGCACTAGCCTGGGAAAAAGATCAAAAGTATGGTTTCTATTGAATCCATATTGCTTTTGTGCCATCGTAAAGTCAAACAATTTTATGTCAAACCATTGTGAGTGGGGGGCCAGCTGTATTCTTTCTAGGAGCAATGGTTCACTATTTGCTAATTTAATGTTTGTGACAACTTTATAGAATATATGATATATATATAATATAAATGTTATGTATATTTATATGTAAATACATTATATATACTTATATATAAATACATTGTATATATTTATATATACATTATATTATATATAATGTATATATGATACATTATATATTTATATATAAATACATTATATACTTATACATTACATATATTTATATATTATATATACATTACATATTTATATATACATGTGATATAATTTATGCATATAATACATATTTATATATTATATATTTATATATTATATTATATATTTATGTTATATATAAATATATAATAATGAGAATTGACTGTATGAGAAAATACATTACTATTTCTACAGGTATATTATTATAAATTACCTTTAACATACTAACATACAGCAACCCAAAGCGTGTTTCAAGTCCACTGGTGTGGATTAGCCCACTGGGATGCTGCCTTGGTGATGGAATATTCTGATCAGTGACATTCCAACTTTGTTCTAGTCATAGAAGCCTGGTTAAGAGAGATTCTGGAGTCAGAGAGATCATTTACTTACCAGCCAGGTGACCTTGGATAAATATAAATTACTTAATCCTCTTTTTTTTTTTTATTTAATTTGGAGACAGGGTCTTGCTGTGTCACCTAGGCTGGAGTGCAGTGGTGCAATCACAGTTTCATTATGTTGGCCAGGCTGCTCTTGAACTCCTGGGATCAAGCGATTTCTCTGCCTTGGCCTTCCAAAATGCTGGGATTACAGGTGTGCATCACCAGGCCCAGCCATTCGACCCTCATAATATTGGTTTCATCATCTGTAAAATGGGGCTAAAGATATTGCTTTCACCAAGCTGTGTGTTTATATGTGTGGTAAGTGATGAGGAGGGAGTTGAGATTAAATTAGGAATGCGTGTAAAGCTTTTTGCATTGTGCCTGGCATGAATTTAATACACACACTGATATGTTTTCAGCACATACTCCACTTGGTGCTGTTGTGGATACTGGGGACAAACGGGTCCTTGACCCCATGAAGAAGAGTTCTAATCTAAGGATTCATCGTAAGTACTCAGTAAGTGGTAGCTACTTTATTGGTTTTATTAAAACTTTATATTTTACATGGGGAATTTGTTGTCGTTGTTTATTTTTGTTTTATTTTGGTTTTCGAGATGGAGTTTCACTCTTGGCACCCAGGCTGAAATGCAGTGGCACGATCTTGGCTTACTGTAAGCTCCACCTCCCGGGTTCAAGTGATTCTCCTGTCTCAGCCTCTTGAGTAGCTGGGATTACAGGCATGCGCCACCACATCCGGCTAATTTTCTATTTTTAGTAGAAATGGGGTTTCACCAAGTTAGCCAGACTGGAACTCCTGACTTCAGGCAATCTGCCTACCTTGGCCTCCCTGGCCTGTTTTGTTTTTCAAGACAGGATCTCACTCCATCGGACAGGCTAGAGTTCTGTGGTGTGATTGAGGCTTACTGCAACCTCAACCTCCTGAACTCAGGTGATCCTCTCACCTCTGCCTCCTGAGTAGCTGGGACTATAAGCGTGGACCACCACAACTGGCTAATTTTTAAATTTCTCATAGAGACGGGATTTTGCCATGTCGCCCAGGCTACATGGAAAGTTATTTTATTCATGTGTTTCTTTTGTAAGAAGAGGAGGTCTCCAGTGTTTGTTTTTGTTTGTTTGTTTGTTTTTAATCTTCAGGTCACTCTAGAATGTTTCCAATGTGGAGGAAAGGGGCAGGGCAAAACTAACTGACTAACTCACTACATGGCAGAACAGCTCAAGAAACAAGCTGACTCAAGAAATTACAGATCATTTATAGAGCCATTGCTGCCTTCAAAGGTGGGCAGTGCATTTTTAAAAACACATTTATTTATTTATTTTTTTTGGTGGCAAGGTCTTGCTCTGTTGCCCAGGCTAGAGTGCAGTGGCATGATCTTGGCTCATTGCAACCTCCATCTACAGGGTTCAAGCCATCCTCCCACCTCAGCCTCCCAAGTAGCTGGAAGAATAGGTTTGTGTCACCAGGCCCCGTGAATTTTTGTATTTTTTGTAAAGACAGGGTCTCACTATGTTACCCAGGCTTGTCTCGAACTCCTGAGCTCAAGCCATCCTCCTGCTCAGTCTTCCAAAGTGCTAGGATTACAGGCCTGAGCCACGGCTCCCAGTCAACACATTTATTTACTTTCAGGAAATACAGTATAGTTCACATAGTTAATGTATAACTGCTTTCACTACATCTTGAGAGATTCAGGAAAGTTCTTGCTAATAATAAGGCCTAGCATGGAACTAGGACGTACTTTGCATTTGTATAACCCAGGTAGAAGAGCACACATAGGCTAAAGAAACAAACAAAAAAACCGATAAAAGAACAACAGGGCCCAGCCAGGGTGAAGGTACCTTAAGGCAACAAGAGAGGGAGGAAGGGGCTTCCGAGAAGCAGGGAAGGAAAAAAACTTCAGAAATAAGTGTTAGAGGTCTGTTGCAGTGGCTCACTAATTCCAGCACTTCGGGAGGGTGAGGCAGACAGATCACTCGAGGTCAGGAGTTCAAGACCAGCCTGGCCAACATGGTGAAACCCCATCTATACAAAAAACACAAAAATTTGCTGGGCATGGTTGCATGCGCCTGTAATCCCAGCTATTTGGGAGGTGGAAGTGGGAGGTTGAATCTGTTTAGTAAATTGGGGGCTTAGAATATTTCATTTTTGGTTTACAAGGGCTTGAGTTCTCCTTGTGGCTTGTCTCCATATGGAATTTCCTCTAATTACAGTTTTCAGGAGCTATTTGATCTCTCAACTCTAAGCATACAGACCCCTTAAGACTCCTCTGTAGAGAAAGGTTGGGTTACCCACAAAGGGAAGCCCATCAGACTAACAGCAGATCTCTCAGCAGGAACTCTACAAGCCAGAAGAGAGTGGGGGCCAATATTCAACATTCTTAAAGAAAAGAATTTTCAACCCAGAATTTCATATCCAGCCAAACCAAGTTTCATAACTGAAGGAGAAATAAAATCCTTTACAGACAAGCAAATGCTTAGAGATTTTGTCACCACCAGGCCTGCCCTACAAGAGTCCCTGAAGGAAGCACTAAACATGGAAAGGAACAACAGCCATTGCAAAAACATGCCAAAATGTAAAGACCATCGATGCTAGGAAGAAACTGCATCAACTAATGAGCAAAATAACCAGCTAATACCACAATGACAGGATCAAGTTCACACATAACAATATTAACCTTAAATGTAAATGGACTAAATGGTCCAATTAAAAGACACAGACTGGCAAATTGGATAAAGAGTCAAGACTCATCAGTTTGCTGTATTCAGGAGACCCATCTCACATGCACAGACACACATAGGCTCAAAATAAAGGGATGGAGGAAGATCTACCAAGCAAATGGAGAACAAAAAAAAGCAGGGATTGCAATCGTAGTCTCTGCAAAAATAGACTTTAAACCATCAAAGATCAAAAGAGACAAAGAAGGCCATTACATAATGGTAAAGGGATCAATTCAACAGGAAGAGCTAACTATCCTAAATATATATGCACCCAATACAGGAGCACCCAGATTCATAAAGCAAGTCCTTAGGGACTTACAAAGAGACTTAGACTCCCATACAATAATAATGGAAGACTTCAACACCCCACTGTCAACATTAGACAGAGCAATGAGACAGAAAGTTAACAAGGATATCCAGGAATTGAACTCAACTCTGCACCAAGCGGACCTAATAGACATCTACAGAACTCTCCACCCCAAATCAACAGAATATACATTCTTCTCAGCACTACATCACACTTATTCCAAAATTGACCACATAGCTGGAAGTAAAGCACTCCTCAGCAAATGTAAAAGAACAGAAATTATAACAAACTGTCTCTCAGACCACAGTGCAATCAAACTAGAACTCAGGACTAAGAAACTCAATCAAAACCTCTCAACTACATGGTAAGTGAACAACTTGCTCCTGAATGACTACTGAGTACATAACGAAATGAAGGCAGAAATAAAGATATTCTTTGAAACCAATGAGAACAGAGATACAACATACCAGAATCTCTGGGACACATTTAAAACAGTATGTAGAGGGAAATTGATAGCACTAAATGCCCACAAGAGAAAGTAGGAAAGATCTAAAATTGACACCCTAACATCACAATTAAAAGAACTAGAGAAGCAAGAGCAAACACACTCAAAAGCTAGCAGAAGGCAAGAAATAACTAAGATCAGAGCAGAACTGAAGGAGATAGAGACACAAAAAACCCTCCAAAAAATCAATGAATCCAGGAGCTGGTTTTTTGAAAAGATCAACAAAATTGATAGACCGCTAGGAAGACTAATAAAGAAGAAAAGAGAGAAGAATCAAATAGATGCAATAAAAAATGATAAAGGGGATATCACCACCAATCCCACAGAAATACAAACTACCATCAGAAAATACTATAAACACCTCTATGCAAATAAACTAGAAAACCTAGAAGAAATGGATAATTTCCTGGACACTTACACTCTCCCAAGACTAAACCAGGAAGAAGTTAAAACCCTGAATAGACCAATAGCGGACTCTGAAATTGAGGCAATAATTAATAGCCTACCAACCAAAAAAAGTCCAGGACCAGACGGATTCACAGCCGAATTCTACCAGAGGTACAAAGAGGAGTTGGTACCATTCCTTCTGAAACTATTCCAATCAATAGAAAAAGAGGGAATCCTCCCTAACTCATTTTATGAGGCCAACGTCATCCTGATACCAAAGCCTGGCAGAGACACAACAAAAAAAGAGAATTTTAGACCAATATCCCTGATGAACATCGATGCAAAAATCCTCAATAAAATACTGGCAAACTGAATCCAGGAGGACATCAAAAAGCTTATCCACCATGATCAAGTGGGCTTCATCCCTGGGATGCAAGGCTGGTTCAACATATGCAAATCAATAAACGTAATCCAGCATATAAACAGAACCAAAGACAAAAACCACATGATTATCTCAATAGATGCAGAAAAGGCCTTTGACAAAATTCAACAGTCCTTCATGCTAAAAACTCTCAATAAATTCGGTATTGATGGAACGTTTCTCAAAATAATAAGAGCTATTTATGACAAACCCACAGCCAATATCATACTGAATGGGCAAAAACTGGAAGCATTCCCTTTGAAAACTGGCACAAGACAGGGATGCCCTCTCTCACCACTCCTATTCAACATAGTGTTGGAAGTTCTGGCTAGGGCAATCAGGCAAGAAAAAGAAATAAAGGGTATTCAGTTAGGAAAAGAAGTCAAATTGTCCCTGTTTGAAGATGACATGATTGTATATTTAGAAAACCCCATCATCTCAGCCCAAAATCTCCTTAAGCTGATAAGCAACTTCAGCAAAGTCTCAGGATACAAAATTAATATGCAAAAATCACAAGCATTCTTATACACCAGTAACAGACAGAGAGCCAAATCATGAATGAACTCCCATTCACAATAGCTTCAAAGAGAATAAAATACCTAGGAATCCAACTTACAAGGGATGTAAAGAACCTCTTCAAGGAGAACTACAAACCACTGCTCAGTGAAATGAAAGAGGACACAAACAAATGGAAGAACATACCATGCTCATGGATAGGAAGAATAAATATCGTGAAAATGGCCATACTTACCAAGGTAATTTATAGATTCAATGCCATGCCCATCAAGCTACCAATGACTTTCTTCACAGAATTGGAAAAAACTGCTTTAAAGTTCGTATGGAACCAGAAAAGAGCCCGCATCGCCAAGACAATCCTACGTCAAAAGAACAAAGCTGGAGGCATCACGCTACCTGACTTCAAACTATACTACAAGGCTGCAGTAACCAAAACAGCATGGTACTGGTACCAAAACAGAGATATAGACCAATGGAACAGAACAGAGTCCTCAGAAATAATAACACACATCTACAGCCACCTGATCTTTGACAAACCTGAGAAAAACAAGAAATGGGGAAAGGATTCCCTATTTAATAAATGGTGCTGGGAAAACTGGCTAGCCATAAGTAGAAAGCTGAAACTGGATCCTTTCCTTACTCTTTATACGAAAATTAATTCAAGATAGATTAGAGACTTAAATGTTAGACCTAATACCATAAAAACCCTAGAAGAAAACCTAGGTAATACCATTCAGGACATACGCATGGGCAAGGACTTCATGTCTAAAACACCAAAAGCAATGGCAACAAAAGCCAAAATTGACAAATGGGATCTAATTAAACTAAAGAGCTTCTGCAAAGCAAAAGAAACTACCATCAGAGTGAACAGGCAACCTACAGAATGGGAGAAAATTTTTGCAATCTACTCATCTGACAAAGGGCTAATATCCAGAACTTACAAAGAACTGAAACAAATTTACAAGAAAAAAACAAACAACCCCATCAAAAAGTGGGGAAGGGATATGAACAGACATTTCTCAAAAGAAGACATTCATACAGCCAACAGACACATGAAAAAATGCTCGTCATCACTGGCCATCAGAGAAATGCAAATCAAAACCACAATGAGATACCATCTCACACCAGTTAGAATGGCAATCATTAAAAAGTCAGGAAACAACAGGTGCTAGAGAGGATGTGGAGAAATAGGAACACTTTTACACTGTTGGTGGGATTGTAAACTAGTTCAACCATTGTGGAAAACAGTATGGCAATTCCTCAAGGATCTAGAACTAGAAATACCGTATGACCCAGCCATCCCATTACTGGGTATATACCCAAAGGATTATAAATCATGCTGCTATAAAGACACATGCACATGTATGTTTATTGCGGCACTATTCACAACAGCAAAGACTTGGAATCAACCCAAATGTCCATCAGTGACAGACTGGATTAAGAAAATGTGGCACATACACACCATGGAATACTATGCAGCCATAAAAAAGGATGAGTTCGTGTCCTTTGTAGGGACATGGATACAGCTGGAAACCATCATTCTCAGCAAACTATCGCAAGAACAGAAAACCAAACACCGCATGTTCTCACTCATAGGTGGGAATTGAACAATGAGATCACTTGGACATGGGTAGGGGAACATCACACACTGGGGCCTATTGTGGGGACGGGGGAAGGGGGAGGGATGGCATTGGGAGTTATATCTGATGTAAATGATGAGTTGATGGGTGCTGACGAGTTGATGAGTGCGGCATACCAACATGGCACAAGTATACATATGTAACAAACCTGCACATTGTGCACATGTACCCTAGAACTTAAAATACAAGAAAAAAAAAAAAAGACTCCTCTGTAGTAGATGCTCTGAACGGTGCCAGGGCTGGGAAGGAGGTCTATTTTTTTTTTTTGACTCAATTCTTTCATCAGAGTTTCAGTGAGTTCCAAAGTAGTGAATGAAGAGGAAACATGTGAAGCAGTTGCACAGTTTTTTCAGAGTAAATCTGGAAATGAAGATATTAGTTCCTACAAGTGGGAGGGGTGAGCAGAGGCAGATTTACCATGAAGTTAATATGAGGGTCTCTGAAGGCTTGTATCTCTCTCTACCTCTTTTTTTTTCTTTTTCTTTTTTTTTTTGAAGATAAGCCCTCACTCTGTTGCCTAGGATGGAGTGGCGTGATCTCAGTGGCGTGATCTCAGCTTATTGCAGCCTTGACCTCCTGGGCTCAAGCAATCCTCCCACCTCAGCTTCTCAGGTAGCTGGGACTACAGGTATGTGCCACCACACCCAGCTAAATTCTGTTATTTTTTTGGTAGAGAAGGGGTTTCGCCATGTTGCCCAGGTTGGTCTTGAACTCCTGAGCTCAAGCAATGCACCTGCCCCGTCTTCCAAAGTGCTGGGATTACAGGCGTAAACCACCACACCCAACCTCATTTTAAATTTTAATTTTGATGTTAGTTTCTTAAATAACACCCCCATCCCCAAATTAAGCCTTTAGGCTCTAAAAACCTGGATCAATTCTGGATATGGGAAGTGGGGTTGAAGAGAGATAGTACGTTTCATTCCATTCAAATTAAGCAGTTAAAAATTGTAAAAGAAAGTGATAGTTTTAAAATTGCTAGTACTGGCTGGCTAATTTTGTATTTTTAGTAGAGACAGGGGTTCACCATGTTGGTCAGGCTGGTGTTGAACTCCTGACCTCAGGTGATCCATCAGCCTCTGCCTCCCAAAGTGCTGGGATTACAGCTGTCAGCCACCTTGCCCAGTCTGAATCTCGTGATCTTTAAAGCCAACATGTCAACTAGCTAATGTGATAAATCAAATAATGCCCAAAGGAATAAGAACCAGATGTAACATGGAAAATTTAGTTGTGATTTGACATTGGTTATATTTAAACCACGCAACAGGTAAATTTTAAGCAGACATGAAAGGCAGGATCTGCCTTAGCAAATCCTCAGAGATGTTTTAGGGCAGGAAGCTCTGCTGTTGCAGAATTAAATCTCTAGTAGCTTTACACAAAAATGTACAAATAGTTTCCATCATCTTTCTGTGCCACCATAATGGTGTGCATGAATGCCAAAAAGAGACCCAAACGCCAGGTTCTTATCAGGTCATGCTCCAAAGTCATGGTCTGGTTTCTAACTGCGATGATGAAGCATTATTATATTGGTGAATTAAAAGTCATTGATGATCCCAGAGCTGGGAAAATTGTTGTGAACCTCATAGGCAGGTTAAACAAGTGTGGAGCGATCAGCTTCAGATTTGATGTGCAATTCAAAGATCTAGAAAACTGGGCCGGGTGCAGTGGCTCACACTTGTAACCTCAGCACTTTGGGAGGCCGAGGCCTGCAGATCACTTGAAGTCAGGAGTTCGAGACCAGCCTGGCCAACACGGTGAAACCCCATCTCTACTAAAAATACAAAAATTAGCTGAGCATGGTGTGGGCGCCATAATTCCAGCTACTCAGGAGTCTGAGGCAGGAGAATCTCTTGAACCCAGGAGGCGAAGGTTGCAGTGAGCCAAGACCTCGCCATTGCACTCCAGACTGGGTGACAAGAGCGAGACTCCATCTCAAAAAAAAAAAAAATTAGAAAAGTGACAGAATAATTTGTTGCCATCTCACCAGTTTGGTTTTGCTGTACTGATGACCTCAACTGGCATCATGGACTGAGAAGAAACAAGACAAAAACAGGAGAAAAAATCCTGGGATTTTTTTTTTTTTTTTGGAATAAATAAATACATACAAATAAAATGTCTCAATGGAGGGAAGAATACATGTGGGAGAATTCTGATTTCCAGCCTTCTCCTCTACTCCTCCATTTCCAACTTGGTCTTTTCACAGAATAGAACCATATAGCCTCTGCTGCTCAGGGGGACAAAGTCTGGTGCTAGTAGGAGTAAACTGAAGGCAAGGCTGCCCAAATCTACCCACCTCCCCATGAAACATTACGGATTGCATATCCAATAGCATTGTTCTGGTTTGCATCTTAACCTCTGAGGCTCGTAAACTGTGGGAAACCTTTGTTCAGGGACAGCTACATCACTCCTATTAGCATCTTGGACCTTGGCTCCTGGATGCTGTCCAGGTCTCATATTGCTGAAGTCTTACTTATTCAGATCTCTCTGACTTGGCATTCCACACCCATAAAGTAGCTCAATCTCATCTTGACTCCTAGCCAAATGATGCTCCCAGCAGTATCTTTTTTGACAGAGATTAAGGTTCATTCTATGTTATACATCCAAACATTTGATATAAATTATGACTCATGTTTAAACTGGTTAATAAGTATCTACCACTGAAGCCAGAGAAAGAAGACAAGATTAAGAAATTAGAATGGCGGCCGGGCACGGTGGCTCATGCCTGTAACCCCAGCACTTTGGGAGGCTGAGGCAGGTGGATCACCTGAGGTTGGGAGTTTGAGACCAGCCTGACCAGCATGGAGAAACCCTGTCTCTACTAAAAATACAAAAATTAGCCGGGTGTGGTGGCAGGCACCTGTAATCCCAGCTACTTGGGAGGCTGAGGCAGGAGAATCACTTGAACCCTGGAGGCAGAGGTTGCAGTGAGCTGAGATTTCGCCATTGCACTCCAGCCTGGACTCCAAGAGCAAAACTCTGTCAAAAAAAAAGAAAGAAAGAAAAAGAGAAAGAAAGATATTTCCCTCCCTCCTTCCCTTCCTTCTGCAAGTTGCAAGACTTTTTTTTTTTTTTTTTTTTTTGAGACGGAGTCTCGCTCTGTCACCCAGGCTGGAGTGCAGTGGTGTGATCTTAGCTCACTGCAAGCTCTGCCTCCCGGGTTCAAGTCACTCTTCTGCCTCAGCCTCCCAAATAGCTGGGATTACAGGCGCCCACCACCACACCTGGCTAATTTTTTGTATTTTTAGTAGAGATGGCGCTTCACCATGTTAGCCAGGATGGTCTCGATCTCCTGACCTTGTGATCCACCTGCCTTAGCCTCCCAAAGTGCTGGGATTACAGGCGTGAGCCACCGTGCCCGGACAAGATTTTTTTTTTTTAAGAAACAGATTGCACGTGGTGGTGGGCATCTGTAATCCCAGCTACTTGGGAGGCTAAGGAGGGAGAATCGCTTGAACCCAGGAGACAGAGGTTGCAGTGAGCCGAGATCGTGTCACTGCACTCCAGCCTGGGTGACAAGAGTGAAACTCCGTCTCAAAAAAATAAATAAATAAAAAATAAGAATTTTTAAAAAAAGATTTCCTTCCTTCTCTCCTCCCTCCTTTTTTCCTTCCTTCCTCCCTCTCTCTCTCTCTCTTTTTCTTTTTCTTTCTTTCTTTCTTTCTTTTTCTTTTCTTTCTAATTTGGAACACAAACACTTTATTTAAATGCATATCTCAATTCCTGTGTGGCCGGCAAAAAATAAAATAAAGGAGCAGGTCATGGCACAGCACTCTCACGGACCAAGTGGTCGAACCCAATATTCAAGACCCAGTGAGCAGCCAAGCTCAGTGCAACCTCCAGGCCTCTCGCTCTGACTCCAACAGGGTGAGCACACAGCCCTTACGCACAGAGCCTTTTACACTGTGGATGATGGAGTGGCTTGTGTCATCCGCAAATTCCTGCGTGTACTGTCCCTGAGAGCTGGTTCTGCCCAGGACCGTGGTGACCCTGGCCAGCTAGACAGGCTGCACGTGGCTGGTGTCCATGATGGCGATGCAGCAGCAGTTGGGAGGAGAGAAGAAATACATTCCTTTACAAAGCAAGCAATTATTTAAAATATTCACGGTAATTCAGTGCTCATTAGCTGTACTCAGTAAATATTTATTGAACACCTACTATGTGCTAGGTACACAAAGTACACTGGTTACAAATTCTTGAAAAATAGTAGCGGTAGCAAAAAGCAACAAAACTTTCAGCCCTGCCCTTACAGAACTCACATTCTAGTGGGCAGGGAGAAAATAACCGGAAAAAGGACCAGCACAATGGCTCATGCCTGTAATCCTAGCACTTTGGGAGGCCAAAGTGAGCTGATCACTTGAGACCAATCTGAGCAATGTGGCAAAACCCCATCTCTACAAAAAATACAAAAAGCACTCAGGCTTGGTGGTCAGCCGAGAAGAGAGAGAGAGAGAGAGAGAGAGAAAGAGGCCGGGTATGGTGGCTCAGGCCTGTAATCCCAGCACTTTGGGAGGCCAAGGTGGGGGGGATCATGAGGTCAGGAGTTCGAGACCAGACTGGCCAATATGGTGAAACCCCATCTCTACTAAAAAAAAAATACAAAAATTAGACAGGCATGATGGTGCAGCCCTTTAATTTCAGCTACTCAGGAGGCTGAGGCAGAAGAATCACTTGAACCTGGGAGGCGGAGGTTGCAGTGAGCAGAGGTTGCAATGAGCCGAGATCACACCACTGTACTTCAGCCTGGGTGACAGAGCAAGATGAAAGAAAGAAAGGGAAGAAAGGAAGGAAGGAAGGAAGGAAGGAAGGAAGGAAGGAAGGAAGGAAGGAGGGAGGGAGGGAGGGAGGGAGGGAGGGAAGGAAGGAAGGAAGGAAGGAAGGAAGGAAGGAAGGAAGGAAACTAGAAAAAAAAATAAGTAAAAATATAGGACATTTTAGGTGAAGGTAAGCACTAGGAAAGAAAGAAAAACAGCAGGGAAGGGATGTTGGCGGGGCGGGGGGTCGGGGGTGGCAATTTATACAGTTTGGCCAAGGAAGACATTATAATGCACTTATTCCTTAGTTTAGAACATGTAGCATTTCACCTGTACCGAGAGATGCCTGAAATATTTCATACATGACCAAAATAATAATGTAAGAGGCAATAAAAAAGTGCAGGGTTTTAGGGTTCTAGATATCAGCACTTTTTAAGATTAAATGCATGGTAAGAACTCTTGTACTATATACACCTAGTTTCAACTTCAATTTAATAACAAATTCTTTGGGGTCTCTTTCTTTTTTTTCCCAAACAAAGCTTCCCAAGAAGCAGAAGGGCTGAATTTTCTCTAGTCCAGGAAGACCGCAAGGCTACTGTGCTCCGGATAATCTCGTTTTTATTTTTTTATTCCCCAGATCGCAAGACAGTGTCTGGCACATACCATTCAGCACAAGTTTGGTACCTGGAACCCACTGGACCCACTGAATGTGCATGTCCAATAACTATTAACTACATGTGTTGGTCCAAGGGAGAAGGTCGAGCAACCAGATCTGCGCCATCACAGCCCATGTCAGTCGCTTCATTCAAGTCAGCGGGGTGAGGTTGAGGGGATTCTAACTTCACAAGGGCAGATTTCTCATGGATTCTCTTTCTCTGGTTGTACTGGAACGCTTTCTGGCGTTATTCCTCTGCTGGGACAGTATGAATTTATGAAACGTGGTCCTGTCTGCCCTAAAGCCAGGGTCTCACTGAGACGGACAACGATGCTGGGGCGAGAATAAAGTTCATCCCGGGCCTGCGTACGGTACAGCGACCTTGGGAAGCCCTTGTGGAGCTGAGGGTGATGCCCACTTCTTTGTCTCTCTCATTCTGTTTCGGTGGCTCTCTCGTTCCCAGTTCCAAGCTGCCCACTTGTTAGAGAAGCCACTGCTTACCAGGTATCTGGTTTAATAAAACACAGCCAGAGCGACTGCATATTAAAGTGAGTAACTAGGCACTCACAAGGCACCTATAAGGTTAATGCTAAAGGTCTGAAAATAGCCGCATTCTAAGCTGACCAGCAATTATAATTACACAATATTTATGACCATACAGGACTTCACCCACCAAGTCTGTGGAATGTCCAGATGTCCTAATTTTTTTTTTTTGACAAGGTCTCACTCTGTCACCCAGGCTGGAGGGCAGTGTGTTGCTATCTCAGCTCACTGCAACCTCCACCTCCCAGGTTCAAGTAATTCTCCTGCCTCAGCCTCCCGAGTACCTGGGACTACAGGCATCCATCACCACGCCTGGCTGCTTGCTTTTTTTTTTTTTTTTCCAAATAGATGGCATCTCAGTATGTTGCCCAGGCTGGTGTCGAACTCCTGGGCTCAAGGGAGCCTCCTGTCCGGCCTCTCACAGTGCTGGGATTACAGAAGTGGCCACTGAGCCCGGCCCAGCCCTCTACTCAGAGATAACGTCAATGCGCAGGCTTAGGTTGAAGGATTAATGGTCATTAGTGCACCAACAGCCCCTACCTTTAGTGGGCACATCAGCACATTCCACGTTTAATCACAGCTCCTCACAGTTGCCTCTAAGTAGTGACACTACGGAAGGACGGGAGTTCCTCCTCCTACAGTCTGAGGACTTGCGACTCTGTAACGGAGTAGATTCCAATAAACTTGCTTCCTTTACTGCGCTTTGTGACTTCGCCTCCAATTCTTCCCTGCGGTAGACCCAAGAACCCTCTCTTGGGGTCTGGATCGAGACCCCTTCTTCCGGCAACACAACCCGCGGGGCCGCCTCCCGCCCACCCTCAGGTGCAAAGGACCCCGGGCCATGCATTCTTCCGGGCAGGAAAACGTCAGCAAGTGCTCCCAGCCCGCTTTCCTCCCCTGCCTCCCTCAGTTCGCGCCCGGCAGCTCCCCGATTGGCTCTCGCGCCGGGCAAAGGTGCGTGCTGACTGGCCGGAGGGCCGTCGTCATGCGGGACGCGCGACTCTAGGGGCGGGACCAGACGAGGGGTGACTGCCGCGCGGCGCCAGGAAGGACGCCTTCACCTGTTCACACTGCAGCGCGGATTGCGGTTCGTGGCGCGCGCCACCGGGGAAGGAGCGGTGGGCCGAGGGGGTGGAGGTGGGGTCCCAGGAGGACCTCGGGCTGTGGACCCGGGGAGCGGAGTCGGGGAGTGGGGCGGGGGAGCGAGGTGGCGCCCGGGAGCCAGGGATATGGCGCGGCCAGACGATGAGGAGGGGGCGGCGGTGGCGCCCGGACACCCGCTCGCGAAAGGATACCTCCCGTTGCCGAGGGGCGCGCCAGCTGGGAAGGAGAGCGTGGAGCCGCAGAACGGGCCCAAAGCGGGCACCTTCCCGGTGAACGGGGCCCCCCGGGACAGCCTCGCTGCCGCCTCGGGAGTTCTGGGCGGGCCTCAGACTCCGCTGGCTGCAGAAGAGGAGACCCAGGCCCGGCTGCTGCCTGCGGGCGCCGGAGCGGAGACCCCGGGGGCCGAGAGCACCCCGCTGCCCCGGACGGCGCTCTCCCCGCGGCGCTTCGTGGTGCTCCTGATCTTCAGCCTGTACTCGCTGGTAAACGCCTTTCAGTGGATCCAGTACAGCATCATCAGCAACGTCTTCGGGGGCTTCTACGGCGTCACCTTGCTGCATATCGACTGGCTGTCCATGGTGTACATGGTGGCCTACGTGCCCCTCATCTTCCCGGCCACCTGGCTGCTGGACACCAGAGGCCTGCGGCTCACCGCCCTGCTGGGCTCCGGCCTCAACTGCCTGGGTGCCTGGATCAAGTGCGGCAGTGTGCAGCAGCATCTCTTCTGGGTCACCATGTTGGGCCAGTGCCTGTGCTCCGTGGCCCAGGTGTTCATCCTGGGCTTGCCCTCCCGCATCGCTTCAGTGTGGTTTGGGCCCAAAGAGGTGTCCACAGCTTGTGCCACCGCCGTGCTGGGCAATCAGGTAAGGACTGGAGTGGTAGATGAAAGATCCTTAGAAGACAGAAAATGTCATAGGCCGTGAGAACTATGGCCTGTGTGGATGAACTGCCCCAGGAGGTATTTGTCCATAAAAGAGGAGATAAGGCCGTTAAATAGACTTCCGGTCTTGGATTGAAGAGGGCTATAAATTTCTTTGTAAGGACAGAATTTTCCAAACCACCTTGTCATCTTGCTTAGAAAATTACCTGTAAAATAATTAACTGGGCCGGGTGCGGTGGCACACACCTGTAATCCCACCACTTTGGGAGGCCGAGGTGGATGGATCACTTGAAGTTCGGAGTTCCAGACCAGCCTGGGCAACATGGGGAAACCCCGTCTCTATTAAAAATACAAAAATTAGCCGGGCCTGCTCGCAGGCACCTGTAGTCCCACCTACTCAGGAGGCTGAGGCAGGAGAATCTCTTGAATCCGGGAGGTGGAGGTTGCAGTGAGTGGAGATCACACCTTTACATTCCAGCTTGGGTAACAGAGTGAGACTGTATCTCAAATAATAATAATAATAAACTGTAACCATAATAATAATAATAATTAACTGTATTGGCTTGTTTATGCCTAACATAGAAAACTTGTCAATGCACTAATAAACAAGACTTGGGTAGGTATTATTTTTGTCACCAGTGTATTCTTTGTGAAAGGAAGGTATTGGATTCTGGAAAGATTGTTTCCATTTTGAGAGGTCATTGTGAACAGCTCCCTTTTAATTTCATATATTAACAGTCAGCACAGTGCCTGACACATAAAGAACACGTAAATGACTGCTAACTAACAGTTCTGGGCTGGGCATGGTGGCTCATGCCTGTAATCTCAGCACTTTGGGAGGCTGAGGCAGGCGGATCACTTGATCAAGGCCAGGAGTTTGAGACCGGCCTGGCCAACATGGCAAAACCAAATACACAAAAATTAGTGGCGCATGGTGGTGCATGCCTGTAATCCTAGCTACTCAGGTGGCCGAGGCACGAGAATCTACATGCTTATTGCTTTATAGTCATTTCCCTAACCTAAAAGTACAGAAGATGGAGTAGGTTGAACTATAGTTGTTTGTGTGTCCAAAACAATTTATGACTGATACTTGAGTTGGTTGCATCTGCAGGTTTGGACAGAAGCTACTATAAAGTTTTTTTGTTGTTGTTGTTGTTTGTTTTTTTATAGAAATGGGGTTTCTCCATGTTGCTCATGCTGGTCTTGAACTCCTGAGCTCAAGCTCTCTGCCCACCTCTGCCTCCCGAAGTGCTGGGATTACAGGTGTGAGCCACCACGCCCGGCCATGATTAGATTCTTTTTGTCACACATCTGTCAGTTTAAATTCATTTTAAATATTCAGTAGCATTTCTTGATCCCATTTAGAGTTGCCCAGTCACTCTCTTTACATTATTTTAATTCTCCTTATAGCACTCATCCCTATCTTATATGTTATTGTTTACACGTTTATGTCACTTACCTATTACTCTTCTCCCATCCCCACCATTAGATTGTAAGTTTCATGAAAATAGGCATGTGGTCTGAATGTACACAACTGTATCACCAGCATTTATTACTCTCCTTAAAACCATGTTGAATAAATAAAGGAGCTTCAGACTCATACGGATACTGGCCAGCTGGGTAGTCTACTTGGATATCTCATGGGAACACATCACTCAAAATTGCTTTCTCCTTGCTCATTTCCCTTTATCTCTAATGCCACTGTCTTGGTTTGGGCCGGAGCTTGCTAATTGTCCTCCCTATCTGTAGCCCTTGCCCTATTCCCTCTGTTCTCCACATTCATCCAGTGTGGTCTTTTACATGTGTGAATCTGTTCAGGGCACATCCTTACTCCTGCAGTGGCTTCCGTTGTCCTTAGGATAAAATTCAAACACTAATGCAACATATGGTACCCTCCAGATCTGCCTCCTGCCAGCCCTTCCGCTTTATCTGTCTCCACAACCCCTGTCCCCACAGACGTATGCTTTCTCTGCTCTATGCGGAACTATGCATACTTACAGTTTCTCACAAGGTCATGCCCTTTCCCTCCTGGCCTTGTATGTAATGTCCTATTGGCTTGGAATATTTCTTCACTTGACTAACTCCAATTTCTTATTCAGATCTTTGGTCCTCCAGGAACTTTTTCTGAACCCCATTTCTTTTTTTTTTTTTTTATTTCCGAGACAGAGTCTTGCTCTGTTGCCCAGGCTGGAGTGCAGTGGCGCAATCTTGGCTCACTGCAAGCTCCGCCTCCCGGGTTCACGCCATCCTCCTGCCTCAGCCTCCCATGTAGCTGGGACTACAGGCGCCCGCCACTGCACCCGGCTAATTTTTTGTATTTTTAGTAGAGACGGGGTTTCACCATGTTAGCCAAGATGGTCTCGATCTCCTGACCTCGTGATCCTCCCGTCTCGGCCTCCCAAAGTGCTGGGATTACAGGTGTGAGCCACTGCGCCTGGCCACCTGAACTCCATTTCTTTTACTTCATTCTTTTTGATAGCTGAATAATATTTCTATGTAAGGTGCTCCCCCAAAGTACTCTCTTAACTACCATGATCATATGTCCCAGTTTGCCTGGGATAGTCCAGGTGGTACACCTGTTGTCTGGTATAATTACTAATGAAGTCCCTTTCATTCTGAAGAGTGTTCTAGATGGATAGTAAATTACGTGGTCTTCCCAGTCTTGGCCCTCTTTATGTCTCAATCACAGTTCTGTATTACCACACTGTCTTGTAATTATCAGTTGTATTCTCTCTATCCAGCTTTTTGTAAGGCAGCAAATGAAATATATGATAATTGTGACTCTCTGTGCCTCAGACTCCTTTCTTGGGCCCTTTCTCTTCACACCCTTCCTCCTAAAAATCTTCCTCCTAAAAACCTTCCTTCATTGAACCTCCTAATAGTTTGATTTTAATTCTTGTTGTGATTATGATATTTAGCCATATTTTTTGTTGAGGTAAAATTCACATAACATGAAACTAACCATTTTAATGTGTACAATTCAGTGGCATTTAGTGCATTTACAGTGTTGTGCAACTGTTACTTCTATCTAGTTTCAAAACATTTTTATCCACCCCCAAAGAAGACCCAATACCTACTAAACAGTCACTTCCCCACCATTGCCCCCTCCCCTAGCCTGTGGCAAGTACTAATCTCCCTTCTCTTTCTGTGGATTGACCTGTTTTGTTCTGGATATTTCATATAAATGGAATCATACAGTAGGTGACCTTTTGTGTCTGGCTTCTGTCACTTAGCTTATTTGCAAAGTTCATCCATGTTGTAGCACTGTATCAGTACTTCATTCCTTTTTAATAGCTGAATAATTTCATTGTATGAATATACAACGTTTTGTTTATCCACTTATCTGTTGATAAACATTTGTGTTATTTTCACCTTTTGGTTATTGTGGTAATGTGAATAGGGCTGCTATGAACATTCATATATAATTATTTGTTTGAATTTCTGTTTTCAGTTTTTGGGACATATACCTAGAGGTATAATTGCTAGGTCATACGGTAATTCTATGTTATACTTATTAAGGAACTGCCAAACTGTTGTCTGCAGTGGCTGCACCATTTTATAGTTTCACCAGCAGTATTCAAGGGTTCCAATTTGTCCACATTCTTGCCAACACTTCCCTATTGCTATTATTATTATTATAGTAGCCATGCTACCTGGTGTGGAGTGGTATCTTATTATAGTTTTGATTTGGGCATGTTTTCAAATGTTTATTGACCATTTGTATATCTTCTTTGGAGAAATGTCTATTCAAGTTTTTTGCCCATTTTTAAATTGGGATATTGCTTTTTTGTTGTTGAGTTGTAATCGGTATTTATAGATTTTGGAAGCTATACCCTGATCAGATATATAATTTACAAATACTTTCTCATTCTGTAGGTCATCTTTTGTCAGCCTTATTTTGCATATTCTTATTCCCCTTTTGTAGGCATCTACAGGGCAAGGACTGTATATTACACAGCTTGATAGCAGCATCACTCAGATGGTAGGAACTCAGTAAATGTTTTTTGAATAGGAAAGCTATTGGTCAGCAGTTTCTCTTTAACAATACAATAGTAAAAAAGACATTGGAACATAGTAGTTTAGGCTGGGTGCAGTGGCTCATGTCTGTAATCCAGCACTTTGGGAGGCCGAGGCAGGCAGATCATGAGGTCAGGAGTTCGACACCAGCCTGACCAACATGGTGAAACCCCGTCTGTACTAAAAATACAAAAATTAGCTGGGCGTGGTGGTGTGTGCCTGTAATCCCAGCTACTCAGGAGGCTGAGGCAGGAGAATCGCTTGAACCTGGGAGGGACAGGTTGCAGTGAGCCAAGATTGCATCACTGCACTCCAGCCTGGGTGACAGAGTGAGACTTTGTCTCAAAAAAAAAAAAACAAAAAAACAAAAAAAGAACATAATAGTTTAATTTTCAAAGCACCTTTATAAACACCAGCTGTCCTCTTTATGTTCTGTTAATTGCCAGCATTTACTTTTTTCTCTAATGATAATAGCTGTTAACAGGACTATGTGTTTTTCAGCTTGGAACTGCAGTTGGCTTTTTGCTACCACCAGTTTTAGTACCCAACACACAGAATGACACAAATCTCCTGGCTTATAATATCAGCACCATGTTTTATGGAACATCAGCTGTTGCCACACTTTTATTTATTTTAACAGCAATTGGTAAGTGAATTACTTTCCCTAAAGCTTAAATGAATGCATGATAGAAATTTGAGGATGACTAACTCTGGAAATTTTTGTTGATAATATCTCAAGTGTCATATGCTTGTTTCATTCTTCCATGCCCTGTCTTGCTTAGGTAATGAATGCTACAACCCTAGGGATGTTATGGCCCACTACATCTGTTTTCACATCGTAAAGGGTTTGAGGACTAATTCATTTATCTCTCTACTAACTTTTCTTCTTGGTAACTGTTGGTTTCAAATATATTACCTGCCTCCTTTTCCCATATTCGCCTACATGATCTGCATCTTATGCCTTTTATGCCTACCTAGCCAGGAAAAAGTTCTTGCCATACTTTGAAGTGATGCCCGTAGGCTATGGTCTTTCTGGTAATGCTAAATTCTCCCAAGATTTCCAATTTAACAATTAACTGGATCTGAAAATGTTGACTAGTGAATGGTCCTGGGCAGCAGCTGTTCAGCAGAATTTCAAACTGTGGCAACTATCTACTTGTTAGGCCACTCCAGCAAAGCACGGCTGCCACCACCCGTCACTGAGTCCTCTCGTCTGGGCCTGTCTCTTGAAGCAGTCAGTCAAAATCAGCTGCAAGCAGCCATCATCAGTTTGGAAGAAGCTTTGGGAAGGTCTGCTTTTTAAAGTTTATTTTTAATGGGAAACTTTTGATTTCAGGGAATAGGATAGGTAAGGTTTATTTAAGTAATATAGCTGCTAGCATAACTATAATATTGCCCTTTAGGCACTCATATCTGAAATTGATTTGAAGAGGAAAATAACTAATAAAGTTGAAATGCTATCTTTTAATCATTCAAATTTATAATTTCAATATAGCTGGAGTTTCAAAATTTTTATACTCGTTTTTACAATGGCTATAATAGTAATGGAAAATTCATATTTTATGATCTCCAGATATAAAATCCTTAGTTTTCAAAGAAATGTATGCTGAACATTCTAGAGTGTTTGAATAGAGACTGCCTTGGTAGATGAACTGCAGGATCCAGGTACAGGAAGGTCAGCCCACGTACTTAATTTCCCTTAATATAATGAGCAGAATGTTCTCTTGGTATCATATGAAGTATTCCAACATGTCTAATCCACTTAATTGGTTTTTGTTTTCAGTTAGTTAGGGAATGGCATATTTGTGATGTGCAGACTACTAAAAAGGACACATTATTCCTATCCTATTTTAGCAGTTTAGCAAAGTTTTAAAAGAAATTTGTATTCTTAAAAAAAAAAAAAAAACACCAAAATTATTAAGTCTACTTTTCTGGTAGCCATGTTTGATTTGCTAGATGAAATAGGAAATACATTTTGCATAAATGGACCTTCCATTTGCAATAGGGGATTTTTTTTTTTTTTTTTTTTGATACAGAGTCTCGCTCTGTCACCCAGGCCAGAGTGCAGTGGCATGATCTCAGCTCACTGAAGCTTCTACCTGCTGGGTTCAAGTGATTCTCCTGCCTCAGCCTCCCAAGTAGCTGGGCTTACAGGCATGCACCACCATGCCCAGCTAATTTTTGTATTTTCAGTAGAGACAGGGTTTCACCATGTTGGTCAGGTTGGTCTTGAACTCCTGACCTCAAATGATCCACCTGCCTCAGCCTCCCAAAGTGCTGGGATTATAGGCATGAGCCACTGTGCCTGGCCAGCAATAGGGATTTTTAAAGTATAGAATTCTCTTTTCTTTTTTTTATCGAGACGGAGTCTTGCTCTGTCGCCCAGGCTGGAGGGCAGTGGCGCTATCTGGATTCACTGCAATCTCTGCCTCCTGGGTTCAAGCAGTTTTCATGCCTCAGCCTCCCTCCCTGGAATTACAGGCGTTTGCCACCGCACCTGGCTAAGGTTTTGTGGGTTTTTTGTTTTTTGTTTTTTGTTTGAGACAGAGTCTTGCTCTGTCAGCCAGGCTGGAGTGCAGGGGTGCAATTTCGACTTACTGCAACCTCTGCCTCCCAGGTTCAAGGAATTCTCATGCCTCAACCTCCCAAGTAGCTGAGATCACAGGCGCATGCCACCATGCCTGGCTAATTTTTGTATTTTTAGTAGAGACAGAGTTTCACCATGTTGGCCAGACTGATCTCGAACTTCTGACCTCAGGTGATCCGCCTGCCTTGGCCTCCCAAAGTGCTGGGATTACAGGCCTGAGCCATGAAGCCCGGCCTTTTTTTGTGTGTTTTCAGTAGAGACGGGGTTTCACCATGTTGGCCAGTCTGGTCTCGAACTCCTGACCTCAAACAATCCGCCTGCCTCGACCTCACAAAGCGCTGGGATTACTGGCGTGAGCCACTGCACCCAGCCAAAATTCTCTTTCTTTTGATTGCTTTTGTGTCTTCACATAAATTCCAGTTTTCCTTTTTTTTTTTTTTAAATCCTCTTCAATTGCTTGTCTCAGAAAGAAGTGAGAAAGTAAGAGATTGCATGTAAGATATCACAAAATCATACATGTGATGTGTGTATGTTTAAACTGCTACAAATATAAGATTTTTACTTGTTGAAGGAGGGAGACCAAGAATGTTATTATAATAATAGGTATGACTATTGGCATATTACCCTTTGTTATTTGAGAAATTAAAAGAGAGAGCTAATTATGTACTTAACTAATTATGTACTCATGGCCTACAGGTAGAGAATGGAAATAGAAATGAGGGGAAAATAATGAGAAAAATGCCTTTAAAAAAAGGCTCTTGGTCAATTTTTGCTTGGAGGACTCTAATTTTAATTTTATGATCCCAAACATATTATAAAAGCAAGATAATATGTAGTTGTGATATGAAAGTCTTAAGTTGAAAATTGTGACATTTAAATAGAACATGTACTTGTTTTCCTCGTTCCCAAATATTTGCTGTTGAGCAAACTTTGGATTATTTAAAAAATCCATACCAAATAAAGTTCCTTAATTACTAAAAGGTGATTTTACTTCTCTCTAAATTCTACCCATAGTTATTTTGGAAGTCCCACCAAATTCTTACAAAATAATTTAATTTTGTTAAGGTTTTTCAGCAATGTGACATGTACTAAATTGATAGCAGTCTACTTAAAATATTGTCTCAAAGGTTCATGCCATGTAATTCTGTTCCTCTCCCTCATGGAGCTTATGTTGAGTATAATCCATCTAGTGTTTCCAGGAATTAACCCAAGTATTCCACTGAATTTCACACTAATACTATTCCTATTAGGAGAACTCTATTATATCCTCAAATATTTGGTTTGTTGATATGTACCAAACGTGTTTAGAGGCTTACTACATGCTGTATATCATTTAATCCTCATGACTGTATGAGGAAGGTACCAATATTATTCCCATTTTATAGACGAGGAAACAGACACAGAATTTAGTTAAATCTAATTTGTCCAAGGCCATAGTAAACACTGAAGGTCAGATTTAAGCCTAGACAATTTAACTCCATATATAAAAGTTACAGATAAAAATATATCATTTTAATTTTTACTGAGCCTATTTTTTGTTCGAATTCAGATTCTTGCATAAGTGGTAATGCTATTGTATTTAAAAGCTGTTCTTGTGCAGCAGAGCAGTAAACTATGTCATTTAACTCATGTGTCAATTAAAATACTTTCCTGTCAGGCCGGGCGCGGTGGCTCACGCCTGTAATCCCAGCACTTTGGGAGGCCAAGGCGGGTGGATCATGAGGTCAGGAGATCGAGACCATCCTGGCTAACACGGTGAAACCCTGTCTCTACCAGAAGTGCAAAAAATTAGTCGGGCGTGGCGGCGGGCGCCTGTAGTCCCAGCTACTCGGGAGGCTGAGGCAGGAGAATGGCGTGAACCCGGGAGGCGGAGCTTGCAGTGAGCGGAGAACGCGCCACTCCGTCTCAAAAAAAAAAAAAAACCTTTCCTGATTCACTAAATTGAGTGGATGACAGAAGCCAAAAGTAATCACAATAAAAATATTTAATATTAATGTACTTAAACACATAAGCATATAATGTGTGTATAATTTTACTTTTGATTCTTTTTTAAGAGATGGGGTCTCACCCTGTCACCCAGGCTGGAGTGCAGTGGCACAATCTCAGCTCACTGCACCCTCGATCTCCTGACCAGACTCAAGCAATCTTCCTACCTCAGCCCTCTGAGTAGCTGGGACTACAGGTGTGCGCCACCATGCCTGACTAATTTTTATATTTTTTGTAGACAGGGTTTCACCATGTTGCCCAGGCTGTTCCCAGCTTGCCTTGGGCTCCCAAAGTGCAGGGATTACAGGCATGAGTCACCATGCCCAGCTGCTTTTGATTCTTAATTCAGGATATCTATAAACTTTATTTTGGCCGGGCGCGGTGACTCACGCCTGTAATCCCAGCACTTTGGGAGGTCGAGGCAGGCGGATCACGAGGTCAGGAGATTGAGACCACCCTGGCTGACACGGTGAAACCCCGTCTCTACTAAAAATACAAAAAATTAGCCGGGCGTGGTGGCGGGCGCCTGTAGTCCCAGCTACTCGGGAGACTGAGGCAGGAGAATGGCCTGAACCCAGGAGGCGGAGCTTGCAGTGAGCCGAGATCACGCCACTGCACTCCAGCCTGGGCGACAGAGTGAGACTCTGTCCGCCCCCCCCCCCAAAAAAAAAAAAAAAAAAAAACAAATAAACTTTATTTTATTTTGTTTTGAGACAGAGTTTGGCTCTTGTTGCCCTGGCTGGAGTGCAGTGACGCGATCTCGGCTCACCGCAACCTCCGCCTTCCGGATTCAAGCCATTCTGCCTCAGCCTCCTGAGTAGCTGGAATTACAGGAGGGCGCCACCACACATGGCTAATTTTGTGTTTTTAGTAGAGACAGGGTTTCTCCATGTTGGTCAGGCTGGTCTCAAACTCCTGACCTCAGGTGATCCGCCTGTCTCGGCCTCCCAAAGTGCTGGGATTATAGGCGTGAGCCACCATGCGCGGCCCGGCTGCATACTTTTAACAGAAATACATTTAACTTAGTCTGTAAGAATTTCAAGCTCCTGAGGTAGTCTCTGATTTTTTAAAATAAATATTCGTCCAAAAAAGACAATATATTTTGTGTTGCACTTGATAATTACAGAATTATTTTACATATATTGTATCATGTAATCTTCATAACAGCTTGTTATTGTTATTTACATTTTATGGATGAGAAAGCTGTAAAGGCGAGAGACACGGATTTACTTCCTCAAAGTCATACAGTGAGCTGAGGCAGAGCCAGGATTCAAACATTTATTTGTCTTTTAATAACCTAATATATGTAATATATGCCTGAATCACACAGGGACAAATAATGAAATTTTTAAAATGTTAAAATATGATTTAAGAAGTAAAAGTGGCCCTAAACAGCAATAGATTTACAACATATTCATCACAGGAGGAAAAGTTTGAATGTGGTGCTCGAGAATATTTTGGCTACTTTATAAGACTAACGCCAGAAGTGGAGAATAACTGCTTCAAATAATCAATTGTTTTATTGGTGCAAATTTTTGGTTGGGAGAAGACAATAGAAAGCTATTATTTTTCTGTTTCCAAGGAGAAAGAAGAAGCCATATTTCATCCTTTAAAAGTAGCAGCTAGGCGTAAACAAGGTCATAGATCTGTGGCTTTTTGTTTCTCTTTCTTCAAGTAGACTTAAGTTCGACTTTCCTACAACATGTAGCTGGTAAATACAGGCTTGATTTTTGCCAAAAGATAGTTTGACTTCCTGAAACTAAAAGATAACTCTTGTATTAAAAAAAAATAAGTGTAGTGGATTTAAAGACTGGTAAGAAGTATTTTCTTTTCTTTTCATTTTTGAAACACAGTTTCACTCTGTCAACCAGGCTGGAGTGCAGTGGTGCGACCTCAGCTCACAGCAACCTCCGCCTCCTGGGTTCAAGCGATTCTCCTGCCTCAGCCTCCCAAGTAGCTGGGATTAAGGCACCCACCACCCCTGGCTAATTTTTGTGTTTTAAGTAGAGACAGGTTTTTGCCATGTTGGCCAGGCTGGTCTCCAACTCCTGACCTCTGGTGATTCGCCTGCTTCAGACCTCCCAAAGTGCTGGGATTACAGGCGTGAGCCACTGCGCCCAGCCAGAAGTCAGAAGTATTTTCATTTTTGCATTTCAGTTCAGATTTGAGCCATTTAGATTTATTTTGCCATGGTAAATAAAAAAGTAAGAGACTTAAGATTCATTAAGTACCCATGACTACCTAGTAAGCATAGTTTTTACTTTCTGAAACTTCGTTTTATAACTATATGAGTTCTGCATTACCAATCTTAGTAAAAAGAGATATTTCCTATCTAATTAGGATACAAAGAGACTCAGAAAAGGACAACAGACATCCTAACAGTACAAGATCAGATAGAATGAAAGGAAGAGGAGGATTTGCAACTTAAACCTTTTATGTGTACCAGCCTTCCAATGTAAGGATATTAAAAAGTAAATATTTATGAGTTATATCTCTACTTTAATTAGTTGTGAGATCTGTGAAAATAGAAGTATATTTTAGTTTGGTAAGTTTTAGTTATATCACAGTTAATGTGTTAGTCAGCAATGAACTGTAATTTAAAACATTTTTAGCAGCAAACAGGAAAATTAGAGAATTACAGTATTTCATGGAAATTTTAAGGGTCGTTTCTTACTTTCCCAGTGATTGTTTCTCCCTGGCTGGTTTTCAAAAGCATTTGGGGAGTTTTGTGTTTAAAACAGTTTCTTTGGCTTCATCCTGGAGTTTCTGATTCATTGAGCCTTGGGTAGAATCTCAAAATCTTTATTTTTAAATTTCCAAATGATTCCAGTTGATAGGTCCATCAGATATAACCCTCTTTCAAACTACAAAGCAGGTCTTCCTTGTTGGAAGAAAGAAATAGCCAATTAAAAAAAAAAAGAAATCCTAATTTCTATTAAAAAATGTTTTTTCTTACTGTCTGGCTGAGGATGGCAGAAAAATCCTAATTTCTAAAAAAAATTCCTAAACAATGTTATTTTCTGATTCCATTTACCTTCTTTTTTCTTTCTGTTTTTTTGTTTTGTTTTGTTTTTTGAGACAGTCTCACTCCGTTGCCCAGGCTGGAGTGCAGTGGCACAATCGTGGCTCACTGCAACCTCCACCTCCTGGGTTCAAGCAATTCCTGCCTCAGCCTCCCGAGTAGCTGGGACTCCAGGCATGTGCCACCATTAATGCCTGGCTAATTTTTGTATTTTTTTGTAGAGATGGGGTTTCACCATGTTGGCCAGGCTGGTCTCAAACTCCTGACCTCAAATGATCCACCTGCCTCGGCCTCCCAAAGTGCTGGGATTACAAGTGTGAGCCACTGTGCCGGGCTTCTTTTTTCTTTTTGAATTTACCCTGTTTCATCAATCCCAAGGTATACTTTTTTCATGAAATCTCTGAAATCAAGATGCCTTTAATAATCAGTGGCATCTAACATTTGTGGTAATTGAGACATGGTTATGTGAAAACCTTCTATTGATACCTGGCAAGATCATTGACTGCAAGCATTAGAGTATTTTAGATTCAATGAAGTACAGTATTTTTCTACTATTGTAGTTAACAATTTTGAGACACTTTAAAGTTTGGAGTCAATACAAAGACTAGATTTTAATTTCTGCTGTACCGTATATTAGCAGTTCAGCCCTTCTGTAAATAGTTTTTTGTGTTTTTTTGTTTGTTTTTTACAGACAAAGTCTTGCTTTATCACCTAGGCTAGAGTGTAGTGATATGATGATCCCAGCTCACTGCAGCCTTTACTCCTGGGCTCAATGAAGCAATCCTGAAGTGATCCTCTCACTTCAGCCTCACAAGTAGCTAGGATTATAGGTGCATGCTGCCATGCCTAGCTAGTTTAAACAATTTTTTTCTAGCAACAGTCTTGTTCAAATGATGCTTCCACTTTGACCTCCCAAAGTGAGCACCATGCCTGGCCTATGAATTAGTCTTGACTTCTGGTTAGCCTAATCCTAAAGAAATCTCTCTATAGCCATCTTTTGTGGAAAGTTGGTTGATCCTTTCCTGCACAGCTAAAAGGTGGTCTCTAGACGTGTGCCTGGGATGGCTGTGAAATTTCTAACTAGAAATGGACAGTGCTGAAACTTACATTATCAGACACCATATACTACACTTTTATGTCTCTTAGCTCTACCCCTGTACTTTCCATATGCAGCTCAAGTGAGTTAGTAAGACCTAGCTCTGCTTCCATGAATCCACCTGAAGTTTTTCAATCCCAGAGGTGCAATTGGATCAGATGATAAACTTTATATCAAATTTCAGAAGAAAATGGTTACTAACTCAAGTCCTTTAAAAGTTCAATAGTATATTGGCTTCCTCATATCTGATTTTTTATTTCTCTCTTCTATTTTCCTTTTTTTTTTTTTTTGAGAGAGGGTCCTGCTCTGTTGCCCAGGCTGGAGTGCAATGGCGCAATCACAGCTCACTGCAGCCTTGACTTCCCAGGCTCAAGGGTTCTTCCCGCTTCAGTCTCCCAAAGAGCTGGGATTACAAGCATGAGCCACTGTGCCCAGCCTTCATGTTTATCTCTAATTACAAATTGAACTGAATTTAAAAGTAGAGTTGTTGAATATTTGATGTAGTAAAAATTAGTCTTTCTTAGGTAAATAGAATAATCAGTCAGCAAGGTTGTGGCATGTTATTGATGGTTTTGCAGTTCATTATGTGAAATTGGCCATATCTCTGAGTTTTAGTCAGTTTCAGAGAACTGAGATGACAGTGTTAAACTATTCTTCACTTAGAAATCAGTGAAAATGAAAACCCTCACCATAAAAGACTTATACTACCTCTTTAAACTTAGACTGTGTTCTGTCTGCTCACTAAGGAAGAGACATATAATTAATTACTTATTGTAATATATAACAACATATCATACATATATTAAATATGCATAATCTTTTTATATATATTCTCAGCCTTCAAAGAAAAACCTCGGTATCCACCAAGTCAGGCTCAAGCAGCTCTTCAAGACAGTCCCCCTGAAGAGTACTCCTATAAGAAATCAATAAGAAACCTGTTTAAAAACATTCCTTTTGTCCTTCTGTTGATCACTTATGGTAAGTGGTTTTCTTGTACTTTCTTTAATGTCTGTGTGAGCCTTTCAGCGTTGTGAATTCTTTTCATTTAACCTAGTGGTTTGAACTTCAACGAGATTGGTCTGTTAACTCTATAGCATAATCATGAATTTAAATTTTAAACTAAAAGCAGAAAATCCAGGATGGATCTTCTTACATGTTTTTAAAAATAATAATTTTTAAAAAGTAGTTTTTGGCCAGGCATGATGGCTCACGCTGGTGATCCCAGCACTTGGGTTGGCCGAGGTGTGTGGATCACTTGATGTCAGGAGTTTGGGACCAGCCTGGTGAACACGGTGAAACCCCATCTCTACTAAAAATACAAAAATTATCTGGGTGTGATGGCACGTACCTGTAATCCCAGCTACTCGGGTGGCTGAGGCAGGAGAATCGCTTGAACCTAGAAGGCAGAGGTTACAGTGAGCCAAGATTGCGCCACTGCACTCCAGCCTGGGCAACAGAGTGAGACTATCTCAAAAAAAAAGAAAGAAAGAAAAGTAGTTCTCAAATAGAGAAACTCAGTCTTCTTTTGTGAGTTCTCATGGAGTGTTTTAGGCCATTTGTGAACTATAGTTATACTGGTATAAGCATGTGGGAAATGCTATCAGCAATACCTTTCTTTGACACTGCAAGCTGGCATCTGTTTTGACTTCTCAGTCAAAACTAGACATTAAGGAACTCACCTTAACCCGTTTTGACATCTAAGAAAATTCTCTCTCTCCAGATCTTTCAGGATAGCTGACAGGTATTCATCCTGACACTGTAGGTTTGACTACAGACACCAACACACTTGGTTTTCTTCAGAGTTTTCTGACAGTTCATTCTTTGTTTCTTGTGTTAACACCATTTACGTGAACACCAGCACTCCCTATTTCTGTCTTACTTGCCTCCAGAAATCACTCACTGCTATTCTCTGTTTCACATTTTTTGGGGATACAAACCCTGGTACATAAATGTTTTACAAGTTATAGCAGATTAAGTCCTGACCTAAACTATTTTTACCAGGATTATTTCTTTTTTTTTTTAGTAGAAATTACTCATCACCAAAGTTGAACATTTAATCTAATAAATTCCTATATACCTATGTCCTGTGTATGCCATCACCCAGCTTCAACAGTTATCAACATTTTGCCATTCTTGCTTCATCTATTTCCTCCATTTTTTTCCTGGAATGTATTTTTTTGAGACGGAGTTTCACTCTTGTTGCCCAGACTGGAGTGCAGTGGTACGATCTCAGCTCATTGTATCCTGCACCTCCCAGATTCAAGCAATTCTTCTGCCTCAGCCTCTCGAGTAGCTGGGATTACAGGTGCCCGTAACCACACCTGGCTAATTTTTCATATTTTTAGTAGAGATAGGGTTTCACCATGTTGGCCAGGCTGGTCTCAAACACTTGACCTCAGGTGATCTGCCCGCCTTGGCCTCCGAAAGTGCTGGGATTACAGGTGTGAGCCACCACGCCCAGCCTTTCCTGGAATATTTTAAAGCAAATCCCAGATGCCGTATCATCTCATCCTTATATAGTAATACTTTTGCATGACATAGTTCGTTTTCTTAATTTTGCTGGTTACCTCCTTGTTTAGCTTAAACCTAAAATTCCTAATTAGATACAGAGAAAATATAGTGGCTTATTGTTAAATAGTAGAGCAAATTAATTTCTTTTGCCTGTCATTTAAGGTGGCTTTTTTCTTTTTTTTTTTTTTTTTTTTTTTTTGAGACAGAGTCTTGCTCTGTCACCCAGGCTGGAGGACAGTGGCGCAATCTCGGCTCACTGCAACCTCTACCTCTCAGGTTCAAGCAATTCTCCTGCCTCAGCCTCCCTAGTAGCTGAGATTACAGGTGCATGCCACCATGCCCGGCTAATTTTTGTATTTTTAGTAGAGGCGGGGTTTCACCATGTTGACCAGGCTGGTCTCAAACTCCTGACCTCGTGATCTGTCTGCCTTTGCCTCCTAAAATGCTGGGATTACAGGTGTGAGCCACCGCATCTGGCCTGGCTTTTTGTTATCACTCTTTTATCACTCACTTTCCCAATACAAAATTCTCTTTCAGCCACACTTATAACTAACCCCCTGTCACAGACATACACAAGCACACACACACAGACACATCTCCACATGATATACACTGTTAATTCTAGTCTCTGTAATTTTGTGCCAATATTTCTTTTACCGGAAATGTGCTTCTTTTTTCTGTAAGCAATCCTGCAAGAGCTAGCTTAATCTTTGCCTCACTTATTGTTCATTTTGGTGTTCATTCTTTTATTTATTTATTCCATCAATAGCTATCAAATACCAACTAAATGTATAGTAGTGCTCTAGATGTTTTGTGGCTAGAAAGAGGCATGATATATGATTTCTGTCCATAGGAAATTGATCATCTAACTGGGGAGATAATATAAACGTCTGAAAAGTAAGCAACATTACAGTTGGTATTTATCAAAAGGATAACAACACAAGATAAGTTGTATGGCAAGTGCATGCTGAAGGCCTTCATTGAGACCTATCATTGAGAAAGGATAAATGAAGGGAAGGCCTAGGGATGGCAGGGAGAGTCTCACAGAAGGGAGTGGTTGAGCTGGGCCTTGAAGAGTGGGTTGGATTTGAATAGACAAAGGGGAGGAAGAAAATAGCACCAGCGAGGGTGTTAGATTGTGCCTTCAGTGAACACTCAGGTATCTGTGGAGTTTTGGTGTCTTTGTACCACATCGCTTAATACTTACTGGGGCTGGGCACAGTGGCTCACGCCTGTAATCCTAACACTTTGGGAGGCCAAGGTGGGTGGATCACTTGAGGCCAGTTCAAGACCAGCCTGGCGAACATGGCAAAACCCTGTGTCTACTGAAAATACAAAAATTAGCTGGGCATGGTGGTGTGCACCTGTAGTTCCAGCTACTCGGGAGGCTGAGGCAGGAGAATCACTTGAATCCGGGAGGCAGAGATTGCAGTATTATGAGACCGTGCCACTGCACTCCAGCCTGGGTGACGGATCAAGACTCTATCTGAGAAAAAAACAAAAAAACAAAAACCTTGATTATACATAAATGATTAAGTTAATTGCAATATCGGTTTTGTTGGTTTCTCACTCTGTCACCCAGGCTGGAGTGCAGTGGCGTGATCTTGGCTCACTGCAACCTCTACTTCCCGGGTTCAAGCGGTTCTTTTGCCTCAGCTTCCTGAGTAGCTGGGACTACAGGCAAGTGCCACCACACTTGGCTAATTTTTGTGTTTTTAGTAGAGATGGGGTTTTGCCATGTTAGCCAGGTTGGTCTCGAATTCCTGACCTCAGGCATCATCTAGGTATTAAGCCTAGCATCCATTAGCTATTATTCCTGATGCTCTTCCTCCCCCAAACCCGAAATGTCCCAATGTTTGTTGTTTCCACCCTCGTGCACCATGTGTCCATCATTCCGCTCCCACTTATAAGTGAGAATGTGTTGTATTTGGTTTTCTGTTATTGCCTTAGTTTGCTGAGAATAACTGCTTCCAGCTCCATCCATGTCCCTGCAAAGGACATGATCTCATTTCTTTTTTTTTTTTTTTTTTTTTTTTTTTTTTGAGACTGAGTCTGGCTCTGTCGCCCAGGCTGGAGTGCAGTGGCCGGATCTCAGCTCACTGCAAGCTCCGCCTCCCGGGTTTACGCCATTCTCCTGCCTCAGCCTCCGGAGTAGCTGGGACCACAGACGCCCGCCACCTCGCCCGGCTAGTTTTTTGTATTTTTTAGTAGAGACGGGGTTTCACCGTGTTAGCCAGGATGGTCTCGATCTCCTGACCTTGTGATCCGCCCGTCTCAGCCTCCCAAAGTGCTGGGATTACAGGCTTGAGCCACCGCGCCCGGCTTCTTTTTTTTTTTTTTTGAGACAGAGTTTCACTCTTATTGCCCAGGCTGGAGTGCACACAATCACGGCTCACTGCAACCTCCGCCCCCCAGGTTCAGGTGATTCTCCTGCCTCAGCCTCCCGAGTAGCTGGGATTACAGGCATGTGCCAACATGTCTGGCTAATTTTTGTATTTTTAGTAGAGACAGGGTTTCACCATGGTGGTCAGGCTGGTCTCGAACTCCTGATCTCAGGTGATCCACCTGCCTCAGCCTCCCAAAGTGTCAGGATTACAGGCATGAGCCACCGCACCCGGCCTGATCTCATTTCGTTTTGGCTGTATAGTATTCCATGGTGTAAACATACTACGTTTTCTTTATCCAGTCTATTGTTGATGGGCATTTGGGTTGATTCCATGTCTTTGCTATTGTGAATAGTGCTGCAGTAAACATACATGTGCATATATCTTTATAACAGAATGATATATGTTCCTTTGGGTATATACCCACTAATGGGATTGATGGGTCAAATGGTATTTCTGCTTCTATATCTTGGGAATTGTCACACCGTCTTCTACAGTGGTTGAATTAATTTATACTCCTTCCAGCAGTGTAAAAGTGTTCTTTTTTCTCCACAGCCTCGCCAGCATCTGTTGTTTCTTGACATTTTAATAATCGCCATTCTGACTGGCATGAAATGGTATCTCATTGTGGTTTTGATTTGCATTTCTGTAATTACCAGTGATGTTGAGCTTTTTTTCATGTTTGGCCACATGAATGTCTTTTGACAAGTGTTTGTTCATGTCCTTTGCCCACTTTTTATTGAGGTTGTCTTTTTCTTGTAAATTTAAATTCCTGTAGACTCTGGATATTAGACCTTTGTCAGATGGATAAATTGCAAAAATTTTCTCCCATTCTGTAAGTCGTCTGTTCACTCTGATGATAGTTTTTGTTTTGTTTTGTTTTGTTTTTTGCTGTGCGGAAGCTCTTCAGTTTAATTAGGTGCCAACAAATGAACTTTCTGAACCTGATAAAGCTTATCTACAAAGACCCTATAGCAAGTATTATACTAAAGGCAAATGTTAGAGCCATTCTCCTTAAGAATCAATAAGAAGTATCCTTAAGGATATTTACTGTCATCACTTCCATTCAACATCTAGCTGGAGGTACTGGCTGGCTCAATAACACAAGAAAAAAGAAAGAAAAGGCATATGAAACAGAAAACAGATGTTATTGCTCATACTGTAATTATGCATATCAGAGGTCAGCAAACCGTGACCCATGAGCCAAATCTGGCCATTGCCTGTTTTTATATTAAAGTTTTGTTTGTCTACATATTGTCTATAGCTGCTTTTGAACTACTAGGGCAGAGTTGAGTAGTTACATTAGTTACATCAGAGACCATATGTCCTACAAAGCTAACAAAGGTTTGCTACCTGGTGCTTTACAGAAAATGTTTGGTGATCATCCATCTATTAAAATAATATGAAAGAACCTAGAGATAGCTATTAAAACTAGTAAGAATGAGTTAGCAAAGTTACTAAATAGCTGACAATGTGAAAATATCAATTGCATTCCTATGTATTTATAAGTATTGTATTCCTATGAAAGATATCTTTTATAATAGCAACTAAAACTATAAAGATATCTTAGAATAAATATACCAAAAGAACTTCATAGAGAAAATTATAAAACATTGAAAGGTATAAAAGGAGACCCACATCCTAGGCAATGTGGCAAAACCTCATCTCTACAAAAAATACAAAAATTATCCAGACACGGTGGCCTGTGCCTCTAGTCCCAGCTATTTGTGGGGCTGAGGTAGAAAAATCATTTGAGCCCAGGAGATCAAGGATGCAGTGAGCTGTGTTTGTGCTGCTGCACTCCAGTCTGGGCGACAGAGCGAGACTCCGTCTCAAAAAAAAAAAAAAGAAAAGAAATATATTTCCACAATTGTCACATAATATTCCATGTCACTTCATGAACTGGTAAATGACACACTTTTAGTATTCTCTTTATTATTGTAGATATCATGATTTAACATCATCTTTATTATTGTAGGTATCATGACTGGTGCCTTTTATTCAGTCTCAACATTATTAAATCAAATGATATTGACATATCATGAGGTAAGCTTCTGCTTGTGTCAGATTGCATGCCTGACCAAGAATTTTTCTTTAGCAATATAGCTGTCGTTAGCAGGGTCATGAGATTAAGGATTATGACATTGTTGCTATCAAATATTTACATTTGTTTTAATTGAGAATATATTTGTTAAAAAATGAAATTTCCACAACTTTAGAGATCTGATTGGCTTTTATTATCGATTCCTTTATTGGACAGCATCCCATCTAAAGATTTAGAAAGGTACTGATGAGCTGAGCAGAGGAGACGGGCTTTATAGACAGAAAAAGACTGAAGAAAGCAGAAACAAGGAGCAAAGAGCAGATTCGTTGTTACAAAGTTACTTTCCTTATAGGATTAAAACAAGGGGGACTGGGCCCCATCTGACAGGTTGCTTATGAATCTCTTTTTTTTGGAAAAGTGGCCCATTTTAAATTTCAGTTTGATTATGTGGCACCTAGCGCTAGTGACACTGTTCTGTGTGGTCTGGTCTGTTGGGTCTAGTGTGGGAGCTCACTCCAAAACAATGGCCTCCTATCATTTTAATTTAACATATTTAATCCAGTTTATAAAACACACAGTATGGCCAGGCGCGGTGGCTCACGCCTGTAAACCCAGCACTTTGGGAGGCCGAGGAGGATCACCTGAGGTCGGAAGTTTGAGACCAGCCTGACCAACATGGAGAAACCCCGTCTCTACTAAAAATACAAAATTAGCTGGGCGTGGTGGCGCATGCCTGTAATCCCAGCTATTCGGGAGGCTGAGTCAGGAGAAACGCTTGAGCCTGGGAGGTGAAGGTGGCGGTGAGCCGAGATCGTGCCATTGCATTCCAGCCTGGGCAATAAGAGCGAATCCCTGTCTCAAAAAAAACAAAAAACACGCCAGATGCTGTGGCCCACACCTGTAATCCCAGCCAAGATAGCACCACTGCACTCCAGCCTAGTGACAGAGTGAGACTCCACCTCAAAAAAGCAAACAAAAAAACTCACACAATATGGAAAGCAGAAGTTACTATCCCTGTGATGATACCTAAGTTTATTTTTAGGAAATAATATGATTGGTTATATGGAAAAAGACAAAACATTTTAAGGGAACTCAGCATAAATATAGATAAATAAATATCAAGTTCCGATTGACGTGTCTTTGCTTTTGAAAGGGTAAAGCAGTTGTACTATGTAAAAGCTATCGATTAACCTCCTTTTGAGACATCTATACAGTGTCATACCTTGCTTAGTGACAGGGATACCTTCTGAGAAATTCACTAGGCAGTTTCATTGTTGTGAATATAATACAGTGTACTTCATTGTTGTGTGAGTATAATACAGTGTAGTAGGCAAACCTAATGGTGTAGCCTACTACATACCTAGGCTGTGTGGTATAGCCTGTTGCTCCTAGGTTACAAACCTGTATAGCATATTACTTTACTGAATATTGTAGGCAGTTGTAATACAATGGTAAGTATTGTGTATCTAAATATATCTAAACAGAGAAGGTAGAATAAAAATATGGTATTATAATCTTACGGGATCACTTCTGTATATATGAGTCAGTGTTGAGCTAGATGTCATCATGGAACACATGACTATCTATACTTAAGAATCCTCACAAAAATCATTGTACTTCTAACCATAGAGGATTAAGGAAATTTTTCCTTTTTTATTTCTTCTATTATTTTAGGTTTCTTTTCTTGTTTTAAAATGTAATGCTTATGTATATTCTTTACCTGCCCTCCCCTCTCACCCTAACACGTGTACTAAATCTTCCTACTGTGTGCTTAGTTTTATCTAATTATTTTCATTGACTATGAAAAGGTGTGGGAATGTGAAGAGTCTGAATTAGTTAATCCATTTATTTGATCAACTTCTTATGCAAATTGTTTTCAGGGAGAAGAAGTCAATGCTGGAAGGATTGGGCTAACACTAGTAGTAGCTGGAATGGTGGGCTCTATTCTTTGTGGCTTATGGCTGGATTATACCAAAACATACAAGTAAGTGAAAGTAAATACATGTATGGTGTGTAACCAAAGGTATTTTGATTTTAAAAGACAATTTGCTTTTTATTTTAAGAAATTTAAAACATGTTATTACTTAGATATGGATTCTAAACACTAGTAGGTTCTCTTCACTTAAGTGTTTCAATACTCTATGTATTGTATTATTTTATTGGTCACATTTATTTCAATTTTGAGAACTTGGATACCTTATGAATCCCTTCTTTCTAACAATACTCATACCTACCACTTCAGAAGGAATTATTTCTATTCTAAAAAGAGCCATTTCTGAGAAATATTTGACTTTTGATAGACTTTGTCTTTTTTTTTTTTTTTTTTTGAGGTGGGGTCTCACTCTGTCACCCAGGCTGGAATGCAGTGGTACCATCTTGGCTCACTGCAACTTCTGCTTTCCAGGCTCAAGTGATTCTCCCACCTCAGCCTCCTGAGTAGCTGTGACCACAGGTGTGCACCACCACACTCAGCTAATTTTTTGCCTTTTTGGAGACAGGGTTTCACCATGTTGCCCAGGCTGGTTTTGAACTCCTGAGGTCAGGCAGTCCACCCACCTCAGCCTCCCAAAGTGCTGGGATTACAGGCAGGAGCCACCATGCCCGGCCTATCTTGTTCTTTTCTTATGTTGTGGGCTTAAATACAAAAACAAAAAAGTAATTATTTCCAATCAAAAAATTATCATTGAGCATAAGGCTTTATTTTGCTAAAAACTTTTTGGCTAAAGTACCCCCAGACTATAGTACCAGTTAACTGTAATATAATGCATAATGTGAAAGTGCTGGCTTGATACAATGTCTTACACCTGTAATCCCAGCACTTTGGGAGGCCAAGGTGGGTAGATTGCTTAAGGCCAGGAGTTGGAGACCAGCCTGGGCAACATGGCAAAACTCCATCTCTACTGAAAATACAAAAAGTAGCTGAGTGTGGTGATGGGCATCTGTAATACTAGCTACTCAGGAGTCTAAGGAAGGAAAATTGCTTGAACCCAGGAGGCAGAGGTTGCAGTGAGCTGAGATAGCATGCCACTGGACTTCAGCCTGGGTGACAGAGCAAGACACTGTCTTAAAAAAAAAAAAAAGAAAGAATATATTCTGTTAATTGTACATTATATGGAGCCACCAAAATGCTAATACCAAAGAAAATAAATGATACCAACTGGGAGACTAAGAAAGGGTTTCAGAGGCAGCATATTTTGCTCTGGGAGTTAAAAGAATCACCACATTTTTTAACAGGCCAAAACTTCCCCCTGTACTTGGAAATGAATGAATGAAACTATTAATAAATAAATGAATGAAATATGGAACTGTGTCCTGTGCACCTTTCAAGGCTCAAGATATATTTGATATTATTAGTCTAAACCCTACCAAAAATATCTCTAATCTTGAAATTCTCCAAGATAATTTTTCCATAATTTAAGACAACACTTACCTTAGCTTCATTATTGTAAACTGATAGCTTAGAGTGAAACCTACTTGATTTATAGATGAAGGAAGCATAGGTAAAGGATTAAATTCCTTAAGTTTTTCATCCATTATACATTTAGAAAACTTGATCGGCATAGACGTGTGTTCTTTGCCACTGTGGCTTTCTTCTCAGGGTAACTGCCATTCATTCGCCAAACTCCTGTTATGTGCATCTCTCTTAGATGAAAATTATGGCAAGCAGTATGTGATCCCTGTTGTTAACATGTTTGTGGTCTAAATGGAGCAAATAAGGCATTCACATGTGAAAAGTTAAATAATATAACAAACTAAAATAGATGTCATCAGTTTTATAGTACCAAAATGACAAAGGAATTTGGAAGAAAGAGAGACCCTTATAAGCTGGTGTGGTTCCAGAAGGCATTTGGAAGAGGTAGAATTTGATCCAAATCTTGAAATGTGAATAGGGAGCTATCCCATTTGGTGGCATAAAAATGATTTTATTCATAAAAAAGTATCCCCGTCTGAGCATTCGATACAGTGTGGTTTTGTTTCCTGATGCTGCTGAATCTTAAATTAAAAATGCTTTAAAATTTATGCTTTGGTGGATACATTTTCCATAGACAAGAAGCGGTGAAATTTGAAAAACAAAGATTCATTACTGAACAGATAAGAGTGATGATTTTTATATATCTAGGAGAATTAGACAAAATACTAACAACTTTGTTGTTTTTGTTTTAGACAGACTACTCTGATAGTTTATATTTTGTCTTTTATTGGAATGGTTATCTTTACTTTCACATTGGACCTTGGATACATTATCATCGTGTTTGTTACTGGAGGGGTGCTTGGGTAAGTATCAGATGTGTTTAGGAGGAGTGATAGCATGCTGTTATAATTCTGAAGTATTATTACTCTGGTCTCTAATTTTTTAAGTTCATCCAAAGGTTCTTCAATATTTTAAACTTTAAGGATTCATTCTATGCATATAAACGTGTAATTCTTAAGAACTATTAAAATTCTTTAAAATTGGTTTTTGGTATACCATAGGTAAAAAAAATGGATAAGCCTTACTTAATCTGTGTAAGTTTATTTGGTTACAAAGACAGTTGACTTACAAAACTAGAAGTAAATTTTTCTCAGAAAAAAATTTGATATTTGTTGCTTCCAGTTCTGTAACCTTGAGCTGATTGGTCAATAATAATAGTTCCTTACTTTGACATAGCAACTTCAAAATATTCACTTATTTGGTCATTAGAATAAGCCTGAGATGCAGAATGATTACATCAGTATGTGATTGTGACCTTCTGATAATTCTTTCTATAATTCTGGATTTATTTTCCTAGCTTCTTCATGACTGGTTACCTCCCTTTGGGTTTTGAATTTGCTGTTGAAATCACTTACCCTGAATCTGAAGGTACTTCATCTGGTCTTCTTAATGCTTCTGCACAGGTAAACCTCTGATTTCTCTAAACCTGAGATGATTATTGTACCAGATATTCTAGTGAGTAATGAGTTTGACCATGGTTTTATTTGTTGTTGTTGTTGTTTTGTTTTTTGGAAACAGGGTCTTGCTCTGCTACCCAAGCTGGAGTGCAGTGGTGCAGTCATGGCTCACTGCAGCTTCAAACTCCTAGGCTCAAGCAATCCTCCCTCCTCTGCCTCCAGAGTATTTGGGATGACAGGTGCACACCAGCATGCCCAGCTAAATGTTTTTTGTTATTTTTTGTAGAGAGGGGGTTTCGCCTTGTTGTCCAGGCTGGTCTCGGACTCCTGGGCTCAAGCAATTCGCCTACCTCAACCTCCCAAAGTGCTAGGATTACAGGTGTGAGCCACTGTGCCCAGCCTGACCATGGTTTTTGTTTAATAATTCAACTTTTCAATGAATGTTTCTAGAAAACAAATCATATAAACAATAAGTTAAGAAAAGTTCTGGTGAAAACTTTATACTTGTTTTAAATAAGTAAACTTAATAACAAATTATTTTTCTTACTGTATTTTAGATATTTGGAATTTTGTTCACATTGGCTCAAGGAAAGCTCACATCAGACTATGGTCCTAAGGCAGGAAACATTTTTCTCTGTGTCTGGATGTTTATAGGCATCATTTTAACAGGTAAATTAGGGTGTTTGCCTGGCAAAAGGACTTGTGTCATGTGTTAATTTTCATGTATATTGCTTCTCAATAGTTTGGCAGAACTCAAGGGGAAAAAATGAGGTAAAAAGCAGGACATTATTTGTTTTCTTCTAAGGACATGAATCTATTACTTCATTCTGCAGATTTCAAATTCAATATAGTTACTCTGCATAGCAAGCAAAACTGTTGTAAAAAGAGTAGTAAAGGCCTGGTGCGTTGGCTCATGTCTATAATCCCAGCACTTTGGGAAGCAGAGGCGGGCAGATTACTTGAGGTGAGGAGTTTGAGACCAACCTGGCCAACATGGCAAAACCCCATCTCTACTAAAATTTGCCAGGTGTGGTAGCGTGCACCTGTAGTCCCCGCTACTTGGGAGGCTGAGGCAGGAAAATCACTTGAACCCAGGAGACAGAGGTTGCGGTGAGTCAAGATTGCACCAGTGCACTCTAGCCTGGGCAACAGCAAGACTCTGTCTCAAAAAAAAGAGTAGTGAAGACCTGGAGTTGGGAAGACCTGGCCTCAAATTGCGATTCTGCTGCTCACTGGGAGTGTGACTTTAGACAGGCTGCTTAACCTCTCACATCCTCCTTTCCTCATTTATATAATAGAGCGTTAAAGCCTGCTTTATAGGGTTACCGTGAGGATTAATTGAAATGGTTCATGAAAAGTTCCTAGTGTCTGGCACCTGGGACGTGCCTAACACGTGTTTCTACTGTTACAATGTGGTAGAGGTGGTAAGCAGTCAAGTGGTAGTGGTGGAAATAGTATGTGGAATCCTTAGCTAGTGCTTATACTTCTCAGGTATAGTCATCATAGACATGGGCAGGAAAGAAAATAGTGCTCAATCTCCAGAGAAAGAGAATGTCAAAGAATTTTTATCCATAGTTTGCCCATGCACATGGGTGTACAGTAGATTTGGAAGCAAGACTTATGTTCAGAAGTATTTCCAGGTGTATGCTGGCTTGTAGTAGTATTTTACTTTGTGAATTTCCTTCTGTATCCCTTTACCGTCGTGAGGGACAGAAGCTTTGTATATTCAGGAGAGATTATAGTCAGCCCTTTGTGTATCCCGTGGGTTCTTCATCTGTGGATTCAACTGTGGGTTGAAATTAATTGGAAAAAAAATGGATGGTTGCATCTGCACTGAACATGTACAGACTTTTAAAATGTCATCATTCCCTAAACATTATAGTATAACAACTATTTGCATTGTATTCGGTATTAGTAATCTAGAGATGGTTTAAGTATGTAGGAGGATGTGTGTATGTTATATATAAATACTACCCAGGGGGGTCCAATCTTTTGCCTTCTCTGGACCACATTGGAACAAGAATTATCTTGGGCCACACATGAACTACTCTAATACTAATGATAGCTAATGAGCTAAAAAAAAAATTGCAAAATATCTCATAATGTTTTTAAAAAATTTATGAGTTTGTATGGGGCCACATTTAAAACTGTCCTGGGCCACATATGGCCTGCAGACCACAGGTTGAACAAGCTTATACTACGCCATTTCATATAAAGGAATTGAGCATTCATGGATTTTGGTATCTGAGGTGGGTTCTTGGAATCAGTTCCTTGCAGATACCAAGAGAGATTATGCTTCTTTGATCTGGTTATAACTTAGTTGGAGGACAGAATCTATCAGAAAGATGTGAATCAGAATTTCTTCTACTGTTTGTTGAATACCTGATCATTCTTTGTGAAACCTTCAATATGAAATCTCACCAGTGATAAAGATTTTGGGTATACACAACTACCTAAGGTTGCTCACTCATTGTTTTATGAATGATAGGAACCTGAGCATTCATTCGTTAAGCTAAAGGAAAGTGAGTGTAGTCTGTTTCCTCAAAGAAAAAGCATCTTATCACAAGGGAGTTTTTCCCCCTATCCAATTAGTAAAATGAAACATACAAAACTGTGAAATATGTAATATATTAACAATATATTAAATAAATATGTAATATTTAACTATTCTTTCATAAGTAATTCCATGTTGGTTCTTAATTTCTAGGCAAGTACTATATCTTATCTAAGACTATTACTATTGGCAGGACGTGGTGGCTCACGGTTATATTCCCAGCACTTTGGGAAGCTGAGACAGGCGGATCATTTGGGGTCAGGAGTTCGAGACCAGCCTGACCAACATAGTGAAACTTCATGTCTACTAAAAATACAAAAAAATTCAGCCAGGTGTGGGGGCACACACCTGTAATCTCAGCTACCTGGGAGGCTGAGGCAGAAGAATTGCTTGAACCTGGGAGGCGAAGGTTGCAGGGAGTGAAGATCACACCACTGTACTCCAGCCTGCACAACAAGCGAGACTCTGTCTCAAAAAAAAAAGTATTATTGTTATACCAAAGAAGGGAGCAGTTTTGTAATCCCCTTTCAAATTACTTTTACAAGAGATTCATGAATACTAATTCAAACAAATCAAGTCTTGAAAAATAAGAAGTGAGAATAAATCTTTAAAATTAGTTTTACATTAATGCTTTTACCATCTCAAATGCTAATTAATTTCTCTCATATGTTGAGTATTTTACTACAGAGCTTTATTATTATTATATCTGTTATGGTCTTCTGCGATAGTGATCTTTGGTGTTACTATTGTAATTGTTTGGGGACATCATGAACTACACCCATAAAAGACAGCGAACTTAATAAAGGTTTTGTGTGTTCTGACTGCTCCACTGACCAGCCATTCCTATATCTCTCTTCCCCTTATTGGGCTTCCCCTGTTCTCTGAAACATGCAATATTAACATCAGGGTCCTGATTAATACCCCTGAATTAATATCCCTACAATGGCCTCTAAGTGTTTAAGCGAAAGGAAGAGTAGTAAATCTCTCATCTTAAATCAGAAGCTAAAAATGATTAAGCTTAGTGAGGAAGTCATGTCAAAAGCCCAGAGAGCCCAAAAGGTAGGCCTTTTGCACCAAACAATTAGCCAAGTTGCTAATGCAAAGGAAAAATTCTTAAGGGAAATTAAGAATGCTACTCCATTGAACACACAAATGATAAAGCACAACATCCTTATTGATATGGAGAAAGTTTGAGTGGTCTTGTTAGAAGATCATACCAGCCACAACATCCCCGGAAACCAAAGCCTAATCTAGAGCAAGGCCCTAACTGTCCAATTCTGTGAAAGCTGAAAGAGGTGAGAAAGTTGCAGAAGAAAAGCTGGAAGCTAGCAGAGGTCAGTTCATGAGGTAAGGAAAGAAGTTGTCTTCATAACGTAAAAGTGCAAGGTGAAGCAGCAAGTGCTGATGTAGATACTGAAATAAATTATCCAGAAGATCTAGCTAAGATTGTTGATGAAAGTGGCTACAATAAACAACAAATTTTCCACGTAGATGAAACAGGCTTATATTGGAAGAAGATGCCATCTAGGACCGCCATAGCTATAGAGGAGGAATCAATGTCTGGCTTCAAAGGACAAGCTGACTCTCCTGTGAGGGGTTGATGCAGCTGGTGACTTTAAATTGAAACTAATGCTTGTTGACCATTCTGAAAATCCTAGGGCCCGTAAGAATTAGGCTAAATTTGCTCTGCCTAAGCTCTATCAATGGAACAATGAACCTGAAACCTGTAGTTGATAGTACATCTGTTAATAGCATGGTTTGCTGAATATTTTAAACCCATTGTTGAAGCCTGCTACTCAGAAAAACATTCCTTTCAAAATATTACTGCTCTTTGACCAATTCACCTGTTTACCCAAGAGCTCTGATGAAGATATACAAGGAGATCAACGTTGTTTTCATGCCTGGAAATACAGCATCCCTTCTGCAGCCCATAGATCAAGGAGTAATTTCAACTTTCAAGTCTTATTCTTTAAGAAATACATTTCAAAAGGCTGTAGCTGCCAGAAATAATTATTCCTCTCTTGGATCTGGGCAAAGTAAATTGAGAACTTTCTGGAAAGGATGCACCATCCTAGATGCCATTAAGAACATTCTTGATTCATGGGAGAAGGTCAAACTATCAACATTAACAGGAGTTTGGAGGAAGTTAATTCCCATTCTCATGGATGATTTTGAGGGGTTCAAGACTTCAGTGGAGGAAATAGCTGCAGATGTGGTGGGAATAACAAGAGAACTGGAATTAGAAGTGGAATATGAAGAGGTAACTGAATTGCTGCATCTGTAAAACTTGAACAAATGAAGGGTTGCTTCTTATGGATAAGCAAAGAAAGTGTTTTCGTGAGTTGGAATCTACTAGTAAAGATGCTGTAAATGTTGAAATGACAACAAAGGATTTAGAATATTATATAAACTTAGTTGATGAAGCAGTGGCAGGGTTTGAGAAGATTGACTCCTATTTTGAGGAAGTTTTGTGGGTAAAATGTTATCAAACAAGTATTGCACACAGAGAGATCTTTCGTGAAAGGAAGAGTTGATTAATATGGCAAACTTCGTCACTGTCTTACTTTAAGAAATTGTCACAGCCACTCCCACCTTTTAGCAACCACCACCCTGATCTGTCAGCAGCCATCAACATCAAGGCAAGACCCTCCACTAGCAAAAAGAGAACTTGCAGAAGGCTTGGATAATAATTAGCATTTTTTAGCAGTAAAGTGTTTTTTGTTTTGTTTTGTTTTGTTTTAGATGGAGTTTCGCTCTTGTTGCCCAGGCTGGAGTGGAATAGCGCCATCCCGGCTCACTGCAACTTCTGCCTCCTGGGTTCAAGTGATTCTCCTGCCTCAGCCTCCTGAATAGCTGGGATTACAGATGCCCACCACCATACCGGCTAATTTTCGTATTTTTAGTAGAGATGGGGGTTTCACTATGTTGGTTAGACTGGTCTCGAACTCCTGACCTCAGGTGATCCTCCTGCCTCGGCCTCCCAAAGTGCTAGGATTACAGACATGAGCCACCGTGCCTGGCCAGTAAAGTGTTTTTAAATTAAGGCACGTAGATTGATTTTTTTTAGACATAATGCTATTGCAAACTTTAAATAGACTACAGTATAGTATAAACATAACTTTTTATGCACTGGAAAACCAAAAAATTTGTGCAGTTTCGTGATCTCGGCTCACTGCAAACTGCATCTCCCAGGTTCAAGCAATTCTGCCTCAGCCTCCCTAGTTGTTGGGACTACAGGCGCGTGCCGCCATGTCCGGCTAACTTTTTGTTTTTACTAGAGATGGGGTTTCACTGTGTTAGCCAGGATGGTTTCAATCTCCTGACCTTGTGATCCACCCACCTCGGCCTCCCAAAGTGCTGGGATTACAGGCATGAGCCACCGTGCCCAGCAATATTCACTCTTGTGGTGATCTGTAGCTGAACCCACAATATCTCTGAGATATACCTGCATTCCCTTCTGCCTAGAATGTCTTCCTCTCCTCTTGTCTGCTTGACAAGTTATTACTCAGTTTTTTCCAGTATCAAGTATGTCTTCTCTGGAAAGCCTTCTCTAATTTCCTTTGGCTGACGACATAGACTTTTTTGCTCCCACTTCCCCACCATACCTTGCAATTATCATACACTGTTATACTTGTTTACATGTCAAAGTTTCCCTAGATGGGAGAGTCCTTTCATTAAAAGAATTAGTTTTTATTTTTGTATCATTGGTTGCTAGCATTCCCGTGTTTGTTCGATAATGAATGACTTACTAATTGTTAACAACTTCAGAGAGGTACTATTATTTTTCAGGCTATTGGGATGCTGTTAAATATCATGACACTACAGTGTATTAAATTTGACAATACCAAGAAAGACTTTGAGCTGCTTTTAAAAAAATCTTCACAAAACAGTTTATAGTAACTCCATTGATGCCTCTCTGTTTCAGCATTAATCAAGTCGGATCTGCGAAGACACAACATAAATATAGGAATTACAAATGTTGATGTTAAAGCTGTAAGTAATGAATATTTTTATGATTATACTGTTGAGAAGTATGTATAGAATAAATGTGAAACCATGTTTTTTTATTTAGCTATTTTTCCCCCGAGTCAACTGTTGATCTGTTATAATAGGATAAGCCAGATGCTCTAGATTTTTAATCTTCTGATTATTTTTATAGGTACCAGCTGACAGTCCCACAGACCAAGAATCAAAAACGGTTATGTTGTCCAAGCAGTCAGAATCAGCAATTTGAAGAGAAAGGAAAAGTTACTATCCTGTAGTAATTGGGGACAATGTGATCATCCTTGGAGAGATATATGAGCACCAAGACTGGGTTTGTATGTGGTGGGGGAATAGACACACTTACTTGAAAATTACCATATGAGCTCTAAATGCATAATTATTATTTTGCTTAATTGTTAATTTAAGGGAAATTTTCTTAAAATTCTTCTGTTTACATCATGTTAACACTATTGTTTAACTAATCAGTATCCAGTTTTTAGTCTTATATTGTATCTGAAAGTAAGCTTCTTGACATTTACTTTTTAAAAGTCGATGTTTTTCTTTTTTGTAGAAAATGGAAGCTTAGAAGACTTTTTAAAGTGATAATATGGGGTGTTCAGTCCCCATAAGATATAATAGTTCATGCAGTTTATATATTAAAATATCCAGTGGAACTAAATGTACAATATATTCCTAATTGGCTGCCTTTTCACTGTGCTGACCAACTGTTCAAGCCACTTCATATGAGTACAACATACCAACATGACACTACTCACCCACAAAGGACAGCATTGGGATCAGGCTTTCAGATGACCTCTATGATTTTTCCCATTTACTGTACTCTTGTTACAAAGTACTTCTTAACACATGCAGTCAAATGGCTACAAAAACTATTCTGTGTACAGATTCTACCCAGACTTTGGTCTTAGAATTATGTTCTCATTAAGGAGCCTGGTTATAGGCTCGTTCTGTCTTGAGTTCTGTTCTGTGCTGCCTTTCTATCATGGATAAATGCTAACACTGTATTTCTTTCATTTCAACTTGAGATAGAGTAGTTTTGTACCCATTGCCTTTTTTTTATTTTAAACTCTCTTCTTTCTTTTTCCTGATGTGTAACTTTCTAGTAAGACAATTTTATCATATATGTTACTGGCTATTTCATGATTTCTTGTTTCACATCCTATATTTTGCTTCGAAGATTCCTGAAATAAGGAAATCTGTAATAACCAGATAGCCTACATGTCTCCATTTAGTGGAGATCTCTTGAATGCTGTTTGAATTCTGCAGTGTCATTTTTATGACCATTCTCCTTTGAGGAATACTATTCCCAGGTACATGCTCCATCAGTGTGCCAGGGAGTGGATTCTTTTCTTCACTGCAGCGTCATCACACCGTTGGAGTTGTCTGCTCTTTTACATGCTCAGGTAGGGAAAATAGGACCAAATATATTTCCACAGTGCCTACCACTGTGTCATGTTTACAGTGAGAGGTTAAGTATTGTTGATGTCCTGACTCTGAGCTCATGGGGAGTATCTTTATAGTAATGACATTTGATCAGCCATAGAATTTACATTATGTTCATATGCACCCAAAAAAGCTAGTCAGGTAATGAATACCCTTGAAGTGAATAGCAGTTTTGATTTAGGCAGTGTGTTAGGCCATCCTTGCATTGCTATAAAGAAATACTTGGGCCAGGTGTGGTGGCTCACGTGTATAATCCCAGCACTTTGAGAGACCGAAGCGGGTGGATCACCTGAGGTCAGGAGTTCAAGACCAGCTTGGCCAACATGGTAAAACCCCATCTCTACTAAAAAAATAAATAAATAAAATAAAATAAAATAAACCAGGCGCTGTGGCTGTGGCTCATGCCTGTAATCCCAGCACTTTAGGAAGCTGAGGCAGGTGGATCACGAGGTCAGGAGTTCAAAACCAGCCTGGCCAAGATGGTGAAACCCTGTCTCTACTAAAAATACAAAAATTAGCCAGGTGCAGTGGCAGGCGCCTGTAATCCCAGCTGCTCAGAAGGCTGAAGCAGGAGAATCACTTGAATGTGGGTGGCAGAGGTTACAGTGAGCTGAAATCACGCCACTGCACTCCAGCCTGGGAGATAAAGTGAGACTGTCTCAAATAAATAAATAATACCTGAGGTTGAGCACGAGCACGATGGCTTACACCTGTAATCCCAGCACTTTGGGAGGCTGAGGTGGGTGAATTACTTGAGGTCAGGAGTTGAAGACCGGTCTGGCCAACATGGTGAAACCCCATCTCTACTAAAAATACACACACACACACACAAATTAGCCGGGCATGGTGGCACACGCCTGTAGTCCCACCTTCTTGAGAAGCTGAGGCATGAGAACTGCCTGAACCTGGAAGGCGGAGGCTACAGTGAGCTGGGATTGCACCTCTGCATTCCAGCCTGGGTGACAGAGCAAGACTCTGTTTTAGGAAAAAAAGAACAGAAATACTTTAGACTGTGTAATTTACAAATAAAAAAGGTTTAAGTGGCTTATGGTTCTGCAGGGTGTGCAAGCCTGGCACCAGTGTCTGCTCGGCTTCTGGGGAGCCCTCAGGGAGATTTACTCATGGTAGAAGGCTAAGTGGGAGCAGAGATGTCACGGCGAAGCAGGAGCAAGAGAGCAGGGAGGTGCCATACACCTTCAAACAACCAGATTTTGTGAAAACTCACTCACTACTGCAAGAATAACACCAAGCCATGAGGGATTCACTCCCAGGACCCAAACACCTTCCATTAGGGCCACCCTGCAACATTGAGGATTACATTTCAACATGAGATTGGAGGGACAAGTATCCCAACTTTATCAGGCAGAATATATGCGTTGATATATATTGAAATTATAACTTTATAATCAAGTTACTGTAAATTATGTAGAATCTGACCCTGGAGAATGTGTTACCTTAAGAATTTGACTAAGAATCAGGAACTCTGTGTCCATGTCCTGGATGTGTTTCTGTACGTTCCTATAACTCTGGACAAGTCATTAAACCTCTCTGGGCAGCATTTTCCTCATCCATAAAATGGATGTGTTCAGTTTGATCTCAAAGATCTTTTCAAAATATTAAATGCTATTAATCATGGAATAGACCAAATTATTATATCACAGGAACTTGAATCCAGCCAGAGAAAAAGTCCCTGGACAACAGTCAGTTGAGGGTAACTCAAGCAGAGTATGTCCAATCATTACTTCTTTTGATATTTATGTTACAGGTAAAAACAGCCAAAAATATATTTTAAGGTCTCTCCCCAAATAATTGTTTTTGTTTTTAAACTATCAGTGTTGTTTAAACTAATCATGTACTTGTTGAGTTCCTGAGGTTTTGAACAAATTACAAATGAAATTTAGAATACTTTATTTCTGAAAAGCATATACATATATGTTTGTGTATTTTTCCTTGTTAGAAAGGAGGTGAAATATGTGACAGAATGCAAAATGAATTGATAATTTTTCTGTATTTTGAGTGAAAGTTGTCTGTAATATGTCAAACAAGAATGTTATAAATCTACAGTAATATGTGACTTAATGACAGCTATATTCTGAGAAATTTGTCGTTAGGTGATTTCATCATTGTGTGAACATCATGAAGTGTACTTACACAAACCTAGGTGGTAGAGCCTACTACACACCTAGGCTATATGGCAAAACCTGTCACTTCTAGGCTACAAACCTGTACAGCATGTTCATGTGTTGAATACCGTAGGCAATTGTAACACAATGGTATTTGTGTAATCTAAACACAGAACAGATAATACATTGTGCTACAATGTAACAATGGCTGTGGCAAAACTAGGTGATAGGAATTTTTCAGCTCCATTATAATCTTATAGGATCTCTGTCATATGTGGTCCGTTGTTGAGCGAAACATCATTATGTGGCACATGACTGTATGTCATATTTTCGGAAAATGGAATAGGTAATCATCACTTGTGTGAATTTTAATCAAATGATTTAGGAAAGAAACTGGATGTTTTAAAAGCTGTTGCATTTATTATAAATGTCACAAATACAGCTCTTGCCTATTGAGAATGTTGGAGAGATGTCTTTAAAAAATGTTTATATGTAAAAATGTGTCTGTATGCAATAGCTCGAAAAATGCCTGTGTCGTAAGTCATTACTCATGTTCTAATTTTTGCTCTTTGTACTGTTTATCTGTATGCTTGTTCTTCAATATTTCAGACTCAAAATAAATTTATTTTTTTATGTTAAGTTGCTATGACTTTTTGAAAAATTCTGATGCTTAGGTACACATGGGGAGTTTAAAGGGATTACAAAATTTCAGAATGGGAATGAGGGAATGAGGTAGTGCGTGGAACATAAAATAGGGAAACAAAGTCTACCAGGATGAGGGCTAAAATAGATACTAAAATATTTTATTCCTTTAAAAGTAACTTTAGAGAGTGATGTTAGCACGATGGCAGAATAGGAGCTTTGTATCATCATTCTTCCACAGAAGCATTGATTTTTACCAGTACTTTCAGACGATAGTTCTTTTGTAGGAATCCAGAAGTCCAATGTAGAAGTTCCAGCACACCCTTGGAGCAGAAATATCTGAGAATAAATGCATTAAAGAAAGGAAAAAGAACATTTTCACTTTATCTGCATCACTCCTCCTTGAAGTTGGCACAACTTAGTGGCAAGAGAGACTCCCCTCAGTCCACGATTTCTCCCATAGGAGAAGGTGATAGCATAGTGAGTGAGTGCTCAGCCCCTAGCTGTGTGGGATGCAGCCTAAGAACCCTACCTCTTTCTTACCCCAATTAAAATACTGAGGTGATTGGCATAGCTAAGTGTTGGGAAAGGCTGGGAGGAGGGAAGAAAGGCTCTGAAACCTGCTCAGCACTCCACAGACTCCATCAGGAAGCGTACACACCAGCCACTGGGACACCTTGCATATGGACCTCCCACATGACCCATGGCCACCCCAAATGCTCTGTGCACCTCACCCCCATCTCCCTGAGGCTGGCTTCCCAAGCATGCCACATTGGATGGCAACTGCAAACATCAAATATAGAGACAGATGGCTTGATTGTGGAGCTGGAGCAAGGTACACAAACTTGAGTACTTAAGGGCACCACCCTGGGGGAAACAAATAGTATGCTGTCAGCACCTGGCCTGGCTTTGTGGGATTGAGAGAAGGTGTATAATTTCTAAGAATCCCCTGCTGCAACTGAGAACGGGTTGTGGAGCAGGTGAATCCACAGGAAAGGTAGGAGAGAGCCTCAGAATTCCTAGCCAGGCAGATTGATGAAGGCATTTCTCTCCTGAAGCTAGTCAATTAAGACTGGAAGAAGTGATTTTCTTCAAATGCAGGGATAGAAATGGAAGACTTCAAGAAAACAAACAAAAAATGGAAACATGATATCACCTGAGGAGCACAATAATATTACAGTAACAAATCCAAAGAAATTGAGATCTATGAATTGCTTGACAATAAATTTAAATTGTTTTAAGAAAATTCACTGAGCTATAAGGAGAACAGATACACAACTCTATGAAATCAGAAAAACAATGCATGAACAAAATGGAAGTTCAGCAAAGAGACAGAAATAAAAAACAAATTCTGCTGCTGAAGAATACAAGCAGAAAGGAAAAATGCAATAGTCAACAGCAGATTTGATCAAGCAGAAGAAAGAATCTGAATTCCAAGACAGGTCATTTGAAAATATCCAGCCAGAGGAGAGAAAAAGAACGAAAGGATTAAAGGGAGCTTATGAGATTTATGAAACAATATTAAGAGCTAACATTTGCATTATGGAAATAATAAAGGAGAAGAGAAAGAAGGAGCAGAAAGCTTATTTAATAAAAAATGGCTGAAAGCTTCTCAAATGTGGGACACAGACATTAAGGTATATGACGCTCAAAGGTCTGCAATCTGGTTCAACCCAAAAAAGACTTTGCCAAGACACATTGCATTCAAACAGTCAAAAGTAAAAGAATTAAACTTTGTTTATAGTATAGTCACAGATGTATGCAACCATTACCACAGTCAACTTCAGAGCATTTTCATCACTTCAAAAAGAAATTCCTTACCCCATAGCTATCACTCCCCTATGCCTTCATCTACCACCTCATTGATTCCTCAAGGATCTAGAACTAGAAATACCATTTGACCCAGCCATCCCACTACTGGGTATATACCCAAAGGATTATAAATCATGCTGCTATAAAGACACATGTACACATATGTTTATTGTGGCCCTATTCATAATAGCAAAGACTTGGAACCAACCCAAATGTCCATCAATGATAGACTGGATTAAGAAAATGTGGCACATACACACCATGGAATACTATGCAGCCATAAAAAAGGATGAGTTCATGTCCTTTGTAGGGAGATGGATGAAGCCGGAAACCATCATTCTGAGCAAACTATCGCAAGGACAGAAAACCAAACACTGCATGTTCTTACTCAGAGGTGGGAATTGAACAATGAGAATATTTGGACACAGGGTGGGAAACATCACACACTGGGGCCTGTCGTGGAGTTAGGGGGAGGGGAGAGGGATAGTATTAGGAGATGTACCTAATGTAAATGACGAGTTGATGGGTGCAGCACACCAACATGGCACATGCATACATATGTAACAAACCTGCACGTTGTACACATGTACCCTAGAACTTAAAGTATAATTTTTAAAAAATGAAAAAAAAATAATAAAAAATTTTTAAATAGAGATCAAAGGAATTTTTAATGCAGCACAAGGAAAAAGAAGCTTATCACATACGAGGGAGACCCCATAGGCTATCAGATTTCTCAGCAGAAACCTTGCAGGCCAAGAAAGAGTAGGATGATATATTCAAAATGTTGAAATTTAAAAAACAAAAATAGGGCCAGGCACAGTGGCTGACACCTGTAATCCCAGCACTTTGGGAGGCCGAGGTGGGCAGATCACAAGGTCAGGAGATCGAGACCATCCTGGCTAACAGAGTGAATCCCTGTCTCTATTAAAAAATACAAAAAATTAGCTGAATGTGGTGGCGGGTGCCTGTAGTCCCAGCTACTAGGGAGGCTGAGGCAGGAGAATGGTGTGAACCTGGGAGGCAGAGCTTTCAGTGAGCCAAGATCGTGCCACTGCACTCCAGCCTGGGTGACAGAGCAAGACTCCATCTCAAAAAAATAAAATAATAAAATAAGATAAAAATAACAAAAAAAACCCTGCTAACCGAGAATACATTACCTGATAAATCTGTCCTTCAGAAAAGGAAAGATTAACTTTCCCAGACAAACAAAAACTGAGGGAGTTAAATCACCACTAGACCTACCTTGTGAGAAATGCTAAATGGAGTTCTTCAAGTGGAAACAAAAGTATGCTAATTCTAATGCTAATATGAAAACATAAAAAGGTATAAAACTCTCTGGTAGAAAAATTTTGACTATACATATATAGTCAAAATCAGAATATTCTAATATTGCAGTGGTTATGTGTAAATCATTTTAATGCGTGTACAGGCTAAAAGACAAAAATATTAAAAATAACTAGCTTTGGTAATTCATTAATTGATACACAATATAAAAGGATGAGTATTGTGACAGCAAAAGCATAAAATGGGGGCATATAAAAGTGTAGAGTTTTTGTATGTGAACAAAGTTAAGTTGTTATCAGCTTAAAATAGACAATAAGATGTTTTATGTAAGCCTATTTTAACCACAAAGCAGAAACCTGTAGTAGACACACACAGCTAAAGAGAAAGGGATCTGGCCGGGCGCGTTGGCTCACGCTGGTAATCCCAGCACTTTGGGAGGCCTGGAGATCAAGACCATCCTGGCTAACACGGTGAAACCCCATCTCTACTAAAAAAGACAAAAAAATTAGCCAGGTGTGGTGGCAGGCGCCTGTAGTCCCAGCTACTTGGGAGGCTGAGGCAGGAGAATGGTGTGAACTTGAACCCAGGAGGCGGAGCTTGCAGTGAGCCGAGATCGCACCACTGCACTCCAGCCTGGGCAACAGAGAAAGACTCTGTCTCAAAAAAAAAAAAAAAAAGAAAGGAATCTAAGTATACTACTAAGGAAAATCATCAAATCACAAAAGACAGCAAGAGAGGAAGAAAAGAACAAAGGATCTTTAAAACAGCCAGAAAACAATTAACCAAACGCCTATAAGTTCTTACCTGTTGATAATTACTTTAAATGTAAATGGGTTAAATTATCCAACCATAGACATAGATTGGCTACATGGATTTAAAAACCAAACTGTATGCTGCTTACCAGAGTCACTTTAGCTTTAAAGATATACATAGGCCATAAAGGGATGGAAAGAGAGAATCCATGCAAATGGAAACAGACATAGAGCAGGGTAGCTTTATTTCTTTATTTATTTTTGAGACAGAGTCTCACTCTATCACCCAGGTTGGAGTGTAGTGGTGCAATCTCTGCTCACTGCAACCTCCAACTCCTGGGTTCAAGTGATTCTCATGCCTCAGCCTCCCAAGTAGCTGGGATTACAGGTGTGTACCACCACACCCATCTAATTTTTATATTTTTAGGAAATGGAGTTTCACTGTGTTGGCCAGGCTGGTCTTGAATGCCTGACCTCAGGTGATCCGCCCACCTTGGCCTCCCAAAGTGCTGGGATTATAGGCATGAGCCACCATGACTGGCCAAAGTTAAGTCCATTTGGTCTAAGGTGTAATTCAAATCCAATGTTTCCTTATTGATTTTGGCTGGATGTTCTATCCATTGTTGAAAGTGGGGTACTGAAATCCCCTATTAATTCTACTGCTATTTCTCCTTTCAGATCTGTTAATATTTGCTTTGCATAATTTTAAGTAGTCCACTGTTGGCACACACACACACATGCACATACAGCTTGTTAGATCCTCATAAAGAATTGACCCCATTAAGGCCAGCCACGGTGGCTCATGCCTGTAATCCCAGCACTTTGGGAGGCCAAGGTGGGCAGATCATGAGATCAGGAGATAGAGACCATCCTGGCCAATGTGGTGTATCGAATATTCCATTTAATAGCACAGAATATACATTTTCCTCAAGTACATATGGAACATTCTCCAGGATGGATCATATGTTAGGCCCAAAAGAATGTCTTTAAAATACATTTAAATAAGAAATACAATTGAAATAATCATATATTCCTTAAGACATAATATCATATTAAGCAACTTTTCTGATGCTTACAATGATAGGAAATTACACAACTACATATTATTTCACAATGACAAGAAATTACCCACCAACAGAAGGAAAACTGGAAAATTCAAAAATATGTAGAAATTAAACAACAGATTCTGAACAACCAGTGAGTCAAAGAAGAAATCAAACAGGAAATCAAAAAATATTTTGAGACAAATGAAAATAGAAATACTTTCTATTTCCATTACCATATCAAAACTGATGGAATGCAGCAAAAACAGTTCAAGGAGGGAAATTATAATAATAAATGCCTATGTGAAGAAATATCTTAAATAAATCACCTAACTTTACACCTGAAGGAACTAGACAAAGAAGAACAAACTAAGCCCAAAATTAGTAGAAGGAAGGAAATAACAAAGATGAGAACAGAAATAAATGAAATGTAGACTAGAAAAATAATAGAAAAGATCAGTGAAACCAGGAGTTTTATTTTTTGAGAACAAAAACAAAATTGATGAACCTTAGAGTAAGAAGGAGAAGTCTCAAATAATTGAAATTGTAAATGAAAGAGGAGATATTACAACTGATACCACAGAAATACAAAGAATCATAAGAGACTATTAGGAACAATTGTACTTCAACAAACTGGATAACCTAGAAATTAATAAATTTCTAGAAACATACAACCTACCAAGACTGAGTCATGAAGAGAGAGAAAATCTGTGTAGACCAATAACAAGTAAGTAGATTGAATCAGTAATCAAAAATTGTCCGTAGAAGTAAAACCTAGGTCCCAGTGGCTTCACTGGTGAATTCTACCACACATTCAAAGAAAATAATACCAGTTCTTCTCAAAGTCTTCCATAAAATTTCAGAGGATGAACACTCCAAACTAATGGTCAGCATTACCCTGACACAAAAACCAGTCAAGGACACTATAAGAAAATAAAACTATAGACCAGTATCCCTGATCCTCAACAAAATACTAGCAAACCAAATTTAACAACACATTAAAAGGATCATACACTATGATCAAATGGGATTTATCCCTGGGATATAAGAATGGTTCAACATATGCAATTCAATAAATGTGATATACCATAAGAGTAAAAATTATATGGTCACCTCAATAGATGCAGAAAAAGTATTTAACAAAATTCAACACCCTTTCATGATAAAACCTCAAAAAAAAATAGATATAGAAGGAACTTACCTCAACACAATAAAGACCATTTATGAAAAGCCCACAGCTAACATTATATTCAATGATGAAAAAGCTGAAATCTCTTCCTCTGAGATCCAGAACAAGGCAAGGAGGTCCCCTCTTACCACTCTATTTAGTAGGATTGGAAGTTCTAACATGAGTAATTAAACAAGAAAAAGAAATAAAAGGCATCCAGATCTGAAAGGAAGAATTAAAATTGTCTCTGTGTGCAGATAACATGATCTTATGTATAAAAAACTGTAGAGATTCTATGAAAAAACATTTAAAAATAATAAATTCAGGAAAGTTGCTGGATACAAAATCAACATATGAAAACTGTTGCATTTCTATATACTAATGAACTATCTGAAAGACTAAGCAAAAAATTTCATTTACACTAAGATCAAAAAGAATAAAGTACTCAGAAATAAGTTTAATCAAGGAGGTGAAAAATCTGTACAATGAAAACTACAATGCATTGATGCAAGAAATTGAAGACAAATTAATGGGAAGATATCCCAAGGACATGGATCAGAAGAATCAATATTGTCAAAATGTCCATACTACCCAAAGCAACCTTAAGATTAAACACAGTCTCTCTCAAAATTCCAATGGCATTTTTCATAAAGATAGAACAATCTTAAAATTTGTGTGGAATCTCAAGAGAACTTGAATAGCTAAAGCAATCTTGAGAAAGATCAAAGCTGATTCACACTTCCTGATTTCAAATTATATTACAAAGTTACTGTAATCAAAACAGCATGATCATGGTACTCTCATAAAAACAAACATACAGGCCAGTGGAACAGAAAGCCTAGAAATAAACTCATACATATACTGTCAACTAATCTGTGACAAGAATACACAATGTGGAAGGGATAGTCTTCAATAGATACTGTTGGGAAACCTGGATAACTACATGCAAAAAAAAAAAAAAAATGGAATTGGATTCTTACATCATACACAAAAATCAACTCAAATGGATTAAAGACAGGGCAGGTGCAGGGGCTCCTGCCTGTAATCCCAGCACTTTGGGAGGCCGAGGTGGAAGGATCACTTGAGCTGGGAGTTTGAGAACAGCTTGGGCAACATAGTAAGACCTTGCCTCTACCAAAAAAATTTAAAAATTAGTCAGGTGTGGTGGCACATGCCTGTAGTCTCAGCTACTCAGGAAAGCTGAGTTGGGAGGATCACTTGAGCCTAGAAGGTTGAAGCTGCAGTAAGCCGAGATTGCACCACTGCACTCCAGCCTGAGTGACAGAATGAGACCTTATCTCAATAACAACAACAACAACAACAAAGACTTAAATATAAGACCTGCAATCATAAAATGTAAGGAGAAAACACAGGCATTGATGAGCAATGATTTTTTTTTTTTTAATATGACACTAAAAACAGAGGCAGCAAAAGCAAACATAAACAAGTGGGACTAAACTTTTAGCATAGAACAGTAATTTTACCCACCACCACCACCTTTGCACCATCATTGCAAATGTCAACACAGTGAAAAAGGTATATAGCTTCTTTGTATTATCATGAAAAGAGTTTGGACATTATGGATTCCCTGAAAAGGGTCTTGCTTCTAGAAAGGAGAATCTGGCTATCACTGCAATGATCAATGATTGACAATCTGAGAATATAGAAAGAATAAAGAGTAAGGGAGGATCAAGGATCAAAGGTAGGTGGAACATAAAGGAGGTATGTGGAACATAAAGAGTTAATGGAGACAAAGAAGGAGCCTAAGGGAAAGACAGGAAGAATTTGGGTGGTTTTATTAGTGAGGCCAAAGAGGAGAGAACTGGTAGCTGCAAAGGAAGATACTACCTCTGTGTAAAAGGAAAGTTATAAAACTTTCCATTGTCATGCCATTTAAATGATAATTAGTATGATATTTCAGGATAAAGTTTCCAACATTATTTAGCTTTACAAACAGCTAAATATTTGAGGCAAAAGCCATGGAACTGTTTAAAATATAAAATAATAACATGGCATTTTATCTGTTACTAGTTACCCTATAAGAAATAGAAACTTTAAAATTTAAGACCTTTCTCAGATCCCATTGAGAATCACTAAAATTTACATTTGGATTTTCAGTGGGAAAAACGACTTCCATCCAGAAAAAAAGATACCTTTTTATTTTCAATAGCAGGCAAAGAAATCTAGGTAAGTAACACATTTCTGAAGTCAACTCTTTCCTGTAACCCACCTGCTAGTGTCAGCTTCCTGTCCTCACCACACTGCCCCTCACTTTCTGCAAGAAGAGTGGTCAAACTAACAGGTGACAGCCCACCCTGAAGTAATTTCAGGGCCCTTGACAGGATCCCATGCCTGGAAAATGCCTTTATGACCTTTCACCGGAGATACAATATCTTTGGGTCCCTAAAGAGAGATAAGGTTTCAAAGCACAGCAGACTACCAAGAGGGAATATCTCATCTTAAATCTGTGCTAGTATCTGATGGCTGTCCTGCGAGCAGGTTTGAATAGGCCTGGAGGCCCTATAGCCTTGAGAAAGGAGAAGAGGACGGCACAGGAGAGAAATTTAGAAAGGACTCCTTAAAATAAGACATATGAGCCTCATTTTCCATTTCGAGAAGTGACGTATTAAGCCTTTGCTTTATCTTGTTATATGTACCCATTTGCACTTTTCCCTTTATCTAGATTATTTTAACCCTCTGATGAAATGGTAACTGTAAAGAGAACAACCTGGCGGAAACCAGTGGAAACTTGATTTCTGGTTGGAGCCCGTAGGTTTTGGTTGACAAATGCTGCTTGAGTGTACCTCTCATTCCCATAATGAGGAAAACATTTGGTTCTTCCAGGGATGAACTGGCCCAAAACTCCCTGAGATAAAATGATACATTAAATTTTTATAAAGTTTCATAATGCATAACAATTATAATGAGGCTGAAATAGGAGTGACAGTGCTTTCTTTTTCAGTGAAAAGGCTGAATCCTTCAAAACATACTTTGACCCCAAACCAAGACAGACAAGCTCTGGGTCATTCCAGCTAGGGCAGAATTTGTCCACGGCCAGAGCTTTCTATTGTGTCATCAGGAGCTCAGAATTTAAAAAGATGTCCCTGGAGAGGCTATACACAGCAATAGACTCATTCTTTGCAACGTTATTCAATACTTGGTACTCTTATTCATAAGGTAGTTTCCTTGAATGGTTTTCTTCTGTTATTTATGTGCATTATCTCACTGCCTCAACTGTACCATGAGCCCTTTGAAAGTATTCATTGGTGCTGAATATAGAATAAATATAGGAACCATTTTTCCTGCTCATAAAAGCAACTCAGTTTTGTTCTTTTGGTGTCCAAATCCCTTGGCTACCGTATCATTTGCCCATATTTCCCCTGAATTCAGGTATCTTCTGAATTCATTTTTGTTTCACCATCTTTGCACAGTGCTCAGCACTGTACCCACATGCACATGCAAGTGACAATATTTTGGGATAATAATAATTTTATTGGCAGCTGCTTATAAATAACGTCAAGTTTAGGCCTGGGCAGGTGCTGTGGCTCACGCTGTAATCCCAGCACTTTGCGAGGCCGAGGCGGGTGGATCACCTGAGGTAGGGAGTTCAAGATCAGCCTGACCAACACGGAGAAACCTCATCTCTACTAAAAATGCAAAATTAGCCAGGCATGTTGGCACATGTCTGTAATCCCAGCTACTCGGGAAGCTGAGGCAGGAGAATCGCTTGAACCCGGGAGGTAGAGGTTGCGGTGAGCCAAGATTGCGCTATTGCATCCCAGCCTGGGCAACAAGAGCAAAATTCCATCTCAAAAAACAAAAAAAAGAAAGAAAAGAAAATAAACAAAATATTCATCACGGATTACAGGATAAAAACATGGTCTTTCGGGGGCTCGAAGTCTTAGGTTTGAAACCTATTTATGATCTTGAGGAAGTAACTTAAACCCTATGAATTTCTGTTTCCTCCTCAATTAAATAGGACAATATTTCCTGTTTTGCAGCTTTGTGGCGAGGGTTAAATTTAAGCAGAAAGCACACAGTAGGTCCTCAATGAATCAGATCCATTATGATTCTCATTTTAAAAAACAGTGTGAATAGGAACTTGCTGCTGATAACACACACTTGAGAAGCAACAGCCTGATTTGAAAGAACCAGTGTTTGAACTTGACGTTTTTTGTTTGTTTGTTTGTTTGTTTTTCGAGATGGAGTCTCGCTCTGTCACCCAGGCTGGAGTGCAGTGGCACAGTCTTGCCTCACTGCAGCTTCCACCTCAGGGTTCAAGTGATTCTCCTGCCTCAGCCTCCTGAGTAGCTAAGATTACAGGTGCACGCCACCACACCCGGCTAATTTTTGTATTTTTTTTTCAGTAGAGATAGGGTTTCACCATGTTGGTCAGGCTGGTCTCGAACTCCTGACCTCATGATCCGCCCGTCTTGGCCTCCCAAAGTGCTGGGATTACAGGTGTGAGCCACTGCCCAGGCCTAAACTTGACGTTATTTATAAGCAGCTGCCAATAAAATTATTATTATCCCAAAATATTGTCACTTGCATGTGCATGTGGGTACAGTGCTGAGCACTGTGCAAAGGTGGTGAAACAAAAATGAATTCAGAAGATACCTGAATTCAGGGGAAATATGGGCAAATGATACGGTAGCCAAGGGATTTGGACACCAAAAGAACAAAACTGAGTTGCTTTTATGAGCAGGAAAAATGGTTCCTATATTTATTGTGCAATCCTCAACAAAGGAAATTAAAAAACAAATTTTTTGTGGTGAGGGAGTTGGGGGTGTTGAGGATAAGGGACAGGGATGTGCCAGCAAGCCCACTACCCATACACAACTCAATTTTTGTTCTCTTTTAGTTTATATGCATGCATAATTTTACATAAGAATAAAGCAATTTCTATATTTAACATAAGACCATAAGCATTTTCCAATTGTCCTTTTGAACCGTTATTTTACATAACCACATAATACTGCAATAAGCTGACATAACATCGTTACCTAATGCTTGTCTACTCGTGGACATTTATTCATTTACTTATTCAACATTGAGCATTTAGAATTTTGTCAGTTTGTGGTAGCAGCTGGAAATGCAAAGACAGTGTTCCTCTTTCAAGATGCTCAAAGACAAGAAAAGAAATCATTTCAGTCCACAGCACTTGCCAAGAGGACATACACGTGCAAATGAAACAGGAGCCCCAGGGGGACAGCGGCCCCTCCTGCTAGACACAGACACGCAGGAGCAGACTCAGTTTTCAGTGTTGGAATCAGACAAGGCTCTTCTGACCGTTTGAGCAGAGGATTGCGCTGCGCAGGAGGCCCCCGTTTGACTGTTTTATGCCCCTTATGCTTCTCTGTCCATCCCAGAACTCATTCTCACCTTCTAGTTTGTCAAAATACTCTCTCATCTCCTTTCATCTCAGATACAAAAGACAGGCAACAACCTCAAATATAATCCCAGTTGTATTTGCATTTTAATGTGATCTAGGCTGAATAGATACAGCTCAGCCAGCCTCCATTGTCCAGTAAGACAAACGGGGTGGGGTTTTGGCTCTCCTTGTGTCCTTAAAATTACTCTGCCTTAGACCAGTGCCTCTTTGGCTTGCAAGTACATCTGACTTTTTCTAAGCCCTGAAAATCTGGCAGCTAGACCCTGACCTGGCACTGTACCTGGAGAGAGCCATTTCCATTCCACAGATGGGCAAAGCACCCTCTCTACTGGTCATGTCATGAACTGTTACAGATTCATTGCTGAAATTTCACTGGATTGTGGTGAGGGGGTTGGGGGTGTTGAGGATAAGGCACAGGGATGTGCCAGTTCATTTCAGCCATATCATGAAACCTGTAGCAGTCACTTGCCCCAAACACAGACACGCACACGCACGCACACAGAGACCTGCCACTGCCTGGATGGAAGGTCACATTGCATGGGGCAGTGGTGAAACATTAGCCATCAATGACCTTTCCAGTGACGCAGGAAGCCAAATCATGGGATGGTCTATGCGAGAACAGCCCAGTGACTCAGCTTAACTGGAGGTAGAAGTTGTCCAGGACACCACTTCTGTGAAATGGGAGAGAGCATGCTGTTTTTCACCAAAGGCTGCTCCTTTGTGTAATCCCTTGGGCGCCCTCGGGCTGTGCTGCTCCAGGCCCCACCCACTGGTCCAGTGAGGGGCTCCCTTCCACAGGAACCCCTCAGTCACACCCGCATGCTTTCTCCATTCCCGGTCCCCGGGGACGAACAAGCAGGAAATGGCGGCCCTGCGCTGAAACAGCAGATGCACGTGGGGCAACAGGATTTGGACACGGTGTTAGCCTTGGAGCCAGGTTACTTGGGAATCTGTGAAAACAAGCTCTCCAAGTCTGGAGAGATGCTCTCCTGTGCCTGGAAGAGTGAAAGCACCATTCCTCAGCTCAGCGTTTCTCCCTCATTGTATGCTTCTCGGGGAGAAAAGGACACGATTTTCACACACACACACACACACACACACACACACGAGTACTGTGTATTTCTGCAACACTGGGGTAAACGGATGAGGCCTGTGAGTGGAGCCCCAGCATGATCTCCAGTACCCCACCTCCTGCCTCCCACCCCAGGGCCGAGGGCTCGCTACATGGCATCCGTTAACCCAGAGGTTCCCAAAGTTGTAGCTGCCTGGGAATCACCCGGAAGGCCTGTAGGAACACAGTAGGTCTGAGGCGGGACCCAAGACTTTGTATTGCTAACAAGGTCCCAAAGAACCCTGGGATCTTGCTGGAGCTGTTGATTTGGGACCACACCTTGAAAGCATCGTCCTGCAGTAGCTGCCCCAGGCAGCCAAGAACAGCCACTGCCTCTCCCCACCGTGGCTCCGTGGCTCCCGGGCTGTCCCAGAAACACTCCCTCTGGCCTGATTGGAAAGATGACCGGGCTGTTCTTTTCTTTACGGAAGGCTTTTGTATTTCCCCCATGAAGAGGAACAATATAGAGATTCGGTTTCCGGGCAGCCTGGCTGTTCCAAAACCGTGGGTGCATCTGTGACTGTGGTGGGGAAAGAACACAGATGGTGCTGCCAGGCCGTCTCCAGACTGTGGAAGCCACAAGCCACCGGCGTCTGCTTCTGTGGAGAAACAAACTTCAGCCACCCACGGGCGCCCCCGCACGGGCCGGGCTGATTCCTCGAGAGTGGCTGGCGCTGGGCCTGCCCAGCACTCTCCCCCTACCCTATCCTTACCTTCCTCCCCTCCGCTATCCTCTGGGGCAATTCAGAAACGGTACGGTGGATGTGAGAAGGGAGTGGAGGATGGGGAAAGGCAGGTTGGAAAACCTGGCCTCGAGGTAATAAAAGTGATTTCCCACCTAGTGAAGGCAGCACTGACATCCGCTCCATGCAGTCCCGGGATGGCCACCAAGTGAGGGAGCAGCAAAAAGGAGAAGACGCAGGGAAGGAGAGAAGAGGCTCTGCCTCCCAGACTGCAAAGGAGATCCACCGCTTCTAACAGAGAGCATTCCTAGGCTTCAACCACAGCCCTCGTTCTTCTGAGAGAGTACAGGCAGGAAAGACAGACGTTCACAGTCTTGATTTTTTTTTTTTTCCTCCAGAAATTACCTAGAGATCCCCAGGACTGCCATGCTGGGCCAGACTCACAGGACACTACTTCCCTGAATTATTTGCTTCTAGAACTATTGATGATGGGTTCGTCTAACCCTTCCTTGATTTGTTTGTTTCCATTATGTTATTTATAAAGATAATGGGTTGTATGATAAAGACTTCTTTTTTCTTCTTCTCTCTTCTTTTTTTGGGAAGGAATCTCGCTCTGTCGCCCAGTCTGGAGTGCAGTGACGTGATCTCGGCTCACAGCAACCTCTGCCTCCTGGATTCAAACAATTCTCCTGCTTCAGCTTCCCATGTAGCTTGGATTACAGGTACCCACCACTACGCCTGGCTAATTTTTGTAGTTTTAATAGAGACAGGGTTTCACCATGTTGGCCAGGCTGGTCTTGAACTCCTGACCTCAGGTGATCCACCCACTTCGGCCTCCCAAAGTGCTGGGGTTACAGGTGTGAGCGCCCGTGCCCAACCTTCTTTCTCTCTTTAAATTATCTCTTAAAATTGATTCTCTCCTTTGGGTGTTCATCCTACAAGTTGATTATGGAATTGGTTCATTTATTCTTTCAACACACATCTTACAGCACTTTGGGCCAGGGGTTGGGGTTACAGAGCCAAGCAAGACCTCATGCTAGCCCTTTTAGCCTAGTGAGGACAGACATGTGGAGAACTTCAAAGGTGAGAAAGTGGTAAGGAGGGGCCACACGGCACGCTGTGGCGCATTAGCGAGGACGGCTCTGTGGAGGGGTGAACGTGCTGGGGAGGGAGTGATGGAGAAAATGGCAGAGCGGAAGTTTGGGCAGAGTCTGATGGGGCCCCCACCTGTCCCCCTAGTGAGACCTCTTCTAGTTTTCTATCTTTTACCACAGACAGGAGTTTCTGCCCTTAGCAAAAGCTGCAAGTGCATTTAAAACCTGACCTCCCCAGTCCTTTTTATCTCGGGTTTTCTTCCTGCACTGTCTCAGTTGACTTCCCAAAGGGACTCTTGGCTGATAAGTTTTATGCATTCCTGTTGTTTCCTTATCCTCCAAAATAAGGTGGGCTCTTTAGAAATGGGAAAGAGTGTCTGGAATTTGAATGGTTCACAGAAGTCTCTTCTGGGCAGGGGACCAGATCTCATGACAGTTCCTTTCCAAGTGTGCACAACAATAAACAGGAGTGCTTATAATTAAAAAAAATAATAAAAAAAAAAAAGACACAGATCGCTCAAGCTCACTCCCAAAAATGGATTCCTTAGACCCAGGATGGGGTCCTGGAATTTCGTTTTTCACCAGCATCCCCGTGTTCCTGCAATAATTGGGCAGTGGTCACCTTTTGAGGACTACTGACTCATTAGAATAAAGCCCTCAAGCTTTTGAAGGCTCTGGTCACCTATTCGGAGGACCGCCTGGGCTGTTGATGAGTAGGGAGTTTCCTCCTGAAAATGGTGCTCTGGGGGCTTGGCAGATCTGATGAAGTCCCTGGCTTGGGAAGAAGCCCCCAGGCAACAAGCTGGTGCGTGGTCCAGGGCTGGGAAAATGCTCATTGGTGACTCTTCTGCAGAAGGGGTCCCAGGGGACATCATTCACTGTGCCATCAGTAAGCAATGCTGGTCAGGCTCTTGGGATCCTTCTGTAGGAGGGGCTAAGCATATTCTCTGTCTGTGGAGAGCATGACAGTGCCTGAAGGGCTTCATCTTCATCTGCATGATCTCTTTTGACCATTGCAACTACAGCATGAGGGAGGCAGGTTTTGAGTCACGTAACCAGTGGCAGCACCAAGAGATATGTGGGAGGGGCTCAGTATTGCCCTGGTTCCCAGTCACCAAGGCTCCCGAGCCGTCTCTAGTTAGCCTATAATCTAAGCAAAAGATAAGTCTACTGAGATATCTTGTTGGGCTATACCTAAATGTTTGGAATGTCTATTTTATACGGAGTGTGCCTAAATGTCAGCAATGTTATCATGACCTAGAATTCAATTATGAAAACAAACCATAAATAGAATAATATTGCTTGCATTTGATGTTCATACTGTTTCTCTGAAGAACTGAAGATGCACCTGTACCAGATGTATTGGTGTAAAAATAATAAACAATCTGTAATAAAAAGAAATGGCAAAGCCAAAAAAAACAAAAACAAAAACAAAAACAAAAACACGACTAAGCAAAAGAGTGTGCCTGTGCTTCCAAACCATTTTCTGGCACCCCACTCCCCTTCTTTAGGGCACATTGGTGTTCATAAGTGCCTCCTATAAAGAAGACTGGAGCCTCACTCAAACAACCATTTTGCAGAAAAGTAAACTCAGACCCAGGCTTACCAAAAGATGCATGACTAGAAAAGAATTGAGTCAGAACGAGGGCCCCACTCTTGAGATTCCCAGGGGAGGACTTTCCTGTCCCATTCGGCTTCCTTGGGAAAGGGAAGGTTGGATCAACCTTGAGCAGGGAGTGGCTGGCAGCAGCCTCAGCCTCAGGCAGGTGCCAGTCCATCCCCACGACACAGAGGGATGCCTTCACGGAGGAGTCTGCGCCGATGACCAACCTGAGGGCATCAGATGTATGCTGTCTTCCACCTGGCAGGGAACTGCTGCTGGCTCTTCTGCCTCCCAAGGCCTGAGACACGATTGCCTGGATTACTCCATGGAGCCGGGGCCTGTGCAGACCCTCAAGAGAGGTCTTTTGCACCCAACCTGTTGGGCAGCCACCCTGGTGCCCTCAAAGTGCCCCCTTTTCTGTGCCTACCTCATCTTCGGGGCCTCACAGTGAGGATCTGGCCAGTGACAGAGGCTGGGGAAGACACACCAGGGTAGAGAGGTGGACACTCTGGGCTTCTGGTTATGATGATGACGATGGCCAGACTGGTGATTCCCAAACTGGAGGGTCCTTGGGATCTTCTGGCAAGGCAAAAAGCCAGCATGCCGTACCTACCAACTCCTGAGTCAGATACCAGGAAAGAACCTGAGGTTATCTATGTCAAGCTCTTTGATGACAATTTTGTGTTGGATAAAGTTTAAAGCACAGATCCATTCATGCTTTCTCATGTTTATTTTAATGACTGTTAAGTACTTTCAAGTCTGCGGCTGGAAATGTATCTTTAAAAACCACCTTACTTTTGAGTGATCTCTACTCTGAGGGGCTGTGGCCCACGTGGTGCACCCAGAACAGTAGGGCATCCGAGGACCACCATCCCAGGCTCACAGGGGCTGGGCACCGGCATCTGGGGCTCGTGATGGCCAAGCTGCTGAATGCTGCTACAGGGGCCCCATCCATCCTTCCTCTGGATGAGCTGGGCAGCGGCTTTGCTGCTCTTTCTGCCTCCCATCCCAGGCTCTACTCTGCATCCCCAGCTTGGAGTTCTGTGCTCTCCCAGAGAAGAGAGGACTCTGCCTGCCCTGGTACCCCCCGAGGATGACGGCAGCATTTTGAAGCCTGGCCCTTGATGGGTTCATCGGTCAACCACAGATGCCTCTTCCACCCAGCTGTGCCTGGTCCCTATGAAATGTAAATGTAGGTGGGTTCACCCTTCTGGAAACAGACTTTGGGTCTGGCTCTGGGCTGGACTCTAGTTCAAGTCTTAAAAACTGTCCAAGAGGCAGACCCAGGTTAGCCCCATGCTGGGCACTGTGGGGTTCCCAGCGCCTTCCAGAATCTACTTCCTAATCTACGTGTTATCATTGTTGCCACCTCAACCCCAAGTTTGTCCCCAGAGCTGGAGGCTTGACTGTTGTTCACTTAAAGGCCACTGGAGGGCAGTAAGAAGCACTTCCCCATTTGCACCCTTCCCGTGGGCCTCATCCATCCCCACAGCAGGGACTGTCAGATCTGCGTGCACCACAATCACCTGAAAGTCTTGCTCAAATGCTTTTGTCCTGTTTCTTACTTGCCGTGTGACTTTGGGCAGGTTACCGACTTTTCTGAGCTGAGTTTCTGAGTTAGCTGGTGTGGGAGGGGGCTGAGAGTTTGCATTCGTAAGTTCCTTGGTGATACAGCTGCTGTGGATCAGGGAGGGCAGCAGAGGCTAAGAGCCCCTTGCAGGCTCCTGGGAGCCTGGCAGCCTGGGATTGTGCTCTCCTCGTCTTACAGTAAGCAGGTGGAGGTGGCTACGGCTCTCCTCCCTGGAAGGTTCCTTTACCAGCTCCACCCTTCAACATCCCTTGTTGCTAAATCCCTAGGGCGCCTCTCCACCAAAGGCCTCCATGGCCAAACAATGAACCTTTCTCCAACCACAGGAGCTCAATAGAGGGTAGATGCCCTTGGAGAGAGAATAGGAAGAGGAGAAAAGTAACTGGAGAAGGCCAGAGAAGGAGACTGGAGCAGTGAGCTCCACACATGGACAGTGGCCCTAGAGCAAGTTGCAGACAGCACAGCCACCATGAGTCTGGGCGCCTGAGATGGGAGACAGTCTGGCCCACTAAGAAGACCCTGGAGGTCGAGTCCTAGAGGCCCCTGTCTTAGTCTGTTTGGACTGCTATAACAAAAATACCGTCAACTGGGTGGCTTATAAACACCAGCCATTTCTCTCTCGCAGTTCTGGAGACTGAGAAGTCCAAGATCAAGTTGCTGGCAGCTTTGGTGCATGATGACAGCCCATTCCTCGTAGAGGCTTCTTGCTGCATCCTCACATGGTAGAAGGGGTTAGCCAGCTCTCTGGGATCCCTTTTATAAGGGCACTAATCCCTCATGACTCCCTAAGAAACCCACCTCTCCCTACTTTCACACTGGGGGTAAGATCTGAACATGTGAATTTTGGGGGAATGTAAAATTCAGACCACGGCGGCCCCTCCTGCACTTCCTCCTGGGTACCTTTCCCAGGCACCTGTGGCATACGACTGAGTTCTGGCTGGTGGGATGTGAGTGGAAATGATGCCACTCCCTGGCCTGCAGAGGCCTTCCGTGTGACTCTGTACTCACTCCCTCATGTGGTGTGTCACTGGGATGTCAAAGCCCTGCGATGCCTCAGGATTCATGCCTTGAAGATGATGGCACCTCAGCACCCTAAATGGTTGCATGAAGCCCAGCACCCCCTCCCCAGGCACATCAGACTTTACATGAGAGAAGAGTGAACTGTTGAATGAAGCCACTGGGATTTCAGGGCCTACCTCTTACAGCATCTGCCATTACCTTAACCAACATATCAGCCCCATGCTCTGATGGGAAATGAGAAAGAGCAGGTACCACCATGACATACTTCATTAGCTTCATCACAAGCACATTTAACATCTTCTGCTCCAGGATAATAACAGTCACCACGAACTGAGTGTTGATCATGTGTCAGCCTTTCTTAGTAACTGCTTTGCCTGTATTAATTCAGGCAATTCTCTTCACAACAGTCTAAAGGTTAGTAAAAGGTGGTGCTATCACAATCCCTGTTTTGCAGATGCAAGCTGAGTTAGGTGGCTGGGTGCTGTTAGATATTGTGCCCAAGGTCACACAGCGATAGTCTCTAGTAAGAGGCCATCTGTCTCTAGCCCTCACGTGCTAAACTACACCATCTGCTCCCCAAAGATGCAAGGCCCAGTCCTCAACTGTGAGGAGCTTATGTTTCAATTGCGAAGACCTGATATATACCTGGGAGCGTGAATTTGGGATCAGGGAGCAGAATTTTTCTGACCCTACTGTTGCTTGCTAAATTCAGACATATATGACCCTAGAGTTGAAGGAGGAAAGGAAAATGAGATCAATGGGATAAGGACAGGTCCATAGTAACCTTAGGGATTTCAGAAAATAATATACACGTTTGAAAAAGTCTGTGTGACTCACATCCCCAAATTTCCCTTTCCCTTCCATTCTCTGCACCACCCTGCACACTTCTTTAAGTTTACGGTTTCAGGTCTCTCTCAGTAGTTGAACACAGGAGAGAGTCCTGTTGTATCCCTGGAGCCTACAACAGTGCCAGGCACATAGTAGATGCTCAGTAAATATTTGTGGAGTGAATCAATGGGGAGAAACAGTTGGCTGGAACTTGTCAGCTAGTTCCCATCCACTCGGAGTCTCAAATCATTGAACCTTATGGACTGTGGAACACTCAAGAAGCCATTTGGTCTATGCTTTGCTTCTGCTGAGGACTGCCTGCCAGCCACCCCCTCTTTCCTTTTCTTAAAGACTTAATGAGGCCGGGTGCGGTGGGTCACGCCTCTAATCCAAGCACTATGGGAAGCCGAGGCAGGTGGATCACCTAAGGTCAGGAGTTTGAGACCAGCCTGGTGAAACCCTATCTCTACGAAAAATACAAAAATTAGCTGGGGATGGTGGTGGGTGCCTGTAATTCCAGCTACGTGGGAGGTTGAAGCAGGAGAATTGCTTGAATCCAGAAGGCAGAGGTTGCAGTGAGCTGAGATCACACCACTGCATTCCAGTCTGGGTGACATGAGCGAAACTCCATCTCAAAAAAAAAAAGACTTAATGAATGTCAGGGCTGATGGAGACCTTTAGATACCATCCAGCTGTGCTGTGGACCCCACTCCTAAAGATTCTGATCGAAACAGTCTGGGTTGCAGCCTAAGCATCGAGAGTTTTTAGCAGCTCCCAGGTGATTCTAATGTGCAGTCAAGCTTTAGAAAAAGGGATGTCGTTCAGCCCCCTCCTTTTCTGGACCAAACTTCAGAGAGGGGAGGGGCATGCCCAGGATTATCCACGGATTATTGACGGGGCTGACCCCAAATCCAGCAAATACTGCTCTCTACCCAAAAGGCATCTCCATTATCTGTCCAGAAAATGCATTTTAGGGTCTCCTGGCTCTTTCTGTAGAAGGTTCTTCTTTAAGTCACATCCTTCAAGCTTTTCCTTGATCTGCCCAGAGTAGATTTAGTTTGAATCCAGCAGAGAGTGCAGCTTCACTCAGGTCCTCCCTGCTGCTCAGTGCTGTCCTCCCTTTAAAATTCTGTGCATAGCTGGGTGCGTTGGCTCACACCTGTAATCCCAGCACTTTGGGAGGCCGAGGTGGGTGGATCATGAGATCAAGAGATCAAGACCATCCTGGCTAACACGGTGAAACCCCGTCTCTACTTAAAATACAAAAAATTAGCTGGGCGTGGTAGCGGGTGCCTGTAGTCCCAGCTACTCAGGAGGCTGAGGGAGGAGAATCGCTTGAACCTGGAAGGCGGAGCTTGTAGTGAGCCGAGATTGCGCCCCTCCACTCTAGCCTGGTGAGAGAGTGAGACTCCATCTCAAAAATAAAATAAAATAAAATCCTGTGCATTGATGTATTCAGTTTCTCGGAGAAGTCTCCGATGATGTACCTCCTTGGATGCCTCACTCTGCTCTACCTCTTTGTCCCTTGCCACTTTGTTTCTGGCCTGCCTTCCTCCACCTGGCCTCTAACCCATTCGTTCTTCTTTGGGCTAGTCCCCCCCAGATCATCACTGCCCCACTGAGCTGCTCCCCAGCAAGACCTGGAAATAAGTGAATTTTTGCCTCCTCATTTTTCACTCCTTCATCCTTTTGACTTCCCTCCGGCTCTGCAAAGGGAGGGCTGGCCCCAGAGGATCCAGCTCTGTCTCCCTCACAGCTGGCAAACAGCTAACTTGAGTCATGGCCTTGGAACACAAATAATCTGTTCTCATTTATTTAAAAAATAAAACAAACAATCAGCAGCCAAAACAACACACTGATAAAGGCTTTGGTGAAAGATGATCCAGAGCAGATAAACTGATCCTTAATCAGCAGTGCGGTAAATAAAACCCCTCTCGGGGAGCCTTGCTGAGGGTATTTTGGGCAGCCTGGAGAGTTTTTAACCCTCATTAGCCCCAACTAAAAATGGACCCACTGGAATTTCTGCACCCAGCTATTAAGCATTGAGTAGGACTTTGAGTGTGTTATTACAAACGCTCTTACTGATTTTGCCTCCCAATCCCTCATGAGCAGAGGAGGAGGCTGTTTTGTGCCTGCCTTCCATGGGTGAGATCACTGCTGCTCTCACCCCTTCCTGACAATTTCTTCACCTCCCAGCCATGCCCTTGGGCTCGGTAGAACACCTCCTGCTGCCTTTTAGAACTTTGCCAATCATGGCTGGGCATGGTGGCTCATGGCTGTAATCCTAGCACTTTGGGAGGCTGAGGCAGGAGGATCACCTGAGGTCAAGAGTTCAAGACCAGTCTGGCCAACATGGTGAAACCCCATGTCTATTAAAAATGCAAAAATTAGCTGGGCGTGGTGGTGGGTGCCTGTAATCTCAGCTACTTGGAAGGCTGAGGCAGGAGAATCACTTGAACCAGGAGGGAGAGGTTGCAGTGAGCTGAGATCATACCACTCCACTCCAGCCTGGGCAACAGAGTGAGACTCCATCTCAAAAACAGAAAAAAGAAAAAAAACAAACAAACTTTGTCAATCATGTCTATTTCAAGCATATTACAGCCAATAAAACCAGGAGTCAACTGTACGTACGTAGCTCAGACACCTAATGATGTATGGAAAGCATAGGCTCAATGTCTCTGATACACAGCAGAAGTTCTATGTATCGTGGAGAATTCATTGTTCACCGGTTGCTTCCCTCTGCAGCACCTTATTTAATCTTTATGGAACTCTTGTGAAGTGGGTGTTACTGCACCAACTTTTAAAAGAGGAAGCAGACTCAAAGACATGTGGCATGGCCAAGTCTACTGCTTGCACTGATTATGCCTTAAAACAAGTCTGCATCATTTTGGTTCTCATTTCCCCAAAGGCAGGGACTTAGCATCTGCATGCAAGAATAATGCTGAGGCCAGGCGCAGTGGCTCACACCTGTAATCACAACATTTTGAGAGGCTGAGGGGGGCAAGTCACCTGAGGTCAGACGTTCAAGACCAGCCTGGCCAACATGGTGAAACCCCGTCTCTACTAAAAATACAAAAATTAGCTGGGCGTGGTGGCAGGTGCCTGTAATCTCAGCTACCTAGGAGGCTGAGGCAGGAGAATCACTTGAACCTGGGAGGTGGAGGCTGCAGTGAGCCGAGATGGTGCCACTGCACTCTAGCCTGGGCAACAGAGTAAGACTCTATCTCAAAAAAAAAAAAAAAAAGAAAGAAAGAAAAAAAGAATAATGCTGAAAGCAGAGAATGATGGCCAAGGGGAGAGGCAATAAGAGAAAGGTGTATAGAAAAATAATCTAGCCCAGAAAGGACAAAGTGGCCACTGCACACTGAGAAGTCCCATAGATGTGTCTTCATTGGCCTGTACACTGTTTTGTGGTGGAATTCCTTGCTAACAGTTGAAAAACCAGAACAATTCCTAAAAAGATCCAGATGTCTTGAAAAACTGTAGCTCTGAGAACAGGAGGCACTTGGCCAGCGATTGGTTGCTGCTGACCAGAGGCTGCCTCTCTCTCTCTTTTTTTTTTTTTTTTTTTTTTTTGAGACGGGGTCTCATGCTGTTGCCCAGGCTGGAATGCAGTGGTACGATCTTGGCTCACTGCAACCTCCACCTCCCAGACTCAAGTGATTCTCATATCTCAGCCTCCTGAGTAGCTAGGACTACAGGCGTGCACCACCACATTCAGCCTGGTTTTTTTTTTTTGTTTGTTTGTTTGGTATTTTTAGTAGAGACAGGGTTTCACTATGTTGGCCAGGCTGGTCTTGAACTCCTGGCCCCAGGTTGATCTGCCTGCCTCGGCCTCCCAAAGTGCTGGGATTATAGGCATGAGCCACAGCACCTGGCCAGAGGCTGTCTCTTTCTAAGGGGGCCTGCCCTCTCCAGTTTGCCACACCCCCGTGCAGACAACTTTGTTTGTTTCTTTATCCGTTGCCTCCCTGTTGACATCTGGGGCTATGACCCCTGATCTATTTCCACCCACCCCTTTTCTGTAAGAAAAACAGGACCCTGAGAGATGAAGAGACCAAAATCTAAGGCAAACGGGTGAGTTTGAGAAAGCTACTTAGCCTCACTATGCTGCAATTTCCTCGTTAATAAATGGGGAATATTGATAGTGCTTGTATTAGGCTGCCATAACAAAGTGTCACAGGCCGAGTGGTTTAAACTAGACATTTACTTTCTCGCAGTTCTGGAGGCTAGAAATCCACAATCAAGGTGTTGGCAAGTTTGGCTTCTGATAAGGGCTCTCTTCCTGGCTCGTAGATGGCCACCTTCTCACTATGTCCTCACATGGCATGTGTGTGGAGAGACAGAGAGAGAAAGAATGTGAGGGAGAGACAGAAAGAGAGGCACAGTGAGAGGAGAGAAAGAGCTTTGTGGTGTCTCTTCTTATAAGGACACCAATCCTATTGGATCAGGGCTCCACCCTTATGACCTCACTTAACCGTAATTACTCCCTTAGAGGGTCCATCTCCAAATATAGTTGCTCTGGGGTTAATGCTTCAACACATGAATGTGGGGTAGGGGAGGGCACACAACAGCACCCTTTCCTAGGGAGGTTGTGTGAGGATGGAGTGAGTCCGTGAGAAGCACGGGAACGATGTCTGGCATGCAATACGTTCTTGGTGAATGTCAGCAATAATACATGCTGGTCATATCGAGGGGAAGGGTTTTCTCCTGAGCCTTTTGCAGCACCTCTTCTGTCAAAAGATGTATTTGTCCTGGGTGCTCACTCTGCTCCCAAATAGCTGCCATCTTTCATGAGGCCTAGAAAAGTGTTATGATTAAGAAAGACCTGTTGGCACATTTCTTTCCTTTTGTTTTTAGACAGATTTTCTGTCTGTCAGCCAGACTGGAGTGCAGTGGCACGATCTCAGCTCACTGTAACCTCCACCTCCTAGGCTCATGTGATCCTCCCACCTCAGCCTCCTGAGTGGCTGGGATTACAGGCGCCCAGCACCACACCGGGCTAATTTTTGTATTTTTAGTAGAGACAGGGTTTCACTATGTTGGCCAAGCTGGTCTCGAACTCCTGACCTCAAGTAATCTGCCTGCCTTTGGCCTCCTGAAGTGCTGGGATTACAGGCATGAGCCACTGTGCCCAGCCTGTTGGCACATTTCTACTGCTGAACCTGTTCCTCAAACCAGATGCTCAGGGAGGATCAAGAAAGAAGGTTGGATGCCCTTCTTATAGAGCCATGGGCTCATGGTCTCAATCCAGTACATCAAGGAGCAGATTCAGCCTCTGAATGTGCTGGCGCTGACAGTCTGAACACACCAATGCCTTGTTTTCCCTCATGTATTATTCAGCCCTGTGACGTCTGATCTGTTTTTCCCTTTTATCTCTGTGTGTAAAACACCCCCAGAAGGCATGGGGTATGTGCCAGTGTCCTGAAGATTGGGGATGCATGAGATAGTCTCTGTCTGTTCCCCAAATCCACTTTCTTCCCTGCTCTGTGCACAGGAGGCTGCCCTCAGAGGGGCTGGGCTCCTGGGGCTCCTGCCCTTGCTGGCTCCTCCAGGCCTGGGTGGGAGAGCTTTCCAGATGTTTCCAGTCCTGGCTGCTTCCCCATCCTTGGTGTTTCCCTTCATCCTGCCTATACCTCTGTTAACATTCCGTTCACAAAGTTATTTCACTTACACCCTTTTCAGAGTTCCACCTGCACCCTGCTTGCCCCCTGACTGATACAGGAGGAATCTGAGCTGTATATAGTTTTCTGGGGAATAGTGGAGAAGTCTGAATTCAGATAATGCTGTTCAGTGGCCAGACATGAAGGGGATACACCCATTGTGCTCAGGGAAGAGTTTCCGACTCTAATTTTGATGACTATTCATAATACAAATCCTCTGGCATTCACTAAATAGGTAGGGCGGCTACCTGCCTTGCCCAGGACATTGCAGGCTGAGCTGAGACGAGCAAGTATAGCTCGCTTCACAGCACGCAGGTTCCCAACCCTTCAGAAACTCCCCAGTGTGGCTCCTGTACAATCCCAATGCCATGCCTCCAGCTTAACTGCTTGAGGTCTTGCTCATCGGACTGGACAGGCCTGTAGCAGTGTGTTCTCATTTCCCTTGGAATAAAGATGCTATCTTATTAAGCTCATTGCATTTTTGTCTTTCTGAAGTGGCAGGGAGCCCAAAGGGGGAACTTCCCCACACCACCCCTGCTGTCCTAAGGCATCCGGCAACAGCTCCTCTCTGTATAACTCTGTCCAGGAAACCCCCGCAGAGGCCAGGCCGGAGCAGCTGCAGGATGGCTGCTTTCCTGGGAAGGGCAGGCACAGAGCCTGCGGCTGCGCTGTTAAAAAGGTGACAGCAGGTTTCTCCCTGAAGGCTGCCATTGTAAGAGAAGGCAGTCATTTTACAGCAGATGATCCTCTTCGCTGGACAAAGAGGAGCTGTCATCCAAGAAAGGCTTAAATTTCTGCTCCCTCTCGCCAAATGTCCTCAAAGCACCCTAGAACCCTAAACCTGCAGGAAGGACCATTATCCAGGCCCGAGGCTCTCCAGTGGATTACTCAGATCCTAGTTTGGCTCTTTGCCCTGGCCGTGGTCATTTAGTTTCTAATTCTCTACCATTTCTCCCCTCCTCTGGCATCCCCCCTCCAAGAGATAGATGAGAGATGTAGATGAATCTGAAATTCCAGGCACTTCCCTTGGAGGCAAAAGTTTGAAGCAACAGGGCAGTACAAACTCTTTGATCATCAGGATGTCTGGGGAGTGTCTGTTATTACCATTTAAATCTATGTTCTTCCTGCTATTAAAAAGGAAAAGAAAGACAAGGAAACAGGAAATAATTATATTAAAATGATTTGGTCTAATTCCCAGTTCTGACACTTACTAGTTACATTACCTTGCAAGTTACATAAATTTTTAAACCTCAGTTTCTTCTTTTGTAAAACAGAAATAATATGTATCTCACAGGGCTATTATAGTGGATATTTATTATGTAGTTTCAGTCCCCGCCCTTTAAAACTTTTCATTTTGAAATAATTTAAAACTTACAGAAAAGAGGCAAGAATAAGAATAGTACAAAGAACACCCCATATATCCTTTACTCAGTTGCAAATGTCATGCTCCTTTTTCTCTACATATTTCAGTGTGTATTTCCTACAACTAAGAATATTCTCTTACATCACTAATGTCATTAATAAATGGATAGTTACTAGTTAACATGAATACAGTATTTTTTATCTAATCTAATATGTATATTTCAATTTTTGTCAAATGGTCAAATGATATCATTTATATTTTTTCCTGCGGGTCAGGATCCAGTCTATGGTTATCTATTACATTCAGTTCTCTTTCTTCAGTCTTCTTCAGTTTGAAACATTTCTACAGCTTTTGTCTTTTATTGCATTGATAGTTTTAAAATATGCAGTTTTTAAAAAATATAGAACGTCCTTATTTTGGATTGGTCTGATGTTTTTTCATGGTTAGATTCATGCTATGGATTCTCAGCCAGAACATTGTATGGGGAATGTTGTGTTCTTCTCAGGACATCACTTCTGTGTACATATCATGTCCATCTGTCCATCAACAGTGATGTTAATTTTGATCACACGGTCAAAAGTTACACCTGTTGTATTACTATTCGACTGAATAGTTACTATTTTTCCCCTTGCAACTAATAAGAAATCTGGAGGAAGACGCTTTAATATCATGCATAGCCTACTCTTCATCTGAATATCCCCCCTAGATTTAGGATCCGTTCCTGATTCTTGCCTGAACTAATCTTTATTGCAATGGTTGCCAAATGATGATTTTCTAACTCTAGCACTCTCTCCACACTGGCATTGTACTCTACACAAGGATCTTCCCTTCTTCCCAATTTGTTTGTTTATCTATTTATAACCAATATGGACTTATGAATTCCTATGTTTTTCCCCAATGGTTTGTAATTCGTTACTGTTGTTATTTTACACTAAAAGTGTCCCAGATTTGAAGCTAACTCTTTGTCCTTGTGCCTTTGTGAAGTGCCCTTATTATTTTTTAAGCAGCTAATTTCTGACAGAATAGGATTGTGATAGTTAATTTTGGGTGTCAATTTGACTGGGCTAAGTGATGCCCACATAGCTGATAAAATATTATTTCTGAGTATGTCCATGAAGTTATTGCTGGACAATATTATCATTTGAATCAGTGAACTGAATAAAGCACCTGGCCCTTTTCAATGTGGGTAGCATCATCCAGTCCTCCAAGGGCCTGAGTGAAACCAAAAGTTAGAGGGAAAGTGAATCTGCTGTCGCTGTTTGAGCTGAGATGTTCATCTTTTCCTGCCCTTGGATGTCAGTGCTCCTGGTTCCTGGACTTTTGGACTCAGACAGGGACTGAGACTATCAGCTCCCCAATTCTCAGGCCTTCCGACTTGGGCTGAATTATACCACTTGCTTTACCAGTTGCCAGCTTGCAGACAACAGAACATGGGACTTCTTGACCTCCATAACCATGTGAGCCAATTCTTTTAATAAATAGCCTGTAATATTATCTCTATATAACCTGTTGGTTCTTTTTCTCTGGAGAGCCCTAATACAAAGGCAATCTGGGTTCATTCTGTGTTTACCCTGCACCAGCCATGGAACTGGCCATTTCTTTATTTTCTTTTTCTTTTTCTTTTGAGATGGAGTCTCGCTGTGTCACCAGGCTGGAGTGCAGTGGCGCAATCTCAGTTCATGGTAACCACCGCCTCCCGGGTTCAAGCAATTCTCCTGCCTCAGACTCCTGAGTAGCTGGGACTATAGGCGCGTGCCACCATGCGTGGCTAATTTTTGGATTTTTAGTAGAAATGGGGTTTCACTATGTTGGCCAAGCTGGTCTCGAACTTCTGACCTCGTGATCTGCCCACCTCAGCCTCCCAAAGTGCTGGGATTACAGGCGTGAGCCACCGCGCCTGGCCCTGGAACTGGCCATTTCACCAAGGAGCCCTGGGTTTTGTTTCGTTTTTCGATGGGTGGGGAATGGCATTTAAAAACCAAGATATGGGTTCCAGGCTTGCTCATTGCTACTGGGGCATCTTTGCTTCTTGGCTATTTCAGCATATGGCACTAGTAAATGTACATATATAATACATACAAACATGCATAAATATGTAGATATATACATGCATCTATACATATTTTAGAAATGAGTTCTTATCAATACCTACAACTCCAATTCATCCTACAGGGTTTCTTTTTTTCTAAATTTTAAATTTCTTTAAAAATTTCTGATTCTGCTGCTTAACTCAGAGCCACAGGGTTTTGCTTTATTTTTTCTTTTGTTTCCCCTCATTCCATATTTGTATGTCTCTTCTCCCATAGTGAGAACACTGTCTCCCAACAAAATCAATATATTTACTTATTTGTTCAACCCTATAAGACACCTAAAATAGTTTCAGAATTGTGCAACCTCTTTTTTAAATGTATTTTTTTCATATAAAAACCCCATAATGGGATGCAACCTCTTTTGAACACACTCTTTTTATGTCTGTGGAATTTCCCACCATGTGAGTCTAAAAAAAATCTAAAAAACTCCCTTCCCAGTCTTCTTCGTAGATAGGCACAAATAAGTTACCTGGGTTCCACCAGTCACATTCACCCGTGTGGGATGCTGGTCCACAATAAAGCAATGGGAGGAAACAGGCTCTGCCCTAAACATCTATTTACCTGGTGAGAATGGCTGATGGCTGAAAAGTCTGGAATTCAGAGCCCACTGAGTGTGTTAGGTGGAGCTCTACACAGAAATGGCACTAGAGGTGGCAGTAAGGGCCACTCCAGCAAAGTCCAGTTGGAGGCAATGCAAATTGAGTGGTCTAGTATCAAAGGTGGTAGCAGAAATTCCTCATCAGACTAGTGCTGAAATATGGTTTTGGATATTGACCTTGGAAGCTTAGCCTAAAGCATAGTTCTCTAGTCCTACCAGAAATTCTGTGAGCTACTCAGTGTTCTTTAATAAGTAATATTTTTTCCTACATGGGCAAACAGTCAGCTTTGAAGCTTATTATGAATAATTCTGCCCTGTAAATTTTTCTGATCACGGGTCAGTTTCCTCCAAAAATTTTACATTTGTTTTTCTTTATTTTGTTGTTATTTTTTTCATTGAGATGGGGTCTCACTCTGTCACCCAGGCTGGAGTGCAGTGGCACCATCACAGCTCACTGTAGCCTCAACCTCCTCAGGCTCAGGTCATCCTCCCAGCTCAGCCTCCCAAGTAGCTGGGACTACAGGCACGCACCACCATGCCCAGCTAAGTTTTGTATTTTTTTGTAGAGACATTATTTCACCATGTTGCCCAGGCTGGTCTAACACTCCTGGGCTCAAGTGATGTGCTTGCCTTGGCTTCCCAAAGTGTTGGGATTATAGGCATGAACCACCACACCCGGCTTTGTTTTTCATTTAAATAATTAACTCACCTGGAATTTTAAAACTTTCTTTTCTTTCTTTTTTTTGAGATGGAGTTTTGCTCTTGTTGCCCAATCTGAGTGCAGTGGTGTGATCTCGGCTCACTGCAACCTCCGCCTCCTGGGTTCAAGCGAATCTCCTGCCTCAGCCTCCCAAGTAACTATGATTATGGTGATGAGCCACCATGCCTGGGTAATTTTGTATTTTTAGTAGAGATGGGGTTTCACCATGTCAGTCAAGCTGGTCTCCAACTCCTGACCTCAGGTGATTCACCTGCCTTGGTCTCCCAAATTACAGGCATGACCCCACCTAGCCTTAAACCTTTTTTCTTAAGGCTATGTCTTAACCCAGGTTCCCTGAAACTTGCTTCTCAAAGTGGGGTCCTCAACTAGCAGCATCAGGGACAGCTTATTAGAAATGTAGAAGCTTAGGCCTCACTCCTGACTCACTGAATCAGAATCTGCATTGTAATGAGCCCCCTAGGGGATGTAAAATTTGAGAACCACTGCCCTAAAAATAGTGTCTGAAGCAAGGATTAAGTGCTGATGCTTTATTTGGCGGGTGTTAACTCAGAATAACAAGATTGGGAAAAAAGAGAATTGAGGCAAGGAAAACTAGAAGTAATGCACCGTGGTGGGTTTCTACTCTGGCCTCTACTTTATAATGAGTAGAGGCTTGCAGGTTGCTTGGCAGGAGTGCACACTTGACCATGTGGCAAGTGTTTGGACAGGATGTATGGAGAAACCCTGCCTAAGAGAAATCCACCAAAGGAGGTAGGTGAGGGAATTATCCTCCCATCTCCTGTTTCCCAATGATTACTCCACAGGGGGTTAACCCTTATGCTTCTGGGTCATGTAAGTCAGACCCTTTGGTGGTCATTCAGAAGCCAGATTACATATCCTGTTGCATACTATTTTATCCAAGTGTGGAAGTGGCAGGAGAAGCCAGAGAGTGCATCCACCAGCTAGTCACTGTGGTTATACAACAGCAGCCAGAAAGAAGGGCCTGGGCAGTGGGACTGGGTGGAGCTGGTTGGCTACAGCCGCAGTCAAGGCCAAAGAAATCTGAGAAGACGTCAGAAGACAGATCCAATACAGCTTACCCATTCGCCAGTCAGAAAAGTTGTGTGGGGTAACATGCCAATGGATAGGACCTTCTGTAAGCTTTAGATGGTGGTGTTGGTTGAAGCCCTGTAGACAATGAAAGCGAACTCATATATGCTATGCATATTGATTCTGGTAAAAATAAATCATTGCCCCAGAGTAGAAGGCATGGCTTTCCATTACAGATGGTTCTCACACTAGAATATGGAGCTGCCGCTCTCAAAAAATAAAAAAATAAAACTCGTCACCTCTTTTCTAAGAGAGGAAATACAAATCCTTTTATTTATAAAGTTCCCTTTAAGGTTGTGGCCAGTTGCAATTTTCTGGAAAGCGTAATGGAAGAGACAGATGTATCAAGCTACAGAAGGCTTGATTCAAGCTACCGTTACTAGTTCTAAGGCCATAATTGATATTCATCATCTCCCTTCTCCACCACCCATGCTAGACTTCCCTCTTGTCCAACACTTCAGCTGATTCATCTAGATTGGTTGCCTGATTGGATGATCTTCATACCTAGGGGAGGAGGTAGGAATCTGAAGCTCTTAGTTGAACAGCCCTTTCTGAGTTATAATTGCTTTACCAGGAGTGGAAGTACTAGGAGGTATCTCAGTGAATCTCCTGGATTTCCTGCAATCCAAGAGGAATAATCCAGGCTGCTAAAGGTTTTATAATTTTTTTGGAGACAGGGTCTTGCTCTGTTGCCTGGGTTGGAGTGCAGTGGCATGATCATGGCTCCCTGAAGCCTTAAACTCCTGTGCTCAAGCGATCCTCCTTCCTCAGCCTCTTGAATGGTTAGGACTATAGGTGTACACTACCATGCCCAGCTAATTTTTTAATGTTTCTGTAGAAACAGGGTCTCACTATGTTTCCCAGGCTAGTCTTGAACTTTTGGGCTCAAGCAATCCTCCCATCTTGGCCTCCCAAAGTGCTGGGATTATAGGCTCATTCATGAGTCTCCACACCTGGCCAATTATTATAATTATTCTACTTTAACTCCTTTCTTTGCCCACTGACTTGCAGTGCTCAAGGCAGCCAGGTAAGTAGTTACAGCTTCCAGGTCAGTGGAACCTGAGTGTGTGCCCTCACAGAGATATCTCCCGGGAAACCAGAACTTCTAACATAAGAGTCCAAAGTTCTGGGAACAAAAAGCAAAAATTCCTCAAATGTATCACTGGGTGTAAGAGTGAAAGGGGCCACTTCTACTTCCATCCCTTGCTTTCTGGATTCATCCTTTCTAGTCATTACAGATTAGTACCATATATTGGTCTTTAGTTCAAAGAATATTATAACCTGGAGGACTGGGCCACAACCCTGTGAGATGTTGTCACCTCGTTTTGCCTTATCTGAGTCTCAACAGGCTTTTCCACAATATTATCAGGTCAGCTGCTCTTGTGTGTGTGGTACATGGTAAGGCCAGTAGACCACGGTCATCAGCCCATTTTCACTCCCTCTTTCACCATAAAATAGCTCTCTTGTTTGGAGGAAGTGTTGCATGGGTTAATATGTCAATGGATAAGGTGTCTATGAGCTCTCAGATGGTGGTACTTCTGAAGTCTGTGGCAGGAAAGGCAAACCCATGTATTATGTTTATATTAACACGTGTTTATATCTTACCCTTTGTGTTTCTACCTCACGCCTTGGTAGGGTGACCATAGGTGGCAGTTTGATTGGGATGGTCCTGGTTTACACCCACGGGTATTTACCCATTGTTCCTGTGTAATCATGACTAGCATTCCTTTTTGCTCTCAACAGTGACCCAATTTGGACAATAAATTCTGTGGTTACCCTTTCCCTAGGAACACCATGCTATGTTAGCCGAGCACTATGAGTCCCTGCAGAGAAGGTCATCCTGATTGCCCCTCTACCTTGCTGTCTGTTGTGGTAAGTATGGTATGACTGCCTTGTCCTTTATGGTGAAGTGCTCCCGCCTGGCCCCTGCAATTCTGGGATTTTTATCATCTCCGCTACCAATAGGGAGCTCAGTTCCATAGCAGCCTTTTCCTTAGCAACAACTCTGGACTATAAGGAGAGCCAGTACCACCCAATGCCTCCAAAAGCCTCCTCCATGGTGCATTCTTTTTTTTTTTTTCTTTCGAGATGGAATCTCACTCTGTTGCCCAGGCTGGAGACTAGTGTGGCATGATTTCAGCCCACCGCAACCTCTGTCTCCCGAGTTCAAGCAATTATCCTGCCTTCGTCTCTTGAATAGCTGGGATTACAGGCATGTGCCACCAAACCCAGCTAATTTTTATATTTTCAGTAGAGACGGGTTTTTGCCATGTTGGCCAGCCTTGTCTCGAACCCCTGACCTCAGGTGATCTACCCGCCTCTGCCTCCCAAAGTTCTGGGATTACAGGTGTGAACTACCGTGCTTGGCCGATAGTGCATTCTTTATTGGCTTAGCAGGGAGTGTCCTCTGGGCCAGCCCAGGGCAGGTGGTGGGTTCTTGAGCCATACCTAGGAAACATTTCGAACACTCCCACCTCCCTGAGCCTTCTGACTCCTTCCTCAATAATACACAAGGAAATTTGGCTTCTCCACTTTATTTATTGTAGGCCATTGCTGGGACCAGGCTTTCAAGAACCATCCCAGAAAACAGCTAAGACAAACTCCAGCCTTCCCTACTGAACATTAATTCTCGTGTTCTGTATGTGTGTATTAGCCAGGGTTCTCCAGAGAAACAGAACTGATAGGATATACACACTGATATATAAGGGAATTATTATGGGAATTGGCTCAGGCAATTATGAAAGCTGAGAAGTCCCACAATCTGCTGTCTGCAAGCTGGAGAAACCAGAGAAACTGGTGATGTAATTCAGCCTGAGTCCAAAGACCTGAGGACCAGGGTGGCTAATGGTGTAATTCTCAGTTCTGGGTCCAAAGGTCTGAGAACCAGGGTGGCTGATGGTGTAACTCTCAGTCCAGGGTCCAAAGGCCTGAGAAGAGGGTGTGGGGGCAGCTTGGGTATAAGCCTCAAAGTCTGTAGGCCAAAGAACATGGAGTTCTGATGTCTGGGAGCAGGAGAATATGGATGCCCCAGCTCAAGAGAGAGAGAGAGTTTGCACCTGCTTTGCCTTTTGTTCTATGAGGGCCCTCAGTGGATTGAGTGATGCTTGCCCATATTGGGTGAGGGCAGATCTTACTCAGTCCAGGGAGTAAGATCTGGGTAACCCATAACCCTGTCAAGTTGACACCTAGTCAAGTCCACACACATTTCACAATTCCTGCCAGTCCACATTAGCCAAGCTCTGCAATATCTTTGGCAAGTATGCTTTTTTCTCCCTGGAGCAGGGCATTTTCTTCCCAGTATGGGCTGTGCTACAACCTGACTCTGGTATTGTTGGAGGCAATAAAGGGGGGGGCCAGGTCTTGAGGAGAACAAGTCATGGGGAAGGGGGTCTTCCTTGGGCAGGAGACTTCAGGGCATTTGAATGGTCATGATGCTCATTAACTCTGATATCCCTATCCCAGGTCTCAGGGTCCCACTCTTTTCCTATCTGGGCTCTCACTTTGAAATGGCAGCCTGTCAAGGGCATGCGTTTAGTTTCCTTTGCCATTCTTCTACCCTTTGATCTTGGGCTTGATTTTAAGAGCCTATCCTATGACTACAGGAAATAAGACTCTCAAAGTTTCCATAGAGGCTTTCTGGCTTTAAAGCATTGCATGACTTGGCTGTGAGCCTGCTATTTTTTGTTTCCAGGATCTCCAGTGCCTTATAATTATCATTGTTTCTGAGCTGATTATCACAGCTACTTGATCTTCCAAAGTCTTGCTCTCCATACAGTTTACTCCAAATAAACTCAAGTGAAAGCTATGGTGCTATTGCATATCAGGATTATCACCATCTGCCTTAGAGAGCCTCTATTGATTTCAGGAAGGTGAGCCATACAAACCCAAAATTTATCTTGAGGATTTGCTTTCTAGAACTACTTGTGGACCCAATTGTCTTAACTCATTTTCTCTAGAAAATAGAATCTGAAACAAAGATTAAATGCTGATTGGGAAAGCAGACAGAGAGAGTAAAAAGGGAAATGACATTGGCTAGGATGAGAAGCAATGCAAGGTGGTGTGTTATCATATAGGCAACTGCTTCATGACCAGTGGCAAAGAGCCATGGCAGGCTACTTAGTAGCTATGTCTGCTCAGCCATACAGGACATCTCTGGACAGGCTGTTTTGGAAAATCATAACTCAGTTCATAGGAGGGAAGAAAGGGAATTTATCTGACCAGCTCCCTCCTGGTTTGTTGGTTTTTATTTTTATTTTTATTTTATTTTATTTTATTTATTTTGAGAGAGTCTCACTCTGTCCCCCAGGTTGGAGGGCAGTGGGTTAATCTTGGCTTGCTACTACCTCCTCCTGCCAGGTTCAAGCAATTCTCGTGCCTCAGCCTCCCAAGTAACTGGGATTACAGGGGTGTACCACCACACCAACCTAATTTCTTGTATTTTTAGTAGAGATGGTGTTTCACCATGTTGGCCAGGTTGGTCTCAAACTTTTGGCCTCAAAATGACCCACCTGCCTCAGGGTCCTAAAGTGCTGGAATTATAGGCATGAGCCACCGTGCTCGGCCTCCCTCCCATCTTATTTCTCATTGGTCAATATGCTCCCCATAGGGAATTAATTCCCTAGGTGGCATCCTCCAGCTCCTCTGGCTGCTCGGAAGCCAGATCCCACATCCTGCAGTGTGGCATTTCATCTGAGTCCAGAAGTGGTGGAGGACCAGAGACTCCAGACAGGTGGCTGGCCAGCCTTATTGTGCAGGAGCAGCCAAACGGAGAGTTGAGCACTTCTGGGCAAGTGACTAGTCAGTTGCAGGTAACTGAATGCACAGATCTAGTTGGCCATGAAGGTAGCTGTGGATCCAGGAGAAAGGCTAGACCTAAGGAATGTGAGGCAGCACATGGGATGTGTCTGATACATTTATTAATAAACTATTAATACACATATTGTCTTTGTTTTATATGGAAAAGGTCAAACATTCATAAAAATTGAGAAAATAGTTTAGTGACTCTCTGTACCCATCTTTTAGTTTCAACAATTATGATCATTTTACCAACTGTTTTTTTACTGCAACATTGTAAAGCAAGTCCTAAACATTGTGTCATTTCATCCATAAATATTAATTATGTGTTTCTGAGATTTTACATAACCACTGTCACTAATAAAACTAACAAATTATCAATAGTTTTGTAACATTATATAATGCTTAGTCTATATTCAGATTTCCTTAATTCTCTCATAGGAGTTTGTTTTATTTTCGTTGGTTTTGGTTTTATAGCTGTTCATTTGAAATAGAATCAAAGCAAAGTCCACACATTACGTTTGGTTGCCATGTATCTTAAATCTTTTCAGTTCTATTTGGTTAATTCCCCACCCCATCCCACACTTTTGTTTCCCCATTGCCATCAGTTTGCCATTGATTTGTTAGAGATAGTGCAACATTTGTCTCACATTCTGAATTTGACTGATTGTTTCCTTCTGGTGTCACTCAACTGTTTCTTCTATCCCACCTTTTAATTTTTTTTTTTTTTGTATTTTTTTTGTAGAGTTGGAGTTTCACCATGTTGGCCACTCTGGTCTCAGACTCCTGACCTCAAGCAATTCGCCCTTCTCAGATATCCCTTTTAGTTCCTAAAAGTTGTTCTTTAGATCCAGACACTTAATTATAGGTTCAATTGTGTTTTTTTAAGGCAAGAACACTTCATAGGTGCTACTGTGTACTTACTATGGCACAACACCATAAGGCTCATAGTGATGATGCTCTGACTGACAAACTCATGTGGAATTAATTTTCTTATGTAGTGGGAGGTAGGAATCCAGCTTCAACTTGGTTGTGAGGCATGATAGCTTTTATACATTGCTGGATTCCATTTGTGGATATTTTGTTTAGGATATTTTCAGTTATGTTCAAAAGTAAGATTATCAGTAATGTTCCTATCTTGTACTTTCTTTGTCTTATACCAAGATTTTACCAGCTTAATACAATTAATGGGGGACTGGTTCTTTTTCTATTTTCTCAAAGATTTCATAAGGATTTGTTTCTTCAATATTTTATGTGACTCAAGTAAAACTCTCTGGGTCAGGTGATTTTTTTTGGAGGGTAAATTTTAATAGTTACAGGACTACTAAGGTTTTCTATTTTTTCTCAAGTCAGTTTTGAAAATATGCTTCCTTAGAAATTTAAATTGTTAGCTGGGTGCGGTGGCTTACTCCTGTAATCCCAGCACTTTGGGAGGCTGAGATGGGTGGATCACCTGAGGTCAGGAGTTCGAGACCAGCCTGACCAATATGGTGAAACCCCATCTCTACTAAAAATACAAAAATTAACTGGATGTGGTCGCGGGTGCCTGTAATACCAGTTACTCGAGAGGCTGAGGCAGGAGAATCACTACAACCTGGGAGGCTGAGGTTGCAGTGAGCTGAGATCATGCCATTGCACTCTAGCCTAGGGGACAGAGTAAGACTCCATCTAAAAAAAAAAAAAATTAAAATTGCTTTTTGTTTGTTTTTTGAGACAGGGTCTCACTCCTGTTGCCCAGGTTGGAGTACAGGATACAATCACAGCTCACTGCAGCCTTGACTTCCCGGGCTCATATGATTCTCCCACCTCAGCCTCCCGAGTAGCTGGTACTATAGGCACATGCCACCATGCCTGGCTAATTTTTGTTATTGTTTTACTTTTACTAGAGATGTGGGAGGAAAAAGAAATTTAAATTGTTGACTTTGTTTTCAAATTCATTGGCCTAAGTTTTCATAGTATTCTATTTTCTTTTTAATCTGTCATATCTATAATTTCTCTTCCAACTTCATTTGTTTCTATTATTGCTTAAGTCATTCCTCTTTTTTCTTATTAGTCGTATCAGAGGTTTTGTTTTAGCTCATTAGTCTTAGTCTTTAAAAAAAAATCAACTTTTGGTTTTGTTGATCCTGTCTCCCATAACTTTCTTTCTTTTTTTTAAATTTATACCTGTTCGTTTATTATTTCCCTTTTTATTTTCTTTAAGTTAATTCAGTTGCTGTTTTGTAACTTCTCATGTTGCATGCTTAACTCATTACTTTTTAGCCTTTCCTATCAGTACTAGAAGTGGGATCCTAAACACGTGATCCTATCACAGTGATATGTTGGCACATGACAAGGAAATACACATCATAGGCTGGGAATATAAGAACCTAGGTTATGTAGTAACAAAACACTTGGTAAAATGGCTGCTTGCAGTGATTTGATTGCAAATCTGATCAAGTGCCTGATACTGATTCAGTTGCTTCAAAGGAAGTTGTTGGAAAGAGCCAGTGTTAGCATGTGTTGGTTGCCTTTTGCTTTGTTTAGCAAGGTTTTTATATAAAGAGATAATCACTGGAAAGAATTGACTAATACATGAAAAATGGAAAAGAATGGACTGAGCGCAGATATTTGGGGCTTTCTTGTGTTAGAAAAAAATTGCTTTTAGACCCCAAATACAAAGTAAGACTGATAAAAGTTTTGAGTGACTAAAGCCAATTAACACTTTCTAAAAAAACACAAAGTGATTCAGTCTATGGCAAAGATTGGATTGCAAGTTGAGACTTCTCACTCAAGCCTATTATTTCAGATGGCCTCAAAATAACCATTATTAGGTGAAACAGAAAGGCATGGGGACAAGGAAATTAATCAGGCTTGGGAATTTTATTTAAAAGAGAAATTTGGATGTGCTTGTTGGCATACGGAACTATCTAGAAGCAAGTAAGTTAGAAGCCTACTAAATTTGTAAGGAATCGATTAACCAAAGAAAACACAAATGCACCTTTGAAAAAAGGCTTCGACTATTTAAACTTCAAATTAACTCTAAAGTCCTTAAATTCACACCACTATGGCATTGGCTATAAGAGTTCTGCAGCACCCCAAGGATGTAGCCACTTCAGATGTGTCCATAGAAGAACCAGAGAGCAGAGTGAGGGGCCATGATAACACAGGATAATGAATCTTTCCAGAACGCAGAATCAGGGTCTAATGAAGGAACTTTCCCTATCCTTCGGTCAGACTTTATAATGCTTGTTTCTCAGGGTGTAATTGATAAGTTCTAGTGACTTTTTTTTTTTTGACAGAGTCTCTGTTGCCCAGGCCAGAGTGTAGTGTTGCAATCTCCACTCACTACAGCCTTGAACTCCTAGGCTCAAGCAATCCTCCCACCTCAAGGTACCTGAGTAGCTGGGCCCACAGGCATGTACCACCATGCTCAGCTAATTTTCTGTGTGTTTTTTATAGAGACGGAGTTTCGCCATGTTGGCCAGGCTGGTCTCAAACTCCTGGCCTCAAGTGATCCGCCCACCTAGGCCTCCCAAACTGTTGGGGTTACAGGCGTGAGCCACTACTACTCCCAGCATGCATCTAATTTTAGTATCTGAAGTTTTTAGAGATTTAACTCTAGTTGTGTATGCTGACTCTTGGTTTTGGTGGCTTGCTTCCTTGTGACTTGGTAATTTTTAGACATGGGTTTCTCTTTGCCTGAGCTCTTTAGGATTACTTGTGGGCCTGGGTTGAGGATGTGTTTATCCAGAGGAGATGTATATTTGCTGCTTCCAGGCACCTAAGGACATTATCAACCTGGCACTATTTAAACATAATTTTTCAGCTTGGGTTTTCCTGAACTATCTAGATAGTGTAAGTTAAATGCAAGGCCAGACAATATAGTTACAACCTCTTGAAGGAACCTTTTTTATTATTATGTTTTTTTCTATTCAGAGCTGAGGCTGAAATGGACATTTTATTTTTGTGGTTTTCCTTTTTTGGCTGGACCTTGGGCCAATTATTTAACCTTTTCCAGTTTCAATTTAAAACTTACAGCATATATTTCTTGTGAGCATTAAATGACAGAATGCAGGTGAGGTGCTTAGATTGTGCTTGGCATAAAGTACTTGATAAGTGTCACTTTTTGGTTTGCTCTTTCTATGGCAAAACCTAGATCCAAACAATTAGAAATGGTACAAAACAGACCAGGCATGGTGGCTCACTTCTGTAATCCTAGCACTTTGAGAAGCTGAGGCTGGTGGATCTCTCAAGCCCGAGTTTGAGACCAGCTTGAGTAACATAGTGAAACCCCGTGATATGACTTGGATTTGTGTCCCTGTCTAAATCTCAAGTAGCATTGTAATCCCCAGTGTTGGAGGAGGGACCTAGTGGGAGGTGATTGGGTCATGGGGATGAATTTTCCCTGTGCTATTCTCGTGATGGTGAGTTCTCATGACATCTGGTTGTTTAAAAGTGTGTAGTACCTTTCCCTTTGCTCTCTTTCTCCTGCTCCAGACAAGTAGGATGTGCCTGCTTCCCCTTCACCTTTCACTGTGATCGTAAGTTTCCTGAGGCCTCCCCAGCCATGCTTCCTGTACAGCCTGTGGAAACATGAGCCAATTAAACTTACTTTCTTTATAAATTACCTAGTCTCAGGCAGTTCTTTTTTTGTTTGTTTTTGTTGTTTTGATATGGAGTCTTGCTCTGTCGCCTGGGCTGGAGTGCAGTGGCACGATCTCAGCTCACTGCAATCTCTGCCTCCCGAGTTCAAGCGATTCTCCTCCCTCAGCCTCTTGAGTAGCTGAGATTACAGGTGCGCGCCGCTGTGCCTGGCTAATTTTTGTATTTTTAGTAGGGACAGACTTTCACCATGTTGGTTAGGCTGGTCTCGAACTCCTGACCTCGTGATCCACCTGCCTCGGCCTCCCAAAGTGCTGGGATTACAGGCGTGAGCCACGGTGCCTGGCCTGGCAGTTGTTTATAGCAATGTGAGAATGGACGAATACATACTGTCTCTGCAAAAAAAAATACAAAGAAAAAATAGCTGGATGTGGTGATGTGCACCTGTGGTCCCAGCTACTCAGGATACTGAGGTGGGAGGATTACCTGAGCCTGGGAAGTCAAGGCTGCAGTGAGCTGAGATTGCGCCACTGCACTCCAGCCTGGGCCTATGAATAGGTGACAATTCATGTGATTCAGATACTACCATGGAATATATGCAAAATATCCTTTAGGGAAGTGAGAGATGAAGAAGCTATTTGATTTTTCTGGGACCTCCAGGAAAGACGCTTAAGTTCCTCATTTGGCATTCTCTTCTGTGGTCCTAGAACAACACCAGGTTTGCTAAATCTCATGATTACAGAATATTAGTGTTGATATTTAGTGAAAAAGTCAGTTCACTAGTTCAGTGCAGTGGTAACATTCCTCATCAGGATGATCATAGGCCCTAAACAAATGGGCTGAACCTCCATCAGTCCCATGTGGGTATCAGCCTCATATGGGGTATATTAGTTTGCTAGGGTCGCTATAACAAAGTGCCACAAACTGGCCAGGCGCGGTGGCTCATGCCTGTAATCCCAGCACTTTGGGAGGCCGAGGAGGGTGGTTCACCTCATGTCAGGAGTTCGAGACTAGCCTGGCCAACGTGGTGAAACTCCGTCTCTACTAAAAATACGAAAATTAGCAGGGCGTGATGGTGGGTGCCTGTAATCCCAGTTACTTAGGAGGTTGAGGCAGGAGAATCACTTGAACCAAGGAGGCGGAAGTTGCAGTAAGCTGAGATTGTGCCACTGCACTCCAGCCTGGGTGACAGAGCGAAACTCTGTCTCAAAACAAACAAACAAACAAACAAAAAAACAAAGTGCCACAAACTGAGTGGCTTAAACAGAAATTTATCATCTCACACTTCTGGAGGCTGGAAGTCTGAGAGCAAGGTACTAGCAGGGCCAGGCTCCCTCTGAGGGCGAAGGGAAGGGTCTGTTCCAGGCCTCTCTCCTGGATTCTGGTAGTTCCTTGGCTTGTGGCAGCATCACTCCAATCTTCACATGGTGTTCTCTCTGTGCACATGTCTGTCTCTGCATCCAAGTTTCCCTTTTATAAGGATATCAGTCTTACTGGATTAGGAGCCCAATCTACTCTAGTATGATCTCATCTTAACTAATTACATTTGCAACGACTCTATTTTTGAATAAGGTTATATTCTGAGGTGCTAGGGGTTGGAACTTCAACATATGAATTTGGGGATGGGGACGCATGACTCAACCCGTGACTGGGTAGATCTTCCTCTGTGCTGTCAATAGAGGCAGAAACAAACTCTTCCTGTTCCTGTGTGCCGCTGCCCGCCTACTCCTGTGCCTCCCAGCTTTTTCTCTTCCCCTCCATACACCCATGGCTTGTTTGAAATATACATCCCTTTCCCTGGGCAGCTGCAGTAATTTCTCAGTCTTGACTCCCAGGCAGTAAAATGTCTGGGAACAGATGTCTCCAAATCTGTTTGTGTCACTGTCTCAGATTCAGATGAAGGCCCAACTTAACATGTACCAGGCACTTAGCAAGTGTTACCTTGCTAGGCACTTACCTTACTTCTCTGTCCTCATAACATCCCTCTAGAGTAGTATCCTATCTTCTTCATGAGGAAATTAAGGTTCATAGATGTTGAGTAACTTACCCAAAATTGCACCATCAATAAATAGTAGAACTAGAAATATGAACCATCAGGGTAGGATTTTGTCTTATTTCTCATCACGATAGCAGCTGGCATTTGAATAATGAGATCTTATCTGAATCCAGTTCTTCTCATTCCAAACTTTTCCACTATGCTTCCCTGCTATACCAGTAGTTATGCCAACAAATACAAGTGGCCCTTCTCTCAGAGGTTGAGAATCCAGTCACCAAGTCCTTGTTCAAACTGCAAATTGGCCTTGTCCCACTGTGTGTATATGTGGCTGTGTCAGTCTTACTAACTATCAGAACATTCAAAATCCTTAATCTAACTGGCCTGGGTTCACTGGAGTGTCATATAACACAAAATACACAAGGAAATGAAGAACAAAGTTGGCCTGCCCATGCAGCCTAGTGCAACTGTCCAATGAGAAGCGATTCTGAAGAAGAGAGCCCTTCTGCCTGACAATGCCCTTGCTGAGACAGCACAGTTCACTTCAGAAGCTTCCTTACCAGCTCTTCGGAGAAGTAGCAAAATCTCCTGACTATATTCATGTGCCATGCCACTTGTCTCTCCACGCCATCCCACTGCTAGGGAAGAGAAGAAAAGACAATTGGAATATTGGAGATGAACAGCAAAAGCTCTTCCCTTCAACTGTCAGGGAGTCCTGAGGTGCCTGGAGGCAGGAAGATGAACTGATAACCCTTCTCAGGTCCCCAGGACTTTAATTCAGGTAAAGCAGGATGCAGGCTCTGGCTTAACAGGGTAACTGTAGGAGCTCGGACTTGACCTGAGTGGGGACACTGGGAAGTGATTCCAAGGAAGATGACCCTTGCCAGACATTCTTCGATGTTCACCAACTGGTCTGTTCACCTGAGATTTGAGAGCTCAGTTTTCTCCAGAGGGACTGTCAGGTCAAATCCTCATTCTCTGCATACAGGTCTGCATCCTGAAATTCTAGTCTCCTGGACTTGAAACTCCCGGGAAATGTGGAGAAAAGGGTGGATTTGAGAGGTGAATGCAAAAAGAAGGGAGGAAGAATGTTCAAGATGAGAAAATAGATCAGTCTCTGAGGCATGTTTTCTGTTAATCAGGAAATGAAAACTGAGGCAATTATATAGTGAGGGGATAATTTTCTTTCACTTCTTGCTTTTTCTTTCCAGATGTTCTTCTTGCAGACAAATGAGTCAATTTCATGAATTGGCCCATTTCCTTTGTCTCTATGAACCTAAGGTATTATTCCCATTATTTATTTTTGTTTTACTTTTAGAAATGGAGTTTCACTCTGCCAACCAGGCTAGAGTGCAGTGGTGTGATTGAACTCCTAGGTTCAAGCAATCCTCTCACCTCAGCCTTTAAAAAAACTTTAATTTTAATTTCAATAGTTTTGGAGGTACACGTGGTTTTTGGTTACATGGATAAGTTCTTTTGTGGTGATTTCTAGGAATTTGGTGCACCCATCACCTGAGCAGTGTATACTATACCCAATATGTAGCCTTTTTTTTTTTTTTTTTTTTTTTTTAAAGATCGAATCTCACTCCGTCGCCCAGGCTGGAGTGCAGTGGTGCAATTTCAGCTCACCACAACCTCCGTCTCCTGGGTTCAAGTGATTCTCATGCCTCAGTCTCCCGAGTAGCTGGGATTACAGGTGCTGTGCCACCACGCCCAGCTAATTTTTGTATTTTTAGTAGAGATCAGGTTTCACCATGTTGGCCGGGCTGTTCTCGAACTCCTGACCTCAGGTGATCTACCCACCTCAGCCTCCCAAAGTGCTGGGATTACAGACATGAGCCACCCCACCAGGCCCAATATGTAGTCTTTTATTCTCTGCCCTCCTCCTCCCCTTCGTCGCTCCCCCCACCAAGTTCCCAAAGTCTATTATATCATTCTTATGTCTTTGCATTCCCATAGCTTAGTTCCTACTTATAAATAAAAATATTTGGTGTTGGATTTCCATTCCTGAGTTACTTCACTTAGAATAATGGCCTCTAGCTTCATCCAAGTTGCTGCAAAAGACATTATTTCATTCCTTTTTATGGCTGAGTAGTATTCCATGGTGTATATATACCACATTTTCTTTATCCACTCATTAGTTGATGGGCACTTAGGTTGGTCCCATATTTTTGCAATTGCAAATTGTGCTGCTATAAACACACGTGTGCACGTGTCTTTTTCATATAATGACTTCTTTTCCTTTGGGTAGATACCCTGCAGTGGGATTGATGGATCGAATGGTAGTTTTAGCTCTACTTCTAGTTCCTTAAGGAATCTCCATACTGTTTTCCATAGTGGTTGTACTAGTTTACATTCTCACCAGCAGTTTTAGACATGTTCCCTTTTTGCCACATCCATACCAACATCTATTATTTTTTGACTTTTAAATTATGGCAATTCTTGCAAGAGTAAGATGGTAACTTTTTGTGGTTTTAATTTGCATGTCCCTGATAATTCGTGATGTTGAACATTTTTTTTCATATGTTTGTTGACAGTATATCCTCTTTTGAAAATTGTCTATTCATGTCCTTTGCCCATTTTTTGATGAGATTGTTTTTATCTGGCTGATCTGTTTGAGTTCCTTGTAGATTCTGGATACTGGTCCTTTGTCAGATGCACAGTTTGTGAATATTTTCTCCCACTCTGTGGATTGTTCGTTTATTCTGCTGATTATTTCTTTTGCCGTGCAGACCCTTTTTAGTTTAATTAGGTCCTGTTTATTTATTTTCATTTTTGTTACATTTGCTTTTGAGGTCTTAGTCATGATTTCTTTGCCTAAGCTAATGTCTAGAAGAGTTTTTCTCATGTTATCTTCTAGAATTTTTATGGTTTCAGGTCTTAGATTTAATTGTCTTTGATCCATTTGGAGTTGATTTTTGTGTAAGGTAAGAGACGAGGATCCAGTTTCATTCTACATGTCTGCTTCAGCCTTCTGAGCAGCTGGAACTACAGGCGTGTGCCACCACATCTGGCTAATTTCAAAATATTTATTTATTTATTTATTTAGTAGAGACAAGGTCTCACGATGTTCGTCCAGTCTCTAATTCCTGGCCTCAAGTAATCCTTCCTCCTCTTTCTCCCAAAGTGCTGGGTTTAAAGTTGTGAGGCACCGTGTCTGCCCTATTCTCATTATTGAATCTATAAAGTCCTTGGCATAGACTCTGTCTCAGGGAGCAGTGCAGGGCTAAGTCCAGAATCCAGGTCTTCTCACCCAAGCCCTGGCTCTCAACTACCCTTCAGGGGGTCTCTGCCCTCCTGTGGAAGAGAAGTTCCAGTTCCATGACAGGCAACTTGTCAGGGTAAGCATTCGGAAACTGATCCGCCCTCAGTGGCTCTCTGACAACTGTCTTCTTAATTCAAGGTTCACTTAGCATAGCTCTCATAACTGCTTCGCTCAGAGCTGGCCTGCTGACCTGCAGTTTAAAGAGAAAGGATGCTATGGCCAGGATCCTCAGTGTCACAAGAGAGGAAGTCAGGGAATCACAGAACCTTACAGCCAGAGCAGACCCTGGAGGGCGGGAGGTCTGCTCTCATTTCAGAAAGAGAAGCTAAGGCGCAGAGCAGGGAAGTGGCTTGTCCAGGGTCACACAGCTGAGCAAAGTGACAAACCTGGACTTGGAGCCAGACTTCAGGTCAGCAGTCTGGTGCTCTTCCCACCTCAACCTGCTCTCCTCTTTCTTAAAGAAAAAGAAAGAGAAGGCGTTTCAGTAGTGAGTGTGGGATAGCCACCCACTTCACCATGATTTGGAAGCATCTCTCCATCCCTCCTCTCACTGGACAGCTGTGGCAGAACAGTCAGGGCCTGCCTGACCTCTTGGGTTTTATTGTCTCCTCTCAACTTGGGCTTAAAGGGACTTTATTAACCGTGACTAATACCAGAGGATCCAAAGCTGCACCCACTTGTTAATTTTGAGGAATTTGTAAACGCAGGATTGAAAAAAGATTTAATTTTACGCGTAGGTATGAACAGCCCCTCATAATCCCGGGTAGAGGATGAACCACTCATCATCCCGGGTAGAGGCAGGTAAGTGTGTCCAGCGTCCCTCAGGGAATGCTGTTCTGATGCCAAACCCTCTGCTTCCGCGGGGTCACTTCTTGGGTGGTTTTGTTTCTCCTCTGCTTCCACAGTTGCAAACCCTCGAAGTGCCACGACCCCTGGGGTAACTCGATCTTAAGTCCCATGGCCAAACGCTCCAGCCCGCGGGGCTCCCAGGACACGACAGCGATCGGATTTCGCGTGGCAGCCAGGCTCCCCCTACTCCGGTCCCCTCCCGCCAGGGAACCCCTGGAGCCAATCAGAACGTCGCGGAGCTCGGGGTTGTAGAGTCCCGAGCCCAGGACCCGCCCCTCTTTGTTGCGGTGGCCAATGGACGCATTCGGAACATCGGCGGCTGCCCGGGTGACTCGGTTATATGTCACAGAATAACATTCGAGAATGGGACATGGAATGAGGCGACGGCCGCAGCAAGCCCCAGCAGCCCCAGCCCCAGCCCCAGCCCCAGCCCCAGTCCCAGGCCCAGCAGCAGCAGCAGCAGCAGCAGCAGCCCCCACTGTCCCGCCGCCCGGAGAGGCTCTGCAGCCATGAAGCCGACCGTCCCGAGGTAGGATACTGGAGCTGCCGCGCGCCCTTCCTGCGCTCCGCCCGCCTGCAACCAGTCCCTCCCGGTGCTAGGCGCTGGAACTCGGGGAAAAGGGGGCGGATGGAGCTCTTTCCACTAGGTCCCCGCCGGGGTCCGGGAGGGCTTCCTGGAAGAAAGCGGGCCGCCTTGCAAGCCAAGGCTGCTGCAGCGCCCTCGCGCCAGCCCTGGTCGCTCACGTGCCGGCACGTTCGTGGCTGCGCTCCTCTCTCGGCCACATCTGGGGACCTAGGAATGTGTGGAGCCTTGCGGGAACCTCCTGTTCCTTCACGCTACACAAGCTGTCTTTCTTCTCCCCACACCTTGCGCTCCGCATCCCCCACGCTCCTTGTGCCCCTCCATCCCCAACCCCCGGGGTTTAGATGTGTGTGAAGCTTCGTAGCACATTTTGAGCTGCCTTTCTAGGTAATAGCAGGGCTGGAAACCCGTCATCGATTCCCAGGGAGGTTGTCAGCGTGCAGGGGGAAGCGGGGGGTGTCGTGGAGACACTCCGGGGCCCCTTACTCGGTTCCTCTGTGGGTCCACTTAGCTGTGGTGTCAGCTGTGTCTCCGCTGATTTCAGGCACCGCCGGTAAGCAGGGAGTCTCCGCGGAGCTCCCGCCGCCGCTCCCCCTTGGCGCGTCCTGCCGCAGCAAGAGGCATGGAGAAGGCCGCCCCCGCGGGGCGCTGATCCCCGCGCCGCGCCCGCGCGCACACGCCCCCCGCCGCCGCCGCCGCCGCCGCCGCGCGTCCCCAGTACTTCGCTCCCCGCCCAGGCCCCACCATGACCGGCTCCGCGGCTGACACTCACCGCTGCCCCCACCCCAAAGGCGCCAAAGGCACCCGGTCCCGGAGCAGCCACGCGCGGCCCGTGAGCCTCGCCACCAGCGGGGGCTCGGAGGAGGAGGACAAAGACGGCGGGGTGCTGTTCCACGTTAACAAGAGCGGCTTCCCCATCGACAGCCACACCTGGGAGCGCATGTGGATGCACGTGGCCAAGGTGCACCCTAAGGGGGGAGAAATGGTGGGCGCCATCAGGAACGCCACCTTCTTGGCAAAGGTCAGTGGCTTCCAGGGCGGGGCTGGGGGTCTGGGGGTAGGTAGGCAAAGAGGGGACCGTTTCAGCCTGTACATAGCAAATAGAGGCAATCTCCATTTTCCTGGTCCTGCTACAAACTCCTTCCTCTCCCCATTCCTCCCTGCCAGCCCTTTTCTAATTGAGATGTTTAGATTGGAAGCCTAAGAAATGGGGAAGGGAGAGGTAGTGGGCTTGCTATCCTGGGACTATGTAATTGGATTGTGCCAAGGTGTCTTTGAACCTCCAGCCAAACTCTATTATTTACTCACCCCCACATACATCCTTCTTCAGCAAAAGCTAGAGCCAGCAGGTACCAGCGATGCCAAAGAATGCATAGACCTCAGGGATCTCACTCTGCTTGTTCTCTTTAGAGTGTCTTGCTCCTCCTCTGCTCCCCTCTTCCCCCAGCAAATGATTTATTAAGCTGTGAATGAATTTGAAATCAACCAGTCAGACTTCTCAGTGTGAATCATTTCCAGACTTTTTGCCAATTTTTTTTCTTTTCTTTTTTTTTTTTATGACAGTGACTTTCACCTCTGAAACTTGCAAAACAGTGAACTCTCTCTCTCTCTCTTCCCAGCTTATTTGGGCTCCAAGAAAAAAGAAAGACTTTTGGCTGAGACTTAAAAGGGACTTTCCAGTACACATGATGAATTAGTCTCACTGGATAGAAAAAGAGGCTGAGGAGTGAAACTCTCTTTTTGCCTTGGAGAGAAGCCAGTGAGCCATTTGGGTTTGGTGGCTAAGGATATCGTTACCGAGGGAGGTAGATGTCCCCTGGTGGGAGTAGATATGTTATATGAAACATCAAAATGCAAACTGGGGAGAAATGCTGCCGAGCCTCGGGGTTATAGCGTGACGGATGGTTTCCCTTGGACCCTGGGGACGCTGGTACGGCTGAGAAGATTCCTGGGCAGGTCTAGGAATGCCAGACTTGAGACCCGGAAGGCCATCTGGTTGAGTCCCCAACCTGGTGACAGCTGAGCATCTGAGCCTGCAGGCCAGAAAGCTGTGTGTGTCCTTGGGGAAGTGACAGAGCCTCTAAACTTACTGCTGCAGTCAGTTACAGTGTTCTGTTACTCTGCTGGTCAAGGAGATCTTCATTGTGCCCAGCTAGAATCTTGCCTGCTTTAGTGTCAACCATAATTACCCTTGCTGAGTTCTTGAACATGAGAACAACCTTGTTCCTGGTTTGCAGTTCTGACTTGAGAATTGAATTTTTCCTCCAGTGAGGAGCCGAGAGCCCTTAAACTTGGACGAAAAGTGACCACAAGGAAAAACACGCCTGTTCCTACTGTCCCATGCTGCCTTCCTTAGTAGCACCAGCACCAACCCTGCCTCTAATTGTGCTTTCATCCTTCCCCCAACCATGTATGGGGGCAGGTGGGGGGGTGCATTCTCTATGTGGGAATCATGGAATTTTCCTATTTGTAGAGACCAGTCTCCCACCTCTCAACAGAATCCCCTCCTCTTTCTGAAGACCTCTTGGGAATGGGGAGCTTGCTGCTTCCCAGGCAGCTGATCTCAGGCCTGGCCAGAGTTGACTGTTAGGAAGCTCATAGACCAACCATAAATCCTCCTCGCAGCACCCTCCCACCCCCAAATCACATTTCATCACTGATTATTGTGTTGCCTTTGGAATCAGGGCAGAGCATTGGTGACTTCCTTTGCTACTCACAGCACCCTTGAATGTTATGAGAGAGTGCTCTTAGGATGGAAGGGACTTGGAGTAAACATCAAGGAACTGAATCCTAGTCTTGCTTGTATGACATCCAGCCCTTGTGCCTCACTTAAGTGAGGTCATTCACTTAAAATCTCTGCCCTTAGTTTTCTCATCTATAAAATGGGAATAGAGCAGACTTTGTAAGTTCTTTCCAACTCTAAAATCTCATGATGTTATGACCCGTGAGTCTCCAGGTCGCTAATGCTGATCTGTGTGATGCTAGAGGTCCGCTGGACTATGAGCACTCAGGACTGTGACTTTTTCTATCATCCTGCTTCTGCTTCTTCCTTTAGCCTTCTTTGTCCACAGATAGCTCCTTTTGCCCTTTTCTTTTTTCTTTTTTTGGAAACAAGGCCTTCCTCTGTCACCCAGGCTGGAATGCAGTGTGTGATCATGGCTCACTGCAGCCTCAACCTCCCAGGTTCAAGCAATCCTCCCACCTCAGCCTCCTGATTGTAGCTGGGACTACAGACACATACCACTCAACCTGGCTAACTTAAAACAAATTTTTTTTGTAGAGACAAGGTCTCACTGTTTTTCCCAGACTGGTCTCAAACTTCTAGGCTCAAGCGATTCTCCTGCATTGGCTTCCCAACGTAGTGGGATTACAGGCATGAGCCACCGCGCCTGGTCTTTTGCCCTTTCTTATGTGTCATAATTCCCAGACCAAGTCACCCTCCTCCTTCTGAGACAATTCCTAGTTTGTCATTAGTCATTTGCAAGCACATATGAAACACAGTATTCTAAATCATGTCTGAGCAGTTTAGAACACAGACTGCTACTTCCTGAGACCTGTACCTGATTTTTCCATTATTGTAGCTGAATGCTGTGTTCTTAAGAAAGTGTTCCCTTTTTTTTGAGATGGAGTCTTGCTCTGTCACCTAGGCTGGAGTGCAGTGGCGTGATCTTGCTTCACTGCAAACTCCGCCTCCCGGGTTCAAGCAATTCTCCTGCCTCAGCCTCCTGAGTAGCTGGGATTACAGGCATGTGCCACCACACCCCGCTATTTTTTGTATTTTTAGTAAGACGGGGTTTCACCATATTGGTCAGGCTGGTCTTAAACTCATGACCTCATGATCCACCCGCCTCGGCCTCCCAAAGTACAGGTGTGAGCCACCGCGCCTGGCCAGTCTTCCCTTTTTTATACAGTGGCCATATCATATTGTACTTTTCATAGTAACTAAAAGGTTACATGAAAACTGCTTCCAAACCAGGAATCCCCAGCCCAGATGTGGACAGTCAGCTTTTTGGCCCTAAATATAAAGAACTTAACATTTCTCTTACATTGCATCTTAATGGTTGGTTCTCTATCCCCAATCCTATCATGGTATCTCCCCTGGCCCCGACATTCCCCAAGCCCTGACCCCTGCCTAGGCCTTAACATGGGAAGAGCCTCAAAAGCTCCCTTTTCCAGGGGCTACTCCTCTGGGATTAGAGGATTGTTCCTGTGCTCAGCTTGGCAGACTCTTTCCTCTGGGGTCGAGTCGTTTTCTCCATCAACCAAATCAATATCTTACTGAGGAATTTGTACAGAAGAAGGGTGGTAGGGTGGCAGCAGTGGTAAAAGCTTGGTGGGCTTCAGGGGGATTAATCATTTTTGGCCATTGACTATAGACTAAGAAGCAAAAGAAGTGGATGGGGGAGGTTTTCAAGGACCTGCATGGAGGACTAAATGACACTTCCTTTGACTACAGGACATTCCCTTAGCAGCCATGGTAACTTCTGCCTGAAGGGCTCAGATGTCCCCTCCTTGCAGGGATTCCCCTGCTTTGAGATCCTCCTTCTAAATTTGTGACTCCAGGCCTCTCCCCTGGTGGTTGTTGGGTCTGAAGATAGCAATTGACCAGGTCAGAGGCAGGATTTTTTCAGAGAGACTTTAAGGAAACAGCAAGAGTCAGTTGGAGGATAATAGCAGATGGGAAGCGAGGCTCAGAGAGAGTGGCCAACCCCGAAAAAAACAGTGGACATTCTAGGAAAATTCTAGGGCAATCCTCCTCTTTCTTAACAGCCTGGAACTAGACTCTCCTTGGGGCAGAAAACCAGGATGGATTCAGCAAGAAACAGCAGTCAGTTTCTTGCAGACCCCACTTCTTGTGTCTTACTCTCATGTTGATTCCCAGTTGGAAAATAATTCACATTTAGAGGACTGAGTTTCACCTGAGTGAAGACACGGGCGTGTTTAGTACTAGAGACCTGGCTGCAGTCAAGGGCCATCCCTGCCCGCTGCCAGCTCTTGCGGGCAGCTCCTTCCCTCCCCAGTCCTGGATTGAGAACCTTCTGTCTGTCTGTCTGTCCTGCACCTCTGTCCCACAGATTCCTGGCTGCCTCTGTTGCAGGAGCCTGGGGCTCATCCTGGGCTTGCGGGTGCTGTTTTGTGCTTCTCTTCCCAAGCTGCCAGAGAAGATTCTTCTGTCTGGTGCCTGCATAGTGTTTTCAGAGTAGGGATGACAAAAGGTTTTGAATTCTCCTTGCTCTTGTTAAAGATTCCTAGTGCCTGGGGTTCTTACTGCCTCCCTGGCTCCTTTCCTGGTCTTTCCCTTCTCTCCCGCACGGCAATGTCAGTTACACAACTGTGTCGGTCCGTATCACCGACAGGTCTGTGCTTCACAAGAACAGAGTGGAAGAGAGGCTCCTCACAAGAGCTTTGCCTGTGGTTTGTTTCATTATTCTTTCTCTTGAACACCATCTTTCTGTCCACTCCACTCCCTCCTTGTGTCCCCTAGCCCCCAAGTTGTCTGGGGCCTCCACCCCTAGAAAACAGGCACAGTGCCTGTGTGAAGAGGTTGGTTTCTATCTGTTTCCTCTAGACTCTGCCTTCATCAGCCTGGCCACGGCTGTGGGGCTAATGTAGGCAGCAGGTGGTGAAACCCTTGAGGGGAAGGGCACAGACAATCAAAGCTGGAGTTTCAGGTAGTACAGCAATTGATGAAATCTGGCAGGAAAATAGCATGAGAAGGGACTCTGCGGGCCCCAGTCACGAACAGAAAAAAGGGATGTGCCCTGGGCTTTTCCTAAAAAGGTTGTACCAATTTATGTTTGCCTCGGTCCTGTAGGAGAGCATCCTTACCAGCATTGGGTATCTACATTTCAGCATGTTTTTGCTAACTGGAAAGGTGGAAAATGATGTTTTGCAGTGGCTTTAATTTGCGTTTCTTATATTACTAGAGCACTTAAACAATTACTTCAAATATTTGGTTACTATTTGCTTTTCTTGTTTTGTGAATTGTCTTTTCATGGCTCTTAAAATTGTGGAGAGAGAGATATATCATGTAATTTACCGTTTTTAAGTGTACAACTCTGTGGCACTGAGTGCCTTCACATTGTTGTGTAGCCGTCACCACCATCCATCTCCAGACGTTTTTCATCTTCCTAACTGAAACCTTGTACCCATTCAACACTGACTTTCTGTTTCCCTCTCTCCCCAGCCCCTGGCAGCCACCATTCTACTTTGTGTCTCTATGACTTTGACTACTCTAGGAACCTTATGTAAGAGGAATTATTCAATATTTGTCCTTTTGTGACTGGCTTATTTCATTTAGCAAAATGTCATCAGGTTTCATCCATGTGATAGCATGTGTCAAAACGTCTTTCCTTTTAAAGGCTGAATACTGTTCCATTGTATACCATCGTATATTCCGTGGGATGCCACATTTTGTTTATTCATTCATCTGTCAATGGACACGGGTTGCTTCCGCCTTTGGGGGCCATTTTTAGTTTCACTGAGGCCTAAAGAGTTTTCTTGTCACTTTGCATGAACTCATAATGAATTAAGGATATTAACTCATTGTCATCAATGCATCCCCAGGGAGCAGTGAACGTTTTCATCCTCTCCATTAAGGTGGGAAGGTATCTTCATGATGTGAAGCTCCCAAGTTGAGTGTCCAGGGACTCTGCTGCTGCTGATTCTGTTTTCCAGTTCCAGAAAAGTATGGATCATTCAGGTTTCCCCAGCCTAGACCCCTGACAATATATTGGTGATGAATAATAACACAGCTTACACTTTTTTCTTTTTTTGAGATGGAGTATTGCTCTGACACCCAGGCTGGAGTGCAGTGGTTCAATCACTGCAATCTCCGCCTCCCAGGTTTAAGCAATTCTCCTGCCTCAGCCTCCTGAGTAGCTGGGATCACAGGCGCCCGCCACAACGCCCAGCTGATTTTTGTATTTTTAGTAGAGACGGGGTTTCGCCCTGTTGGCCAGGCTGGTCTCAAACTCCCGACCTCAAGTGATCCACTCACCATGGCCTCCCAAAGGAGTGAGCCACAGGGCCTGGCCAACACAGCTTACACTTAATGACCACCATATGCCAAGTCCCAAGCTGCCTACTTTTGCATTAGGTCATGTAATGCTTACAACCAGCTTGGAAGGTTGGAAGTAGGTGATACTATTCCTATTTTATAAGGAAGAAAATAGAGGCTTAGAGAGGTCATGCAGCTTGACCAGGGCCCACAGCTAGTAGGTGGCAGAGCAGGGCTTTGGACCTGGTTGTGTGTGTCTCCTAATGACACTCCAGGAAGCCCACCTGGTTTACAGTCCATGGCCAGTGGGAATGTTGGCAGCCCGAGGTGCTGGCTGGAAGTGGACCCTCCAGGGTAAGCCCAGCCATCTCTCCCAGACATCAGAGTGAGCTGTAGCCTATGACATCATTCCGTCTGCGGTCTCTGCACCTCCCCACCACAGCCCTGCCCCCAGCTGGGACTTGGGGAATGTATACGTTTGTCCTCCCAATGGGCAGGAAGTGTGGCCACAGCTCCTACACTCAGCTTACAGCCAGGCTGAGGTAACCATGCAGCTGTTTTTAAAAGCCCTCGGGCGCCATCGGGTTGCTATTCTGAGGACCAGCTGCCGTCGGCTCCCACCCTGCCATCTAGCTCTTGTGGGCTTTGTTGGGCTTGAGGGGGGTTGAAATAATTTGGTGGTCAGTCCTTCAGCAGACTCTTGAGCCAAGTCTTACTGGCTACAGCAAGGCTCTGGCCTAGGGACACCTCTCTGGGGATCTCTTAGGTGGCTGGTGATTCTTCAGGGCGTTTTCCCACGCTTACCAGCTTTTCTATTAAAGAGGTTTAGCCTGTGTTTTTCTGTGCAGAAATGTTTATGTCTTTTGTTTTGAGACAGGGTCTTGCTCTGTCACCCAAGCTGGAGTATGGTGGCTCATTTATGGCTCACTACAGCCTTGACCTGTTGGGCTCAAGCCATATTCCTACCTCAGCCTCCTGAGTAGCTGAAACTACAGGCCTGCACCACCATGCTCGGCTAATTTTTTTTTTTAGTGATGGGGTCTTGCCATGTTGCCCAGGCTGCTCAAGCGATCCACCCACCTTGGCCTCCCAAAGTACTGGGATTACAGGCATCAGCCACTGCGTCCAACCTGCGTATGTCTTCATAAACTAGAATTCCCCTCCTCTCTGCCTCTGCTCCTGGGCTTTCTCTCCCCTTCATACAGGGCCTAAAGCTTGAAACACAGGAGGTGCTAAAGACATACTTGTTCGCGTCTCCCCTTCTCTCCTCACCTTGTGAAATCTCTGGCACATTTTTTACATAAAGCACTTTCTAGTGTATGTTAGGGCAAACACACAGGATACACTTTACATTTTGACTTGCTGTGTGTGTGTGTGTGTGTGTGTGTGTGTGATGGGAACAAATATTCAATGTTTTGCCCCCGAAATGACACTCCCAGACAGAAATGTGATTGATTTGGGTTGACATGTCATACACAAAATGGAGCTTGCAGAATAGCTGTGCTTGAATGGGCACACACACTCACATTCACACGCACATTCACGCACACACACATAATACCTTGGCTGTAATGCAGGAAGTGTGATTCTGATGAGTTTCCTTCCAGCTGACGAGGCAGTTGCTGTGAAGTAGGACATTTCAAAGCCAAGAGAGAATTGAGGCAGTGAGAGGAAAGGAATGTCAAGGAGCATTTGCAGTAAGTGCAGCCAGAGGGGTGGAAGTATGGAAAGAGCCCGATGCCCAGGCGGGAGACAGCGTGCCCTCAGCCTCACACTGGGGCTGGTGCCTGGAGAGCCCGGGAGAGAGCCTCGAACAGCCTTAGGCAGTGTCTGGCTCTGCTGCCTGGCCTGGCTGCCCAGGGCCATCCCCGTCTCCCCAGCGGAGTCCCCTTCCATCAGTGGAGCACCAAATCCCCAGGGCCGCCCTTGCCCTATTTGCGCTGAGGGTGAGTGTCACCCGTCCTCAGGCCCTTTCTGCTTCTCCTTAAGTGGCTTGGCCTGGAGGAGCCTCATTTCTCCTTCCCAGCAGCAGCACTGCCGGAGCCCCACCCACGTGGGCTGAGATTCTCTGTCACCAAGGACCTCAGGAAGACAGAGGTCAGAAGACCGAGAGACACATAGGGGAAATAAAGCAAAAAACAAAACCAACCAAGAAAACCCCAAACCGTGCCTGGCTTTTCAGCAGTGACTCGACTGGACGTCCCTGTCTGTTCTTGCTCTTGGCCTTCAGGATAGGGCTGCTTCCCCCTTTCCAGTCCTTGCCTGCCTTTGGTTCTTTCTCTTCCTGGCAGGGATCAGGACTTCATCTGCTATGTTGTAGACATTCAGGGAGTGTTGACTGAGGGGCAGACTAGGAGGTGAATGTGTTGATTGAGTTGCTATGAGGGGTAAAGTGGTAAGATGACTCATGAGTCAGAGGAGCTGCACTTGCCTGGCGAGAGTCAAGGCAAGAAGAGGGATCTTCCCTAATCCATCTGGGATAGGACTCAGGGAAAGGGACACACTGGGCATTGCAGGGAGGGTGGTATTGAGATGTGGCACTCTTGGTGCCATGTTGCAATTTTCTAGGGCACCGTTCACTTTATTTATTTATTTATTTATTTATATTTTAGAGATGGTGTTTCACCATGTTGGCCAGGCTGGTCTCGAACTCCTGGACTCATGCGATCCACCTGTGTTGGCCTCCCATAGTGCTGGAATTACAGACGTGAGCCACGGCGCCCGGCATCCATTCACTTTATATTCTGTGTAAATGTGGCCCTGCAGTAGAGCACTTGTAGTGGATCACCACTGGCCACGCAGCAAAAGGTGTTATGCAATCATTGATGAAGTGCTTTCATGCCCGTCCTGGGCCAGGCTCGGCGGGGGACACGATAGAACGTGGTCCTTTGCCTCAAGGAGGCGTTAGGCTCCTGCAGGGAAGAAAGCTGTATTCATACAGCACGGAGGGCCATAGAGAACCACCATGACTCAGAGGGAACTCAGAGAGGGAGAGCGTCAATGAAGGACTCACTGTTCCCGGGAGACCTCATGGAGGAGGCACTGCTCAATCAGGTGGCCACGCCAGGGTGACCATGTTGCCATTGGCTCTCAGGAGCACCTCTCTCTCTGGTGGCTTCAGCCCGCTGCCTGTCCCCAGAAGCTGGGCCCCAGAGCGCCTCCTTAATAAACACTTCCTCTTCTCTATTTCTCTGCAGCCTTCAATACCCCAGGTCCCAAACTACAGGCTCTCGATGACGATCCCAGACTGGCTCCAGGCGATCCAGAATTACATGAAGACCCTACAGTATCCTTCCAACCAAGGTCTGAGCACACCCAGCCAGGGGACAGGCATGGTGATCGCAAGCCTGGTGGCAAATCTGTCCCCAGCTGGTCATCAAAAGCTCTCTAAGGTTGGTGAGGCCAGGCATGGAGGGATGTCCCAGGTGGGAGTCTAGAAAGAGTGTGCACGGAGGATGTAATTGCAGTGACCCAATGGAGCAGGCTGGTCCACCTTGAGTCCCTCTGGCTTCTCTTTCTCCCTCCTCTTCCCTGTCCTTTCCCTTTTTCCCCTGAGCACCTCTCTTCCTTCTATCTTCTCTTTCTCCACTTCCTTCCTCTTGGTCATCTTTGTTCCCCTCCTCCTGTTCTCCTTCAGTGTCTTTCTTTTTTAGATGAAGACTTGCTCTGTCACCCAGGATGGAGTGTGTTGGCACACTCTCGGCTCACTGCAACCTCCACCTCCTGGGTGCAAGCGATTCTCCTGCCTCAGCCTCCTGAGTAGCTGGGATTACAGGCGTCTGCCACCACACCTAACTAATTTTTGTATTTTTAGTAGAGACAGAGTTTCTCCATGTTGGTCAGGCTGGTCTCGAACTTACCTCAAATGATCCACACGCCTCGGCCTCCTAAAGTGCTGGGATTACAGGCGTGAGCCACCACACCCAGCCCTTTACTGTCTATTGCCTTCTTCCCTCCTACTCTTCCATTCCTTTTCTCTTTCTCTGTTTTGCCCTCATACCTAACTGCTCATGATCTACAAGAGGCCCACCTGGTGCTGCCTTTGTTTCCCCAGGTGACCCAGGCTGGTGACCTGCTCAGTTCTACATGAATGGTTGGGCTTCTACAATTGGGGGCCCTCTCCCCCAACTTGAGCTTGAGGAAGACCTAAGAAACTCACTGGGTTCAGTCCGAGTTCAGACCAGCCGGTTTGGTCCGTTTCTCCTCCGCATCTGCAGGTTGTTTGTAGTCAGGATTAGATCAGTTCCGAGGACTCCCACGAGCAACACTGTAGGGACAGGGGGGCAGGAGTGGATGGTCCACCTGCCCCTTCTGGCATTTTATAGAGAGAGGAGTCAGATGGGAAGCTGGACCCCAGCACACTGTCCAGGAGGTCAAGCTTCTGTGGACCGCTAGCCTTCCTCCATAAATGTATAAAACATAGCCTGTTCTACAAGGTCCCGGGCACACTGACCGGCTTCCTGTTTGTCTGTCCATACCCAGCCCTGAGGCAGAAAGGATTTCAGGGGACACTGCACACATGCCCCACATGTGCCAGAAAAGCCCGTCCATTCTATGTTATGGCAAAAATCTTCCGGGTGGATTTTTGTGTCTTCCCTGCAGGGACCAAACACTAGCACCGCCCCCCCGCCCAGGGCTTGGTATTACTAGATCGGAAAATACCAGTTTCTGCTCATTTGGGTCGGGAGATGACTTGATTGGCTTCTTTGTTTTCACTTCACGGATCATCAGCTCCCCAGCCGGCATCTTCCCAGTAAATCCTAAGGCAATATTAGGAGGAGCAGGTAGCGCCAGTCTCCAGGAGTGAGGCTGGCGGCCCTGGCCCTTGGAAGGCTGTCTGGTGTTTGTGCTGATGCCCACCCTGGGACCCATATGGGGAGTTCCATGTGGTCCCGAGGCACCAACTCCTGCCAGAGCAGACCCGGACCCAAGAGCTGACCCTTTCTGGATGTGACTGACTCCTCATAGACTATTCTAGAAGGTGACAGCAATTAGAATGCCTCCCACCTCTTTTTTTTTTTTAACTTAAAAGTCAACTGATTATAGGCTTTAAGACTCCCCACTTTTTTTTTTTTTTTTTTTTTTTTTTGAGACAGAGTCTCGCTCCGTCACCCAGGCTGATGCAATCTCGGCTCACTGCAAGCTCCACCTCCCAGATTCATGCCATTCTCCTGCCTCAGCCTCCCAAGTAGCTGGGACCACAGGTGCCCGCTGCCATGCCTGGCTAATTTTTAGTAGAGATGGGGTTTCACTATGTTAGCCAAGATGGTCTTGATCTCCCGACCTTGTGATCCGCCCACTCCAGCCTCCTAAAGTGCTGGGATTACAGGCGTGAGCCACCGCACCTGGCCTAAGGCTTCCCTCTTCTATCTAGGACATGGTCTTCACAAGGATCATCTGGCTGAGAGTTAAGAGAATTAGCCTAACTGGGAATGCATTGATGGGGCAAATATGCATGTGCTTTACATATCATTTGCTCACACTGCTGTAAACCTGTCAGCACATTATCTGCCACCTTTTCATGGTTGCCCTGAAGGATCTGCTTTTCCATTTTTCTCTTCTCTGACCTATTATGACTGCAAAGGTCAATGACCAACAGCATCACTGACTACAGAGAGGGCCAGAGAAGGGAAGTACCAGCAGGCTGCGGGGACCTGCTCCCGGCCCCCTGCCCACTGGGGCCACTGCACAAGGAAGGCAGGGCACCCACTCTTCTACCTGCTGACCTGACTTTTATTTAGTTCCTTGGGACTCCCTACTGCTTTGTCCTGGACACAGTGACAGGTGCCAGGATATGGGGACTGGTTGGCGTCAGTCCTGACGGTGGATGTGCTCAGCTGGCAGTGGAGATAGGAAAGGACGAATCCTGCTTTCCCCTTGGACATCCTCAGAGCAGCAGCCAACAGGAGTGCTGGTGTTGCATGGGGTTCTGGAGAGAGAGGTGCCACATGAGCTCTGCTGGATTAGGGGAGAAGCCTTCTAACAGCAAATTCAGGCTCAGTGAGTATCTCCCCCTCAGGGCATGTTTAGAGCAGACTTCTCCCCAGCCCACTTTCGGGGGCTCAATGATTAAGGAGCCGAAAGAAGACGTTCAGGTACACTTTTTAAAGTTATTTTACTATATGCTTGTCTCACTTGATACACTAGATGTATAAATTAGATATGTGAGCAGAGGAAAGTTGGGCATAGAAGTGAATTTTTGCCAACCGAATTCTACTTTATGTACCAGGAACCTCATTGCTTGTATAAATTTTTGGTGAGGTAAAGAAATCGCTTCACAATGAGAATATTTAGCCCTTCATTTTTGTCTTTTACCTCTAGGATCTTGTATGTTGTATGCTTTAAAAACTGGGCAAGCCTGTAAGGTTAGTTGTTGTTCTTACGGCCCAGGTCAGTAACCCTCAAACTGGTGATCTTCAGAGGTCCCCCAGCCCCTCAGCCTGGAGCTTCCTGCTCAGTCATCTAAGGTGAGGTAACTCTGAGTAGCATCTGGGGTTATGAACCATGGCCTGAAGTCAGACTCTCCAGGGCTGGAGCCCAGAATCTTCTTATACCGAGCTCTTCAGAGGGTTATGTGTGCTCGTGTCTGAGTGACCAAGCACAGCTGTGCCAGGAGAGGAATCCCAGCCCTTTTCAAAAAGGAGGGATCAAAGTGTTTCCAGGCACCCTTGTCACTGTGGGGCACCCACTGACTCTCCCACACCCACCTGACCTGCAGCAGCTCTGGGCATGGAAGTTCAGGCTTCATTAGCACCTTCCCGATGTGCACTTTTCCTATAGGCTTTTGTTTGAGGCAGAAGAGCAAAACCTACAAAGCAACTTCTCACTAGACTCAGAAAAATAAAAACCCAGCCCTCAGAGAGCACAGCATCGGGAAACTCTTCATCTCCTTCAGAACAACTTGGTGCAAGCTGGTCAGTTCCTGAGACCTTCTGGGTAGTCAGCTAAATCCCAGATAGTCAATAATGGTACAGCTTCTCAGATTTAGTAATCAATGCCAAGTGCCAGCACAGGCATGAAAAAAAGTGACATCGCCACAGTAAGCCCTGCTACAGAGTCTGTGCACTACAGAAAAGCCCTATTGCTGTCAATCCACCCTTTCATCCTTGCTTCCATCCATCCCCATCTGCCCTTCCATTCTATCCATCCACTCATTCATCCATCCATCTTTCCATCCATCCATATATTCATCCATCCATTCATGTATTCCTCATTCATTTAGTAATATTTGTTAACTTGCATATGTTGGGTTTCTGCCAGTTTTTTTTTTTTTTTTTTTTGAGACAGAGTCTCACTCTGTTGCCCAGGCTGACATGCAGTGGTGCGATCTCGGCTCACCATAACTTCCGCCTCTTGGGTTCAAGTGATTCTCCTGCCTCAGCCTCCTGAGAAGCTGGGATTACAGGCCCATGCCATTACACTTGGCTAGTTTTTGTATTTTTAGTAGGGACTGGATTTCGCCATGTTGGCCAGGCTGGTGTCGAACTCCTGACCTCAGGTGATCCACTCACCTCAGCCTCCTAAAGTGTTGGGATTACAGGCATATGCCACTGTGTCTGGCCTTCTGCCAGGTTTTATGGGTGATACAAAGATAATGAAAGAACAGTTCTAGCTAGGTATGGTGGTGTATACCTACTAACAGTTCTAGCTAGGTATGGTGGTGTATACCTACTACTTGGGAGGTTGAGGCAGGAAAATCACTTGAGCCCAGGAATTCAAGACAAGCCTGGGCAACATAGAAAGCTCGTGTCTTAAAAAAATTGTTTTTTTAAAAAAGAATAGTACCAACTCTTGAAGAGCTTGTAGTCTACTAGGTGAATTAAGACAAATATTCAACTACCCAGAATACAGAGCAGATTGAAAAGAGCTAGTATAAAGGTCTGTGGTACTTTGAAGCACAAGTTAGAAATTAGATTTCCAGGGCAAGATAGTGAGGAGTTAGAGGCTACTGGCTACCTTCCGGGTACTGGCGACTTCTGAAAAGCCCTCACATCCTCATCTCATTGAGAAATCAGAATGCATAGCTTTCTCTGCCACATTACTGGGACCTTTGGAGTTTTCTGTCACTTTCCCTTTACATACTTTACACAGATATAATCACACAGGGACCCAGTTCTTTGAAATTAGGAAAATGAGACCGCTGAGTGGGTAAGTGGTGCATGATCTATGGGCCAGATGACCTCTCTCCTACCCTCAAGCTGCCATCTTGCTCTCCCAACCTCTATTCCCGTAGCCCAGGGCTCAGGTATCCTAGTCTGTAAGGGGTGGAGGTGGAGGGTGCCCCAAGGCCAGTTGGAGGTGGGACTGAGGACTGAGCTCAGTGGTGAATTCTAACTCCCAGGATGGAGGAGGCTTGTAAACTCTGCCTCATGAGACTTCCTTTATTTGTTCTATTGTAATGCCCTCTGTCTTGGGACATTGGGAGGGTGCTTTGGAATACTGGCACTAACTCCAGGAATTAACTCTTGTGCTTTGGTGCCTTCCTGTGAGGCAACTTCTCCCTTTTCCTTCTGTGCTCCTGCGTGGTTCCTGGTGTGGGGATAGGCATGCTGATGGATTGACAGACTGACCCGAGTGTGTAATTAAATAGGTTCTGAGATCCTCTGCTGTGCTCTATCCTACAGGTTAATGGAAACAGCAAAAGAAATGACGCGAGAGTCCTTGCCTATCAAATGCCTTGAAGCTGTCATCCTGGGCATGTATCCTTTAAGTTATGTATGCTTAGTTTACTGCATAAATGGTGGCTTCACAATGGGGCTGGTTGTGCCTTTAACATTGTAAATCCACAGAGATGATGATCTCCTTTGAGGAAAGTGTCACACTCCTCTGGTTCCTCTCTTTAACTTCCACCATGGAGAAGTGAACCAAATCAATGCTTGGCTTCTTGGACCAATATTAGTCTCACCTGTGAGCTGCAGCCTCCATCAGGGCCAGCTCTCAGGCCAGTGACCTTGCAGACTCACTAATACTCACTAATCACAAGGAGAATTCTAACTTGGAGCGACTACAGAGAGTGCGTATGTGGCTGTTCTTTGCATTAATATGACATTGCAGCAGGAAAGACAGTCAAGGGGAAATGCAATCAGAGCCAAGAGTGCTAGTATCCAAACCCATCTCCAGGGAAAAGTCTGAAAATTCAGTGATGTGATCTCAGCTCCCTGCAACCTCCGCCTCCCAGGCTCAAGTGACCTTCTGACCTCAGCCTCCTGAGTAGCTGGGACTACAGGCACATGCCACCATGCCCGGCTAATTTTTTTTTTATTTTTGTATTTTTGGTAGAGATGGGGTTTCACCATGTTTCACCAGCAGGCTGTTCTCAAACTGCTGAGCTCAAGCGATCCGCCCACCTCAGCCTCCCAAAGTGTTGAGATTACAGGCAGGAGCCATCGCGCCTGGCCTGTCAGGAAAAATTCTAAGAGTGGCGTGTGGAGGAGGCCAAGCAGTGCTAGTGTATCCTGACCTGACAGGACCTCCAGCTAAAACAAGGGTCTAGCTTCTCCCAAACTTTCTGTTCCATTTTTCACCAGACTCCTGGCTCTTCAGCCTGAGAGGAATATGGTGCAGAGAAATTGTGATGGCATCAACATCTTGGTGGTGATGGCAATTGAACACGATCAGATAGAAAAGCAAAGACGCTCCGAAGTCCTATGGGATGGATGCTGGAAGGGACAGTGGAAAAGGAAACACTGCAAGACAGGAGCTTGAGAGATGGTCCCAGGCAAGATCAGTTAGGTCCTTGACCGCTGTGCTGAAAATGACTGTTTTCCAAAAGGCAATGGGCAACCCAGATGAAAACTCTGAAGCAGAGGTGTGGCGTGCTTCGGTATATGCTCTAGAGATGTAGTTTTCCAAAGGACAGGCTGAAGGGCAGATTGGGGAAGGCTGAGCTGGATCAGCAAAGCCCGTTGGGGGCTGTTACATGAGGGAATGGTGAGGCTAGACTGATGGCCCTGGGGATGGGAATGGATTTCAGGGAATGTGTTTAAGAGCTATCAAGGAGATAGAATGTATAGGACTTCTAGGCCAACTAGATACAGGAGTTGATGAGGAAGGAGTCAACAGCTCCAGGTTTCTGAATTGGGCAATCGACTGCGGGATTAGCAGGAGGAATGAGAGTGGCAGAGAAAGGAGATGCTTCAATGCAGACCTGAATTAAAACAGCGCCAGTGAAGGTGGAGGGAAGAGATGGAGGCATATATCATCACCACCACTGGGGGACTGCTTAGATAGGAGTTACTGGAGAACGGCAGTGACTCCATATTTCTGGCTTGCATGATAATGCCATAGTCCAAGGGAAGGACTTCAAGGAGAGGATTAGATTTAGGGAGAGGTGAGCTCAGATTTGGACATGTTAAATTTGAGGTGCCTTGTGGGATGTCGGGATGAGGTATTTGCAGTGTGGAGCTCACAGAGAAATCTGCACTGGAAATGCGAATTTAGGAGCTGTGATTAGGGGGTTGCGCTTACTGTTCAACAAGTGAGAAGAGAAAAAGATCAAAGATGAAATCAGTATTTTTTTGGTCTAGTTTGGCACAAAGAGCCCATGAAAGAGACTTAAGAAAGAAAGTCAGAGAGGTAGAAGGAAAATCAGGAGAGAAAGGAGATGGAGAAGTGAGTATAAGGACATGTGGCTCAAAATTAGACTGGGGACAGGAGGATTGATCTAGTCTGTTTTCTGGGTCTCCTGGACATCTTTGTGAGAAGGGGAATCTCTGTGTCTTTCTGCAGCCTGTGGAAACACTTGCAGGCCTGATCTGAAACAAGATTGACCACAGGTGCCTTGGCTGACATTTGAAAAATGGAAACTTGAACCTTACTGAGGCCCCTCTCCAACCCTCCTGTCATCCTCCTCCCAGTTTCCCACAAAGGAGATGAAACATGTGCCTGGGGAACCCAGCAGGAGGCTGGGAATGGGGGTCGGGGCAGCAGATGGCTCAGGGCCCCAACTCTTTAGTGGCAGGAGTCAGCCACAGCTGTTCAGCGAAGCCTCCTGCAAGTTTAATGGAGGCAGACAATTGGCTGGGGATGCGCTGGTGGACGAGATTAACGAAGGGGAACACAAGCCCAGGCCCTTCATGGGGTGGACAAGCTAACTTCAGACTCTTTGTTGAGGTGTGTCTGAGTGCCTCTGGATTTAGGTCATTGAAATGACCACCTCCCTTACACAATAGTCTCATCCCTGCACAATTTTATACATTCGAACATCATGCCATTGGAATCACCCACAACCTTTTGGAATTGTGGGGATAGACCCAGGAACAGCCTTTGAGCCTGTCCAAATCAGAGACAGTGCGCTCATGGTTTTTCCTTTGTTCTTATCCTTCTGACATTTCAGAAAAGTGTGGGAAGGTGGAGAGCTTCAGTTCACACTGCTGAACTCAGGGAAATTTGACTCTTGCACACAGACAGGAAACACAGACCTGAAATCTTCTTCTTTTTTTTTTTTTTTTTTTTGAGACCGAGTCTTGCTCTGTGATCCAGGCTGGAGTGCAGTGATGTGATCTCGGCTCACTGCAATCTCCACCTCCTAGGTTCAAGCGATTCTCCTGCCTCAGTCTCCCGAGTACCTGGGATTACAGGCGTGTGCCACCACGCCCGGCTAATTTTTTGTATTTTTAGTAGAGATGAGGTTTCACCATGTTGACCAGGCTGATCTCGAACTCCTGACCTCAGGTGATCTGCCCGCCTCAGCCTCCCAAACAGACCTGGATTCTAAAGGTTACAGCATCTTTGTCTTTTTGCGCCGGTCAGCATCCCTGGGTCCTGCTTTCCACTCGGGGATAGTGAAGGTTATGAATGGGGTCATCCGTCTGTGTCTCCCACAGGCCCTTCTGCAGGTCCTGGCTCAACAACTTTGAAACTGGTTGGCTTGGCTGCTTGGACACCTGTGTCCATCAGCCTGTCCTTCCTTGCTTTCCCTGTTTTTGACTTTAGCCCAGAGTTCGGGATTCATTAGTGCTGAGCCACTTCTTTTTAACTTGCTTAAGGACATGCGCATGCTTTTACATGCATGCTAGAGAGGTAGACCTTTGCTTCCAAATTATCTTGTGAACTATGGCAGGTATTTTGGGGGACCTCACTGGCCATGGTGGGGCTTGCTGGTGGTACTAAAGCACTGTGGTTTATTAAAGTAACAGGTTCATTATGAGAGGCAGGTTAGGAATAGCCCCAGGAGGCTGGATGCTGGAAAGATGATCCCGGGTTTGGCACTGCTGCTCCCACTTCCCTGGAAAAGCTCAGGTTACTTCCCTGCCTGCCTCCATACTACCTCGCCACCTCCCTCTCCATTCCCAGTTGCTCCAGGTCCCAAGGCTTTTCCAATTGATGTCATGATGGGACAAATCCTCGAAATCAGTGACTCATGACACGAGGGACTGGTGCTCTCTCTTGTCTCCTCCCCACTTCTCCACCTGGCTGACTACTTATCCTGTAAGACGAATTCCAGTGTTACCCTGCTGAGGCCCCTCCTCTGTCTACCCAGAGGTTGCTGGGCTTGCCTTTCTTATAGCACACATCACATTGTGTTTTGGTTTTTATTGTGGTAAAATATTTATAACATAATTTACCATTTTAACCATTTTTAAGTGCACAATTCAGTGACATTAAGTACATTCATAATGCTCTGCAAAATGACCACCATTCTGACCAGGCGCGGTGGCTTGCTCCTGTAATCCCAACACTTTGGGAGGCCGAGGAGGGCGGATCACCTGAGGTCAGGAGTTCGAGACCAGCCTGGTCAACATTGTGAAGCCCTGTCTTTACTAAAAATACAAAAATTAGCCGGGTATGGTGGCGGGCACCTGTAATTCCAGCTACTCAGGAGGCTGAGGTAGGAGAATTGCTCGAACTTGGGAGGCAGAGGCTGCAGTGAGCTGAGATCACGCCACTGCACTCCAGCTTGAGTGACAACGTGAGACTCTGTCTCAAAAAAAAGAAAGAAAGAAAGAAAGAGAGAGAGAGAGAGAGAGAGAGAAAGAAAGCAAGAGAGAAAGAAAGAAAGAAAGGCCACCATTCCTCCCCAGAAATGAAACCCCATACCCGGTAAACAGCACTCCCCAGTTTCCTCCCTCCAGCCCCTGCCCACCACCGTTCTACTCTCTGTCTCTGCACTTGCTACTTCAGGTACCTCAGATGAACGGAATCATACCATATTTGTCCTTTTGTATTTGGTTGATTTCACTCAGCATGTCTTCAAGACTCATCCTGCCCATTGCAGAATTTCCTTCCCTTATGAGGCTGAATAAATTCTATGGCATGTATACACTACATTTTGTTCATGTCTTTATCCATCGATGGATATTTGGGTTGCTTCCACCTTCTAGCTGTTGCAAATAATGCTGTTCAGAGCATGGGTGTACAAATATCTGTTGGGGTCGCTGCTTTCAATTCTTTTGGGTATGCACCCAGAAGTGGAATTGCCAGGTCCTAGGGTACTCCTGTTGAATTATTTGAAGAATTGCCATACTGATTTCATTGTGTGCATTCTGAGTCCATCTCCCACCAGACCTCTGGGGAAGGGTTGTGTTCTTATCTTTGGCTCCATAGCCCTTCCTGGCAGGCTGTCGGGCACAGCAGACACTCAGGGTTAAGTGTTTGTTACACTGACTTAAGCAGCTAAGGAATGCCCTTGTTCCAGCCCCAGAGAACTTGCCCCAGAAAGCAGCTAGGAATTTACGTAAGAGGACTCAGAAGGATGTGATTTCACTCCCTAACTGCCAATTGATCTCACATGATAAAGTGAAGAGAAAGCAGCTACAAAACATTTTTAGAGAGTGGAGCCATCCGTGACTAAACCGAGGGCAGAGGGTGAGGCTGCTGCCAGTGCTGTGGATGGGTTCTGTCGGCATCCTTCCCTTCAGGACACCTGGATTAGCTCTGCACCGAGAGCAGTCCTTTTAAGTGTAAGGCAGTGCGCATCCACAACCTAAGGTTCATTCTTTCTGTAAACATTAAACAAGCCCGTCTGTGTACCAGGCCAGTGCTGTGCCCAGGGAATGCCAGGATGTGAGACACAAGCCCTGCCCTCACAATTGCAACACAGGATGGGTAAGCACCAAGTGCCATGAGGGCTCTTGTGTGTTTTGGAAAGATGATCCCAGGCTTGGTGCTGCGGCTCCCCCTTCCCTGGAAAAGCTCAGGTTATACTCCCCTGCCTGCATTCACACTTCCTTGCCACCTCCCTCTGCATTCCCAATGGCTCCAGGTCCAAAGGATTTACCAATTGACTTGGGGCGGGGCAGGGAGCAAGAATACCTAAACTAGGACGAGGAAGGTCAGGGAGGCATGACACCCAGGAAAGGAGAAGGGATGGTCATGAGGCTGTTCCAGGCCGGGATGCAGCCTGTGTGAGTCCTGGGAGCAGAGGAAAAAGTGCCTTGTTTTGTTTTGCAGGTATGTAATTACTGAAGAAAATGACAAGTTTTTCTTTTTGTCTCATATTAACTTGGTTTGGATATACAACATATAGTAGATAGTTAAAGATAACAAGCGAATGCTTTATAAAAGGATTAGTCCGGAAAAGTTAGATGTGGGCCTGCGCAGAGGCAGGGGGATGGACTCACTGACCCCCATGAGACACTTTCCCTTCCTGTGCATCCAGGCTCCGAATTTTCAAGGCCTCCTTTCTCTTCCTTGACTCGGATTGTCTAAGCTACTTAACCAATGGACAGCCTTCCATCGAGCGGTTCCCCATCAGCTTTAAAACCTACTTCTCAGGAAACTACTTTCATCACGTTGTGCTGGGGATTTACTGTAATGGCCGCTATGGCTCACTGGGTATGAGCCGCAGGGCTGAGCTGATGGACAAGCCATTGACTTTTCGGACTCTGAGTGACCTCATCTTTGACTTTGAGGACTCCTACAAGAAATACCTACACACAGTCAAGAAGGTCAAGATTGGACTATACGTCCCCCATGAGCCTCATAGCTTCCAGCCCATTGAGTGGAAGCAGCTGGTCCTCAACGTCTCAAAGATGCTGAGGGCTGACATAAGGAAGGAGCTGGAGAAATACGCCAGGGACATGAGAATGAAGGTGGGTGCTGGGAAGACAAGGAAGCCATGCAGGAGAGCTCTTTTCCCATTCCTTTCTCTCCACCTCTTGCTCCAGGCCTCATTTTTCTAGGATGGTCAAACATTTCTTGAGGTTAAAGTCTCTCTTTGCACGTACTACTGCAAAGAAAACCATATAAAATCAGTTTAGATGTGACATTTAAAATGATGTCTTGTCCTGCAATTCCTTCTATGAAATCAGATCTAAAGTGTTAGTCATTTTATACTGAAGCTCTAGTTTGCTCTGTTTTGTTGATGTAATAGGGTGACCAATTGTTCCAGTGTGCCTGGAACTGCGGGCCTTCCCAGGACAAGAGATTTCCAGTATTAAAACCTGGAAAACATTACATGCTCGCCTTATATAGACTATACTCATACGTCCCTCTTCCCTCTCTCAGTTTTACCTCCAAAGTGATGTGATTCTCGCTTGTCCATGTCCCTCCAGGGCTTGTGCAGTCACTAAGAGAAAAGGATTATGCTGACTTCAGGCCTGGCTATGTTTAGCACTGGTGGACTTGTCATGTTCAGTCTGCAGGACCTGGAGTGACGATTCCTGATCAATTAAAACCATTCTGTCATATGTGTGGGATGGGAGCATCAGAGGAAGAACAAGCTGGTTTCTGGGGCAATGTAGATGGGACTTTGCCTTCATGAGGAGAGGAACTTGCCAAGCAGATACACACAGCCCCGGTGTGGGGGCTGAGGCACTGGGCCGTGTTCCTCTCTCCACATGGCACGGGGCACAATGTGACCATCTGTATATCCGTCTTAGAAGTGGTGCCCTTGCTGCTTGACAGTACAGGACGAGAGAGGAACGTGTGTGTCTCCAGCCTCCTTTTTTTAGAAATCTTCCTGCTCAGTGCTTTCTAATCCATGGCGTCATGATTGGGCTGGGGGTGTGGGATGCGGTGCTGGAAGAAGACGTGGGGCTGGAGATCCTTTAGGAACCAGGGTGATTAACTCCTCACATCTCCTTCAGATCCTGAAACCTGCAAGTGCCCACTCTCCGACCCAAGTGAGAAGCCGGGGAAAATCCCTGTCCCCCAGAAGAAGACAGGCAAGCCCCCCGAGGAGGCTCGGCAGGCGAGACAAGTCGTGAGTAATATTTCCTCTTCCCCAACTCAAAGCCCAACACACACATTCAAGGGGTTGTCCAGGCCCATGGGGACAAAGCTGTGTCTTGGGCCCGGCATTTCAACCAGACAGCAATCTCCAAGAGGACTGCCCCTCATTCAGGGGACGTCTATGGAAAAGGATCCGCTGTGCACATCACCCCCATTGCCACTTCTCTGCTGTCAGTTGCACACACAAATGGAGGGATAAGTCCTAGGCAGAATGAGGTGAAGAATAGCCTGAAATGCAGGCAGCCCGGAGGGAGCTTCGGACTTAGAATTAGGAAACCTGGGGCTGGAACCGGCTCAGCTGCTTGGGGATGTCTTTGTTATCTTTCTGGGCATAAGTTTTTCTCACCCATAAAATGAGATTGTTAGAATTTATGAACTTTCCTAAAATTCTGTAGTCCTCTGTACCCAGCAGAAAGTGTGATAACCATCAGTAGACGGTGGCGTCAGAAACACCCACCAGCTCATCTTCTTCCTTGGCTAACTCTACCCTCTCCGTTTCAGCCCTGAGGCCAGTGATCCCACGTCTACTTCTTAGGTCAAAATAACCCACTTAAGCAATGACAGATTGGAGATGCTGGGGATGCCCAAATTCACCAGTGTTTATCTGCTGGCAAATATTTGAACGATAGCCATCCTGGGAAAAAGCACTGCTTTTCTAACAGTAGCAGCATGCTGTGTCACCCAGCCTCTTGCCATGCTGGGACCATGTGGCACAGAGCACAAGGGGGCTTGGTTGAATCCCAACTCTGTCACATGTTAGTTGTGCAGCTGGGCACATCCTTCCTCCTCGGGGAGCCTTGGTTTCCTCATCCATGAAAGAATATCAAAATGCTCTCCTCGCCTATCTGACAGGGTGGTTTGTGAAGATCCAGGTAGATGATGTAACGAGAGTGACTTGTCAACAGTGAACTGTGTTCACACAAGCACATTATCATCGCCACATCAATCCTGTACACTGAGCAGGGAACATTTTACAAGTTTTGTTTTCAGGTGAAGAAACCAGGACCCAAAAAGGGCTTGTTATCTTGTAAGTTCTGTAGCTGGTCAGTGGGAAGTGGGGCTGAAACCCAGGTCATCTGATTCTGGGAGGTGGCAGGGCAGAGTCGGGGAGGGTTCCGTTTTCAGAAGAACAGGACGGGACGAAGTACTTTCATTTCCAAGGATGGTTTTTTACTTGCCCCATTCCACATCCTAAAGCCAGTCCTGGGTTCAGCAGGTACTGCCACGAGGGCCTTGGTGACAATGGCTGTCGTTCTGGGCTGGAAAAGAGGGTGTGAAGCAGTGAGAGGTCACGTGTTCCCGGTAGCAAGCGAGGCTGAAGATGAGAATGGCTTCGGCATAGGTTTGTCCTTGTAGGGAGCAGGATGGCTTCCGACCTTTCACACATGGCCTCCTGACCCCAATCCTCCCCCTGATGCTAGCCACTGCCCTTGACCCTTGACCCTAACCTTAGCCCTTTCTCTCTCTCTCTCTCTCGCTTTGATTCAAACATCCATTAATTGCTGTCGCTGCACAAAGTAGTGGTTGTCTCAGAGGACTATGAACATAGAAACCCTTCCCAGAGGGTCATTTAGCATAGAGTGAGTGATCCAGCAATAGCAAGTTGCTCATAAAACAACTGATTTTGTCTGATTTATTATCTGTTTTGCCCAAGGAGGGCTGAGTCATTCCCTGAGGAGCTCCCAGTCTTCAGGAAATGTCGAGCAGTCTATAAAAGCCTGCCCTTCCCTTTAGATTCTAGAATCCAGAGCACATGAAGGCCCAAGCATTCCGCCTGGCCATGGATTCCTGCACAGAATGGCAGCTATTGATTTTGAAGACTAGTCCTGGTGGATCCATTTTACTCGGATCCACAGGGACATTGCATTCACAGGGCCATGTTGAGTTTTTAACCAGGAAATGTGACCATAAATGCGAGGGGATGGTAAAGATCCTAGAAACCATGGTAACAGGATGATGTCGGGAGTCAGGAGGTGGTGGTGGCTGTTTGGGAAATGTGGAGGAAGGAGAGTTTGAATTTGGATGATGGAATGTGGAGTGCATCTTTGACATCAGGGGAGTTGCTGAAAATGCAGACCTGGAGTTTGAGGAAGCTGGGGGATAAAGGTCGTATTGGAGCCATCTACTTAGAATTGCCAGTTGAAATGACAGCCGGATAAGTCTGTGAGCAAAGAAAGTAGAGAAAAAAGAAATGGCTGGACGTGGTGGTTCATGCCTGTAATCCCAACACTTTGGGAGTCTAAGGAGAGATAATTGCTTGAGCCCAGGCGTTTGAGACCAGCATGCCTATGCCACATAGGGAGACCCTGTCTTTACAACAACAACAGATTAGCCAGGCATGGTGATGCATGCCTGTAGTCTCAGCTTCTTGGGAGGCTGAGATGGGAGGATCTCTTGAGCCTGGCAATTCAAGCCTGGATAGTGCCATTGCACTCCAGTCTGGGCGAAGGAGTGAGGCCCTCTAAAAAAAAAAAAAAAAAAAAAAAAAAAAAAAAAAAAAAATGATGATGAGGCCCTGAGGAAGCCCAAGAAAAAGAGGCAGAACAGAAGATGGAAAAGGAACAGTCAGAGAGGGAGAGGATGGATCAGGACTGTGAGCGCACCTGCGCCTGCAGAGGACAGCTGTCAGAGTGCAAAGCTACCGTGAGTGCAAAGCTACCTTCTGGTGTTGGGGCACCACTTGCCCTCTGCCCTCCTGCCCATCTGGCACACCAGAGTGGGCTGGGAATGAGGAGAAAGACCAGGGAAAGGGAGTGGTCACCTGAGGTCAGGAAGGAAGACCTGCAGGAAGAGGGCGACTCTCCTCCTGCCTCGCATGCCCCGGAGTCAACCCCAGCTCCACTGGGGGAAGCACAGGAGCACAGAGGTGATGACTCATGGCTCAGCAGTGAAAACATAAACTTTTCAAAAATGATGAGAAGTGGCTGCAATAAGGTGAGGAGGGGTGGGTTTCAAGGGGGAGGGGGGAAAGTAGTCGGGGAAGGAGAAGCGCTATGGACTGGGGTGACATTTAGAGAGGCAGTGTTGAGAGGGCTGAGGGGCTGGAACCAGCCTGGGAAAGGGAGTGAGAATGAGAGCTGATGGAGCTGATGCAGGCCAGGATTCGTTTTTCAAGAAGGAGCCCTGAACAGAGATGCAGCAACCTGATTTCTGACTCCAACTCTGCATGAACCAGCTTGTGGCTTTGAGCAAGCTGCTTCTCTGTGCCTCACCTGTGTAAGGGGACAGGGGACTTAGAGCAGATTGTTCTAGGTAGTTTGTAAACTCTGTAGAGTTCCCCTGGGGCTTTTGTCTTTCTAGAATTGGAAGAGACCAGAGTGTCTTTGGACACATAGAGGAAATAACCAGGAGAAAGAAATGAATGTTCAAGAACAAAGGGATTAATGGAGCAAGATATATGAGCAGCTGGGGTCAGATGGGATGGAAGGCTACAGAGAGGGCTTAGAAGGTGGTGGGTGGGGGAGAGGGTAGGAGCAAAGGAAGGGGGGACATTAGGGAGAGCTTGACATACATGAGGAGGTAGAAGTTGAAGGACTGTACCTTAAGTGGCCTTTATCCTGCCGTGAAGGAGTTGAAGAAAGGGCCCAGCTGAGGACAGATAGGTCCTGCAGTCCTGTTCTCAACTCTGAGTGTGCACCAGCATCACCTGGAGGGTCTGTTGAAACAGAAGACTGCTGGACCTCTTTCCCAGAGCTTCTGAGTCAGCAGATGTAGGATGGAGCCTGAGAACCTGTGTTTCGAATGATGCTGATCCTGCTGGTCCAGGGACCACACTTTGACATCTACCATTTGCTTCAGCCGCAGGCCTCCACCTATGTTTGATGAATCAGAATGGGAAAACTGAGTTGGTGGTTGACCCTAAAAAATACCAGTCACCGGCTGAAAGTACCGGGTCTGTTGAGAGGGTCAGATAAAGCCATTGGGTGTGATTTAGGGGCTCAGCCTTGTCCAGTGTCACCTGGATCTCTGGATAATGAGGTTGTGGAGGCGAAGTTAAGGGGTCTGACCCTGCGCTGGCTCCCATGTTTGGGCTCCAGTGAAGTCATTCTGGGAGGGGCCCGCTGGTCACTCTCCTGGGGCCCAGACGGGGCCTCCGATCCTGCATCCCCTAGGCCATGCCCATACGCTAATCTCTGACTACTTTGTCACGCAGCCGAGGCAAGTGAGCACCCCTGCGCCTGCAGAGGACAGCTGTTAGACTGCGCCAGCTGTGAGTGCAAAGCTCTCCCGCTCCCCTCCTACCCCGCTGGCACATCAGACTGGACCTGGGAATGGGGAGAAAGACCAGGGGAAGGGAGTGGTCTGTCACTTGAGGTCAGGAAGGAAGACCTGCAGGAAGAGGGGAATTCTCTTCCATCACCCTCCTCCCTCCATGCCCCAAAGTCGATCCCAGCCCCCTGTGGGGAAAGCCCCAGGAGCACGGAGGTGATGGCTCATGGTTCAGTGAAATCATAAACTTTTCAAAAAAGGTGAAGAGTGACTGCCACCTGCCTCAGAATCCCCCTGACTCATGCCCCAGCCCCGGAGCCCTTCCTGCCAGGTAAACATTGATTCCCAAAAGTCCTCCTTCCTAAACTGCTCCCAGTAGGTCAGAGTCTTCGGGGTTTTCTTCCCCACAGCTAGGGCCGAGTGGCCTTGGAAGAGTTTGACCATCCACAGAGCCCAGTTGGCTTGCAGGTGCCCGTGGACAATTTTGTATGTGCAAATCCAGTAAGGCCATGGTTAGTCTTGGTGGCAGAAACCCCTGCCACTTCTTTTCTCTCTCTCCAGCGCTTGGAGGTTGGGAGGGAACCCTAGAGGGCACATATCTCAGCTGAAGTTTCGAACGGATTGAGGTGTTCCAGGAGGGAAGATTCTCTCCCTAATTCCTCTGAAACCTTGACTTCTGAGTTGCAGGGCTGGGGAAGGGATTGCAGGGGCTACCGTGTAGGAGAGGGAAGAGAGGTGCGGGACGTGAGAATAAGAAGGGCTGTGAGAAGCCACAAGAACTGGAGCGCCAAGCCCCAGCTTCCCTCTCTAGATTCCAGCTCCTGCCATTCTGCCACACTCCACCCAGGGGCGGCCGCATTCCTGGAGGTATGTTTGGAGAGAGGCAGCCCCTCAGCTTCCACCCGTGGCCTTCGCCAAGCAGGCTTTTCTCCAGGTAATCTTGCTTTTGGCGAGGAAATGAGAAAGTGACAAATACGGTCTTGACCCCATCACTGCACAAACTCCGGGAATCTTACTGTAAGATGCCAGGACTAGGGTTTGGTGACTCTTGTCGCTGTGCTATTCTGTCAGCATTACATAAGGCCATCGCGTCATTTCTAAATGTGTTGGGTGTCATAAGGAAGCCTGGGAGGGGCCCAAAGGGTGGAAAATTACCATAACAGGCGAGAGGCCCATCAGCTGTGGGGTCCCAGTCCCTGTCTGCCATGGATAATTTTAGTGGCATTATATCCCCATCCACCTCCTCCCTCCAGCTGGAGCGACTTCCAGCCTTGAATTCCTCTCCATTTTTGCACTTGTCTAAATAATCCCTTTTGAAAGAAGGATCAGTGTCACTGGGTTGACAAGAATCAGCTGAGTGGGAGGGCAGGTGAAGATGACTGTGTAGCATCTGTTGAGACCAAGTTTCAAGAGGGAAACCAGGACTCCCCCACCCTTCCACCCACGGGTCCTTTCTCACACTCTGCTCCCCTGGGAGTGTTTAAAGCACCTACTACACTGAATTGTCAAGTTTTTTCCTGTGGTTTGTAAAGAGGAAGGGAGAGGGAGGTTGAGATTCATGTTTCAAAGGCCATCTGTGAACTTAAACCAACTCCTTCCCAGCCCTGGGCCTCGGAACCCTTGCAGCTGTTCACTGAGGGGTGTTCCCAGGGGTTCTCAACTGGGTCAGCTCTGGGAGAGGAGGGTTAGAAATGTGGTGGGAGGTGGAAGTTTTTGCTTCTCACATCTCGGTAAAGTGAGGAAGCTCCTTGTTAGGGCCGGGGGTCTGAGACGTAAATGCCCCGCAGAGCCCAGGACCACCCTGCCCAATAAAGAACCGTTCCACCTCAAATGCCAACAGCGCCCTCGCTGGGAAGCTTCAGCGCTCTCTGAGGTCCTTTCCATTTCTGACAGTTCATGACTCTTGGCTTGCTGCCTATGACCTGGCCCTGGGCGAATTGGAGTGAGCAGATAGCGATTTTCTGGTTTTGCAGCCAGAGTGACCATGTGGAACATTTTTCTCAATTGAGGCCAATGTTCCTGAGGACCCATGAGAACCTCTTCATCTTCTCTCCCCTGTGTGGCTGCTTTTTCCCGCTGTCCCTCCTCCTGTTTTCTTTGCTGGTCATCTTTCTTTGCCTCCCCTTTTCTTCCTCTTTGATTTCCCTTCTTCGTCATCAATCTCTGTGGCAGTTGATGGCTCCAGTAGGCTCTGTCTGCCCTGCTGGACACCCTGGGGGTCCCAGAGGTTAGTAAGCCCTGAAAGCCCATCTCCTTTCACTGCAGGGCCTCTAGCTGGACAATGGGATTCCTGCTCCATTCTGTCAGGAAGGATTACGTATGTCCAGACATCTGGTTGAGTGAGGGCAGAGGTTGTTTTAATGAGGTCATCGAGAAAATTTGATTCCATGGTCTAATCACATTGACTGGTGCCCAAGAAGTAATTCTCCTTAGATCCCAAGTGAGAAATATCCCCAGTGGAAAAGGAGATTTCCTTAGGGTGGAAAGTAGAGGGAATAAAACAAAACAAAACAAAAACAAAAACAACAAACAAACAAACAAACAAAAAACACTAGGAAGGCTATGAAGGGAAAAGCTAAACCTCCAAGATGGTGAAGGGGCAGTTTCTACTCCAATGACTGCCTGGTCAGTTCCCCCAGGGAAATTCATGTGGCCCAAAGTCCCCAGGGATGCTTGATGGAATGATGGGCCTCATCAGAAAAGACCACCTCAGGCAGAGTGAGCCAGGAGCCTCTGTGAGCTCCCCAGGGTCACACAGGGTCAGACAAGGGCAGACAGGGTGAGGTTTCCTAGAGCTGAGGGGTTCTTGTCCCAGAAAGGAGAAGTGACATCAGAGCCTGGAAACTGTGCCCTGGAATCTCCAACAGTTGGCCTATGGCCAGAGTCTCCTGCCTGGGGAGAGCTCAAAGGGATGAGCACCGGCTGAAAAATCTCTTCCGGGCCGAATCCGTCTTGGCTGAGGCCTCCGTTTACATAGCAATGTCAGCTGTCTGCCCTGGCAGCTGCCAGCAGCGGTGCCTTCCATTCAGGGAAGCAAGGAATGTGAGGGAGGAGCGGACTGGCCTGGAATGAGGGTGACCGGTGTGAATGAACCTTCCTTCATCCCTGTGTCGGTCTAGCTGAGGCCATGCTGTGCCTCTGCGGCCTACCCAGATAGGCAGTGTATGCTAAATCGGGGCCTGGTCTGACCTGATTCCGGCCAGACTCCACAAGAATGGGGGCCCTGGGGTCTTTGCTTAAACTTGTAAATGCTGGGCCGAGAGCACCCCTGGTTTAATCTCTTCCACACTCTTAACATCGGGATTAAGAGTCTAACGGTAGAGTGGCACCTTTCCCACACATCCCTTCCTGGACTCCCGAGCCTGCAGGCTGTACCGCCAGTCTGGCCTTTGTAATTTCTGTGTGAGGGTGAGCACCTGCCAGCACATGTGCCCAGATATGGCCCTCGGTCAGAGATGCGGAAGAGAGACTGGGTGGTTGAGGGAACCTGGTGAACTTCCTCTCCTCTTCCTAGTTCTTTTCTTAAACCTCATCTCTTCCAGATACACTCCTATGCATGTTCAGCCTTGGGATGTGTTGATGTCTCCACTCCATCACTTTCTGGTTCTGAGGCTTCTTGTGGCTGCACAGATGGCACCATCTGGTCAGGCCGAGCTCTTCCTCTGCACCGAGGCTGCCTCAGAGTGTGAAGGGCTTGGTGTGCAACTGTCAAAGTTGAGGTAGCAGTGGCGGAGAGTAGTAGGATTTTTCACAGAATAACTTCTCTGTGGGGCCACCACCCTGCTCTCCCCAGCCTACCTCCTGCTTTGAGCAGCCTCTGTCCACCTGGCTGCGGGAATGCAGACCTGTCATTGGGGTTAAGTGTAGCCTTGGGGCCAGGCCATCAAGCTTTCACCCTAGCTCACTCTGAGTCCATTTGCTTCACAACAGGTGAGGCTGGGACTATCCCTGCGTGCGGATATCGTTCCTCCTGCAAAGTGAGTCAAAGGAAAGTTTTCTACTCTCTTTCCCCTAAGATAAAATGTTGCCTGAGAATCTTGAAAAAAGAAAATTCTTTCCTTTCTTTGCCTTGTTTGGAGGAGGATGGCAGGGGGGTGGGGTTGGAGAAATATATTAGTCTAAAATAATAACCCTGGATCCGATGAGAGGTTCTGGGCAAGTGCAGACCCGGCTGAATCATCATCCTAGTGCTCGTGTTTCTTAAAAATAAACCCCCTTGCAATATTCTAATTATAGCTGGGGGAGCACTTGGAAGAGGCCTCTCTACACACAATAGCTCACCCAGCTCTGGTCCTGAGATGAGCTGGCAAGGACTGAACAGCATTTCTGGCTGGGCCCCACAGGCAGGTGGCATGCTGTGATAACCTACTTCTGCCCTATGCCAGCCAAGGAAATTGCAGCCGTGGTTTCTGTAAAAGAAAAGGATTTCATCTTCTGGGCAGTTCACCAGGAATCTCAGTTTAGCTCATTTTCTGCCAATATTAGCCCTTTTCTTCTCCTGGGTTCTGGGTACTTAGTGGAAGGCCACGTGGCAGGGGTGGGGATACAGAAGAAGATGACCTAGTCCCTTTCCTTTGGAAGCACTCAAGCTGTTGATGCATTCAGCTTAATGAGTAGGCAGGTTCTCCACATGGCTTTCAGGGGTAAAGCAAACCCGCTCCAATACAGAAAATAAATGTTCTTCCTGCTTGTTAATTCTGAAAATGTTGTCATGGTAACTTGAATCCCTGGCTTAGGACTTTGTCTCTAAAATAAAATATCCCATGATGAAAGTAACAGATGATTCCCTATCAATCATCCATTTACATGTTAGTGAGAATTTGATTGATAGGTACATATTCCGCAGTGGGATTCATAGATGAATTTCCTTGGTCCCTGCTTTCAAATTGTTCACAATCTCTGAGGCAGGGGTAAGGGTTATGAATTGGCAGGATTCTTGAACAGATGTTGTCTTAGTCCATTTTGTGTTGTTGTAACAGAATACCTGAGACTGGGTCCTTTATAATGAACAGGAAATGTATGTATTGGCCCATGGTTCTGGATGCTGAGAAACCCAAGATCAAGTGGCTGACATCTGGTGAGAGCCTTCTTGTTGCCCTGTCCCATGACAGAAGGGCAAAGGAGGGAGAGAGGAAAGAGAGTAAGCACGAGTGAGCAAAGGGGCCAAACTCATTCTTTTATAAGAAACCCGCTCCTGAGAAAACAACACTAATCTATTCATGAGGGTGATGCCCCAGGATCCACACACCTCCCACTAAGCCCTGCCTCCCAACCCCACTGCACTGAGGATCGAGTTTCCAAAGGATCCACACACCTCCCACTAAGCCCTGCCTGCCAACCCCACTGGACCGAGGATCCAGTTTCCAAACCCGTGAACTTTGGGAGACACATTTAAGCCACAGCAAATGTACCAAAGAAAATGACAGAGCATACAGAGCAAGTAGTGGATTGTGACGGTAGGGAGTCAGAAAATAAGTCCTGAAGTAAGTGACATTTGGGATGGCCCTCTAAGGATGAGGAGATGTCAGGGAGAGCATTCTAGACAGGAGACAGCATAAGCCAAGGTGCAGAGGCAGGAGTGGCCATGGTGTCCTTCGCAGATGCTTGGAAAGATGCTTTGAGCTGGCAGAGGAAGGGGGAAGTTTGCATTGTGGTTAAGGGTGTGGGCTCTAGATTCTGGGGACCAACTCTGGTTCCAACGCCTGCTAACTGTGTGACTTCGCTTTGAGCAAGTTCCCTATCTTTCAGTACCTCCATTTTCTCTTCCATAAAATGGACAATACCAGTATCAACCCCATGGGTTATGGTGAGGATTAATTAATCCACGGAAACCTCTTAGAACAATGCCTGGCACATCGTTAAGTGCCTGAATACATAAAAGCTATTTATAATGGTGATTTCCTGGTACCTGGAAGGCATGGGAAAACTGGTGCAAGTGCCAGGGAAAGACTAAAAAAAAGAGTCCAAAGGTTCCCAAGTTAAATTTCATCTATTTTCAAAGGTGCCAATAGCAGAACACAGGTAATGGTAGAGTGAAGTTTAAGAAACACATGAACTACAAAAAAAATTTATGGACTGAGGGGCTCCAAAGTGAGGAATTAAGGCAAGTGGCCAGAAAGTGGCTTCTTGAGGAGGTGGCAGGCCTGTGGCTAGTTAGCTACGGTGATCCCAGTGAGCCTCCATGACAGGGATGAGCAGGTGGGTTTTGTTTTCTCCCTGAGCCTACCCTGTAGGCTCTCCTGGCCACTGACTTTCCAGGATAGACTGTCCGGCACAGGACTGAGAGAGAGAACAGGTCAGTGCAGATCTGGTCCAACAACTTGAAAATACTATGAAGCTAGTGTCTTATTTTCTTATATGAAGGGCAGCATATTTAGAGTTTCAGAAGGAGGAGAGGTGTGACTTGGTGTTGAGGAAGATGCCAGGCCAGGAAGGGAGCATATGTAAGAAAGCTTCAGAAACTGGGATGAGCTAACTGGTAGGTCCTACAAGGACCATGGAACGAGAGAGTCTCTTGTTAAGCACATGCACTGCTTAATTTTCAGAGACAACAGGAGATCTAAAGAGCTACCATGGCTTAGGTCCTACATAGTTTGCAGGGTTACAGGGAAGAAGACTGACTCTTAGAAGTGAGTATAACTCCTGACTTCATTTGGACTGTGGCCATTCCTCCCGAGTTAGAACTTGCTAGGAACATGTTCTCCATACTCCACACAGTAACCTTCCTCAGGTTGACTTAGCACCCACTATTAGTGGAACAGATTTGGCTAAGGTTGGGTGTAAGCTGTAGCTTAAACATAATTCACCTTTTTTTTTTTTCTCTTTTTTTGAGATAGGGTCTTGCTTTGTTGCCCAGGCTGGAATGCAGTTGTGCGATCTAGGCTCACCGCAACTTCCACTTCCTGGGTTCAAGCAATCTTCCCATCTTAGCCTTCCAAGTAGCTGGGACTACAAGTGCACGTCACCACGTCTGGCTAATTTTTTTGCATTTTCTTTTTTTTTTTGTAGAGATGGGGTTTCACCATGTTGCCCAGGCTGGTCTGAAACTCCTGGGCTCAAGTGATCCTCCCTTAGCAGCCTCCCAGCTTGTAGTGCTGGTACTACAAGCATGACCCACCGCACCAGCCATGATTCACTTTTATGTAAAAGCAGCTCAACAGAGGTGGTGGAAAGGGGCTTCCTGCTGCGTTGCTATCTTTAGAACCCATCTTTTTTTTTTTTTTGAGACAGAATCTCATTCTGTTGTCCAGGGTAGGGTGCAGTGGCGCATCCTTGGCTCACTGCAACCTCCACTTCCCAGGTTCCAGCGATTCTGCCTCAACCTCCCAAGTAGCTGCAACTACAGGAATGCACCACATACCCGGCTGTTTTTTTGTATTTTTAGTAGAGATGGGGTTTCACCATGTTGGTCAGGCTGGTCTCAAACTCCTGACCTCAAATGATCCACCCACCTCAGCCTCCCAAAGTGCTGGAATTACAGACCTAAGCCACTATGCCCAGCCCTAGAGATCATCTTGAGGTCCCCATTCCAGCCATCACTTCCACGTTCCCATCAGCAGGAAGAACAAAGGAAAGAAAAAGTTGAAGGGCACATACCAGTTGTCTTTTGAAGACATGTCTGCTAACTGCCACACCACACTTGCATTTAAATCTCACTGGCTACAACTTAGTCTGAGGCCATGCCTGGGTACAGGGAGGCTGGAAGATAGACTTTGTATTCAAGGCAGTTATACACCTAGCTAAAAGTCAGGGATGGGAGACGGGGGTGTTTACTAAAGAAGGGAAGAGTGAATGTGGAAGGGCAACTAATAGACGCTGCCACACACAGATTGTTAGATAAATCAGTTATGAAAATCATCTAATACAAATGTAGTTTATATTTGGGTAAGAAATATATGCTTGGCTGGGCGCGGTGGCTCAAGCCTGTAATCCTAGCACTTTGGGAGGCCGAGACGGGCGGATCACGAGGTCAGGAGATCAAGACCATCCTGGCTAACAAGGTGAAACCCCATCTCTACTAAAAACTACAAAAAACTAGCCAGGCGAGGTGGCAGGCGCCTGTAGTCCCAGCTACTCGGGAGGCTGAGGCAGGAGAATGGCGTGAACTCGCGAGGAGGAGCTTGTAGTGAGCTGAGATCCGGCCACTGCACTCCAGCCTGGGTGACAGAGCCAGACTCCGTCTCAAAAAAAAAAAAAAAAAAAAAAAAAAGAAAGAAACATATGCTTACCTAGTTACAAAACCAGGAATGCTAGTGTGGAAATAGTATTTTACTAGCTCTAGGAAATGACCCGCATTTAATCTTTTTCTAAAGCAAGGAATGCATAGGTACTGCAGGTTTATCCTTTTGCCATATCCTGCAGGCAAATTGAATTTTTGATTGCTGAATTTTCTACAAGTGGGGCACACTGCGAAGAAGTGATTTACTTTTCTAACCACATTTTCGTCAGGCTGATGCTAATGTATGGGGAGTCTACTTGAGAAAGTCTCAAATTAGCTATTTGTAAAGATGACACCACCTCAGGCAAGGAGACAAAATGGAGGCTTCACTTCAGGCTTTATGAGAGAACCAGATGCATATGGACTCATTAAACCTGACTTGTGTGTAAGAACCCTGGTTCTCTCCACATTAGTGGGCTGAGGGCTAGGGTTGGAATATAAGTTTGAATCCCCAAGCAAATGTGTGTTCCTTTTCCTGTCAACCCAAGAATGGTCCTCATAGTGTCCTCTGGGGGCCACTCCTCCAGGCCTGTAGTAGTGGCTTTGTTTAGGGGAATGGCTAATCTCCAGGGCATGCAGAGGCTGGAGGACACCATCCCCTGAAGGCCAAAAGCCTTGAACTCTGATACAATGAGCTGGAGTCTACACACTGAAGTGTAGGGATTTCTACTGGCAGTCAGCTGTGTTAATTAGCATCATGTGTATGTCCCAGGCACCATGGGGAGACACACAAAGAAATAAGAGGCATAATTCCTGATCGATAAAGGAGGGGACATGGTCAAGCTAAGAAATAAGGCTCAGGCAACAGATAAGTAAGGTTACAAGTTATTTGAGTAGGGCCTAGTCAGGGACAGTTTCTTGACCACCTTGAGTAGTCAGGTTTCAGAAGGGATGATCAGACTGTTGATGACTGTTCCTCCCCATCTGAGAGAGAAAGAGAGAGAGAGAGAGAGAGAAAGAGAGACAGAGAGCGAGTAGTGGAATTGCTGGCAGAGATTAATGCCATTTACTGAGCTGTGCTTTAGATAGAAGCTAGCTGTTGATTTCTAGTTCTATCAACATTGAATTAATTGGACCACTTTTATGCCAGGGAAAAACCATTAGCTGTTAGGAAATCTTTCAAGGGCATCAACTAAGAAAGCTTCTAACAATTACGTTTTCTTTTTGGTCTTTTTTTTTTAAAATACTTAAGAACAAGGTTTGGCAGGGTGCAGTGGCTCATGCCTGTAATCCCAGCATTGTGGCAGGCCGAGGCGGGGAGATCACCTGAGGTCAGGAGTTCAAGACCAGCCTGACCAACATGGTGAAACCGTGTCTACCAAAAATACAAAATTGGCCAGGTGTGGTGGCACGTGCCTGTAATCCCAGCTACTCGGGAGGCTGAGGCAGCAGAATCGCTTGAACCGGGGAGGCAGAGGTTGCAGTGAGCCAAGATTGTTCCACTGCACTCCAGCCTGGGCAACAAGGGCAAAACTCCGTCTCAAAAAAACAAAAACAAAAACCGACGTTCATGTGTAACCTAAACATGTCTTTTTCTTGCAAAAATGGATGTGAAACTTTTGAATTAGAACTCACTAGCCATACTGAACATCCTAATCTTGATTCATCTCAGTTCTCTCTTATCCAAGGTGAGAAGAGGCTCATTAAGAAATGGAAAAGTTGTAAGACACATTGTGAGATTGTTTAGGCATAGTTGTATTTTGGAAGTCATTTAGGATGCATCTTTAATGAAGACAGATGATGTGCTACTGAATGTTGTATTTCCCAGCTTGAAGTACTTTCTCACATGACTTTGCATAATTGCTTAGTTGTAGTTTTATGTTGGAAGTGACTTTAGCATGTTTTTAGGGAAGAGGTGTTTCACCACTGTTTCCACACTGACATGCTTTTTCAGATGAATCCTAAGATTCACCTTGATTTTATACATTTAAGCCTGGAACATTAACCCTCTCCCTGGGAATGTGAGTCGTCTTTGATTCCTTGGCTTTCTCTAGGAAGCCAATGTTTCAAGGAGAATTCGACTCCGATTGTTGGCTCTACTGTAGTGTATGTGACTTTTAGATCCTTGCAAGGTTCAAGGGTATTGGGTTTCAAAAGTTTTAGTGTGACCAAATTCAGGCTTAAAGCTGCAAAAGCTCATTCAACACTCTGAAAACTCTCCTGAACTCTACACTGAAAGTCTGTTAAAATGTTCCTTAAAACCTTTAGAGGTGGACTTAAGAACAAGAAGTAGAGTTGTGAGCTAAGACTGGCAGGTTGGGGGAATGGGAGGATGAGACAAGTATCAGAAGGATTAGGAAAACTGAATAGAGGCCCTTGAAAATGCTGTTATCTTTCTTTGTCCCATCCTCTCTCCTCCACCATATTTCTGTCTTTTACCCTTAGGCCTGCACTGCCTGAAAAGAAGGTGGCTGATCTAAGCACTCTGAATGAAGTGGGCTATCAAATCCGAATTTAGCCAAGCCATACCGGCCAGCAAGAGGGTTTCTGTGGTGCTTCTCTCTGCACTTTACCCAGCATCTTCAGGAGGAACTGCAACTATTTATTAAGAACTTGTGAATTTTATTTTTAAGGATTCACCTGGAAATAGAATCTGAGTGGGTGGTAACCATTAGCTTTAAAAAATTCACTAAGAGGCACCATGAAAATGCTGAAGTAATAAACCCCACTGGGGTTGGACTATGTCCCTCATTCAAGATCTTAAGGATAACAACCATAACTGTAGTTTTATATTTTTCCATTTACCTACTTTCTTTCACTTGCTTTGAACATTATGCCTCACCAATAGTAAATGTTCATGAAATAATCTCTTGAACTTTTGGTATAGTAAGGTAACTCAAACAGTATTACTGTCTTTTTCAGCAATAACAGAAAGCAAAAATGGGTGGGTTTTTTTTAAGCAGTTAATATTACCTCAGCATTTTGACATCAGATATGCAAACTTAATGGTGTTTTGTTTTTTTATATTCTATTTATATTCTTTCCCCAGTATTTCCCATGGGGATCTCCACAAGCTTGAAGTTTTTTCCTGGTGCACACACATGATGAGATTTAAGGTATTATATGCAAGTGTTTTACTAAAAAGCACTGAAATTCTTCTGGCAATACAAGAACCATTTTCAGGATCTTGGAGTTACTTCCTTCTTAATCTTTCTTAAAGCATTCACTGATGTTTTTTCAAAATGAAACAAAAATATCACATTGAGAAGCTAGTCTATGTTCTGTCACTAACATTTAAACTTTGCAGACTCTAGCAAAAAGCACAAGAGGTCATGTACTATTATACAAATTTAGCAGTACTGGATTACCTCTGGACACTAACACACTCAGGCAAAGAAACCAGGAGTGATGATCAGGTCTTCAGAACCAAAAAACCTTTCTATTCACATTTCATCTGATTTTTAAACTGAAGCAGGCTTTGATTCTTCTGAAGGATGCAAAGAATCAAACTAAAGGAGGACTCACTGTTGTTAAAGATGTGTTCTGATGTCTTATATTAAGACCAAATGTGACATAATGTGATTATCTTCCAGTACTTTGCTTTTACCTACCACTTCATGACATTTTAGGAATGAGTATTGGAAAATATAACGAATTAGAAAAGCAGCACTTTTTTTTTTAATGGAGAAGTCTTCGGTCCAGTGTTACACCTTATAGTGTGATTCAATCCCTAAGCACGGAATGAATGTCTGGCCTGCATATGGTAGTTACGGTGTAACCTCTGGCTGCAGACCACAGAGGACAACCCTAACAGCATAGTCTTGTATGGTATAAATATCAAGAGTACAGCTTCGATTTCATTTGCTTTATCTTAGCAACAATGCCAACTCAGGAGACCAGACGGCCGATTTCAGTGAAGTCTGGTAGTCAACAGATGTTATTTCAGTCTCAGTGCATGTCTTCTGGCTTTCTTTGACTGAAGGTGTCTATAGGAAGGAAGTTAAAAAAATATATCCTCATTGAGATTCTTTACCAATTCTTTACAAGATTTCTGGGGGTGACAGGGAAAGCAAAAGGACTTCATCCTTTAGCTATGTGCACAAGAGCTTACTTTACCCTAAAAATCAGTATTATTAATGAAAAGTACTGTTTTCTTAAAAAAAGAAGTCTAATGTCATGTAGATGAACAAGACCAAGGATACATCTCCATTACATTAAAATGTAGCACAGGGTTAAAAATTCTCAGTTTAATCTCTTTAAGAACAGTATTATCAGAGTTTAAAATGAGTTATCTCTGTCTATCTTCACACAGCAAACCCATTTGCAGCCTCTTGGTCACATGTATTCAGATGTTTGAAATAGTGAATCATTTCATTTTCATTCTAAAACAACACTGACTTAAACATATACCTTCTGTTTGTCAATCTGAAACTTGCTTACATCTAGTAAGTACACCTCTTATAACAATGCATCCATTCTAAGAGTTGGAATTTATTTTTGCCCAAGTATTAAGTACTGTTACATCTAAAATACAGAATGTCAAATGGTTGCATAGCTTGTTTCCCACAACAAGGAGGAAAAGAATAGGAATACAAACTCTGTAATATGCTGATATAGAAGCCTTAGAACTGCCAACTGGCTTGATGGTTCAATTAGTAAGCTAATTTCTCCCACACCCGCTCCTGCCCCAAAGCAAGGTTTAGTCACACAAACATGAAAGTACATTTAAAATGTCCTTAGTTGTCATCCTACTTTTATTGCCTATGGAATATGCTAATTTCTTAAAAAAAAAAAATGGGAAATGCACCAAACCCCTAAATTCTAGTGCAATAATTTAATAAAAAAAAGACAAACAAACATGTTTTGTGCACCCCCCTCCCAAAGTTGATTTTAAGACTGGCTAGAATTCGAAATATAAAAAATAAAACTGAAGTGATTTGAAATCGATTTTTAAAAGTTCCTAGTGCAAGAGAAATTTTATGTTTAAGCCATCATGGCAATATATGCAAAGTTTAAATGAGTGACAGAAATCTTGATTTTAGACTGTATGTTGTGCTGTTTTGAGTACACTTTATTTCAGAAAGTGATATTTAGTATTTTCTATACACTGAAATCATGAGCATTTCACTTTTTCTAAGTCAATTATTTCATAAGGATTTTATTAATAGATATTGGTAAATAGAACTTTGGAAATCTTAATTCAGAATTCTTACTATACCTGAGGCTTTTGTAAGCTATAGTTTTATGTACAACCTTGTACAGTTTTTTTGACATACAATTCAGAACTTTGTTTATTCTCTTGGACTTTGTTCTGGCCAATACATTTTTTAAAAATCTTTAAGAAGAACTGTGATTGTTTTAGTGGGTATTTTTCTAAGTAAATGAAAACTTGTATAATGGTATTTTAGAGAATGCCAGATAAGTGCATGTTTCGAGTTAATGTTTTTCTCATCACTTGTATGTTTCTAACACAGCATGGGACTTTAATAAAACCATCATGGAAACTTAACCATTGTTTTTCTTCTAAATATGTAAGTTGCAGCTGGGCTCAGCGGCTCAAGCCTGTAATGCCAGCACTATGGAGGCCGAGGCGGGTGAATCACCTGAGGTCAGGAGTTCGAGACCAGCCTGACCAACATGGTGAAACCCCGTCTCTACTAAAAATACAAAAAATTAGCCAGGCATGGTGGCGGGCACCTGTAATCCCAAGTATCTGGGAGGCTGAAGCAGGAGAATCGCTTGAACCTGGGAGGCGGAGGTTGCAGTGAGCTGAGATCCTGCCGACACACTCCAGCCCGGGCAACAGTGCAAGACTCAGTCTCAAAAAAAAAAAAAAAAGAAAAAAAAGTAAGATGGTGTGATTTTTTTTGGTCATCGTATTATATACTTATTCTAGTGAACCTGTTCATCATTCTTTCACCCTTCTTTCACAATCTGCAGACTCTATATTAAAAACTACTCTATTACTCTATTTTGACACATCTCAATTCACTCATCTTTTAGCACCACCCTAAGTAAAAATGGCTGAAAAGAGCAATGAAATAGTTTAGTAAAGGCAACAGGACAGCTTATACATCTCAGTATACCTACCACAAAACCTTCAGGCACAGAAGTATGAGTATAATAGTTTATTACATAACTTACAGGTACAAAGTGCAAATGACTTGACGCCTCTCTTTCCCCAATCCCTTGAACTCTCTGGATCTCAAACTTTCTTTAGGAAAGCAAATGGTTAAAAGCAGACAGTAACTGAATTACAAATAAAGACAAGATTTCAAACATGCATATTATCTTGATAGCAAAATGTACAGTAAAACCAAAATTTCATTACTCCACAGTTTACCTTTCCATTTAAAACTTGTATAGTATAACACTTGAGACTGAGAGATTTGGTTTCAGGCATTAACCAGATTTAAGTGCTTTTGGCAGGTAAGTAGAGGCTCCGGCAGAGTTACCAACTATTCTGGTCAACAAAAGTAAAGACAAGTGGATAATTATTTTTAGTGGAGCTTTAAAAACCTGTGAGAAGCTCACATTGACTTTCTGGCCTCCAGTCCACAAAATAATACTTCATTTGATAAGCTAAAGTAGGGAGCAATTTTATGGATTAACTCTATCAAAGTGAAGCACATGAAAAATGGGCCAGAATATATTAATCAGGATATAAAAACTTTTCACAGAGGTTTTCAGGGATGTTCGTTTGTTAACAATGACCTATATGTAATAATGTTATTTGTTAATAAATTCACACAACACAAGGCAGTAATTAACTAATGAATTTTCATTTTTCTTTTCCCCAATACTAAAAAGGGGATTATTATACTATCAAATTATACTATCATTATAATTTGATGTCTGTATCTGCTAATTAGGGCACATAATATTCTGTAAACTACTACTATAAAATGTGGGAAATCTTGGAACTATAGTTAATACTGCAATTAAAATCCCCCCAAAGGCCAGGAGTGGTGGCTCATGCCTGTACTCACAGCACTTTGGGAGCCTGAGGCAGGTGGATCACCCCTGAGGTCAGGAGTTCGAGACCAGCCTGGCCAACATGGCGAAACTCCATCTCTACTAAAAATACAAAAATTAGCTGGTCGTGGTGGTGCACACCTGTAATCCCAGCTACTGGGGAGGCTGAGGCAGGAGAATTGCTTGAGCCCAGGAGGCGGAGGTTGCAGTGAGCTAAGATCGCGCCACTGCACTCCAGCTTGGGTACAGCGTGAGATGCCGTCTAAAAAACAAAAACCCCCCCAAAGTGAGAAATTAAATATTTAAACATATTCAATTACAATTTTTACTAGATAAATCTTATAATCCACATGCCTCCTTTGAGGTTTTCATCTGTTTTTTTAAAAATAATTATAGCAAATGCTTTAGTACAAAGACTTAGTCCAAGACTATTATTATTTTCCAATTTAAGGTGAAGCATTCTATTAATAAAACTCACTGTAAAAACATTTATAATTCAGTGTAAAATTACTACTTAGTAAAAATGTATGTAATTCCTTGTTCCTACTGTCTACAAAAAAGGAAATTTCCACTTTTTATGTTTTAAAATCAATTCAAACACTTGTATATAGGATTTATTAAACCTACTCATAACCACTTCATAGAAAGTGTCAGCACCATCTCACACTGGTGCATCACTGTAAAAGAAAACATTTTAGAAACAAAACCACTAAAACCAACAGTTTAATGACTATTTACAGAGTATTAGGACTCCAAGTTAATATCTTCCCACTAGAGTTTTACAGGCTTCCTCATATTTCTGAGGCATAACAAAAACAATTTTATAGCTGCCATTTTGTTCCAAAGACAAATTTCCTAATAAAATAAATTTCTACAGAACTGGTTCAGTAAAATAAAATCTCTCCCCTAACCCAGAGATCTTAAAACTGAATTTTTAAAAAATGCTGCCAGCTGCAGTGGTTCACGCCTGTAATCCCAGCACTTTGAGAGGCTGAGTTGGGCAGATCACCTGAGCTCGGGAGTTTGAGACCAGCCTAACCAACATGGAGAAACCCCGTCTCTACTAAAAATACAAAATAAGCCGGGAGTGGTGGCGCATGCCTGTAATCCCAGCTACTCGGGAGGCTGAGGCAGGAGAATCGCTTGAGCCCAGGAGGCAGAGGTTGCAGTGAGCAGAGATCGCACCATTGCACTCCAGCCTGGACAACAAGAGTGAAACTCCATCTCAAAAAAAAAATAATAATAAATTAAAAATAAATAAATAAAAATGCTAGGGAAACAAAGGTATATCCCCAGTCTCTGCCTCTATTAAGCCCACCTCGTCTGTTCCAGGGTGAAAGAGTGAGCTTTACACGTTATGCTGACTTACATTTCCCAAACATTTCCCCAACACGATGCAGGCATATTACATGGCTCAGGACAGTAATATGATGGATTAAGCATTCTGTACAACTTAAAAAGCATTATCAAACCCCTTCAAAAACAAACTAAACAATGGCTGGTTGGATACCTGTGAATGACCCAAGGATTTCTAAGATAAACTATTTAGAACTCAATAGAGGGGTCTCCTAATGAAATCAAGCCTTCTGGAAAGAAACCGCTTATAGTTTGCAAGAACTCAAAGATATTTTGGATCCACTACAGAGCTCACCAAAATTTATGAAATGAAATTTTTTACAAGCAGACAAAGGAAGATGCATTATATTTAAAAATCACTGTCAATTTTACTAGTATTTAGAATACAAAACCTTTACATCTCTTTTACAATAAAGAGTATTTAGATCTCACTTGTCAGAAAAATATTTTTCATTATTAAAAAAATTGTTATAAAGTTGTTTCTTCTGATACAGAGTTTCAAAGCATCTAATATAACCTCCTCAGAAACTCCACAGTGCAAAAATAAACATGCATACACTTAAGAACTTTACATTCTTTGAAAAACAATACAAATTGGAAAGAAAATTAGTATGTGATCAAAGAAGTCAGAGCTCAAGTCTGAACTTTGCCAATAAAGGCAGATGATCTGAAGAGTTATTTTCATTTGGAAGTCCATTAACAGTCCATAAGTCTTGTTCTGTAAGAAGTGACAGTCTAGCTAGAAGTTTCAAGCCACCAACCAAAGCAACTTCAGCTCCTAAAGAAGCACATACATATTTAGTAAAACTGTCAACAAGTTATTGTAAATTAATCATACAAGTCTTTTCTCCAAATACATATAGAACTTGAGGCCCCTCCAGAAGACTAAAAACTATGAAACAGTTTTTAGAATATTTAAGCTTAATATTGAGTTATAACCTAATTGTAATTACCAAACACATAGCAGTTTGAGATATTGTTTCTATTTCCAGCTCTGTAACTGTAAGCAATCTTTAGAAGAAAATATAAATCAAATACTTAAGAATGTTAAGAGTAATTTGTGATTGACAACTACATAAGAAACTCATCCAGCAACCATTCTGTAGTTGCATAAAGCCAGAGATACCGGGCCACAGCCCTGCAGAAGTTTATAAGGTGAATGGAGAATAAATTAGTATAACTTAGTCCCGAGTCAGCACCCACAGAAGTACAGTAAAAGATGACACGCTCTTATCGTTAAGAAATTTGAAATGCTGATTGGTAACACTCTCCCGCCACCTAGTGAACTTCTGTCAGCATGACAACTATGAAAACCTTACTATAAATTCAAAGCAGCAGGCATATTTTGTAGAGTAGATCTAGTGGCAGGGGTAAGTCATCTCCTGAGTGTTACTAATAAGGTTATTCCCAGAAGAAAGGAGGGGGGAACAAACAGAGGGGAAAAGCGTAAAGAACAAGAAGCATTAAAAAAAAAATGGAAGAGAAAAAAAATGAAAAAATCAGAAAAGAAAAAGCTGCCCACATTCCAAAGTTTTCTTAATGATATTTTTGTACTTCCAGTAATCTTAAACTGCATTTTCTTCTCCACTTTAAATCCTTTGGCTAATGTTTAAAACCTGATTTTCATTGAGGCGCACAAAGAAAACTTTTATCACCTTTACTTTTTGAAAACACCTAGTAATGATATAGACTTTTCTGACCGAATGTGGAGGCTCATGCCCATAATCCAAGCCACTTTGGGAGGCTGAGATGGCAGGGTTGCTTGAACCCAGGAGTTCAAGACCAGCCTGGGCAACATGGTGAAACCCTGTCTCTACAAAAATTACAAAAATTAGGCAGGCATGGTGGCTCGTACCTGTAGTCTTAGCTACTCGGGAAGCTGAGGTGGGAAGGTCACTTAAACCCAGGAGGCAGAGGCTGCAGTGAGCTGAGAATCCCGCCACTGCACTCTAGCCTGGGTAACAGAGTAAGACTTTGTCTCAAAAAAAAAAAAAAAAAAAAAAAGTGTATATATATATATATATACTTTTCCTCTTCAGAAAAATCCAATATTCCAGAGTCAACATGACAGCATAAGCTGTGTTGCTGGCAGTGTAACTATGGTCCTCCAATGAAGGCAGCATGCCTCCGTAAAATTTAAGCACAAAACTATGATGACCATTAACAACATACTCAGTTCCTGTCACAGGAAAAACAGTAAATTAAGTAAAAAGAAAGGGCAATATGAAAGACCTATAACTCAGAGGCTGACTGGAACTGGAGGGTAGGACTGATAATGTAATTCTTGGGTAATAATTTGCTTGAATGTGTTTTATTGCCTCCCTCATATGCAAGTAATCAACTGATTTATTCAAAGATATTACCAATCTGTCTATTTCAAAATATTTTTACCTTCTAGATCTAGAACTTCAACTGTATGTTTAGAGAGCTTTCTTAACTTTAACCTTGAGGTTTTAGCTACTGTGCTCTCTAGCAGAATTTAAGATTACATGCATTCCTTACCTGGGTGCCCAGCAACATCTTCCTTTTCTGCAGAGTAGAAAATATAATCCACAGTTATGGCACTTCGGGAATGACAGGTGGTCACTTCTGGAATTCCAGTGTCAGGAAAGTAATGTGAATAAACAGATGACAAGCTGAAATGGTGCTGTAAATTTGAAGATAATCTAAATAGAAAAGAAGAAGTGTTTAGTATTCAAGTTTTTTGTAACTTCAAGAATTCCTCCTATCTGAAGTTCTTTTTCATTTAATTTCTAGACTAAGACCAGACATTAAGACAAGCTTTATTTAAATAGACCATATCATAATTTAGTATTAATTTACTTATGCAGTGATATCTAAAACCCATCAATAAAGCCATCTAAATGTGGCTTAAAAAACTCTATAATTAACATACTAATGTGTTCATTATTTATAACATGTGTAAATGCCTCCACTTACTAAAGAACACGTATTCTAAAATAACTTAGAAGTTTCATTGTGTTTTTTAGAAAGAGAATCAAGGGGGTCTTCAGAAACACTATTTGGAATCCCCTAGACTTCTGATGACAGAGAGGCCATATTCTAATTTTTCTTGCTATGACATATGAGATAATTTTGTACTGCATCTTAAAACAGCTTCTCTAATGGTTTATTACATTTTTCCCATGCACAAATATAATGCATGTGATATTATGAGTAAAAGGTTTAAAGATAATTTTCTAGTGATACTTTATGAATCATAAAGATCTTTTACGCCTTGAAGGAAAATAAAATTTTAAAAAACTTATCCAACAAACATTTACCAAACACCTTCTAAGTTCTAGGCACTATCTCAGGTGCTGAGAATATGTAGATGAAGATGTTTCCCTTGCTTTTAAAGTGTTCATCTGTCAGGAACAAAGGTAAATCCTTAAAAATGCCCTCTAAGTTTTAGCAACTTTTTATGTCTAAGGATTTATAATATTAAACACAAATAGGGCCGGGCATGGTGGCTCACACCTGTAATCCCAGCACTTTGGGAAGCCAAGGCAGGAAGACTGTTTGAGCTCAGGAGCTCGAGACCAGCCTGGGCAACACAGTGAGACCTCCTCTCTACAAAAGAAAAAAAAATACTAAGAAAATTAGCTGCACATGGTGGCCCATGCCTGTGGTCTCAGCTACTTGGGAGACTAACGTAGGAGAATTGCTTGAGCCCAGGAGGTGGAGGCTGCAGTGAGCCAAGATCATGTCACTGCACTCTAGCCTGGATGACAGTGAGATTGACTCTCAAATAAAAATAATAAATAAAAATAGGTCTTCTGCAAACTGTTATTTTACTATCAATTTTTCAGTTTACAGATATAAGCTATGCATATAAACACTCTATTTACATATAGATACTAAAAAGTATCTTTTTTTTTTTTTTATGAGACAGAGTCTTGCTCTGTCACCCAGGCTGGAGTGCAGTGACGTGATCTCAGCTCACTGCAACCTCCGCCTCCCAGGTTCGCACCATTCTCCTGCCTCAGCTTCCTGAGTAGCTGGGTCTACAGGCGCCCGTCACCACGCCCAGCTAATTTTTGTATTTTCAGTAGAGATGCAGTTTCACCATGTTAGCCAGGATGGTCTCAATCTCCTGACCTCATGATCCGCCTGCCTCGGCCTCCCAAAGTGCTGGGATTAAAGGTATGAGCCACCGCGCCCGGCCTCTTTTTTTCTTTTAATTTTTAGATAGACACCAAGGGCAAGTAAAGTATCTGTTTTATTTTTTAATATTGTTATTATTATTATTATTATTATTATTATTATTATTTTGAGACGGAGTCTTGCTTTGTCACCCAGGCTGGAATGCAGTGGAGCGATCTTGGCTCACTGCAACCTCCACCCCTCTGGTTCAAGCAATTCTCTGCCTCAGCCTCCCTGGGATTACAGGTGCCTGCCACCACACCCGGCTAATTTTTTGTATTTTTAGTGGAGATGGGGTTTCACCATCTTGGCCATACTGCTCTTGAACTCCTGACCTCGTGATCCACCTGTCTCAGCCTCCCAAAGTGCTGGGATTACAGGTATGAGCCACCGCGCCCGGCCAGAATGTTTTATTTTTTTCTTTTTTTTTAAATAGAGGCAGGGTCTCACTGTCTTGCCCAGGCTGGTCTCAAACTGCTGGGCTCAAGCAATCCTCCTGCCCTGGCCTCCCAAAGTGTTGAGGTTACAGGCGTAAGTCAACACGCCCAGCCAGTATCTTTTTTCATATCCTATATTGTTATAAAAAGATTTAAGGATTACTCAAAACTAAGTACTTGTTAGATTAGCCTCCTTATTAATCTTATTCAAAGAAGTTTTTACTCTATTGAAAGGTTTAATCATTAATTTTTAAATATTCATTTAAAAATTTTTTTAAAAAATTGCTTCCATTCTTACTAGTTCTTATTTATGTAGTAATATTTTCTCAAAACAAGGTATACAAAATAAAGATTTAGGCAGATAAAATGAATGAGAATTTGTTCCTAAATTTAAATGTTAAAACAAAAACCTATAAAATAGCCACAATATAAAACAAGCAAGATATTTCAAGAATCTTCCCAAGATTTAAGTCTCTGTCCTGTTTTATTAACATGTATCCATTTCTCAACCATAGCCCCAAATATTCCTATTTCTTTAATGAAGAATCCCAGCATCTTTACCCCTCTGACAATCTTTTCCTACAGTTCAAGAGATAAATTTAAATGATCATCTTTTCAACTGGCATATTCATTTTTGGATCAATTCTCTTATAGACAGTTTTGAGATTTAGTAAATCAAAGACAACTAAAGATCCTCTTGATATCTGAGAGATATGTTTCTGTGATCTTGACCTTTGTTTAAGTATGTGAATTTCAAAGAGTACTTGAGCTGGTCCAGGTCCACAAACAAGCTGTTTCCCTTCCTAACACTACCTAGGCACTTAACTATGTTTCAAACATTGTGTTTTATATGCTTTGTCTCATCTAATCCTCACAACAACCCGAACTACAGACAAAGAAACTGAACCTCAGAGATGTTAAGTTTCTTGCTTAAAATTATTCAGCTAAAACACAGCAGAGTCAGGACTGGAACTCAGGCCTATTTGACTTAAGGGCCTGCACTCTTCACCAGCACGGAATATTATCACCTTAATTTTTTTATCCAAGTGATTTCTGAGAAATGAGTTTTTTATTCAACTAAAGTTAGCAAATGTCTCCTTTTACTTTCCAGAACTCACTTTTCAGCTGTCACTAGGACCTCTGTTTGCTTCAGTTGTGTTTGTGTCAGATCACTGTCTGTAAGAATAGAGGAAAATATATTAATTTTATTAATATAGTTTTGTTCTAGTTTGCCTTAATACCGTCATCTTGCTCCAGAAACAATATTTAAGATTTATCTAGGTTAGAAAGATGCCTAGTTACATGTTTCATTCTGGAATCTATATATTTTGATGGCCTCCAGAATTCGGAAAAATAAAAAAATGCAAACAATTCCAAAGCAACATGCAAGTAAATCATGCACAGATAATTCTGGAAGTTCAACTTTAAAAAGGTAAATTTAGAGGTCTTAAGAAACAGAATCAATAACTATATATTTATATATATGAATATTCATCCCTGGGATTTTATCTTTTTAAAAACTTAAGTTTTATGTCTTCAAAGGGAACATGATTACCCAGCAGACTGCCAAAATGTATTACAAACACTTACCTGTCTTTTCTACTTTTGGTACCTGCTGTACCTCATACACACAGTTCTGTGAGATACCTAGGTTTGGGGGCCAAATTGGAATAGATAAAATTCTTTGTCCCCGTGAAGACTGTTCCTGGCCAGATACCTAAACAAAATTTCAACAGGTATCTTAAGTGAAAATATTTTAAATAGTTTATGAATTGAAAAGTTTATGTCTTAAATAAAAGGTAATCCAAAAGTGGTAAATTATTACCCTTTATTCATTATATTAAGTGATTCTTTGGCCTTATAAAATCTTCTTTTCTTCAAATACAATTCAGAAAGCACTTATCATTTACATAAAAATGACAATCTTTTTCCCATAGATGTTTTTCTTTAATTTGGACATACAAATGATCTATCACTTTGGACTAATACTACTCATCCTTTTTTACTACCAGCAATATAGTTCCTATTGTATCAAATACAGGCATGCTCAGAGATACCACAGGTTTGGTTCCAGGCCACCACAATAAAGTGAGTATCTCAATAAAGCAAGTCACATAATTTTTTCAGTTTCCCAGTGCATATAAATTGTGTTTATACTATACTGTAGTTTATTAAGTGTGCAATAGCATTATGCCTAAGAAAATACATACCTTAATTTAAAAATACTTTATTGTTAAAATATCCTAACAATCATCTGAGCCTTCAGTGAGTCATCATCTTTTTACAGGTGGAGGGTCTTGCCTAGATAATAATGGCTGCTGGCTGATCAGGGTGATGATTGCTTAAGGTTGGAGTTGGCTGTGGCAATTTCTTAAAAATAAGACAACAATGAAATTTGCTGCAGCCATTGATGCTTCCTTTCATAAAAGATTTTTCTGTAGCACGTGATGCTGTTTGACAGCACTTTATCCATGGTAGAACTTTTTTCAAAATTGGAAACCTTGCCAATGTTTTATCAACTAAATTTATGTAACATTTAAAATCCTTTGTTGTCATTTCAGCAATGTTCACAGCATCTTCACCAGGAATAGACTGCATCTCAAGAAAATACTCTGCTCATCTATAAGAAGCAACTCCTCATCTATTTAAGTTTTATCATGAGATTGAAACAATTCAGTTAATTCTTCAGGCTCCACTTCTAATTCTACTAATTCTAGTTCTCTTGCTACTTCCACCACATCTACAGTTACTTCCTCCACTGAAGTCTTGAACCCCTCAAAGTCATTCATGGGGGTTGGAATCAACTTCTACCAAACTCCTTTTAATGGTGATATTTTGACCTCCTCCCATGAATCACGAATGTTCTGAATAGCATTTAGGCTGCTGAATCCTTTCCAGGTTTTCAATTTACTTTCCCCAGATCCATCAGAGAAATCACTTCTATGGCAGCTATAGCCTATGAAATGTATTTCTTAAATAAGGAGACCCGTAGATACAAAATTACTCCTTGATTCCGGCTGCAGAATGGATGCCGTGTTAGCAGGCATGAAACAACACTCATTTCCTTGTACATCTTCATCAGAGCTCTTGGGTGACCAGGTGCCTTGTGAATGAACAGTAATTTTTGGAAAGGAATCTGTTTTTCTTAGTGGTCTCGGCAGTGTGCTTAAAATATTCTATGCCACAAACAGATGCACTGTCATCCCCAAGCTTTGTTTTTCCATTGATAGAGCAGAGGTAGAGTGGATTTAGCATAATTTTTAAGTGCCCTAGGATTTTCAGAATGGTCATCGAACGCTGACTTTAAATAACAAGCTACATTAGCTCCTAACAAAAGGGTCAGCCTGTCCTTTGAAACCAGGCACTGACTTCTTCTTTCTAGCTATGAAAAGTCCTACATGGCAACAGAAAGTGGTTTCATCCACATTAAAAATCTATTGTTGGCCGGGTGCGGTGGCTCACACCTGTAATCCCAACACTTTGAGGGACTGAGGCAGGAGGACTGCTTGAGCCCAGGAGTTCGAGACCAGCCTGGGCAACATGGTGAAACCCCATCTCTACCAAAAAATATTAAAAAATTAGCCCGGCATGTGAGGCATGCACCTATAATCCCAGCTACTTGGGAGGCTGAAGCAGAATCGCTTGAACCCAAGAGGCGGAGGTTGCAGTGAACTGAGATTGTGTCACTGCACTCCAGCCTGGGCAATAGTGTGAGACTCTGTCTCCAAAAAAAAAAAAAAAAATCTATTATTTAGTGTAGCCACCTTCATCAACGATCTTAGCTAGATCTTCTGGATAACCTACTGTAGCTTCTACATCAGCAGCACTTGTTGCTTTACCTGCACTTTTATGTTATGGAGATGGCTTCATTCCTTAAACCTCGCAAATTAAACTCTGTTAACTTCCAACTTCTTTTCTGCAGCCTCCTTATCTCTCTCAGCCTTCATAAAATTGAAGAGACTTAGTGCCTTGCTCAGGATTAGGCTTTGATTCAAGGGAATGCTGTAGCTGGTTTGATCTTCTATCCAGACCACTCAAGCTTTCTCCATATCAGCAATAAGGCTGTTTTGTTTTCTTATTATGCCTTCATACACTGGAGTAGCACTTCTAATTTCCTTTAAGAACTTTTCCTTTGCATTCACAACTTTGTTGTTTGGTGCAAGAGGCCTAGCTTTTGGCCTCTCAGCTTTCAAAATGCCTTCCTTGCTAAGCTTAATCATTTCTAGCTTTTGATTCAAAGTGAGACATGTGAGTCTTCCTTTTACTTGAACACTTAGAGAGTGCTGCAGGGCTATTACTTGGCCTAGTTTCAATATTGTTGTGCTTCAGGGAATATAGAGGCCCAAGTAGAGGGAGAGAGATGATTAGTGGACCAGTCAAAACACACTTATCGATTAAGTTCATCATTTTATATGGGTACAGTTCATAACACCCAAAACCATTATAATAGTAATATCGAAGATCACTAATCTGGGATCAACATAACAGATGTAATAATAATGAAAATGTTTGAGTAATGCAAGAGTTACCAAAATGTGGCAGAGACAGGAATTGAGCACATGCTGTTGGAAAAATGGCACCGATAGAGCTGCTTAAGGCAGGGTTGCTACGAAACTTCAATTTTCTAAAATGCAGTATGGTTGAAGCTCGATAAAGCAAAGCACAATAAAATGAGGTATACCTGTACTAACAGAGATTAACTTTTATAAAATTTTAAACTATCTGGGCACGGTGGCTCATGCCTGTAATCCCAGCACTTTGGGAGGCTGAGGTGAACCTCCAGATCACCTGAGGTTGGGAGTTCGAGACCATCCTGGCTAACACTGTGAAACCCAGTCTCTACTAAAAATACAAAAAATTAGCCAGGTGTGGTGGCGTACGCCTGTAGTCCCAGCTACTCGGGAGGCTGAGGCAGCAGAATTGCTTGAAACTGGGAGGTGGAGGTTGCAGTGAGCCAAGATCACACCTTTGCACTCCAGCCTGGCAAAAGAGCAACACTCCATCCATCTCAAAAAATAATAATAAATAAATAAATAATTTTAAACTATCACTGAAAACTCTAGTGGTGGAGAGCTTATTTTGGTAAATATACTGAAGATCAAATGATCTAAAGTAAGGAAAGGAAAGCACAATAAAAATAATTACATGAGCTAAATTGTGCTAAGCTAAAGAAAATATTTATTATTATACAAGGGAAACTTATATAATAAATGCTGAATTACTATTTTGCCCACATCCAGTTTTCCAAATTCTATCCTGCCACCTTGTGGTACTTATTTCTGAAGTATCCATGTCTGTCAATACTTTTTTTTTTTTTTTGCTGCCTGTTAATTCCTCCAAGCAGTATGTTGCCACAGACAGATGAAAGAGATGAAAATCAACCAAATGAAAATAATTATTTATTAGACGTGGCTGGGCACAGTGGCTCACGCTTGTAATCCCAGCCCTTTGGGAGGCCGAAGCGGGTGGATCATGAGGTAAGGAGTTCGAGACCAGCCTGGTCAACAAGCTGAAACCCTGTCTCTATAAAAATACAAAAATTAGCCAGGTGTGGTGGCGCACACCTGTAATCCCAGCTACTCAGCAGGCTGAGGCAGGAGAATCACCTGAACCCGGGAGGCGGAACTTGCAGTGAGCTGAGATCATGACACTGCACTCCAGCCTCCAGCCTGGGCGACAGAGGGAGACTCCATCTCAAAAAAAAAAAAGAAGAAGTCATGGAAAATCAGTTTGATAAAGTGAGGGTACTGGATCATCCAAGGTTTTCAAACAGCCATGTAATGAGTATCTTCACATTATCATGAGCAGAGCAACTATGTCCACTTCCTACTAACAATGGAGCAAGCACTTACCTTTCCTATGGGAAGTCCTTCATAATTCAATTTTCCTTCCTTTATGAAACTATATAGTGGAGAACCAGGAACAGAATTAAAGTCACCACACATAACAATAGGGCAGAAGCTGCCATCTTTCTGGTGGGCAACACTGGAAATCTCTGCCAGTAGCATTGCCAATTGGGTCAGCTTAATATCACCTCGCCTTGGATTATACAACAGATGGGTATTTGCTACACAGATCGCAGGAGAGGCAGCACATGCAATTTTGGGCTGCAAGAGTAAAACTAATCCAACATTGTCTCTGTCCAACAGAGAAATATCAGGGCGGAAGAATTCCACTGGATTCACTGACAAGAGTGAAAATTTGGAATGTTTGAAGCAAATAGCACAGCCATCAGGTTTCCTTCCTGTCCGCATCTTATATTCACAGTGATAACCTATAAGAAACAAATGAATTTCAAACAAATGACTGCTTTTATATATTTGTCAAAACACAGCTCACCTGATACTTCTGAACAATGTTTACCAAACTGTATTCTGCAAAACATTAGTAATGTAGGATGTCAATAAACATTGGAATAAAAAACGTTTGACACTGGGTCTAACAGGCCTCTTTATATGCAGACTTCAGCCCTTGATATGCTAATGTGTATTATCAGTCTCCCATTGCCATCCTAGTAAAACTTGGTCATGGCAATAATAGTAAAGCCCTTCAATAATCTATTCTCACACTCTCTCCACCCTATATTCCTGATCTTTTTGCTTATAATTCCTTCCCCCTCACTTCATTCCAACCTCACTGGCCTCCTCACTTGCCTTAACACACTCCAACCTCAGGGCCTTTCCCTTGCTATTTCTGTTGCCTAGAATGTTCTAGGCATAGCTTATTCCTTCACCTTCAAATATTTGTTCAAATGTCACCTTGTCTGATCATTTTGTTTAAAACTGAAACTTCTCGCATTCCACTTTCCTGCTTTTCTCCAGAAAACTATCATTACTTAATATGCTATTTACTTATTTATTTAGTTAGCCTTTCTCCACTAGAAGGTACACTCCAGATGAGGGAGAAATTTTTTACATCTTTTTTGCCCAGTGCTATATCCTCACTCCCTAGAACAGTGCATAGTATATAGTAGACACTCAAAAAAAAAATTGCTGAATGAAGGCCGGGCGCGGTGGCTCACGCCTATAATCCCAGCACTTTGGGAGGCCAAGGCGGGCGGATCACGAGGTCACGAGATCAAGGCCATCCTGGCTAACACGGTGAAACCCTGTCTCTACTAAAAAAACACAAAAAATTGGCTGGGCGTGGTGGCGGGCGCCTGCAGTCCCAGTGACTAGGGAGGCTGAGGCAGGAGAACGGCATCAACCTGGGAGGTGGAGCTTGCAGTGAGCCAAGATTGCATCACTATACTCCAGCCTGGGCAACAGAGAGAGAATCTGTCTCAAAAAAAAAAAAAAAAAAAAAATTTTGCTAAATTTATGAATGCAAAGCAGGCACATTTCTCAAGTATGTGGGACCACAGATAACTTGTTTCTAGAAGTGTTTATTTATCAAACAGGTTTTTGGCATCTATCCATTAGGTAGACACTGGTAGGCACTGGTATTATAATGATGAAAGAGACAAAATGGTCCCTGACCTCATGGAGCTCAGAATCTAATAGGTCTAGAGGTGGACAGAACAACTCCTAGGAAAGGGAGTTACTAAGAGATTCTTACACATCTTTCTGTTTGAATTAAAATTATACTCCAACACAAAAGTTTCCAGAGAGTACCTCAACCTTTTCCTGACTCTTTGAGAATTTTTTAAAATTAAGATTTTTAGCCAAAATATGCCACACATCTTTGTTAGCAAGTTATATCTTAATGACACATGAATTTTCAAAAGTAAATTTGGCTAAGATAAAAGTTACATTGCCTTGTCTCTATAAAAAAAATTAAATAATTAGCCAGGCATGGTGGCACACATCTCTAGTCCCATCTACTCAGGAAGCTGAGATGACAGGATTACTTGAGCCCAGGAGGTTGAGGCTGTAATGAGCCATGGTTGTGCCACTGCACTCCAGCTTGGGCGACAGACTGAGATCCTGTCTCAAAAAAGGAAAAAAAAAAAAAAAAAAAGAGTTACACTGTACCCAGTGATTCCAAACTTGGCCTGATCTCTGCTCCATAATGATCTTCTTGAACTTCTTGCAAACAAAGTACCTTGGAAGAAAAAAAAAGCTTGAATTAGAACACAGAGATACAAATATGAATTTCCTGGTGCTTTTATCTTAAAATATCTAAAAGCTGGCTTCTAAAATTCCACACCTGATAATAATTGAAATAAAAGGCATCCTTTTTTCTTGTTGTAGATCTACCAAATTAATGTTTCCGAATTTTGATCAATCTCAAAACTCTGGCCCTCAATCACATGGAGCTCCCTTAGTACTCAAAATTATTATATTCAAAAGGAAATATTCTTAGCTTACACGTCAGGATATTTTTTCGGGTTTTACGTGTTCATTGGTACTATCTTTCAGGTCTTAAGAGGCTGATTTCTGGGCCGGGCGCGGTGGCTCAAGCCTGTAATCCCAGCACTTTGGGAGGCCGAGACGGGCGGATCACGAGGTCAGGAGATCGAGACCATCCTGGCTAACACAGTGAAACCCCGTCTCTACTAAAAATACAAAAACTTAGCCGGGCGTGGCGGCGGGCGCCTGTAGTCCCAGCTACTCGGGAGGCTGAGGCAGGAGAATGGCGTGAACCCGGGAGGCGGAGCTTGCAGTGAGCTGAGATCCGGCCACTGCACTCCAGCCTGGGTGACAGAGCGAGACTCCGTCTCAAAAAAAAAAAAAAAAAAAAAAAAAAAGAGGCTGATTTCTTTGAATGCTATCAGGTAGGTGACATTTTTGCATGAATTACTGAAACTTTAAATCAAAGTTAATATTTACTGAATACTTAATATGCTGCCAATTTCTGTCTCAAAACTGACCCATACTTAAAAACGTTTTGGATCCTTTTTGAAAAGTTACATGATTATTCACACCAGCAACCACTAACAAATGCCTCTCTGAAAGTCATACCTTATTAAGACTTATTCCATCATTATTCTTAAACACATTCCTTTCTTACCCCACAAACAAAACAGAGAAAACCATTTAGTTCATAAATGCACAAATGAAACATGTAACTCAACTTTTTCTTTTTCTTTTTTTTTTTTTTGAGGCAGAGTTTTACTCTTGTTGCCCAGGCTAGAGTGCAATGGCGCAATGTCAGCTCACCGCAACCTCCACCTCCTGGATTCGAGTGATTCTCCTGCCTCAGATTATAGGCATGCGCCACCAAGCCTGGCTAATTTTGTATTTTTTAGTAGAGACGGGGTTTCTCCATGTTGGTCAGGTTGGTCTCGAACTACCGACCTCAGGTGATTCACCAGTCTCAGCCTCCCAAAGTGCTGGGATTACAGGCATGAGCCACTGTGCCCGGCCCCAACTTTTTCTTATGTGAAGAATTTCAATAACATTTTGCACTTACGTCTGCATCAAAGTGTTTAATTTCTTTCAGAATATTGGGAAACCTAAAACTCCAGTGTAATACTGGCCGCCGGCAATGTCTATAAAGGTGAGAGTTATCTTCCAGTAAATCTTGTGAAAGTATATTATAGGACATCACTGAAAAGTCAAACTTGTTCTCACTGTCTTCACATTTGGGATCAACATTTTTGTCTCCTAGGATCTTCGTTTTTTCTTTATCATGGCTACACATATATTCCCAATTCCGCTTTATCACACCTGTTAAAAATATATTGCACAAATATAAGGAATTAATCAAAAGCAGACCATACAGTTTCCCACATATATGTAGTTTTCAGCCTCTTAAAAATTCCTATAAGCAATGAATAGAATGTTTTTCCCTAGGAAGTGGCAATATAGCACTGAATAATTAGAACTGTTACCAAATTGGTAAAAATGTGGTAACACAATATACTGCCTGACCAACAGGTTTAAAACAGGTTTAAAATAACCTTGCAAGTCATTCTGGAGGCTGAGAATACGTGCTTATAAAGCTAAGACTATACGGAGGTTGTGGTTTCTCACTTCTCTACAGTTAAGAAGCGGCTCTGCCACAGATGTGATTGACACTTTTATAACTGTAACAACATATTTGTATGTCAAAGTTGGCTTTTCAATAAGATGATTTTACATTGTATTTTATTCCCTATTAGTGGGATAAGATCATCAAATGATTAACTAAGTTCCAGTAGCAACCCTTAGTTCAGAATTCTAGTTTATACATGAAAGAAGCATATACGATGGCAATATATGGAAGAAGTTTTAGTGTTTAAAACACTAAAGTGGAACATGCAAACAAAATAAACAAAAGAAATCTTTTAAATGTACAATAAAGAAAAAGTTAAATATGACATAGCTACAGAATGCTGGTAAATGATGGCTAACCAACAAACCTAGCATGCAACAACCAGAAATGTGTCACAGTTCATATTCTGCAAACACATCATGCATTCTGCAAAAGTGATGAAAAGAGAATTAAAAAAATGAGACTTTGCAATCATAGGCAGTCCCTGACTTAGAAATAACCACGTGTGTGATGTGTGTCTGTGTATTCACCTTTGATCTTGCCTCCTACATCCTATCATTAAAGAGGATGCTCTTATTGCCATGGAAACCATGAAGAGAAACACGGAATTTTTGGAGAATTTATGAGCTCAAAAGAAAGAGAAAACAAAAAATGGGAAGAACATGGGAAAACAGATTTGGAAATGGACTTCTAAGTATGATTAAATAATATAAAAAATTTCAGTCCTAGAATATCTCCCTCTATCCTGCAAAGGTTTTCACTTCACTGGAATACAATGCCTAGAATTCCACCAATCAAAAATTAAATTGAAGTTAAAATATCCTATACACTTATACAGAGGGTGAAAGAAAGACTAAAAGGAAATACACCACTTTTTTTAAGAGTAGTTATCTCTGAGTGTTAGGACTGTGAAATATTTTTGCAAATCTTCTGCACAATACATTTACAATCAAAATATCAATATGCTGCGTAAAAACGCCAATGAAGTAATCATTTTAAAGTATGATTAGGCCGGGAACAGTGGCTCACGCCTGTAATCCCAGCACTTTGGGAGGCTGAGGCTGGTGGATCACCTGAGGTCAGGAGTTCGAGACCAGCCTGGCCAACATGGCGAAACCTTGTCTCTACTAAAAATACAAAAATTAGCTGGGTGTGATGGCTTGCGCCTTTAATCCCAGCTACTCAGGAGGCTGAAGCGGGAGAATTGCTGTAACCCGGGAAGCAGAGGTTGCAGTGAGCCAGGATCACACAATTGCACTCCAGCCTGGGCAACAAGAGTGAGACTCCGTCTCAAAAAAAAAAAAAAAAAAAAAGATAGAAACAAAACCAAACAAGTCTTCAACTATGAAGAATTTTGCCTAGGGCCTATCCTATGCCCAGGAAAGGAAACTATTCCCTATCATTCACTGAAGATAGGAATCCTACCCCCAATAGCTCAGAACTAAGGCTAATTGTATGGGCTCTGCAGAGCCACTCAGGTTTGTAACAAAACTTCTATAGGGAAAACAGAACTGATTGGCTGGGCACGGTGGCTCACACCTGTAATCCCAGCACTCTGGGAGGCCGAGGAGGGCAGATCACAAGGTCAGCAGAGCGAGACCATCCTGGCTAACACGGTGAAACCCCGTATCCAAAAAAGTACAAAAATTTAGCCGGGCGTGGTGGCAGGCACCTGTAGTCCCAGCTACTCGGGAAGCTGAGGCAGGAGAATGGTGTGAACCCAGGAGGTGAAGCTTGCAGTGAGCCGAGATCGCGTCATTGCACTCCAGCCTGGGCAACAGAGTGAGACTTCTTCTCAAAAAAAAAAAAAAAAAACAAAAAAAAACTGATCATGTGTAGAACACAATTCATTCATAAACTGGAGACTGTCTATGATGGTTTTAGCCAAATCAAAGTCTTCTTACGTATACAAGATGGAAAGGGTTCTAGTCATGCAAACAATATATAAGCTATCATCATAGATGGAGCACTACCCTGGTGTCACTGCCATATTAAAATATGAAAATTAAGGTCTAAAAACCTCATTCATATTTCCTTATAAAACATGTACATGTAATGGCATATAAATGCATTAAGATTTTTATTGTCCTGGTCATTAAAGCTTGTAACCAACTCTTTTTGCAATTCCATTTTGTAAACAACCAGGACCATTAGATTATCTGGTTAATACAGTGGCTTTCAAACTTCTACAGCTTGTAGAACCCTTCTGCGTTACTTTTCATGTCATGGAACACCAATCCCTGGCATGCTGGGACTGGGGCTGGGATGATGGGGTGAACACACATTTTATACTGACCACATTTGCTTTTAATAAACTTACAGAAATGTGTTCAAATGTGAGGGTTCCATGGAAGACAATTTGAAAACCACTGATAGAGTGGATAGTCTCTGGCCTTCATATGCTTCACAACATAAATTCACACTACAAAAGCTTATATACCTTCCATATCAGGAGGAACAAGGTGATCACAGCAGAGAAGACAGATGAATCAAAGAAAGTAAGCAATAGGCCTGATCGGGTTTTTAGGGTGCCTAATTACAAAGTCATAATTGTATCACACAAATCCTTCAAATACCACTTTAAAGTGATAGGCAAGTTAGCAATGCTGTTTTCTTGATTGAAAAGTATTAGTGAAATATCGGAAGTCACAAATATGGCTTAACGAAGAGCATTTTCCTTATTCACAACACCTAGGAAGAATGGACATATAGAGAGTCAGGTTGTAATCAAGCTTTATCAGTAGGTAAATGTAATTCCCCATCCATTAAGGGAAAACAACACCATAATTTTCTGAGTACCTACTATGAAGCCAACAGTGTGTTAGGCACTTTGACATACAGTATCTCATTTCATTCAACAGACTTTCAAGTAGGCATTATTTTACATGAAAAAATCAAGGAGCAAAGAGGTTAAGTAAGCTGTCCAAGTTCACATAATTAGTAGTGGGGCAGAAAGGAAAGCAGGGAGTGGTTCCTCAATCAATGCTTATGTAGCTATGCCACAGCTCCATCTGAAAGCACCCCAGATTTGTAAGAGGCTAAACAAAAGAGGAGTGTGCTGACCTGATGAACAAATTATATGAGTGAAAAGCAATCTGGTATCATCATACAGCCCTAGATTTATAGATCTTAGGATTGTTTTCAGAAACCTAATTTTAATGCCTCTAAATACACCTTTCATTCATTCAAATATTTCTTGTTTATCTCCCTATGCTGTGGTTAAGTACTACACACAAACAGATTTTCACTTTTGGATAGTTAAGAATCTCTACAAGTGTTTGTTTTTTCTGACTAGGTTCTTTGTAACCGTGTAGCAATAAGTTACACATTTATTTGAATATTAGCTTAGCAAAGTTGATTGGGACCCAGCGGAAGCCTGTAGACTACTTTCTGATAACAAAACCAGAGGGAACCTGAAGAGCACTAATTCTAGCTTTGACTTCCAGATGAGACTCACCTTGAATGTCTTCCTTTGACAAACTTATATATCAGTTCCCTAAACATTAACACCGACACAGCCTTCTCTCAAATATCTTCAGAGGAATTATCTTCACTGAAAATTATGGTTCAATTAGAAAGACAATTCCAAATCCAAATTCTACCTAGACCTCTCACTTATACTTTCAGTGGGGTTGTGGTGGGGGCAAGACTGGCAGCACAGAGGGAGTCTAGTGAATTGTTCAGAGTAGAAAGAATATGAAAAAATAGAAGTAAATTAACACATTTTTAAAAACTGTTTCTCAAAGTGGAGTAAGATGTGGTTCCCCTTCTAAAAGATAATACTTCTGGCAAACTCTCAAGATTTTATCTATGGACCCCAATTTGAGATATACAGATTTAATAAACAAAAATCTTATCCTATAAGACCATGTCTTTCATTTATGGTTTCTTCTATTTATGAGTCCTTTTGTCTTACATAAAAACGTTGGCTTAAAAATGAAAACACTAAAATTTTTTTAGCTCTTTAGACTTCTAAGCCTATAGCCATCAATTTCTAAGAAGTCTAAGGGCTTTTGTTTCAAAAACATTGGATTTAAAAATTATCCTTAAATAAAACTTACTTTTGTAATCTATTTCTCCTTTCTTTGCCAATCTTATTCTATCTGTAGACTCATTTCTATTTTTACAGCCAGAAGTACACAATTAGTTGAAGATAAAAATAAAGACTTCATTTAAGGAAGAATTCATTTTTTTCTTTTTTTTTCTTTTTTTTGAGACGGGAGTCTTGCTCTGTAGCCCAGGCTGGAGTGCAGTGGCGTGATCTCAGCTCACTGCAAGCTCCGCCTCCCGGGTTCACGCCATTCTCTTGCCTCAGCCTCCTGAGTAGCTGGGACTACAGGTGCCCGCCACCACGCCGGCTAATTTTTTGTATTTTTAGTAGAGATGGGGTTTCACCGTGGTCTCGATCTCCTGACCTTGTGATCCGCCCGCCTCGGCCTTCCAAAGTGCTGGGATTACAGGCGTGAGCCACCGCGCCCGGCCAAGAATTCATTTTTTTCTAACATAAAACTACTGGCTAAAAATCAACACCAAATACCTCTAAAACCTTAGGAGGTTTAAAGGATTAGATATGAAAGTTTCAATTTAGTCTATCACTTGTATCTATTTCTACACCAAGATAAATGTCACCTTTACCTTGGTGTTTTCTTCGTTTTGATGAAGGCTCATCTCCCTCAGCGTTCATGACGTAACTAGAGAGATGAATCAAAGATGTCTGGCTCAGGTTGTCAGGTCTCCAGTTACAGTACTGGAACTGAGTTCTAGACTCAAACAAACAGGGTGGTCTCCAATTTAGTGAAAAATGCCTACTACTGAAGTATGGGTAAGGAGCTTGATAGTAATGTCCAGGCCACCTCATACAACTAGAAATATGTCTGTTCCAGCAACACCTTTGTAGATTCTCCCACGGTGTAGTCCAGTCTCTGCCCAGACTCCTCGAGTGATGGGGAAACATGGGGTATCTAAAAGAAATAAATACACTCCTTGAGGCACCACTTTTTGTTCAGCTATAGTTTACAAAATCTAAGCCTATTTCCTCAAGGGAAGATAATATCTAATATTTAAAATCTGACTTCTAAATCTGTGAAGGATGAAGGGGAAACCACCCATGATTTACCTATTAGCATCAATATCTCAAGACTCTCGTCCTAAAAAACCATTCATGGTATTCTGAATACTTAACACAGCATGCCTCCCAGGCTCCCAAAACACCACATATCCCTCAAAACGTACATAGTTCAACTGAGAGATGAATCAACTATCAAAATGATATTCAGAGTAGCTTTCAAGCACCTAAAAAACTCAATGAGAAAATAAAATACACAACAAATATTATACTGAAACCGAATAAGGAACTCTTATCACACTACAATCAAAGTAAATCTCTCCTCCCACGTGGAGTGATAACAAGTTTCTGAACAGTTTTTTATACCAAGGGCAGATTTTTCCAAACACCTGTATAAGCTAGGAAAACAAAAGCCTATCCACAACTTCATAAATTCACAAAACTACTTCTCTTACTAATCAACGGGTGGATAATTTATTTTTCCATTCTTTTTTAAGCATGATTCTCCTTGGGGGAAATGAAAGACGATGGGGATTACTTATTAAGAACGCACCAACACTCCAAACCAACAGCTTCAATTTAACCCACCATCCAAAATATCTCCAAAGCGGCGCTAACATTTTTAATAGATAATGTTGCTCTCAGGCTCTCAGGAGACATTTCAGCTTAATAAAGCACCATGTTCCTCTCACTACACTACTTTGGCAAAATGTTAAGATTCTGAGGACTTCTATTCTTTCCTCCAAAATTCTTAACAGTCACATTTCTACCACAGCATCAATAATGTGCGCTCCCATCCCTAAGAGAATTTTAAGTTGCATTTACTGTTATTTAACTTTATACGCTGTTATTTTCGTTTTAACAGCATTTAAATTTTTATTATATATTTTTACAGTTTAAGTATTCCCTAGTTGTTCTCTAAAATCAACTTAATTGTAAATCTTTAAAGGCATAAAACATGGGTATCTTACACTGCTTTGTGGTAACTCTGAAAGCCACAGGAATTTGGGCACATGGTCCACGCATTTTCTATCCTAATAAGCCACTGTATTGAAATACAATACTTGTACTACAACAGTTATTCTCTATATTTGCAGTTATTTATTCAGACTTTTTTTTTCTCTTAAGATGTTAAGCTCCTTCAGGGCCAGAACCGTCTTATTCATTTTAATTCTGTTCTTTTCACAAGTGCCTAGCACAGTGCCTGGCAAACAGCTGGTACTCAGGAAATATTGTTGAACTGAATTACTATCAAGTCCCAGGCCTATGGGAGTTAAAACCAAATCCCCAACACTTATGCAATAATACATGCTGTGTTTCCAAAGCGTGGTGGGTGGTACACGAGTCGGTTTCATAGAGTACACAGTTAAATTACTTGATTGTAATATCTAAATATTTGTTAGTTTATTAGGAAAAAACATAATCGCACATCAAATCCAAGACTGCTGACACTGCTTAGGGCGAAGCTAATGTGGGCCGCACCTACTGAAGTGCTTTTTTAAAAAACTGAGTCAATTTAAAGAAAAATATCCAGTAAATAAAACACGTGGAACAAGAACTTGGCCATAACAGTAAGGGATGACATACAAGTGACTAAAGTTTGAGAGACACTAACACATCAACAAAAATCAAGCCCCTCCTGGGCGTGTGCCACAAGCGCGCCTCCAGGGTTTCAGGACCGCCGAGACCTACTGCGGAGAGGCGGCCTCCCCGCCGACGCTCGGCTCCCGGGACGGTGCTGCGGAGGGTGGGGAGCAGGCCAGCGCTGCTCTGGAGGCTGGGTGGGGGGAAGCGGGCCAGGGATCCAAAGCCACCGGCGCAAGCCTGGCCAGCGGCCCAGGAACTCCGCGCCAAGACCCCAGACTTCGTTGGCCCAGCGTGCCGGTGGCTGCGCGCCGGGTTTACCTATCCCTCTTGGTCTCTGGAGGCTCGTCCCGGATACACCATCGCCCAGACCCTCTTCCTCTTCCTTCCTCCCCTAGCCCGCCCCGCCCCGGGTTAGTCCCGGACGCCCGCCCGCGCCTTCAGGCCGCCCGCCCCTCTCTCCTCCCTCCAAGTACCCAGCCCTACTGACCGGCCTCTTCCCACCACACAGTGGCCGTAGCCCTTCCTCACGCAGCGCCAGGCTTCCATCTTCGCCCTCCGCGTGCGTCCAGTTCCCAGGCCCCGGGTTCCACCTCAATCTCTATAACCGATGCGGTGGCCTAAAGTACCTAGGGAACCCCATCACTCTAAGTACCGACTCCGGTCCCGGCTGCAAGGCATGCTGGGAGGTGCAGTCTCGCCGCCGGCCGGCCTACTCTCCATCTTGCGCAGTGAGAGTCCCTGAATGCCTTAACCCGGAATTCTGCTCAAAGAGCATGCGCAGAGCGTGGGAAGCGCGAGCAACCATTTCTGAAGAGGGCAAAACACCCGACCTTCGTCTTAAAGGAACAGAATGAAATAAATTTTTTTTTCCTTTTTCTTTCTTTCTTTCTTTTCTTTTTCTTTTTTTGAGATGGAGTTTCGCTCTTGTCGCCCAGATTGTAGTGCAATGGCATGATATCGGCTCATTGCAACCTCCGCCTCCCGGATTCAAGCGATTCTTCTGCCTCGGCCACCCAAAAGTAGCTGGGATTACAGGAATGAGCCACCACACCCGGCTAATTTTTGTATTTTTAGTAGAGACGGGGTGGCACCATGTTGGTCAGGCTGGTCTCGAACTCCTGACCTCAAGTGATCCACCCACCTCGGCCTCCCAAAGTGCTGGGATTACAAGAGTGAGCTACTGCGCCTGGCAGAAATAAACTTGCTTAACAGGACTAGCTGAGGAAATAACGTGTACACAGCAGTGAAAATTTTTAATTGCCCAAACTGCAGATTCCCAGCTGAGGCTGAACAACGCATCCTCTGGGTGCCCATGGAACTGAGGTACCACAGAATTTTGCAATTAATTTTGCGGAAGCACAGCCATAGCTCTCACTTTAAAATGTACGTGTATGTCCTGTGTGTCCACCTTTATTAAATGTAGTATAGGACTGTAGATTGTTGGAAGACATTATTTAAGTGGAGACCCCGCAAGAAACAGAAAGAAACCGAGAAAGAATAAAGTGTAGCGAGTAGAGAGGAAAAGGATACTAGAAGGCAGGAGCACTGCTTTTATAGGCTCTTTGAAACAGTGGTAGTTTCTTGGGAAGGCTTTCCTTACCCCTGGTGCTTAAAAGGAAATCAATTGTATTTAGAAAAAACCCTTTCCCTCAGTATGTAATTGATTCTTGTTATTTGCAGTAGTTAGGTTCTGTAACGTTGCTGGAAACACTGAATTAGTAAATACTGAATCATTGCTCCTAAGGGAAATACAGGATTAGGATCCAGTAAGCCTCTGGTCGCATTTTCATCAACTTATCAATACACAGTTTTGTTATGTATGTGTTTCCGCTTAAAGACATCTTATTTAATATATATTGTTGATTCAGTAACATTGAACTCAGTCAACAGCATTATAATTCATACCTCAACAAAGCTTACCTAACACTGCTATTTTCTCTGCAAGGCTCATGACAGCCTTCTTGTGCTTAGGAGCACTATACAGCACAATGCTTGGGGACCATTTTAAACAGCGACATCAACAAAAAGTACAAAAACGTGAAAACCGTATCACTAAATGGAATGTGAAAAGGACACTTGGTCCTGATGGCTTATGCCTGTAATCCCAGCAATTTGGGAGGCCAAGGCGGCTGGATTGTTTCAGCTGGGGAGTTTAAGATCACACTGGACAACATGGCGAAACCCCGTCCCTACTAAAAGTACAAAAATTAGCTGGGTATGGTGGCTCGAGAGTTTGAGGTGAGAGGATTACTTTAGCCCGAGAGGGCGAGGCTGCAGTGAGCCAATGTGGTGTCACTGCACTCCAGCCCGGGCAACAAGGGACACTGTTTATGGTATAGTATGAGAGCTGAAACTGAAAGGAGCTGGGCACATTCCTCAGCCCCGGGCTAAAAACTCCCTGAGCCCAGTACAAACACATCCCATCCTCCCATCCCACCACATATCGCCATATATCTCTCAAACTCCCTGAGCCCAGTACAAACACCACCTGGAAAGTCTCCGATAAGGAGACAGCCGTTCAATGTTTTACTGAAAGCGCGGGAACCAAAAGAATTCCTTTGTTCCCCTGTAACTCTCGGGCTATAAAAAGCAAACGCTCGCATTGTTCGGGGCCCTCTTGTATACTGTGGAATGGAGGGACCAGGTTCGAACTTGTAGTAAAGATCCTTGCCGCTTGGCTTTGACACTGGACTCTGGTGGTCTTCTTTGGGGAACAAACGGTCTGGGCATAACAAAACAAGAAGGCAGAGGATGCCTTGTTCAGCCTCAGCTGGGAATGTGCACTTTGGGCAATTAAAAATTTTCCCTGCTCTGTACATGTCCAAGAATACATGGAGGTTACAGATAAATTTTAGCAAGTAGGCAAATTTGCAAATATGGAATCCACAAATAAGGGAGAAAGACTGTATTTCTGTTTTATACTGCCCTATTTTCTAGTTGTACTCACAATTTTGTAGTTCATTAAATTAATTGACTAGTAGTTTACTGTATGTCTTGTCTCTATAATGAGATTGTAAATAACTTCTGAGGAAAGACCATGACTCATTATTTCCAAAATTTACTTGACCTAGTGCTGTGCTAAGTATATATTATTTTTTATAATATATATTTAATATATAGTATATGAAATAAAATATAATATACATTTACTATATATTAGTAAAAATATTTTGAATGAATGGTTAACAGTGGGCCAGAACTTAGGGCTTGTGAATGTCCAGAAACTTTTTCCTTTAGCATATCCTAAAAGGTAAGGAGCAATGTAACATTTTAAAATAAGTAACATTTTTAAGTAAGTAAAATAAATTAATAGATATCTTTTCATGCAGTGTTGGAATTTGGGGGTTTATCTGATCCTAAAAGATATTGGCCTTTATCTGGACCTAGACTATTGCAAAGATTAAAGTTAACTTGCAGGGTGCTCATGGCAGTGCAAATGATTCTTGTCTATGGACTTGTGAAATAATTCTACCCGGTTGGGGGGTGAACTCTCCACCTCTATGGAAAAGCCAGTTTTGGCCGCAGGCAGTGACTCACGCCTGTAATCCTAGCACTTTGGGAGGCTGAGGCGGGCGGATCTCGAGGTCAGAAGTTCGAGACCAGCCTGACCAACATGGTGAAATCCCATCTCTACTAAAAATACAAAAATTAGCAGGCGTGGTGGCGCGCCTGTAATCTTAGCTACTCAGGAGGCTGAGGCAGGAGAATCTCTTGAACCCGGGAGACGGGGATTGCAGTGAGCTGAGATTGCACCACTGCTCTCCAACCTGGGTGACAGAGCGAGACTCCATTGCAATAGTAGTAGTAATAATAATAATAAATTAAACAACAACAAAAAAGCCAGTTTTGCACCATTTGCAAGTTCAATATTTCTGATCTGTAAACATGTCTCCTCTTTGGATTCTCCTTTGAACAGGTGATAGCATCTGTCTGGTTCACCTATTTAATGAGTTAAATAAAATGGCTGGGTGCAGAGGCTCACACCTGTAATCCCAGCACTTTGGGAGGCCGAGGCAGGTGGATCACTTGAGGTCAGGAGTTCAAGACCAGCCTGGCCAACATGATGAAACCCCGTCTCTACTAAAAATAGACAAAAATTAGCCAGGTATGGTGGCTTATGCCTGTAATCGCAGCTACTTGGGAGGCTGAGGCATGAGAATCACTTAAATCTGGGAGGCAGAGGTTGCAGTGAGTCAAGATCGCACCACTGCACTCCAGCTTGGGCAACAGAGTGAGACTCCATTTGAAAATAAATAAATAAAAAAAAATAAAATAAAATGACTGATGTGTTCGTATTATATCTGTTTGAGAGTCATTATTTTACTTTTTTTTTTTTTTTTTTGCAAATTATCTTTTAAAAGTTCAGTAGTTCCCACCAAGATGCCCAATGTATTCATCTGACAGGTGAATTTTATCACTGGAAAAGTACACTTCATGGGTTGCCTGAATCCTGGCAATTTTCTTGCTGCCAGAGATAAATCTGAAACTGCACAAGAATGTTGCTGAGTCTATGTTTTCCTAATTTTTATTTTCTTCTCCACTAATTGTGTGTTTTTCTTTGGTTTGTACAAGCATATCTTGTTTTATTGTGCCTCACTCTATTATGCTTCACAGATACTGTGTTTTTCACAAATTGAAGATTTGTGGCAACCCTCCCTTTTGCAATTCTATTGATAACCATTTTTCCAGCAGCATGTGCTCACTTTCTTTCTCTGTGTAACATTTTGGTGATTCTCACATATTTCAAACATTTTCATCATTCTTATATCTATTATGGTGATCTGTGATCGGTGGTCTTTGATGTTACTATTGTAATTGTTTTGGGGCACCACAAACTGCACCCATTCAAGATGGCAAACTTAACAAATGTTGTGTGTGTTCTAACTGCTCTACTGACTGACCAACCATTCCCTGTCTCTCTCCCTGTCCTCAGGCCTCCATATCCCCTAAAAAATATTGAAATTAGGCCAATTAATAACCCTATGATGGTGTCTAAGTGTTCAAGTGAAAGGAAGAGTTACACATCTTTAAATCAAAAGCTAGAAATTATTAAGCTGAATGAAGGGACGACAAAAGCTGAGATAGGTCCAAAGACAGGCATCTTGCACCAAACAGTTAATGAAATTGTGAATGCAAAGGAAAAGTTCTTGAAGGAAATTAAAAGTGCTACTCCAGTGTATGAAGGCATGATAAGAAAGCAAAACAGTCTTATTGCTGATACAGAGAAAATCTGAGTGGTCTATATAGAAAATCATACCAGTTACAATATTCCCTTAAATCAAAGCCTAATCCAGAGTAAGGCCCCAACTCTCTTCAATTCTATGAAGGCTGAGAGACGTGAGGAAGCTGCAGAAGACAAGTTGGAAGTTAGCAGAAGTTGCTTCATGAAGTTTAAGGAAAGAAGCTGTCTCCATAACATAAAGGTGCATAGGGAAGCAGAAAGTACTGATGGAGAAGCTGCCGCAAGTTATCTAGAAGATCTAGCTTTGATTACTGATGAAGGTGGTTACAATAAACAACAGATTTTCTGTGCAGATGAAACAGCCTCTGTTGGAAGAAGATGCCATCTAGGACTTTCATAGCTAGAAAGAAGTCAATGCCTGGCTTCAACACTTCAAAGGACAGGCTGACTCTCTTGTTAGGAGCTAATGCAGCTGGTGACTTTAACTAGAAGCCAATGCTCACTGATCATTCTGAAAATCCTAGGACCCTGAAGAATTCTGTTAAATCTACTCTGCCTGTTCTCTATCAATGGAAGACAAAGCCTGGACAACAGCACATCAGTTTATACCATGGTCTACTGAATATTTTAAGCACGCTTTTGAGACCCGCTGCTTAGAAAAAAAGACTCTTTTCAAAACGTTACTGCTCATTAACAATGCATCTGGTCACCCAAGAGCTCTGAGTTGAATGTTATTTTATCCCTGCTAACACAACATCCATTCTGCAGCCCATGGGATCAGGGAATAATTTTGACTTTCAAGTCCCCTTATTTAAGAAATACATTTTCTGGCCGGGCGCGGTGGCTCAAGCCTGTAATCCCAGCACTTTGGGAGGCCGAGGCGGGTGGATCACGAGGTCAGGAGATCGAGACTATCCTGGCTAACATGGTGAAACCCCGTCTCTACTAAAAATACAAAAAACTAGCCGGGCGTGGTGGCAGGCGCCTGTAGTCTCAGCTACTTGGGAGGCTGAGGCGGGAGAATGGCATGAACCCGGGAGGCGGAGCTTGCAGTGAGCCGAGATCACGCCACTGCACTCCAGCCTGGGAGCACAGCGAGACTCCGTCTCAAAAAAAAAAAAAAAGAAAAAGAAATACATTTTCTAAGGTTATAGCTGCCACAGAAGTGTTTCCTCTGAAGGATCTGGAGAAAGTAAATTAAAAACCTTCTAGAAAGGAGTCACCATTTAGATACAAATCTTCTGGAAAAGATTTACCATGTTAGATGCCTTTCAGAACATTTTGATTCATGGAAGGAGGTCAAAATTTCCACATTAACAGGAGCTTGAGAGAAGTTGATTCCAGCCATCATGGTTTGCTTTGAGGGGTTCAAGACTTCAGTGGCAGAAGTAACAACAGATGTAGTGGAAATAGCAAGATAACTAGAATTAGAGCTTGAAGGGGTGATTGGATTGCGACAATCTCATGATAAAACTTGAACAAATAAGAAGTTACTTCTTATGGATGAGCAAAGAAAGTGGTTTCTTAAAATAGCAGCTACTCCTGGTATAGATGCTCTGAACATTGTTGAAATGACAACAATGGGTTTAGAATATTATATAAACTTAGTTGATAAAGTGGAATGAGCATTTCAGAGAATTGACTCCAATTTTGAAAGACATTTTCTACTGTGTATAGAACGCTATCAAACAGCATCACATATATGGAGACATCTTTCACGAAAGAAAGAGTCAATCTATGCAGCAAACTTCATTTTTTTCTAAGAAATTCCACAACCATCCCAATCTTCAGCAACCACCAATCTGATCAGTCAGTAGCCATTGACATAAAGGCAAGACCCTCCACCAGCAAAAAGTATTATGGCTTGCTAAAGGCTTAGTTGATCATTTGCATTTTTTAGCAGGAAAGTACTTTTTAATTAAGATACATACTTTAGGCCGGGCGCAGTGGTTCACACCTGTAATCCCAGCATTTTGGGAGGCCAAAGTGGGTGGATCACTTGAGGTCAGGAGTTCGAAACCAGCTTGACCAATATGATAAAACCCTGTCTCTACTAAAAATACAAAAATTAGCGGATGTGGTGGCATGTGCTTGTAATCCCAGCTACTCGGGAGGCTGAGACAGAAGAATTGCTTGAACCTGGGAGGCAGAGGTTGCAGTGAGCCCAGATCGTGCCATTGCACTCCAGCCTAGGCAACAAGAGTGAAACTCTGTCTCAAAAAAAAAAAAAAGATACATACTTTGTTTTTAGACACGATGTTATTGCACACTGAATAGACTACACTATAGTGTGAACATAACTTTTATATGCACTTGGAAACCAAAAATTTTGCATGACTTACTTTATTGCAATATTTGCTTTATTGCAGTGGTCTGGAACCAAACCCACAATATCTTTGAGATATGCCTGTACATGGCCAATAAGTTATTTCTCTCTGTTGGGAGCAATGATTAAGAGTTTGGTTATATGGTCTAACCATTTGGTGATCTCTATAAAAGGACTAGTGGTTTACAGAGATATAATTTCTGTTGAGTGAGAAATAACAGAAAACCTGGTATGTTACTTTTATTTATTTGTCTATTTGCCTATTTTGAGTTCAGCTCAAGAATTTTGTGCCCATTGGAAGGAGAATAGCTCATTAATATCTGGTCTGGTGAGTTTTCGTGTTCCTGTGTTTACTTTTGACCCATGGTTGAAATGGTAGAATTGAAGCTGTAAATTCTCCATATATCTGTCTGTGTGTCTGTAATTTATAAACGTCTTTATACCTCTCTATGTGAGTATAAGATACTGTCTTGCCTCTGTAAGGTATTACTAATTAAAATCTAGTTTATTTTTGTCAAAGGATCTCTGCTCTGATTGGCTTATAGAGATAAATAAGCACTTATATAAATTTAATTTCTAAAATTACCTGAAAATAAGTAAATCAAGACATTCCAAATGTAATATACTTTAAAGAAAAATAGACGGCCGGGCGCGGTGGCTCACTCCTGTAATCCCAACACTTCGGGAGGCCGAGGTAGGCGGATCACGAGGTTGGGAGATTGAGACCATCCTGGCTAAGATGGTGAAACCCTGTCTCTACTCTACTAAAAATACAAAAAATTAGCCAGGTGTGGTGGCTTGCGCCTGTAGCCCAGCTACTCAGGAGGCTGAGGCAAGAGAATTGCTTGAACCTGGGAGGCGGATGTTGCAGTGAGCCAAAATCATGCCACTGCACTCCAGCCTGGGCGGGAGAGTGAGACTCCGTCTCAAAAAAAAAGAGAGAGAGAGAGAGAGAAAGAGAAAGAAAGGTATATAGAAACTAACTCAGAAATATTTAAAGAATTCAAGCTTACATCATTAAGGTCAATCTGTAGTGAAAGGTGATTTCTTTTTTAGAAGTAGTGTAATGTTAATAAGAAATGGGTAGGGAGAAACATTGATTTTAGAATACCATCCCACCATAACTGCATACCTCGCCAGGGATTGAGACAATGAAGAAGGGTGGGCAAAAAAAAACTCAGAGACCAAGGTCTCTGCTAAAGAGAAGGCAAGTATTTTGGACAATCACACGGAAATTCATCTACTACGGATGGAACTTGAATTGGCTGCGGTGTGGGTAGCCAATATGGCAAAAGTATGAGTTAAACCTCACTCAGAAGGACTGAGGTTTGAAAGAAAATGGAAGTACTTCAGAACTCACATTTCTATGAAATGGAGAGAGCTTGGACACTCTCTGGAAGTTGTTCTCCCCGGCAAAAACTAAAGTAGGTAAGACTGTCCTCTCTTCTACTGGTATTGCCAGAGCTGATTACAGAAAAGAGAGGAGGATTGAGAGGTACAGCAGAATGAAGTCAGTGTGTCTCCCGTCCTGAGAAATAAATCACTAGTGGAGGTACTTTCAGAGTGTGACCGAGATACAGGGAATCTCATTAAGGACTGTACAACTAGAAATAGAGAAGGCTAGAGCTACTGAAATGTGACAGAGGATGAAACTCAGCATATGAATTTTTCAGCAAATAGCAGAGACCCTTAGAATTATCTGAAAAGTGATTGTTTTTCAGATCCCTGAGCAGGAGAGTGACCATTTCAGCTATCTGGTCTAGAATATCCAGATTGACTCAGGAGACAAGGCAGAGCCAGGTTTATGATGGAGGAAAAATCCAGAACAGACTAGAAAAGAAACATTTTATTTTGACATGCCTATATAAGGCCTTCATTAGTTTCTACAGGGCAGGAGTCACAAGTTAATAGCACAACAAGAGGCTGGGTGCAGTGCTTCACACCTATAATCTCAGCACTTTGGGAGGTTGAGAGTTCAAGACGAGCCTGAGCAACATAGCAGGACCGTCTTTAAAAAAATAAAAAGTAAATAAAAATTAGCTGAGCATGGTGATGCACACCTGTGGTCCCAGCTACTCAGGAGTCTAAAGCAAGAGGATCACTTGAGCCTGGGAGGTCAAGGCTGCAGTGAGCTATGATCATGCCACTTCCCTCCCACCTGGGTGACAAAGTAAGACCCCATCCCTGCTCCCTCTCCCGCACAGAAAAACCGTTAACAAGAGCCTAGCACTTAGCAATTTGTTAAATTCCAATTTAAAAAATCTTTCCAGATACTATTAAAGTTCTATCTCTATACCAGATGGATGCCAATGACATTTGCAAATTCAAAATTCATTCACTCAGTCATTTATTTATTTATCCCCACACCTAGTTTAAGACATAAAATATTACAAATACGGTTGAAGCCTTGGCATCCATCTGCAAACCCTTTTCCCTCCATCTCCCAAGATGAAACTACCATCCTAAATTTAGTGTTTTTCATTCTCATGTGTGCCATTATATATTTTTATGTGTGTATTATAGACAATATATAATAATTTTATATAATATATTTTGGAACCATATATAGATGGTATCATACTCGGTATCTTTCTCCAACTTGCTTTTCAGTCTCAACATTATGTTTTAAGATTTAACCATGTTTTTACCTGCAATTCTGGTTAATTCATTTTTCACTACTCTACTATATTCCAAATACAAATCACAATTTATTAATCCTTTATTCTGCTGATATACATTTAGTATTTCTCCTCCTTCTCTCTTCCTTCTCATGCTCTCTATGCTAAGACCTTGATGAATTCCTCAGTTCTACTAATTCACTAATTTTTTCCTTAACTGAGACCAGTCTACACTGTATTTTGTCTATTCAGTATTTATTCCAATTGCTATGTTTTTTTTATTTCCAGGATTTCTCTGTTGATTTTTTCTGCATCACCCTTTTTTGTTTTATTTCTGCTTGCTTTTATAATTCCTTATTCTTGGCGAGTGTCTCACGCCTGTAATCCCGGCATTTTGGGAGGCCGAGGCGGGCAGATCACGAGGTCAAGAGTTTGAGACCAGCCTGGCCAACATGCTGAAACTCCGTCTCTACTAAAGATACAAAAAATTAGCCGGGCATGGTGGTGCGGCGCACCTGTAATCCCAGCCATTTGGGAGACTGAGGCAGGAGAATTGCTTGAACCCGAGAGGCGGAGGTTGCAGTGAGCCGAGGTTGCACCATTGTACTCCAGCCTAGGTGAGAGGTCGAGACTCTGTCTCAACAACAACAAAAAAATTCCTTATTTTTTTTTTTTTTTTTTTTTTTTTTTTTTTTGAGACGGAGTCTCGCTGTGCTCCCAGGCTGGAGTGCAGTGGCGCGATCTCGGCTCACTGCAAGCTCCGCCTCCCGGGTTCACGCCATTCTCCCGCCTCAGCCTCCCAAGTAGCTGAGACTACAGGCGCCCGCCACCACGCCCGGCTAGTTTTTTGTATTTTTAGTAGAGACGGGGTTTCACCATGTTAGCCAGGATAGTCTCGATGTCCTGACCTCGTGATCCACCCGCCTCGGCCTCCCAAAGTGCTGGGATTACAGGCTTGAGCCACCGCGCCCGGCCAAAAATTCCTTATTATTTTTTTCTTTTAAGTCTCTCAAATGATACTACCCACGCTTGTTTTTTGTTTTTGTTTGTTTTTTTGTTTGTTTGTTTGTTTTTGTTTTTTTGCGATGGAGTCTTGCTCTGTCGCCCAGGCTGGAGTGCAGTGGCGCCATCTGGGCTCACTGCAAGCTCCACCTCCCAGGTTCACGCCATTCTCCTGCCTCAGCCTCCCGAGTAGCTGGGACTACAGGTGCCCGCCACCACGCCCGGCTAATTTTTTTGTTTGTTTTTTTGTATTTTTAGTAGAGACAGGGTTTCACCGTGTTAGCCAGGATGGTCTCAATCTCCTGACCTCATGATCCACCTGCCTCGGCCTCCCAAAGTGCTGGGATTACAGGCGTGAGCCACCGTGACCAACCCTCCATGCTTGCTTAAAGCTCATTTGCTGATTATTCTGTTATGTTCATTTTGTCTGGAGTAAATTTATCTTCCCTATTTTGATTTTGTTGGTGGCTGTTCTGAGTGTGAATTTCTTCATGTGTTTTGGAATTTTCATGTGCAAACATCCTGTTTAGGAGATTTTTATTTTTTCTCTCTGTTGACCCTGTTTGTCTTAATTGCCTCCATTCCTCCTCAAGGGACTCCTAGACCAGAATCAGGTCTTATATTGGTGGCTTGGGTCTGTCTAGCTATGCTATCAGAGATGTTACATTTCCAGTCTGTGAGCTAGTGGATAGCTTGGCCCAGGTCCTGGATGGGAAGCTATATCCCTTTTCTCCTGCCTCCCTAGGCCATGGCTATGGAAGTAGTCACTGCAGCACCTTTCAGCCTTTCTTCATGAGTACAGTGGCCCTTAGTTTCAACAGTCAGCCTGAATCCATCCCTTCTCTTTCCTGGGAAGACTTTTAGTTCCCGTTACCTTTTAGTAGCAAAATTCCTAGATAGGAGGCCCAGCATGTCTCAGCTTTGGTATTTCTGGGCCTTGAAAAAAGTTAATATTGCTTTTGAGCATGATGGTGTTTTCCAGTTCTGTTTTGTTATGATTTCTCTTTTTATATTTTTATCTCTCACTGCTATGTGTTTGGAGCAGAGAAGGTCTTCAATGCAAGAATTTAAGTAGTATCTTCACCAGAAGTACAAATATACAGTATTATGTAATATCCAGAAATAATTTCTTTATAAGTTGAAAGTCTGTTCCTCAAGAATTATTGAGATGTAGAGTAGCACAGTAAAATGGGAAGACTTTTTTTTTTTCTTTTTTGAGACAAGAGTCTCAAAGCTGGAGTGCTAGTGGTGTGATCTCAGCTCACTGCAGCCTTAACCTGCTGATCTAAAGCATTCCTCCTGTTTCAGCCTCCCAAGTATCTGAGCACCACTATGCTTGGCTGATTTTTTATTTTTTTGTGGAGACAGTGTCTTGCTATCTTGCCCAGGTTGGTCTTGAACTCCTGGGCTCATGCCTCCAACCTCAGCCTCCCAAAGTGAGCCACCGCACCTGGCTGGAAGACTCTTGAGTCAAATAGACCTCGGTTTTAACACAGACTCTGACGCTTCTCAGTTGTGGCATTGGGCAAACATATCACTTCTTTGGTCACAGTTACCTGTAAAATGGGGATAATAGTACTTATAAAATATTATGAAGATGGCTGGGTGCAGTGGCTCATGCCTGTAATCCCCGCACTTTGGGAGGTTGAGGCGGGCACATCACAAGGTCAAGAGATCGAGACCATCCTGGCCAACATGGTGAAATCCTGTCTCTACCAAAAATATAAAAATTAGCTGGGCGTGGTGGCATGTGCCTGTAGTCCCAGCTACTTGGGAGGCTGGAGCAGGAGAATCTCTTGAACCTGGGAGGCAGAGGTTGCAGTGAGCCAAGATCACACCACTGCACTCCAGCCTGACGACAGAGCGAGACTCTGTCTCAAAATAAATAAATAAAAATTAAGATAAATAAAATGATAGATGTAAAGTACCTGTCAAAAGATGCAGAGGGGCAGAAATATTTGTTTTTTTAAAAATCACATTTATGTACAACTTTTTTCATCACACGAACTTGATTAATAAAGTAGCATAGCCGGGGGCAGTGGCTCATGCCTGTAATCCCAGCACTTTGGGAAGGCAAGGCGGGTGGATCACCTGAGGTCATGAGTTCGAGACCAACCTGACCAAAATGGAGAAACCCCATCTCTACTAAAAACACAAAATTAGCTGGGCATGGTGGTGCATGCCTGTAGTCCCAGCTACTCGGGAGGCTGAGGCAGGAGAATGGCATGAACCCAGGAGGTGGAGCTTGCAGTGAGCTGAGATTGGGCCACTGCTCTCCAGTCTGGGCGACAGAGTGAGACAACATTTCAAAAATAAATAAATAAATAAAGTAGCATATAATGAGTAGATAATATACATGTAACAGAACTTTGTGCTGTTCTGTTCCTTTGGAAAATAGTACAGAGAAAAATTAAAAACAGAAGACAAAAATTATATAAAATGAGATGTAATATCATATAGATTCAATACTTAAGAGAAGTATCTATGTGATACTTTCAGATTTTTCTAAAAAGTTATCTATTTCGGTTATTGTACATTAGCATACTCCTTTGGAAGACTGATGTTAATCTTTTTGTCCATCAGGAAAATGAGTATTCTTTGTTAAATAAAAATTTCCCCAGTTGGCAGTTACATAATCATATATACATGCTGATAACATGTATATATAATTACAGGGTATAAAAATTACTTTGCTCTTTTCTTCTTAGTCTGTTTTGTGTTGCTATAACAGAATACCTATGGGTAGTTTATAAAGAAAAGAGGTTTATTTAGCTCACAGTTCTGCAGGCTTGGTTCAAAAAGCATGGCACCACCATCTGCTTAGCTTCCGGTGAGGGCTTTTATGTTGGCTCAAGGCATGGCAAAGAAGGTCAAAGGGGAGGGGAACATGTGTAAAATCCCAGGGGCGTACTGGCTTTACAGCAATTCACTCCCATGGGACCTTCCCACAAAAATTAATGCAGTCTTGTAAGACTGAGAACTCACTAACTATTTCAAGAGCTGCACCAAGCCATTCATGAAGGATCTGCCCCCATAACCCAAACACCTCCCACTGGGACCCACCTTCTAACACCACTACATTGGGAATCAAATTTCTTTTGTCTATTTTTTTTTAATTATTTATTTTTTGAGACAGGTTTCATTCCCGTTGCCCAGGCTGCAGTGCAATGGCATGATCTTGGCTCACTGCAACCTCCACCTCTGGGGCTCAAGTGGTTTTCTTGCCTTAGCCACCCGAGTAGCTGGGACTACAGGCACACACCACCACGCCATGCTAATTGTATTTTTTGTGGAGAATGGGTTTCACCATGTTGCCCAGGCTGGTCTCAAACTCCTGAGCTCAAGCCATCTGCCTGCCTTGGTCTCCCAAAGTGCTGGGATTTGTGAGCCACTGTGCCCAGTCATGGGAATCAAATTTCAGCATGAGTTTTGGAGGGGACCACAGTACCTCTTATAAAACAGAATTTGGCAAAATATGGATTGCAAGGAAAAGCTAAAAAATAAGGATGAAGGCCGGGCGCGGTGGCTCAAGCCTGTAATCCCAGCACTTTGGGAGGCCGAGACGGGTGGATCACGAGGTCAGGAGATCGAGACCATCCTGGCTAACACAGTGAAACCCCGTCTCTACTAAGAAATACAAAAAACTAGCCGGGCGACGTGGCGGGCGCCTGTAGTCCCAGCTACTCGGGAGGCTGAGGCCGGAGAACCGCGTGAACCCGGGAGGCGGAGCTTGCAGTGAGCTGAGATCCGACCACTGCACTCCAGCCTGGGCTACAGAGCGAGACTCCGTCTCAAGAGAGAGACTCCGTCTCAAAAAAAAAAAAAAAAAAATAAGGATGAAAAGCCCATTCAGAATGTCTCTCAACTCCCACACATGTACTTGTACTTCGCTCTCAGCCTCCAAATCCTGGAAAATGTTCTGTGTAACCTACCAACTCTTTCAATAAAAATATCCCAGGTTGTCATGGTGACATAGTTTTTCCCCTACAGAACCTTATAGTCTGTTATGGTAGTTTCCTAATTTTTTATGGTTGTGGAATTCTTTCTTTCTTTTTGGTACTGTTTCTCATTTTTCCAGCTGAATATTATATCTAGGCTTGCTGAAGAGGTAGCAAATTATAGATTTAATTTGAAGCAGGGCAGATTTAACCAATGGTCTTACAGTCATCAGTAAGTCAGTCTGTAACGCTGATAGAGTACTCCGTGGGTATGTGTTCTGCAGTGGTCCTTGATGAAAACATCATAACACTTAGCCTTTGCTAGAATGTCTCATTTCTTTCTCTAACATGTGTAGGCTAAGAACTTTTGATGTCAGGCTTTTAAAATGAAGAACAACGATAGAAATTTGGTAGTCAGGATATAAAATTTAAGTTAGCCCTTCTCTTTTCTCCATCCCTAAACCCTTCTTTTTTTGTCACCCAGGCTGAAGTGCAGTGGTACGGTCTTGGCTCACTGCAACCTTCGCCTCCCTGGTTCCAGCGATTCTCCTGCCTCAGCCTCACGAGTAGCTGGGACTACAGGAATGTGCCACCACGTCCGGCTAATTTTTGTATTTTTAATAGAGACGGGGTTTCATCATATTGGCCAGGCTGATCTCGAACTCCTGACCTCGTGATCTGCCTGCCTCGGCCTCCCAAAGTGCTGGGATTACAGGCGTGAGCCACCGTGCCTGGCCAACCCTTTCTTCTTCTCAGCCCCAGAATGGGGCTTTGCAGATTTGTGACAGCTTACACTACAGAGACTTGTGGATGTTATGTAATTGAGCTCATCTCTAGCAGATAACCTTAGTGCCTGGCCTGGTTTGTTTTAGGGTTCCTAAAATGGTTTTTCTGGGAAGGTATTAAGGAGCAGGAGCCAATCTAAGGGGCTCCTTAGGCCCAGGAAAGAATGAAGAGGCTGAGCAATGGAAAGTCAGAGGAGAAATGAGAAAGTTGCATGTAAGAAACAGCAAAAGTGCTTTCTGTGATTGTCTGATACCCATTTGAGGAGAGAAACCATGTCTATTGTTTGTTAAATAATGAATGAATAAACAGCTATTTGGTGGTCACGTATTCTGCCTCTGCCCATGCCAAAGCTAGATATTGATCTGGAAGTAGTGTATGTTCTTGAGGACGATTAACATCAAGGAGTAAGGTATGTATCCTTTTGTTCCTTTTAATGAATGTTTCATTTATTGATATCTAAACCTTGGGTATCTGGAATACTGGAGGTTAAAAAAATGATTTAAGGGACTCTTTGAGTTATTATAATATTTTGAAAAAAATCTAATAGAAATTGAAGAAAAATTCACAGCCATAAATCAAAAGTTCACCAAAACCTCAAGTGTCTTTGTTTTTGATTGATAACATACAAGCTTAATATGGTAAGACTTGTTATTCTGGTCAGAAGCTCAGATCTGTCAATGACTTCAATTGGCAAAGACAAAAAAAATGATATTATTATAACATATTTAATTTAGTTATACATTAATTGCCTTTTATTTGTGATTCATTAATCTGGACAGCCTTCATTCTACAAAATAGAATTAGAACTTTCCGCTGGGTGCGGTGGCTCACGCCTGTAATCCCAGCACTTTGGGAGGCTGAGGCGGCGGATCACAAGGTCAAGAGATCGAGACCATACTGACCAACCAACATGGTGAAACCACATCTCTCCAAAATTACAAAAATTAGCTGGGCTTAGTGGCGCACACTTGTAGTCCCCAGCTACTCAGGAGGCTGAGGCAGGAGAACCGCTTGAACCTGGAAGGCGTAGGTTGCGGTGAAATGAGACAGCGCCATTGCATTCCAGCCCGGGTGACAGAGCAAGACTCCGTCTCAAAAAAAAAAAAAAAAGAACTTCCATTGGCCAATAACAGAAAAATGGGGGCCGGGCGCGGTGGCTCAAGCCTGTAATCCCAGCACTTTGGGAGGCCGAGACGGGCGGATCACGAGGTCAGGAGATCGAGACCATCCTGGCTAACACGGTGAAACTCCGTCTCTACTAAAAAATACAAAAAAACTAGCCGGGCGAGGTGGCAGGCGCCTGTAGTCCCAGCTACTCGGGAGGCTGAGGCAGGAGAATGGCGTGAACCCGGGAGGCGGAGCTTGCAGTGAGCTGAGAGCCGGCCACTGCACTCCAACCTGGGCGACAGAGCGAGACTCCGTCTCAGAAAAACAAACAAACAAACAAACACCCAAACAAACAAAAAAACAGAAAAATGGATTTTGTAAGATGGGAACAAGGAAACAAAACAAGAACAATAGAAAAAAAAAAAACTTGGCCAGGCGTGGTGGCTCACGCCTGTAATCCCAGCACTTTGGGAGTCTGGGACGGGTGGATCACCTGAGGTCAGGAGTTCGAGACCAGCCTGGCCAACATGGTGAAACCACTTGTCTACTAAAAATGCAAAAATTAGCTAGGCATGGTGGTGCACACCTGTAATCCCAGCTACTCGGGAGGCTGAGGCAGGAGAATCGCTTGAACCTGGGAGGTGGAGGTTGCAGTGAGCTGAGTGGAGTACAAGCACCCTTGTACTACAACCTGGGCAACAAGAGCAAAACTCCATCTCGGGGAAATAAAACAAGCAAACAACAACAACAAAAAACCTAAATGGTTAACATCAGGTTCCTTTTATGTAAAGGATAAAGTAGAAGAGACTTCCTTGCTATGATAACTCAGTTAGACTAGAATCTCTTGTTTTCAGAAAAGAAACTGGTATTATTTGGAACCTATCTACTTCCTTAAAGTTTCAGTTTGGATAGGTGGCATTGAGGATGAGTGACTCCATTTTGGTTTGGTTTGTTTTGGGCCCATTGCAGGAGCTCAGTTCAAACAACGACCTTTCATAATCTTGTTCAACAATTCTTCCCTTTTTGGTCAGGCTCTCTCCTAGGTGGGAGCGTGATCAAAACTTAGGGTGTTAGTGCTACTCTCAGTTACCACCACTCTGGGTTTCCAGTCTCAATACACCATTCATAGGTTACAATGTCCTCATGATCATACATTTCTTTGTTCCAGCCAAAAAGAGATTATTTGACGTTTGATGGATGACTGCATGCAAACATTTAAAGCTTTTGAGAGAATACAGCATACCAGAGAGACTTCTATTATGATTATCAGAAGAGTAATCCAAAAGTTTGGAGTATGCACTTGAGCCAGGGTCCCCATGAACCAAACCAACTAAAATTGATTAAATCACAGAGTGAGCCAGATGAGAAGTCTACTCATTTTAACCAAGTAGCCTGTTTGTTAATTTTTGCAAATGAGGCTCTACAATATCTGATGGATTTATCCATGTGCAACAAGAAATGTCAGCAACTGCACAGACTCATCCAATTCATTTAGCAGATAATCTAGCATCCCATGACAGGGTTAAATTAAAACAGGGAATGAGAACAAGTGGATCCAGAAGTTTAACTCTATAAGAGAGACCATGAGTACAATTTGAAAAAAACAGTGGCATTAGGGATGTTGCTAAAATTAGCCAATGGGTGAACTAATGGATCTTTAAAGCCATATAAAGGTTCAGGTTTGACATGACAGATCCAGCTCTTCTAGTTGCCTGCAGAAGCTACTGATTGTGAAATTCTAATTACAGCATTATCCTGCCAAGTGAAAGAGGTAGGTGTAAGCAAAGAAAAATTAAGAGAGGGAAGAGTCTCATTACGATGGGGAGTCTTTTCTGATGTCTTGGGAAAAGCTGCCCAAAGCATGAAGTCATCAACCTCCCATGGCCTTCTATAATTTTCATTTAACAGTTGTACACTGTCTTATATCAGCATTCACCATTTCATAATTTCTAGAAATATGTTTCCGTCATTTTCCATGTTAATTAACAGATCCAAATACGTTTAGCTTCTTTATACTGTACAAAAACAAGATGCCAGTATATATTTTTTAATTCTTTTTTTTTTTTTTTTTTTTTGAGACGGAGTCTCGCTTTGTCACCCAGGCTGGAGTGCAATGGCACGACCTCGGCTCACTGCAAGCTCCGCCTCCCGGGTTCACACCACTCTCCTACCTTAGCCTCCTGAGTAGCTGGGACTACAGTCACCTGCCACCACACCTGGCTAATTTTTTGTTGTTTTTGGTAGAGACAGGGTTTCACCATGTTAGCCCGGATGGTCTTGATCTCCTGACCTCATGATCCGCCTGCGTTGGCCTCCCAAAGTGCTGGGATTACAGGCGTGAGCCACCAAGCCCGGCCTATATTTTTAAATTAAGTTCAACAATTAATGTTTCAGTATTTTAACTTACTCAGAAATGACTCAGACATTTCATGAATATCTATCTCATATAATATAGCTAAGCTTTCAAGTTATGAAAAAGAATTCTGTAATTATTACATTAGCCTAATTTGCTCATTCTTACCAATCATGTTTGAATTGCTAATGGCAAACTTCAGATGATTGCCATGATCACTTTTTAACAAGTCAGGCAAGTATCAAAAATATCACAGAAGCAAAGAAATGAAAAAGTTAAGTATGATTTTTCCCTCTGTTTTTCTTTCATTAATGACATGCATTAACCAATTTATTTTCATCGTGTATTCAGCTCCTAAGTTGGATTTATAGTATTATGACCTTAACCATCTAGGAGATAAAACTTGTTTGACTAGTAAGTTTATGTTTTAAAACTGCATGCTTGGGCCAGGTGCGGTGGCTCACGCTTGTAATCCCAGCACTTCGGGAGGCCAAGGTGGGCGGATCATGAGGTCAGGAGTTCGAGACCAGCCTGATCAACATGGAGAAACCCTGTCTCTACTAAAAATACAAAAATTAGCTGGGTTTGGTGGTAAATGCCTGTAGTCCCAGCTACTCAGGAGACTGAGGCAGGAGAATTGCTTGAACCCAGGAGGTGGAGGTTGCAGTGAGCCAAGATTTTGCCACTGCATGCCAGCCTGGGCAACAAAGCGAGACTCCATCTCAAAAAAAAAAAAAAAAAAAAAAAAAAAGACAGCTTAGAGCGAGCATGTAGGTCCAAATATCTCCAAAACTCACCTGAGTGACAGGGCATCCATTTCTGCTAAAACTGGATTTGATGTATTTTCCTCTAATTTGGTCTTGAGGTTGTCTCTGCAGAGCGGCTATGAATTCTAGCCCTGTCCTGGTGGAAAACCAAGAGATGTGGTCTTGGATATTTACACTATGCCTTTCATGGGATACTTCTTTATCCTGGAAGGCAGCCTAACACCTAAATGACTGGTCTGCAATGTGTCCCTCTGAAAGGAAACTTGTTTATACTGCAGATGCCCATGTGGCTCCATGATTGACCTGTGTCCAGTTTATTCCTATCATGAGAGCCACTTTCTAGGACAGCCCTGACCAGAAGAAGAGTTAGGCTCAGCTGTGTCAGCCAGGCGAGACACAGAGGCAGGCGCCTGTAATCCCAGCTACTCAGAGGCAGAAGAATCGCTTGAACCTGGGAAGTGGAGGTTGCAGTGAGCCCAGATCATGCCACTGCACTATAGCCTGGGCGACAGAGGGAGGGGAAAAAAAAAATTATCTGCGCGTTGTGGTGCGTGCCTGTAATCCCAGGTACTCAGGAGACTGAGGCAGGAGAATCACTTGAATCTGGGAGGTGAAGGTTGCAGTGAGCTGAGATGGCCCCACTGCACTCCAGCTTGGGCAACAGAGTGAGCCTCATTTTTTTTTCAAAGAAAAAGAAAAAGCCACCTGTATTTTTTTTTCCCAGGACTGTCATAAAGTACCACAGACGGGGTGTCTTAAACGATAGAACTTAACTTTCCCATGATTCTGGAGGACAAGAAGTTCAAGATCCAGCCTGGGTGACAGAGCAGTACTCTGTCTCCAAAAAAAGAAAAAAAGTTAAAGATCAAGACTGGGTGCAGTGGCTCATGCCTGTAATTCCAGGCGAGGCAGGAGGATCATGAGGTCAGGAGTTTGAGACCAGCCTGGCCAACATAGTGAAACCCCATCTCTACTAAAAATATTAAAAAATTAGCCGGGCATGGTGGTGGGCCTCTGTAATCTCAGATATTCAGGAGGCTGAAGCAGAAGAATCATTTGAACCCGGGAGATGGAGGTTGCAGTGAGCCGAGATGGTGCCACTGCACTCCAGCCCGGGTGACAGTGTGAGAGTCCGTCTCAAAAAAAGAAAAAGAAGTTCAAGATCAAGGTGTCAGCAGGGCTGTTTTCTTCTGAAGGCTTCTCTTCCTGGCTTTTAAATTTACTAATACTAATTGGGGTACAACATGCCCATAGATGCCTATCGTCTGTGTCTTCAAATGGGCTTTCCTCTGGGTCCTAGTTTCCTCTTCTTGTAAGGACATAAGTCATATTGGACTAGGGCTCATCCATATAATTTCATTTTACCTTGATTGCCTCTTTAATGGCTCTATCTTTAAATACAGTCACATTCCGAGGTACTGCAGGCAGAACTTTTCAGTATATGAATTCTGCGGGGACACAGTTCAGCCCATAACACCATCCTAATGAATGTGAATGTGTAGCTCATTGTGGTTTTGATGTACATTTCCCGATGACTAATGCTACATCTTTTCATGTGCTTATTGGCCATTGGTATAGACTCTTTGGAGAAACATTTTCAGATCATTTGCCCATTTTAAAATTGAGTTATTTATCCCTCTATTGTTGGGTTGAAAGGGTTCTTTATATATTCTGGATACTAGACTCTTGTCAGATACATGATTTGCATATATTTTCTCCCATTCTGTGGATTCTCTTTTCACTTTGACAGTGTTCTTTGACACACAAAGCTTTTAATTTTGATGAATTCCAATTTATCTATTTTTACTTTGGCTACTTGTGCTTTTTGGTGTCATAGCAAACCATTTCCTACTACAAGGCCATGAAGATATACTTACATTTCCTTCTAAGAGCTTTATGCTTTTACCTCTTACATTTCCATCCTTAATCTATTTTGAGTTAATTTTAGTATGTGGTGTTAGGAGGGGTCTAAATTCATTATTTTACATGTGAATATCTAGTTTTCCCAGCACCATTTGTTGAAGACTATTTCTTTGCTCTCCCCATCTCTCCTTCCTATTGATTGCTCTTTGTTGAAAATTGCTTGACTGTAAACGTATGGATGTATGTCTGAACTCACAACCCTATGCCATTAGCTATGTAGTTACCTTTATGCCAATATCACACTGCTGTGATTACTGCAGCTTTGTAGTGAGTTTTGAAATCAGGACATGTGGATTCTCCAATCTTTATTAAGATTGTTTTGCTTTTCAGAGTCCTTTGCATTTCCATATGAATTTAAAGATCATCTTGCTCCTTTCTGTTAAAAAAAAAAGTTGAAAATAGTGATCGCACTGAATATGTATTCAATTTGGGGAGTATTGCCATCTTAATGACTTTCAATATTTTATTATTTTAGGTGTACAAGCATTACATTTCCTTTGTTAAATTTATTCCCATTAGCCAGGTGTGGTGGTGCACGCCTGTAGTCCCAGCTACTTGGGAAGCTGAGGTGAGAGAATCGCTTGAACCTGGGAGGAGGAGATTGCAGTGACCTGAGATTGCACTGCTGCACTCCAGCCTGGATGATAGAGTGGGACTCCATCTCAAAAATAAATTAAATAAATAAATAAATTTATTTCCAAATACTTTATTATTTTTGACAGTATTTTAAGTAGAATTATTTTCTTAATTTCATTTTTGGATTGTTCATTGTTAGAGTATAGAAATATACTTAATTTTCATATAGGGGTCTTGTATGTTTCAACTTTGTTTAAACTTATTCTTTGGCTCTAAAAGCTTTTTGAGAGTGTGTGTAGATTCTTTAGAGTTTTCTATATATAAGATCATGTTGGCTGGGTTTGGTGGTTCACGCTTGTAATCCCAGCACTTTGGAAAGTTGAGGTGGGTGGATCACTTGATCCCAGGAGTTTGAGACCACCCTGGGCAACATGGCAAAACCACATCTCTACAAAAAATATGAAAATTAGTAGGGCATGGTGGTGCATACCTGTAGTCCCAGTTACTGGGGAGGCCGAGGTGGGAAGATCACCTGAAGCAGAGGTAGAGGGTTGGGGGAGATGAGAGGGTGGGTTGAGGCTTCAGTGAGCCATGATTTTAAAAAGACAAACAACAACAACAACAACAAAAACTAAAAACAAACTTTGGCTGGATGCTGTGGCTCACACCTGTAGTTCCAACACTTTGAGAGGCCAAGGCAGGCAGATTGCTTGAATCCAGGAGTTCAGGACCAGTCTGGGCAACATGGTGAGACTTCGTCTCCACAAAAAAATACAAAAATTAGCTGGGCATGGTGGTGCACACCTGTAATCTTAGCTACTTTGGAGGCTGAGGTGGGAGGATCACCTGAGCTCGGGATGTCGAGGTTGTGATGAGTCAAGATTGCGCCACTGCAGTTCAGCCTGGGTGACAGAGTGAGGTCCTGTCTCAATTAAAAAAAAAAAATCATATCTTCTGACAATAAAGATTGTTTTACTTCTACCTTTCCAACCTGGATGACTTTTATTTCTTTTTCTTGTCTAATTGCCTCGACCAGAAGTACCAATACAATATTGAATGGATGTGGAAGAGTGGACATCCTTGTCTTGCTCCTGCTTTGGGGGAAAGCTTTCAGTTTTTCACCATTGAGAATGATGTTACCTGTGGGTTTTTCACCAATGCCTTTTTTCAGTTTCAGGAAGTTCACCTTCTATTCCTAGTTGGTTGTGTTTTCTTATCATGAAAGGATGTTGGACTTTGTCAAATGTCTTTTCTGCATCTGTTGAGATGATCCTGTATTTTTTCCCTTTATACCATCAATATGGTGTACTACATTGATTTATTTTCATATATTGAACCAACTTTGCATTTCGGGGATAAATCCCACATGGTCATGTCACATAATCCTTTTACCATGCTGCTCGATTTGGTCTGCGAGTTTTTAGTTGAGGATATTCACAAGGAAATTTTTTTTCTTGTGATTATTTGGCTGTGTTACCTGGGTAATACTAGCCTCATAAAATGAGTTGGAAAGTGTTCTCTTTTCTTCTTTTATTTGACAGACTTTGAGAAAGACTGACGTTAATTCTTTTTAACTTTCAGTTTCACTGAATTCATTGGAAAAAGCTTCTAATCCTAGGTTTTCGTTTGTTGACATTTTTTGATACAGACTTAATGTCTTCACTGATCTATTCTGGCTTTTCTTTCTTCTTGAGTCAGTTTTGTCTTTGTCTTTTGTTCCTTTAGACGTGGTTTTCTTTGGCTTTTTGGATGTATTTAAAATAGCCAATTTAAAATTTTTGTCTAACAGGACCAACATCTGAGCTTCCTCATGGACATAGGTTTTAACTGATTGCCTTTTTATCTGTGTATATGGGTCATACTTTTGTTTCTTAAAATGCTTCATACATTTTTGTTGAAAATTAATTATTTTACATGTTCTAATATGACAACTCTGAAAGTCAGGGTATCTCTCCTTCCCAGAGTTCATTGTTAGTGCTTATTGTAGTAATTGTTTGTTTAGTTTTCTGAATAATTTCGTTAAGTCTGTTATTTGTTGTGTGTGGCCACTAAAGTCTCTGTTCTGTTGGCTTATTAATTAGGCAGAGATTGGACAGCAAATGATTGGACAGTGATTTCTTTAGATGCTGGAAGCAAAAAAATAGCTCCCAGTCTTTGCAGAGAGGCCTTATTTTTATTTTATTTTATTTTTATTTTTTATAGCGACAGGGTCTCACTATATTGCCCAGGCTAGTCTCATACTCCTGGGCTCAAGCGATCCACCTACCTCAGACTCCAAAGTGCTGGGATTACAGGCATGAGCCACCATGCCTGGCCTTATTTTATTTTTCGTTTTTATTTACTTATTTATTTTGAGACACAGTCTTGCTCTATCGTCCAGGTTGGCATGCAGTGGCATGATCTTGACTCACCACAACCTCTGCCTCCCAGGCTCCAGCAATTCTCTTGTTTCAGCCTCCTGTGTAGCTGGGACTACAGGTGTACACCACTATGTTGGGGACCAGCCTCAATACCACCCGTAGGGTACTCGAAGTCTGGTGGTGACAAAGGAATGAGAAGAGACAGGTTAAGAGTCTGTAAAGGTGGGAGCCAGGGGGCCAGTTGCAAAATGGAGGCTGCAAAAGGTTCAGAGCTCTGGTCTCTATACTATTGATTAAGTACAATTACTTAGATTTAAGAAGCAAATGTTTAGGGCGAAGCAGTGAAAGGGTGGCAGTGTGTCATAGGCATAATTTATTGCAATAGCTGTTTAAATGAATCTTTTTTGTGCTCAAACAGCATATCTTTAACTTATCAGAGAGTAGCTAGTGGGAGCGACTTAACTAGGAGCCTGCATGTCTGTCTACATTTCAGTGTTTTAAAGGAGTGTCTTTCACTTTGAAAACAGTGTTTACAGATAAGAGAGCGGGTCTCGCTCTGAGCATGGGAACATGATGGCAATTAGGAGGCTTTCCTCCTCAGAGTCCTCTTGTGGCTTTCTATGACTTATTGTCCCATATTTTTATGGCCAGTTTATACAGGCACCCCATAAGCCCTTTTCCCGCATGAGAAGAGACAGGTTAAGAGTTTATAAAGGTGGGAGCCAGGGGGACAGTTGCAAAATGGAGGCTGCAAAAGGCTCAGGGCTCTGGTCTCCACACTATTTATTGAGTACAGTCACTTAGATCTAAGAAGCAGATGTTCACGGTGAAACAGTGAAAGGGTGGCAGTGCGTCATAGGCATAATTTAGAGCAATAGCTGTTTAAATGAATCTCCTTTGTGCTCAAACAGCACATCTTTAACTTATCAGAGAGTAGCCAGTGGGAGCGGGCTTAACTAGGAGCCTGCATGTCTGTCCACATTGCAGTGTTTCAAAGGAGTGTCTTTCTCCTTGAACACAGTGTTTACAGAGAAGAGAGCAGGTCTTGTTCTGAGCATGGGAACATGATGGCAATTAGGAGGCTTTCTTCCTCAGAGGCCTCTTGTGGCTTTCCATGACTTATTGTCCATATTTTTATGGCCAGTTTATATAGGCACCCCGCAAGCCCTTTTCCCAACACCACTGTGCCCTGCCAATTTTTTTTTTTTTTTTTGCATTTTCTTGTAGAGATGGGGCCTCACTATGTTTCCCAGGCTGGTCTCGAACTCCTGGGCTCAAGTGATTCACCTGCTTCGGCTTCTTAAAGTGGTGGGATTATAGGTGTGAGCCACTGCACCCAGCAGAGGCCCTGTTTTTATGCAGGTGTACATCTTCAACACTCAGCCAGGCAGTTTACAACCCTGCCTTAGCCTTCTCATCTTGCTTGTCCAGAGCTTCAAGGTTGGCCAGATGTGAAAGCTTAAAGCCTTCTCAAGTCTTTCCTGAGCATCCGCATAGCTCTGGTCATGTGCATGGTCTTCTAGATTCTCAGGAATATATTGGAACTTTTCAAGGCCCTTATTCTTCCAAAGCTTCTCACTCTCCAGCCTTTTCTCTCAAGCTTCTTGGGCAGTTGATTGTGTGCTCAGCTGTCATCCATTACTTCAGGCAGCAATGACAAACACATTTACCTATAAATATTGTGGAAAAATGTCCCCTGGTTAATGGCTTCAGCACTGGGACAAGGTGAAGATAAGCCTTTTGAGTTGGTTTTCTGAAAGCCACCAGACAAATAAGACCAAATATTTATTTATTTATAGTAATCGTTACTACTTTATAAAAATGAGGTCTCTTCTCCCTCAGAACTGGTTCTAGGAATGTTGGCTGTTATTTTCAAGGATATCCCTGAGCTGAGGAGCAGGGGATGGGCCTAGGGTAAGTCAAAATGCCAGAAAGTTTGCTGTTCTTAGAGATTCAGCCTATTTTCTTTTTCTTTTTTTCTTTTTTGAGACAGAGTCTCGTTCTGTCGCCTAGGCTGGAGTGCAGTGGCGTGATCTCAGCTCACTGCAACCTCCGTCTCCCGGGTTCAAGTGATTCTCCTGCTTCGGTCTCCTGAGTAGTTGGGACTACAGGTGCCCACCACCACGCCTGGCTAAGTTTTTGAATATTTAGTAGAGATGAGGTTTTACTGCATTAGCCAGAATGGTCTCGAACTCCTGACCTCATGATCCACCTGCCTCGGCCTCCCAAAGTGTTGGAATTACAGGTATGAGCCACCGTGCCCGGCTGAGATTCAGCCTATTTTCTTAAGTAAGTGCTCCTGGGTTGCTGTAAGCTTTTGGTTAGTTTCCAGAGTTCTGAAAGAGTTAATACTGAGAGTTTTGTTAGGTTTTTCATAGTTTATGCGGAGCAGTGAACTTTTGGAGATCCCCCCCAACAAAGAATCAGTTTTTGGTTTTATTGGTTTTTCTTTATTGCTTTTCTCTATTTCTATTTCATTGTTTTTCTCTTTTTTAGAAAATGTCATTGAGTTATTACTCTTTTGTTTATGTTTTTTTTCCTTATTCTTGCTCTCAGGTTTAATATATTTTTTTCTAGCTTCTTTTTTTTTTTTTTTTTTTTGAGATGGAGTCTCGCTCTGTCGCCCAGGCTGGAGTGCAGTGGCCAGATCTCAGCTCACTGCAAGCTCTGCCTCCCAGGTTCACGCCGTTCTCCTGCCTCAGCCTCCCATGTAGCTGGGACTACAGGCGCCCGCCACCGTGCCTGGATAATTTTTGTTTTTTTTTTTTTAGTAGAGACGGGGTTTCACCGTGTTAGCCAGGATGGTCTCGATCTCCTGACCTTGTGATCCGCCTGTCTTGGCCTCCTAAAGTGCTGGGATTACAGGCTTGAGCCACTGTGCCCGGCCTCTAGCTTCTTAAAGTAGAAGCTTAGTTCATGACCCTTCTTCTTGTTTACTATAAGCGATCAAGGTTATACATTTCCCTCTAAGCTCTGCATTAGCTGTGTCCCACACATTATGACATGCTTCCATTTTCATTCAATTCCAAATATGTTTAAAAGTCTTTTGTCATTTATTTTTGATCCAGGAGTCCTTAGAATTGTATTTACTTTCCAAATATTTATGAATTTTATGGGTAACTTTCTATTATGAACTTCTAGTTTAATTCCCTGAGGTCACAGAGCAAATCCAATTTATATTGGTTTTAAAGAATTGGTTAACATTTACTTATTTATTTACTGAGATGGAGTTTCATTCTTGTTGCCCAGGCTGTAGTGCAATGGTACAATCTCAGCTCACTGCAACCTCCGCCTCCCAGGTTCAAGTGATTCTCCTGCCTCAACCTCCTGAGTAGCTGGGATTACAGGCATGTGCCACCATGCCCGGCTAATTTTGTGTTTTTAGTGCAGACAGGGTTTTGCCATGTTGGTCAGACTGGTCTCGAACTCCCAACCTCAGGTGATCCGCCCCCCTCGGCCTTCCAAAGTGCTGGGATTACATGCATGAGCCACTGTGCCCAGCCTGTTAGCATTTATTTTATAGCCCAGGATATGGTCTGACTTGTTGAATGTTTTCCATACACTTGAAACAAACATTTTCTGCTACTATTGAGTGGAGTGTTCTATAAATGTCTATCAGGTAGAGTTGGTTGATAGAGCAGTTCAGGTTTTCTGTATCCTTATTCATTTATTTGTTTACATATTTAGTCAATTACTGAGAGAGGAGTGTTGAAATCTTTTTTGTTTTTTTGAGACAGAATCTCGCTCTGTCGCCCATGCTAGAGTGCAGTTGCATGATCTTGGCTCACTGCAACCTCTGCCTCCCTGGTTCAAGTGATTCTTGTGCTTCAACCTCCCAAGCAACTGGGATCACAGATATGTGCCACTACACCCGGCTAATTTTTGTATTTTTAGTAGAGATGAGGTTTTGCCATGTTGGCCAGGCTGGTCTTGAACTCCTGGCCTCAAGTGATCTGCCCACTTCAGCCTTCTAAAGTGCTACAGCCTTCTAAAGTGCTAGGATTACAGGCATGTGCCACCATGTCCGGCCTGAGTGTTGAAATCTTAACTATAATTGTGGATTTATCTATTTCTTCTTTTAGTTCTAATGGTTTTTGCTTTTTACATTTTTAGTTTTGTTATTATGTATATACACATTTAGAATTGCTCTGTCTTCTTTATGAATTGAATTCTTTAAGTTTTGTCCTCGTTTATTCCTGATCATATTTCTTTGTCTTAAGTCTTTCTGGTAGTGTTTTTGTGGCACACGTTTTTCCACTTTTTAAATTTTTAATCAATGGTGTCTGGTAAATCAAAGAAACTCAGAGACCATGGAGAGGAAGTTGCTAAGGATGATCTCAAGTACCTAACTAATGTAATTAAATGGAGAGTAAAACCAGTCATGGAGATAGAAATAGGTGTATGAGGGGAAAAAATGTTGAGCTTTTGATTTGTTCTGTTTCCAGTCGTAGATATATAATAAAGATGTAAGTAAAGTGAGTCAAGTCGTGGAAGAGAGATATGCTGGGAGATAGACATTTGCAAGTCAGTGGGAATAAAGAACAAAGGATCAAAGGCAAAATCTTGAGAATATTGAAAGTTCCTGGAAGGAAGAGAAACCAGCAAAGGAGACTGAAAAAAGAGTGAGTTATCTGAGTATGAAAGAGAAAAGAGAAATAATGCTGACTCATGTGCTAAGAACACAGAAAAGTTTTAAAAAGGTAGAAATGGTCAGAGACTTTCAAAATCCAGAAATATTGGGCAAATTGAGGTCATTGGAAACAATTTTCAGAGCGGTTTCAGAGTAGCAATAAAGAGGTGAAACCAGATTGAATTGGACATGGGAATAAATGGGTGATGATGCAATATTGATGTAGATTACTTTAAAATCAACTTAAACAACTTTGACAGTGAGTGGAAGGAGAAAGAAAGGAAGAAAAGAAGGCAAAATGAGTAATGCCCTTTACTCCCTTCTCACCTGGCTAACTCCCATCTCTCTTCCAACATTCATTCTTCTATCAGAAAGCTTTAGGCGATCTTTCATTCTGAATTGGTATGATCTGTAGCACTCCATATATACATTCACCATGGTACTTATCACAATGTATGTCTTTACTTTTCCTACTAGATGGTACTTGAGAACAGGCACTATCTACTTTTTTTTTTTTTTTTGAGAGAAGTCTTGCTCTTCTCCCCCAGGCTGGAGTGCAATGGTGGGATCTCGGCTCACCGCAACTCGCTCCCGGGTTCAAACGATTCTCCTGCCTCAGCCTCCCAAGTAGCTGGGATTACAGGTGCCTGCCACCACGCATGGCTGATTTTTTGTATTTTTAGTGGAGAGGGGGTTTCACCATACTGGCCAGGTTGGTCTCAAACTCCTGTCCTCAGGTGATCAGCCTGCTTCGGCCTCCCAAAGTGTTGGAATTACAGGCATGAGCCACCGTGCCCGGTTGGAGAACAGGGACTATCTTTGTAACTCCAATGCCAAATTGGCATCATGTGGGGCACATCGTAGGTGGTGAATTCAGGTTTAATGAATGACTAATAGACCGACTTAGATATATGTAGGTTGAAAAGAAGGAACCAGTGGTGAGAAAGAGATTAAACATACAGAAAGGAGATTTGGAATGTCATTGAAACAGTCTTAAGGTCGGCCAAAGAGGATGGGATTCAGATCACAGGTGCAGTCATTGGTTGTAAAAATGAGCAAGTGATATGTGCACATCTCAGACTGGCATGGAAATATGAGAAGATGAAGGAATTGGTACTAACGGTTATAGCTGCTTCTTCCTCTTCTTTTTTCCTTGTAAAGAAGGGTGGTGGTGCAGAGAGTAGGGAGGCAAAAGGAAGAGGAACAGAGTCTTTAGGATAAAGGCAAAGACTTGAAATGAATATTTTGGGGAATGAAAAAGAACCCCAATCACAAAAAGATAAAGGAATTTCCAAGTGTTGATAACAACCTCAGCTGAAATTGGAAACTGTAGCGAGTGGCTTGGAGAGTTCTAGTGACATACATATTTTTTTCTTTCTTTTAGCCAGAGGCAAACTCCAGATTTTCGAACCTGAGGGGATTTTAAAAAGATTGATACTGGCTTGGGAGCTTTTTGGGTTGGGAGCTTGCCCTGTATATGTGTTACAGAAAGGCGCTCAAGGGAAGGAAATTCGTCTTAGAAAGAAGTAAGGAATATGTCTCAGAGAATGAGATGTTGCTGTGGGTATATAAAATGATAGACCGTGAATAGGTAAGGAAAGAAGGTGCTAGACTATGGTATCTCTCCATCCCTTCACCACTCCACGTAAGTTTGTACTACGGCGGGGCGGAGGCAGGGAGGATCACACTCTCCCGGTGTGGCGTGGCTATACCAACTCTCACAAAATCTAGAAGGTGACGGAGCTAGCGTACAAGAAGTCGTCTTTAGTGGAGAGGACTGAGGTCTCCGCAGTGACGGGGATGGCAGCGTGACCCCTTAATCTTCAACTATAGGCCAGTCCCAGTTGCCCCAAAGGGGTGAGAATCTAAGGGGGTAGTCTCCCCTCCCCCTAGAAGCGGGAGACGGCCTGGCCCGGAAGCTTCTTTGCTGACCCGGAAGCAGAGCTGTGCCGCTGAGGCGCCGCCGTGGAGCCGCCTTGGAGCCACCGCCCCCTCGCCGCTTCGCCGCTGCGTTGGGGAACCGGGACCGCGGCGGCGCCGGGTTGCCCTGATGATCCCGGGCGGGCGGTGGCGGCGGCAGAGGCGGCGGGAGGATGACCTCTTACCGGGAGCGGAGTGCCGATCTGGCCCGTTTCTACACTGTTACCGAGCCCCAGCGACACCCGAGGGGCTACACAGTATATAAGGTCACCGCCCGGGTGAGTGCGGGTGTCGGGCTGGGATAGGAGCTTGGATTGGGTCCTGAGGATCTGGGGTGGGGACCCTGGTGTGAAGGTACCTGACTCTGGCTCAGAGCCGAGGGTGGGACTGGGTGCTGCGCCTACTGGCGGGACTTGCGTGTCGGAGGTTGGGATTTCTGGAGTAGTGGCTGAGTGTGGTATGCCCAGGGCTTCACGGTAGTAGGTCGTGGTAGAGTCTTCTTTCTGGGGGTGGGGTAGTCAGTGGTTGATGGTTTTAAATTGATGACTCAGTTCCCATCCCGTTTGGACTTTCTCTTCTGAGTTCGCAATTTGCAGAAGTGGTTTTGCTTGCTCCAGGAAGATAATGCAGATTTAAAAGTGTTAATTTATGTGTTCTTTGGCTTATGTAATATAAGTTGTTTTTTCTCTTGACCTTTATCAGGTTTGCTGTGAGGTAGACAGACTCTTGGGACAGATGTCAGTGTTAGGCCACCAACCTAGGAGCTGTGGATCCGAGCTTTGTCAAACCCTTAACTTTTTCACGTTTTTCAGTAGGAGACGTGAAAAAGATCTGCTGAGGGTGGCTTGTGTGAGCTACCATGAGGTCACATTTTAAAGTTGGGAGGCTCCTTTACATCGACTAACTGGTCCAATTTTTAGTAACCACTTTATGTTTCATTGCTTTTGCCTTGAGTTTTAAAGAGAGTCTGCATCTTCTAGGAAAGTAAGAATAAATTAAAATTAAATAAGTATATATGTATGTGACGTATGTGTGCATGAATATGTGTATAGTAGACATTTTGTACACATCACCCAATTTAATTCTCATTTTAATGATGAGGAAACAGATTAAAGGAAGTTTAGTAACCCAACTTTACATTGCAAGGCAGTAGCAGATCTGCCTGGGATCCGGAACCAGTTTTGCCTGACTCCAAGTTATATAAAATGTTAAGAATTAACTTTATCATTATCAATTTTTAAAGAGGAGAGGTACAGATTAAGTAATAATAGTTCAATATACATTTGGAGGATGTAAAGTAGGCCTTCAGAAGAATCTTTTTTTTTTTTGAGACAGAGTTTTGTTCTTGTTGCCCAGGCTGGAGTGCAATGGCTTGACCTTGGCTCACTACAACCTCTGCTTCCCAGGTTCAAATGATTCTCCTGCCTCAGCCTCCCGAGTCGCTGGGATTACAGGCATGTGCCACCATGCCCGGCTAATTTTTTGTATTTTTAGTAGAGACCCCGTTTCTCCATTTTACTCGGGCTGATCTCGAACTCCTGACCTCGGGCCATCTGCCCGCCTTGGCCTCCCAAAGTGTTCATGCCGGTGGCGTGAGCCGCCGCTCCCAGCCTGAGAAGAATCTTAAAGGTTAAATAGATTTAGATCAGTTTGGGGCATGGGAGTGGCACGTGGTGTATGGAAATGGTGCACAGTTCAGATAAATGTGAGAAGGAGGTATGGATGAACATGTCTGTATAAGGATAATGAGAAGATCCGACCTGCTGTTGCCAATTGCTGTAAGGAGAATAGAGGGAAGTTTGTTGCTCCCTTTTTGCACAGAAGGTTGTTATATGGGTGGAATGTTAGTTTCAAGTTGTGTAAGAAATTTTGTGAGATTGAGGGGCCCTTATTATACCACTCTTGAAACCTTTCTAGTCATTGGGCTCTTTGAAATTCCAGACTTAGTTTCCTAACACATAGTGTATGAAATCAGAACAGTTTTCAATATATGTAATGTTTCTCTCACAGCATCCTACTTATCCCTTAATTTAACAAGAAAGTTATATTGTATTTAGTTGCATGTCTATGTCTCTTAGTGGATTTAGAGCAGTTCTCTATCATTGACATTTGTTTCTGCTTATATCGAATAATAGATAAAAGAAGATGCATGTGCATGGCACACAGTGCCTGGAAAACATTGTTGAATGTTTTCCTCTTCATTGTATGCAGCATACCCAATAAATGTTTAGATCCACGCACTAAATACTGTGAGGGACATAAGGCTGAATAAAGCATGGATCTTTCAAGGATACACGTAGTAGAAGAGAGTTTAGTATACTTAAAGAAATGTGATAAAACACAGGAAGTTCCAGCAGACACTACAGAAAAGGGCTGTGGGAAGACAGATTGCTTCTGGATCAAGAGATTGGGGAATATGTACCAATCAAGATAGTTGAAAGGGGGGAAGAATCCGGAAAAGGAGAGGGTGTGAAAGGTAGACAGTTGAAAGGGCAGAGTCCATAAAGACCTGGAGGTGTGAATGTGTGTGGAACTTGAATTGGAAGCACTGAGTATAATTATTTGTATTGTTACTTTACAAAAGGAAAGGTTAACCAAATGCAGATTTTTTTTCCCCCAAGGTGTAGTCTCGCTCTCTTGCCCAGGCTGGAGTGTAGTGGCATGATCTCGGCTTACTGTAACCCCGCCTCCTGGGTTCAAACGATTCTCCTGTCTCAGCCACTCAAGTAGCTGGGGTTACAGGCGCCCGCCACCATACCCGGCTAATTTTTCTATTTTTTGTAGAGACGAGGTTTCGCCATGTGGGCTAGTCCGGTCTCGAACTCCTGACCTCGGGTGATCCACCCGCCCCAGCCTCCCAAAGTGCTGGGATGACAGGTGTGAGCCACCGCACCAGCCAAATTCAGATCTTAAATATCTGAAGCTGTGACCTATTTACTGAACTAAGTTTTGACAATATAAACTAGAAGATAAAGTAGCACATTGCCTTAGAACTAACCAAATTTATATATATGCGTATTACGTATTGCTGTGGTTATTTGAACTTGAAAATTGCACACACTGCCTTTTTTCTTCCCGTATATGTTTATGTCTTCATTTATTGCTTATGTTACCCATTTTGTTTTTAAAATGTAACGTCTGAGAGTCAACATGGAGGCATACTTTCAAAATAACTGTGCTTAGTATTATAAAATATTTCTTGAGAGTTAAGGAGAAAAACACCTTTTTTTCAGGATAATTAACTAGGTAAATAGTGCTCTCCTGAGAGAACTTCATGAAATAAAAATTAAGAATGGCTTCTGTATATTTTCTACTACTGGTTTACTTCTAGCTTCAAGGAACAATTTTCTATATTTTTAATCCTTGCAGGGTTATTTCTGTAGGAGTAGAGTTTTAATCATTGGAAGTACCAGTGTTAAATTTTGGATAGCAAAAGAGCTTTTTCATCTTCTTAAATCTCCTGTGTGCTTTTTTGCAGTTCTCTGAAACCTGGCAAGCTTAGATGATTTTGAGGCCAGTTACAAGCATACTAACAGATTCCACAGTTAAACTCTGTATTATTTTTTAATTTTTATCTAGAATAAGTACCTCTATTCAGAATTGGAAAGTTCTTTCATAAGTTCCCTTTGATTCTTTAGTTGAAGGAGACACAAGTGTACGAGAACCATCAGCAGTGTTTTCAGTTATTTCATGCTAAGTGTACAAAATTCTCATATTGTAGTATAGATTTCTCAGCAACAGTAGGTGAATGGCAGTTCTTGCCTGTATTCATTTCGTGAGTATAAAAATTATGTTTTTATTCTCAAAAGACAGTGCTGCAGTATAACTTATTTTGTTTACATTGAGTCATAATTTACATACAGTAAAATTCACCCATTTTAAGTGTCCAATTTGATGAGTTTTGACAAATGTATACAGTTGTGTAACTACACCGTGTTCATCACTGCACAAGTTTCCTCATGTTCCTTTACAGTCACTCACTCCCCCTCATCCCATATCTCTAGGCAACCACTGGTTTGCTTTCAGTCATTGTAGATTGGGCTGCATTTTCTAGAATTTTGTATACAAGGAATCATACAGTATGCACTTTTTTTTTTGGTCTGGCTTATTCCACTCAGTATGATTATTTGAGATTTATCCATGTTGTTTTGTGTTTCATTCCATTTTATTGCTGACTCATATTCCATTGTGTGGTTATACTACATTTTATCTGTTCACCTGTTGGATATTTGGGTTGTTTCCAGTTTTTGGATATTATGAATACAGCTATTATGAACATTCATATACAAGTCTTTGTATGGACATACGGTTTTATTTCTCATGATACCACATGCCTTTGTTTATGTAGCTTTATACTAAGTTTTGAAATCAGGTACTCTAAGTACTCTAACTTTCTTTCTCAAAATTGTTTTGGCTATTCTCGATTGTTTGCATTTGTGTATAAAATTTAGAATCAGCTTGTCTGGTTTCTCCAAAAATACCTGTCCAGATTTTTGATTGGGATTATATTGAGAATGTAGATCAATTTCAGAAGAATTGATATCTTAACAGTATTGTCTCTGAGCCATGAACATATATATCTCCCCTTTTATTTAGCTCTTCAGCATGAGCAGTGCTTTGTAATTCTCAGAGTACAGTCTTGCACATATTTATTTTTGTTTATTGATCTTTTTCAGAGATGGAGGTTTCACTGTATTGCCCAGGCTCGAGTGCAGTGACGCAATCATAGCTTACTGCTGGTGGAACTCTTGGGCTCGAGTGTTACTCCCTCCTCATTCTGCCACCTGGGATTGTGGGCACAAGCTACCTCATTGGCTTTGCACATATTTAAAGTAGTTTGAGTTTATTTTGAAACCAGGAGAATGTATAAATCCTCATTTTATTATACATAGCTAGTGTTTGTTGAGTAATAACAGTAGACACTTACATGGCGCTTACTGAGTCAAGCAGTTTATATTAAATTAAGACGTTTGTCACAGGGGCCCAGTGAGTAGGTGCCGTTATCATTTCCACATTTTCTTTTTTTTTTTTTTTTTTTTTTTTTTTTTTTTTTTTTTTTTTTTTTTTGAGACAGAGTCTTGCTCTGCCGCTGGGGCTGGAGTGCAGTGGCCGGATGTCAGCTCGCTGCAAGCTCTGCCTCCCGGGTTTACGCCATTCTCCTGCCTCAGCCTCCCGAGTAGCTGGGACTACAGGCGCCCGCCACCTCGCTTGGCTAGTTTTTTGTATTTTTAGTAGAGACGGGGTTTCACTGTGTTAGCCAGGATGGTCTCGATCTCCTGACCTCGTGATCCGCCCGTCTCGGCCTCCCAAAGTGCTGGGATTACAGGCTTGAGCCACCGCGCCCGGCCCATTTCCACATTTTCAGTGAGGAAGTTGAGGCACAGAGACATTTAGTAACTTGTCCAGGGTCATCTAGCCAGCAAGTGGTAGAGTCTACATTTGAACCCAGGTAGACTGGTCCCGATCACAGTGCTTTTAATCCTAATGCAATGCTGCCGAATACCTGTATTATAAAACACTTTTCATTAGGTGCTGTGAGTGTGCATATGGGGACACCTGTGTGTCCCCACAAGGGCATTACTATAGTTTGGCAAAAGTGATGGATACACATGAATAATAAGTGACTGTGATGATGTGAACAAAGGGGAGTAAGGGAATTAATGGGAAGTACTGAGCTTCACTTAAGTCTGAAAAATTACCATTTCCAAAGCTTCAAATCAAAATACTATTTATATTGCTTGGAGGGAACCTGTCCTCAATTCCTGACCATATTCTTGAGTAGCCTGCTTGTGCCTGGGAAAGGAATTATTTGTAGTTTCCAAATTAGGCTAGAACACTATGTTCTTCCATATCTCTCTGTTAGATGCCATTTTCCCTGTCTGGAATACTCTTTCCTTTTGTCTTGGCAATCTCTGCTCGTCTCATCTCAGGTGTCAGCTATACCCTGTGTTCCAGAAGCTTTTTTTTTTTTTTTTTTTAGGCGTTGCTCTCTGTATGTCTTGTATCTCCTCCATTATCATAATGTACTTGTTTGACACCTCTTCTGATGGCAGACTCTATTCTTTTTTGAGAGTCTCACTCTGTCGCCCAGGTTGGAGTGTAGTGGGATGATCATGGCTCACTCTAGCCTTGACTTCACAGGCCCAAGCCATCCTCCCATCTCAGCCTCTCTAGTAGCTGGAACTACAGATACATGCCCCCCTGCCTGACTAATTTTTGTAGCTTTTTAAGAGACAGGGTTTCACCATGTTGCCCAGACAGATCTTGAACTCCTGAGCTCAAGCGATCCAGCCGCATCGGCCTCCCAAAGTGCTGGAATTACAGGCCTGAACCACCGTGCCTAGCCGACTCTGTCTTTTTAACTGTGTATTCTTGGTGCCTAGCACAGAGCCTGGACTATAGTAGGGATTTGAGGGTAGGCTGGAAGGAGGCAGCACTTTGCTTTTCAAGTGTTGATTTTTAAATTAACATACAATAAAATTGACTTATTCTGTTGTATAATTCTTTGAATCTTAACACGAGTTTAAATTCATTTACCACCATAATCAAGAAACAGAAGTTTCATCATCCCAAAAAACTCCTTCATGCTATCTCTTTTTCATACCCTTCCCCCTACCCCTTATACCCTGGCAAGCAGTGATCTATCTCTACAACTATACTTTTGTCTTTTTGAGAATGTCATGTAAATAGAATCATACAGTATTTAGCCTTTTGAGACTGATAATTTGCCTATTTTTTTTCTTTGGGTTGTTTGTTTTCTTACTCTTGAGTTTTGAGAGTTCTTTATGTTCTGGGTATCTTTTTTGGGGGGTCAGATATAACATTTGCAAATGTTTTCTCCTGATCTAGAGCATATCTTTTCATTCTCTTAAGTACCTTTTTTTTTTTTCCCCTTTGAGACAGAGTCTCCCTCTGTTGTTCAGGCTGGAGTGCAGCGGCGTGATCATGGCTCACTGAAGCCTTAACCTTCTGAGCTGAAGCAATCCTCCCACCTCTCAGTCTCCTGAGTGGCTGGGACTACAGGCATGTGCCATTGTGCCCGGCTAATTTTTGTATTTTTTTAAATAGAGACCCAGTTTCACCATGTTGCCCAGGCTGGTCTCAAACTCCTGGTCTCAAGCAATCTACCTGCTTTGGCCTTCCAAAGTGCTGGGATTACAGATGTGCACCTGGCCTTTTTTTTTTTTTTTCAGAGATGGGGTCTCGCTGTGTTGCCAAGGCTGGAATGCAGTGACTATTTGCAGGTGTGATGATAGTGTGCAACAGCCTCGACCTCCTAGGCTCAAGCAATACCCACCTCAGCCTTCCAAGTAGCTACGACTACAGGTATGCCACTGCACCCAGACAGTATCTTTTGCAAAGCACAATTTGTAATTTTGGTGAAGTCCAGTTTATCAATTCTTTCTTTGGTGAACCATGCTTTTAGTGTCATACCTAAAATCTCTGCCCAACCTGAGGTTACAAATATTTTTCACAATGTTTTCTTCTAGATAACTTATTGCTTTGCATTTTATATTTTGCTCTATGACCCATTTTGAGGTTTTTTTTTTTTTTTTTTTTTTTTTTGTATAAGGTGTAAGGTTTGGGTGAAGGTTCTGTTTTTGCCCCTGGTTGTCCCATTGCAACAAAACACCATTTGTTCAAGAGACTAACCTTTTTTCATTGAATTGCCTTTACTCCTTTGCCAAAGTCAATTGACTATATATATATATATGTAAAGCTGTTTCTGGATTCTCTTATTTTGTTCCATACCATACTATATTGATTATTATAGCTTTATACTAAATCTTAAAATTAGACAATATTGTTTCTCCAATTTTATTCTTTTTCAGAATCATTTTGACTACTCTAGTTCCATCGCTTTTTCATATATATTTTAGAATCAGTTTATCTATAGCTACAAAAAATCCTTTTGGGATTTGATTAGGAATGCATTAAATCTGTAGATCACTTTAGGGAAAAATGGACATCTTTTCTATGTTGAATCTTCAAATCTATGAACACAGTATGTCTTGCAATTTATTTGTGTTCTCTGATCTCTGTCAGCATTTTGTAGTTTTGAGCAAATTGATTCTCTATATGTTTTGTTAGATTTATTCCTCACTATTTCGTATTTTTGTAGCTATTGTCAATAGTATTTTTAAAAATTTTGGTTTTGAGCTTTTCTTTGCTAGTATATAGAAATTTGGTTCATTTTTGTGTTGCCCTTATATCATGTTGACCTTTCAAACTGACTTACTAGTTCTAAGACTTTTTAGTAGAATTCTTGTTTTTTTCCTGCATAGACAATCTGTGTTGTCTGCCAAAAGGCATAGTTTTATTTATTCTTTCCAATGTGTATGTCTTTTATTTCTTTTCCTTGCTTTATTACACTGGCTAGGTACTTCTAGTCCGCAGTCTTGAATAGGAGTGGTGAGAGTAGACTTCCTTGCCTTGTTCCTGATATTAGGAGGACAGCATTCAGTCTTTTATCCTCTAGTATAATTTTCACAGTAGAGTTTTTGTATATGGGAGGCTGCATGTTTTATTTATTTTTATATATATTTTTTGAGACAGTCTCACTCTGTCATCCAGGCTGGAATGCAGTGGCGCTATCTCAGCTCACTGCAGCCTCCACCTTCTGGGTTCAAGTGAGTCTCCTGCTTCAGCCTCCCGAGTAGCTGGGATTACAGGCATGTGCCACCACACCCGGCTATTTTTTTTGTATTTTTGGTAGAGACAGGGTTTTGCCATGTTGGCCAGGCTGGTCTCCAACTCCTGGTCTCAGGTGATCCGCCCACCTCAGCCTCCCAAAGTGCTGGGATTACAGGCGTGGGCCACTGCGCCCAGCCTGCATGTTTTAATTTTTAGTTTTGTTAGCTTTTAAATTTTAAAGTAATATATAGTCATACACATTTCAAGCAATAATTTAAGTCACTTTAAAGGAAAAAAAAGAACCTACTGAATTTTAAATCCTTAACCTGTTAGGATTACTAACAAATGTCTGGTATTAAAGCAGTGGGAATTGTTAGATTTCAGTCGTTAAATCAGTAGCTTCTTGAAGATTTCTTGAATAAATACTTAGTTTTGGCTTAATCTGGAGATATTTTCAACAAACAAAATAATCATAAGGATATGGAGGGCAATTAATTTGTTGTAAAATATATTTATGCTTAAAATTTTTCAAAACTGGCTCTCAAGGTGTCTTGTGTTTTCTAGAGTTTAGTTTTATTCTACTGTTCCTTTGTTTTTGACTTGTAATATTGTTTAGTAGAAAACTATCTAATATACCAAAAATTTCAGGAAATGGAACTTAAAAAATGTAAATTATTCCGATTTCATCTTGTTTGTTGACAACTTGATCTCAGATACTAAGATTTTATGTTAAACTGCAAACTTTCTTTAACATTAAGGATTTTGATTTTCCTTGAACCTTGATTGGAAAATAGTTTAGAATATTGCTATAACTGGTAAAACTTGAGGTGAGAAGAATAACTTTAGCAAACATTATTGAGTATCTAGAGATAATTTGCAGTTTTAGCTTCTTTATTCTCCCTGAGATTTTGGCATTTTAATAATATAGAAAGCCACAACTCCTTACCGTCTTTGGCGGTTTGGACTTTTGTAACAAGATACTGTAGACTAGATGGCTTCAACAATAGACATTTATTTCCCACTGTTCTGAAGGCTGAAGGCTGGGAAGTCCAAGACCAAGATGCCAGCAGATTTCTTCCTGATTTGCATACAGCTGCCTTCTTGCTGTATGGTCTCATGGCTGAGAGAGATCATTGTGTTTTTCTTATAAGGGCAGTAATCCCATCATGAAGGTCCCACCCTCATGACCTGATTACCTCTGGAAGGCCTCACATCCAAATCCATCACCTTGGGGATTAGAGTTTCGACATGAAATTCAGTATGAATTTTAGGGGGAACACAAACATTCAGTCTGTAGTACTTTTGACATAATGCTTTCATGAAAACTTGTTAGAAAGGTGAATGTCTAAAATTTGTCCCATGGACTTATCTATCTTATATGGGAGTTCTGTCACTCCAGAGAACTAAAAATTATAAAATGTCTAATTATGGTTTGTGCAGGTGTTGCCTCTTGGGTCCAGACTGCCTGGCTGGTGGGTAATAACCAGCCCAAATATTCTTGCCAACCAGTGCCACCTGTGGCTCTGCAGGGAAAAGCGGGAGAGAGGAACTGAGATACAGGTGGTCGTGAAAGGGAGGTTGAGTTTGGTAAGGTAGCAATTGCCTATGTGAGTTGGGTGCTTTGACCTACTTTTCCTGCAAGACTTGTTTTTTGTTTTTAAATGTATGAAGTACAGTTTAAATATGTCAGTATATTTACATGAAAGTATGGATTTTATGAAAGTTAATGTCTGAAAATCAGGACTGCTTGTATTATAGTGATGAATGTGCCACTTGGTGTACCTAATCACCACAAGGAGAAATATTCAGAATAGTGTAGCCTTCCATTTCTGCGTATTGTACTATTCCTGTCCCACATTCAGAGATTGATATCTTTGGAAAATGAAAAGAGTGGACATGTTTTCCATGTTCAATTATTTGTACCTTGACACTTAGTGTAATTACTAAGTATTCCTTTTGTCACTTTTTTTTCTTAGCTCTGCTACCCTAAACTAGCAGCTGAACAGTGATAGTGAAGTAGCCCTCAGAAGACTTGATTACAATACTTTGCTCATGAAAGTAGCTTCTTAAATTTTATATTTAACTTCTTATCAATACTGGTTTCTAAAGGGGCTTGTTTTATCTTTTTTTTTCCTAGGAAATATTATAAGATTGAATAATTTTTGTAGTTTTGTTTTCTAGTACAGGTTGAGAATCCCTATTCTGAAAGTTTGAAATCCAAACTGCTCCAAAATCTGAAACTTTTTGAGTGTCAAAATGATGCTACAAATGTAAAATTTCACACTTGACATCATATGATAGGTTGTAGTCATGCAAACAATTATTAAAAATACTGTATAAAATTACTTTTGGGCTATGTATATAAAAGTATATATGAAACAAATAAATTTTGTGTTTAGCCTTGGGTCATATCCCCAATATGTTTCATGTATGTGCAAATATTCCAAAATCCAAAAAAAAAAAATCCCTAATCTGAAACAATTCTTGTCTCATGCATTTTGGAAAAAGGATATTCCACCTGTAGCTATTATTTGTTAATCTTAACAAAGAATACAGCTTTTTGTATATGTCTGAGTTAACAGAGTGATTTCTAATCATCATTATGGTGATGGTGGTAATCAGATAAGAGAGTGCTTTTGAATCTTTTTTTTTTTTTTTTTTGGACGGAGTCTCGTTCTGTCGCCAGGCTGGAGTACAGCGGCGTGATCTCGGCTTACTGCAACCTCCGCCTCCCGGGTTCAAGCCGTTCTCCTGCCTCAGCCTCCCCAGCAGCTGGGACTACAGGCATGCCCCACCACACCCAGCTAATTTTTGTATTTTTAGTAGAGACAGGGTTTCACCGTGTTGGCCAGGATTGTCTCGATCTCTTGACCTTGTGATCCGCCAGCCTTGGCCTCCCAAGGTGCTGGGATTACAGGTGAGCCACCGCACCTGGCCAAGACAGTGATTTTGACCTGACTTTTAAGGAAACCTGGAGATATTTATTAAGAAGTAGATAGAATAAGTTAGCATACTGGAAACGATTTCAGAGACCCAGTGACAATGTGACCTGTTGATTGTTATGGAACTGACTTAGGCCAAGCCTCAAAGTCTGATCTTTGTTTTCAGAATAGGCAAGGGGGCTGACTTTGGGTCTTTTATTTTACTTTGGTTTAGTACTGAGCTGGCAGAAAAAGCAGTTCATGAGCAGTGCCAACACCATTATTAAGACCTCATTCATTTTAGTTCCAAGCCCCTTGTTTTTTTTTTCTGCTTTTCCAAAGTGGTTCTTGAATTTCTGTATTTTAGTTGACTTATAAGACACAGGGTTTACCTAACTAATGCCTATAGGCATTTTGTCAGAGATATTTTGTCAGGAATATTACCTGAATACTTGGAATTTTAATCTTGAGGAGAGCCAATTGACTTATGTTCTAGAGAGAGCACTTTGGAGTCATGGAGTTGTGAGATCTGGTCCTGCCTCTGTTATTTGATTGAGTCTATTTTCTAGGTCTTTGGTTATTTCATCTTACCAAGCATGGTGGTTGTGATTATTGAATAAAGTAGAATATTTAATTTCTTAGCACAATAAGAGATAGTTACTTTTGCTGTGAGACATTGTTTTTCTAAATTCATAATTTGCTGTTCATGAACATAGGCAGATGGACTACAAAAATTGTGGTAGTATTTCTCTAGTGCTTCAAATTTTAGTAGGTGTTGTACTAAATAAATAATGAGGATGATAATAATAATAAATAACATAAAATTAAAAGTTTATTGGCTAGATGTCTTTGGGAAATACTATGTATCTTCCTTTTGGGGATTTACTAGGTGTATTATTGTATTAAAGGTTTGAAGAATTATTCTGTAAACAACATTCCCTTCTTAAACAGAGGTAAACTGAATTGATTATTAAGCCCTTCCTGTGAGATCACTGATTTTAAAGAATACTGGTATTCCATGTAACATGGTTTGTGAAGCACTGCTGTTGGGTAATACTTCTTAAAAATTTTTTGTATTTTTAGTAGAGGGTAAGGTAATACTTTTTAAGATGACTTGGTGATAAATTTCTAAAAAGCAAGAAGCTTTTCAAGATACATAGTACTAACTGAGTCCGTGGTAATTAATGCTTGCAGTGGAAATTTGTGAACTTTATTTTTATTTTTATTTATTTATTTTGGGACGGAGTTTTACTGTCACCCAGGCTGGACTGCAGTGGCGCGATCTTGGCTCTCTGCAACCTCCACCTCTCTGGTTCGAACAGTTCTAGTGCCTCAGCCTCCTGAGTAGTTGGGACTACAGGTGCATGCCACTGCACCTGGCTCATTTTTATATTTTTGGTAGAGGCAGGGTTTCACCTTGTTGGCCCGGCTAGTCTTGAACTTGTGACCTCAGGTCATCCACCTGCCTTGGCCTCCCAGAATGTTGGGATTATAGGCGTGAGCCACTGGGCCTGGCCAAATTTGTGAACTTTTTTTTTTTGAGACAGAGTTTCGCCCTTGTTGCCCAGGCTGGAGTGCAATGGTGCGATCTCAGCTCACTGCAACCTCCACCTTCCGGGTTCAAGCAATTCTCCTGCCTCAGTCTCCCTAGTAGCTGGGATTATAGACGGATGCTGCAACACCTAGCTAATTTTTGTATTTTTAGTAGAGATGGGGTTTCACCATGTTGGTCAGGCTGGTCTCAAACTCCTGACTTCAGGTGATCCTCCCACCTTGGCCTCCCAAAGTGCTGAGATTACAGGCACGAGCCACCGTGCCCGGTCTTTGTGAACTTTTCTTTTTTTGAGATGGAGTCTCGCTCTTTTGCCCAGGCTGGAGTGCAGTGGTGTGATCTCAGCTCACTGCAAGCTCCATCTCCCAGGTTCATGCCATTCTCCTGCCTCAGCCTCCCGAGTAGCTGGGACTACAGGCACCCGCCACCACGCCTGGCTAAGTTTTGTATTTTTAGTAGAGATGGGATTTCACCATCTTGGCCAGGCTGGTCTTGAACCCCTGACCTCGTGATCCACCCACCTCAGCCTCCCAAAGTGCTGGGATTACAGGCTTGAACCACCACTCCCGGCCCTTTGTGAACTTTTAATGAAAACAATCACTGTTTTAAATTCCAACTTTTGTGGACTTTATTGGTTGAACTTTATGACAAACTCTCTTGAAATTTTTCCAGAGAAAAATTACTGAGTGCTAACTCAGTTTTATTCATTGTCAGTATGGTTATATTCTTCCCTCTGATTTCTGATTGATATTCTTATTTTTCATTAACTTTTCAGTCACGGAAGATAATTACGCAGAAAGAATTGTTACTCATGGATGTTTGCACTCAATTCACATTATCCTAACCATTTTGTGGTTTTGGTTTCCATTTTGGGGGACACATTTGTAAAGTATTTAAATGAGATGACACATTTGGGAATACTGAATCCCTAATAGTGGGGTACTAAGTGGTTGAAGTTGATAATGTATTTGGAAAGTGATTGTATTTTTATAATGCAGTTGCATAAGAATCAGACCTAGTATATTCTCCATTGTACTACAGTACCTGGCAGCAGAGTAGGCACTAATATGTGTTGAATCAATAGGTGAAATAAACAAAAACCTAATGGTGATGGAATTTTATGGAAATAAGTAAACTTCATTATTGCTGAAAATACCACAGATAAATAGAGGGAGGCAGTGTAATATAGTGGAAAGAGCACTAGACCAGGAGTCAGACAGTCGAGGATCTCATTCTGACTTTGAAGGTGAATAGCCATGTGACTTTAGACAGGACTCTGAACCACCTTGTTTTCTTATCTGTAAAAGGGGAAGTCATAATAACTACTCCTGCCTAACTCATAGGTTGTTGAGAAAATGAAGTGATTCATTAATATAAAATTCTTTGCAAATGTAAATGTACAAAGTCAAGTTTTCCCTATGCCTAGCACAGTGTCTTGAACAGTATTAGCACAAATATAGACTGTTAATAATAAAAAGGAGGCTGAAATACAAGAGTTTAAAGCTGATTCTTGGAGTGCTCACAGAATACTAGGGGGCAGAAGGATGAAGAATAACCTGCAAAAGAGAAACAAAAGCACCAGAGAGGAAAGAGGAGAATCAGGAAAGTATAACCCTGTACTTTTAAGACACAATTTTCATTAAGCTTTAGGCTTGTCAGATAATACCTGAGTAGCTTTTGCTTTGATTTTCCAAACCCTGTCTAAATTTCCTCCTTCTTTGTGAAGTATTTGGTGGGCACAGAGTAGTTCCTTTTGTAAGCCTAAAATTAAAGACCTTCACTTAGATAGTTATACTTCAACTTTGATTTTCTGTATATTGCTTAATAATCATGAGTTACTTTTGTTACCGAAACACAGGGGTTCCGTCTAGGTCCTGCTGCTTGTCACACAGAAAGCAATCTCTGAGACAATGAGTATTGCTAAGGAAGCCGGCTTTAATCAGGTGCTGCAGCCAAGGAGATGTTCAGATCCATTTCCCTGACTGACTAAAATTAGGAGTTTATATAGCAGGGAGGAAATGTGATTATGTATGAGAAAACAGGAACTACAGAGGGTTAAGGAAGCCATCGTGACGGATGAGAGGTCTGGCATCTCATTGTTTGGATGCAGTGATCTGGTGAATTTCAGTTCATTTGATGCTGTAAAAGGAAAATAAATCTTGGGGCCCCCAAATCACTAAGCTAAAGGTAAAAGTCAAGTTAGGAACTGCTTAGGGCCAACCTGCCTCCCATTCTCTTCAAATTCACCCCTCGGCTCACTGGATAACAATTAATACATACCAGATTGCCTCATTTGGAGAGACTAATCAGAGACTCAAAAGAATACAGCCATTTGTCTTTTATCTACCTGTGACCTGAAAGCTTCCTCCCTACGTCGAGTTGTCCCACCTTCACCTCGAGTTGTCCCACCTTTCTGGACTGAACCAGTGTCTATCTTACACATATTTATTCATGTCTTATGTCTCCCTAAAATGTATAAAATCAAGCTGTGCCCCTACCACCTTGGGCACATATTGTCAGGATCTCCTGAGGCTGTGTTACTGGCGCAGATCCTCAACCTTGGCAAAATAAACTTTCTAAATTAACTAAGACCTGTCTCAGATTTTCGGGGTTCACAATGTTAATACTTTTTGAGAAGCCTGAAGGCCCTTTCCTGAAGGTAACTCTGATAAAACAAATGTTAAGTTTCAAGCTTTAATACCAGAAGGGTCAGTTTCCATGTTTATCCAAAAAAACCTGTCCGTGGGACTGTTGGGTCAGTTTCACTTTTATTATCAAGAAGATCATTAAAAGTCTTACATCACTAAACCATGACTGGTTGACTGCTTTTGGGATGCCACTTTGCTCTGCAGAGGGAGGATGCAGTGTCATGGGAAGGATCTAGGATGAAGAGTTTCCCAATCTGTTGCTTAGCACACTACTGTTCCCTGAGGTATGGAAATACATTTGGGAAATACACCCTCCTCCGCTCTGCACTTCCCTCCCACCCCACCACCGTGTACCACTAGATTGTGAACTCCAGGAAGGAGGGGACTTGCTCACCGATGTAATCCAGCACATAGATGTATGTAAACCACTAAGAGGACAGCTGAGAAGTAATCAAATATGTTATTTCTGATAAGATGGTTTTAGTATTATGGCTGTTGTTAGGGGATGGCTAATGTGTTTTTGTTTGTGCAGTACACATGTATTTGATTTCCAGGACTGGCTCATCTGAAGAACACCCAAAATGCGATACTTCTAATATGTACACCAAACTAAGAAATAAGTTCTTCCGTCTCAAAAAGATCATTTGCTTCTATTAAGGAAGATTATTTAAAATAGTTAAGATACCTTAATATATTTATAAATTCAGGAAATGTATTAAATTGAGAAAAACATAAATTGTGAAATTTTAAGTACATTTGAATAGATCTTGCTGTGAATGATCATTTGTTATTTTTGGTGGGTGGATTATTAGTGGATTGGTTATCCATGACTTTTCTTCTCAATACATTTCATAAAAATGTAAGGAAACGGCGGGGCACAGTGGCTCACGCCTATAATCCCAGCACTTTGGGAGGCTGAAGCAGGTGGATCATGAGGACAAGAGATCAAGACCATCCTGGCCAACATGGGGAAACCCTGTCTCTACTAAAAATACAAAAATTAGCTGGGCATGGTGGCACATACCTGTAGTCCTAGCTACTTGGGAGGCTGAGGCGGGAGAATCGCTTGAACACAGGAGGCGGAGGTTGCAGTGAGCTGAGATCACACCACTGCACTCCAGCTTGAGCAACAGAGTGAGACTCTGTCTCAAAAAAAAAAAAAGAAAGAAATGCTTATAAGAAGCAAAATTAGTCATACTATGTGAAATACTATACTTTTAGAAAGGTGTGTGTGAGGGGACAGGCTGGTATTTGAAAGTAATAGTTAAAATCAAATATTTGAATAATATATAGTTGTTAGTTACCTGTTGTAGTCTCTAATATTAAATCTGTGTTGTCTAATTTGGTAGCCATTAACCACATGTAGCTATTTTGATTTAAATTTAAATTAAGGCCTGCAGTGGCTCACACCTATAATCCTAGCACTGTGGGAGGCTGAGGTGGGAGGATTGCTTGAGCCCAGGAATTTGAGACCAGCCTGGGCAACATAGGCAGACCCCCATCTCTACCAAAAAAAAAAAAAAAAAATGTGTGTGTGTGTATATGTGTGTGTAAGTGTGTGTATGCCGACTGTGGTGTTGTGTGCCTGTAGTTCCAGCTACACAAGAGGCTGAGGTGGGAGGATCAGTTGAGTCCAGGAGTTTGAGGCTGCAGTGAGCTGTGATCCTGCCATGGCACTGTAGCCTGGGTGAGAGAGTGAGACCCTGTCTCTTTAAAAAAAAGTTTTTTTTGAATTAATTTAAATGAAATAAAATTAATGTAGTTTCTCAAAGTAGCCATATTTCATGGGCTCAGTAGCCACACACATGTGGCTAGTCGTGGCGGTGTTGAACACTGCAAATAGAGAACATTTTTTTCCATTATCACAGAAAGTTCTATTGCATAGCAGTGTTGTATAAATTAATGAAAATTGCTACAAGATTTCACCAACGTTATATATTCTGAAAGTTGGAGAATAGAGTGCAAGATACTTGTTCTCCGGAATTCTTAGGTGAGACCTTTTACAATGGTTAACCTGTCTGGTAGGGGACAGAGGAAACTTTTAAATTATAGAGTTCTTGCTATGTTCTTATTTGTTGTTCACAACAGCCAGGCCAGGCAGTTAGTATTATCTCCATTTCATAGATGAGATCAAACCTGTAAGTAGAGGAACTGTAATTTGAACCAAGGTTTGTCTGAGTGTAAATCCTCCATTTTTTGTTCTTGTTTTGGACTTTATGGGTGGTGCTGAATGGATTCTAATCCCTAGTTCGTGGTGTATTGTCATTGGCTATCAAAGACCTTTGCTTCGTCACACTCATAGGCAACCATTTTAATGCATGTTTGATTTATCTTTTTAAAAAATTTTTTTTAAAGTGAAAGCAAGTTTATTAAGAAAGTAAGGGAATAAAGAATGGCTACTCCATAGGCAGAAAAGCCCGATTTATCTTTTTGTTTATTTTTGCAAGATACACCATTGTAGCTTCAAAACTGTTAATTTGACACTTACATGGATGGTACTGTGTTATATAATCTGAGATTTTCCTAGTTTAGGATGCTGTTTGATGATTTAAACACCTAGCCTTTTCAAAAGTTTTGTGAAAACAATCTTTTTACCTGGTGTTAGACTTTTTGGCCTTTGTAATCAGAGAAGTCTGACTCTCCTGTTTTCCTCTTTGCTTAGGGAGTATTGATAGAATAATTATTTGTCCCTGAATATTTGTAAATAATTTATATTACTTTTGTTTTCTTCATCATTAGGCAGCCAGTAATTACTTCTCATACTTTTCACATGGTGTGTCTGAGCATTGTAGCTGCTTTTTTTTTAATTGAAATTTTTATCGTGCTAATTGTAGATTCATATACAGTTGTAAGAAATAATGTAGAGAGATTCCTTGTACACTTTGCCCAAATGCAGCTGCTTTTTATGCTTCTAATTTGTATGTAGGCTTGCTGGGAAGGGGAGATGTAAACAAGCTTGTTAGAATTATGTTAATGAAGAGTAAAGGCCGGACACTTTTTCTTGAAGAATATAGTGAATATATGAACTTTAGCATGTGGACTTACTTTTAGCTGCTTTTTTGCTTAATTTTTAGTATTGTTAAAATAACATTTTTAGCCAAATTAAATTTAAAGAGTTTAATTGAGCAAAGAATGATTCACAAATTGGTCAGTCTCCTCAGTCAGTGTAGGTCCAGAGAGACTCCAGCACAGCCACGTGGTGGAAAATTTATGAACAGAAAAAGGAAAGTGATGTACAGAAACCGAAACTGAAACAGCTGCATTCGTTCCAACTAAACATTTGCCTTATTTGAACACTGTTCGAACACTTGGCCCCTTTCGGCCAAAACTTGGTGATTGGCAACAGAGTAGGTTACTGTCTTTTTACACATCTATTTACATATCTGTTTCTCTGTTCATTATGTACAGAGAAACTTTTAGGCCAAACTTAAAATATGTAGCCTAAGGGAGGTAACTTGATTTCACAGTATGTATTTCAGATAGTGAAGTTATTATATAGCTGAGTTTTGGATAAATGATATAGTTTTTTTTTTTTTTTAAAGTAAATTGAATTTTTCATACAAATACTATTGCAGGTTAATTATACAAATATGAAATCTTAAATTTTGATAATGATTAGAGATTTCTATGTATGTTTTGTTTTAGGTTGTTTCTCGAAGAAATCCAGAGGATGTCCAGGAGGTAACATTTATATGCAGATTTTATTTTATGTATTTGATAAAAATTTAACTAAATGCTTTTTTGAGAAAATCGCCTGAATCATTTATACATCAATCTCTTTTTTTCTGAGACGGAGTTTCGCTCTTGTTTCTCAGGCTGGAGTGCAGTGGCGCGATCTCGGCTCACTGCAACCTCCACCTCCCAGGTTCAAGTGATTCTCCTGCCTCAGCCTCCTGAGTAGCTGGGATTACAGGCATCTGCCACCACGCCCAGCTATTTTTGTATTTTTAGTAGAGACGGGGTTTCACCATGTTGGCCAGGTTGTTCTCGAACTCCTGACCTCAGGTGATCCACCCGCTTGGCCTCCCAAAGTGCTGGGATTACAAATGTGAGCCACTGTGCCCGGCCTGTACATCAGTCTTTATATGTTTGCGTGAGGATTGTCTTCAGTTCACAAAACAGTAGCTGAAGTGTCCTATTTGAGACCTACTAAAGTGTTAAGTTTTAGTAGGTGTTAAGTTATATAAATAAGAATTTAATGAATTATGGTGCTGTTTACTAAGTGATAATTGTTCTGGTAACTGGTGTTTACAAGATGTCAGTATCACTCACGGGTCCCTATTTACCCATTTCAAGATCATAATGCCTGTGTGATAAAAAGTATTTGGTAACTAATACTTATTTTAAAGATTCTAACAGTAAATTATGGGTCTCCAACTACTTTTACTTTTATGTTGAATTGACATGTTGACATCTTGGAAAACTGCTTTAGGCATAGATGTTTCTTTTTTTAAAACTTTTTAAGTTAGTACTTTTGCAGATTCTTCTATGCATTTTTCCCTTCTTTCTATAGTGATACCAACCTGTTATGTTTTGCTTAAAATTGTGGAATTCTCTATTTGTATTTACTTTGCACTTGTTGTACATCTTTAGGAATCCTTACCGAGGAACTTGCTGCATTGAATGTTTCTTGATTTACTTTCATTTTAGTCCCTGCTCATTTTCACTAAGACTAGAAGGAAATATATTGGAATTTTTTCCCCTTCCCTAATGTGTTTAAAACAGATACTTTAAGTTTACAGTGCTGATTCTGCAACAGTGTTTTTTTTTTTTTTCCACAATTAAATATGAATGTCTTTGGGTGGTAGGTTCTTTCTGTTTAGCCACAGGTCTCACTACTCTACAGAAAATACCTGGCTTGATTCATACATTTAAGGTGACTGTTTGGTACTGGTTGGTATGAGTGTGTGGCCCCAGGTTTAGATAATATTTAATGTTTTTTTTTTGTTTTTCTTTTTTTTTTTTTTTTTGAGACGGAGTCTCGCTATGTCACCCAGGCTGGAGTGCAGTGGCACCATCACTGCAAGCTTCACCTCCTGGGTTCACACCGTTCTCCTGCATCAGCCTCCCAGGTAGCTGGGACTACAGGCGCCCGCCATCACGCCCGGCTAATTTTTTGTATTTTTAGTAGAGACAGGGTTTACGCCATGTTAGCCAGGATGGTCTTGATCTCCTGACCTCGTGATCTACCCACCTTGGCCTCCCAAAGTGCTGGCGTTACAAGTGTGAGCCACCGCGCCCGGCCGATAATATTTACATTTTATACGTTATCATTTCCGGCTATGTCTGATTTCATAGTTTTTGTCCTATGATTTAAAACAGATATATTTTTAAACAAAAATTAGCTGGGCATGGTGGCAGGTGCCTGTAATCCCAGCTACTTGGGAGGCTGAGGCAGGAGAATTGCTTGAACCTGGGAGGCAAAGGTTGCCGTGAGCTGAGATCGCACCTCTGTACTCCAGCCTGAGCGACAGAGCGAGATTCTGTCTCAAAAAAAAAAAAAAAAAAATAAATAAATAAATAAATAAAAAGAAAAGATTTAATACGATTTTCCTGAATTTTCCTGATGGGTTTTAAGACAATTCCTTCTCCATCAGGAAACAGGAAGAATATTGTAATATTGTTATTTTGAAAGAAATATATATATATATATATATATATATGTAGCAGTGAAAGTAATTTGCACTGTTGATTAAAGTACTTTTCTGTCTTGTATCAATTGATGAGTGTGAACTATTCTTTAGATTTCTAGTTTACAACTCTTAAAATTGAAAATGGGTGTATTTCCTTTGAATGCATTGTCTGATTGCTGTGCTGTAGTTTGTAGCTTGATGTTCCCATTTTCCAGGGAGAATCCTGAACCAACCTATCCATGAACATACTCTCTGCCATTTTCTTAGTCCTTTTTTCGGGAAAACTCTTTTATAATAACAACTGTTGGTGAACCTTTCATCAGAAAACTCTTGTAAGTGTCTTTTAGTTAGACAATTGCATGGCTCTTTGTTAGAAGTGGTATAAATTTTTAAAAGTCTTCTATTTAGTTGGCTTCTGAAAATATAGAATGATCTTGAAATTATAACAGCACTTTTTTTAGTTTCCCATTTAGTGTATTTAAACATTGGAATTATCATTTGGGAGAGGAATTCACCACGTGGAGTTTGTTTTTCACTTCCTTTCACTTTCTCTCTCCATTAACTTATTCATGTGTTACTGCTTTAGACTATAGTAAGGCTTCACAAGGGCTAGTGAGGACTAGATGTACTGATAGTTCAACCAAATGTAGGGCTAGTAATACACTAGCCTTATAAAATGGGAGAAATTTTGTTGTTTTTCTTTTATCTATACCTTGGCACATGCCACCACATATCAGTGTTTTCTGCCTAAGAATGCTGAACAGTCTGTGGCCTCTCATTCAGTAGATTGTGTAGAACATGAATAGACAGCAGAAAAGTGAAGAAGAGATGGTTTTGCTCCCCCTCACCCTTTTTTAAACAAATTAACCTACACCTGTTTCTTTCTACAGGTAGGGTATTTCACTGGTGAAATTTGGGGAAGGAAAAGAACTGAAATAGGACTTTCTATGTATTATGTCAGAAATCTCTAACTTTTAAATCCTTTTTAAAAAAATAGTTTTATTATTTATTTATTATTTTTATTTATTTATTTCTTGAGATGGAGTCTCACTCTGTCACCCAGGCTGGAGTGCAGTGGCGTGATCTCGGCTCACTGCGACCTCTGCCTCCCAGGCTCAAGTGATTCTCCTGCCTCAGCCTCCTGAATAGCTGGGACTACAGGCACCCGCCACCATGCCTGGCTGATTTTTGTATTTTTAGTAGAGACGGGGTTTTACCATGTTGGCCAGGCTGGTCTCAAACTGCTGACCTCAGGTGATCTCGGCCTCCCAAAATGCTGTGATTACAAGCGTGAGAAAAAATCATTTTAGAAAATAAGTACACACTCATATATCAATGAAATATATCAAGGGAAAGGAAAGGCTCTTGAAAAGAGGGAAAAGAAAATTCGTAAGCAAATAGTATGGTAGTGCTGTTGATTGTAAGAAGAGATAATCCAGCAAATTTTAAATATTAATACTATGCGAGAGTGAAAAGGACAAAGTTAATTCAATTGGTGGTTCTGTAAAATACAGGAATCTAAAAGGTTTTTGGTGTTATTAAGTGTAATTATCTGAAAAGGAAACATTTATGTAAAAAATATTTAAGGGAATGTTTTTAATGAAAATTAAGCTTTTATTAAATTTGTATTTTTTATATGGTTATCACTGAATTAATATATCATTGAGACATTTTCTTCAGAGTGATTTTAATAAATAAGGAATTTGTGGAGACTTGGTTCAGTAAAGAAATAGGTGTTATAGACCTATTTTTCCCGATGGGAAAGTACTGAACATTAATTAGAGAAAATAATTTCTATATGTGTCTTTGAGGACTTTGTGTGGTCCAGATATGAACATCAGTACTTGCTGTTGTAGTGGAAGTATACTTTTGTTCACTTTTGTATTTTGAAGATTTCTGGAAACTTCGAAACTCAGAAGGAGTAAGAAGACAAGGAGGCAGTGGATGTGACATTTTGCGATGCTGTTAGGTATTTTGGTTCTGCAGCCATAGGGTTGAGAAGAAGGAATATGAGAGTGAATAAATTAGGGCATGGTGAAGAAACACAGATTCTCATTTGGGGGTTCTAATTCTTGCTCTGACAGACTATCTACTGGTTCATATACCATGGTATTTTAATAATTATCATGATTAAATTGTTGAATTTTACTCCTTACGTTTCTCTTGCAGTATTTAAAAAAGACCTTAACTAGAATAAAAAATTTATCTGCAAATCTAATTGTTTCCATGAGCTACAGTCTTTTGAATAACTTTCATGTCCAGGTCATAATGACCTTAACCTTATGTAATGTCCAGTTTATAATGACATTTACTTTATATAAGGTACTGCTTACATAAGCCCATCAACCATTTCTCCTTTAATTCCTTGGCAATGTAGTATGATTGTAATTTGATATATTTTAAAAATATAAAAATAACAATTTTTTGTTCCCATCATGTCATTGTTAGAATCCTCACATCTCATTGCACATGCTGAGAAACCTTTCCTGAGTGATTACTGCCTATCTGCTACTGATCTTTTAATCTACGGGTTAATAGGTCCTGCTCAGTTCTTGCTCTTCAACCCTAAACCTGTCTATCTCATTGAATAGCTCCAAGCAGCTCCCTCACGAACTCCTAAGTTAAATGTGTTGAAAATTGAACCTCTTTCTTGCCTCGGAACTGCTGCTACTTCCTTGCTGTTCACTTCAGGGCATGGCACCACCATTCTGTAGCAAAACTTGCTACACAGCTATTTATTCTTCAGTGTTCTTCAGTTTATTTATCATTTTAGGCAAATACTGAGTATGTACTTTTGTTTAAAAATTGCCTAAATTAATTGCCTTCATTTAGTAATATATACTTGACATCTCACTCTCCTTTTAGAAACTTCACCCCCAGTTCGCTCCCCCTCCCCTTTTTTTTTTATTTTTGTCAGTCTACTGACCACTTCCCTTCAGGACTCTCTAAGGTAGTAATTTTTGTGAAGGCTTTTCAGACATACAAGGCTGATTTAGGTACTACATCTGCAGCACTCTTGAGCTGCCCCTCTCAGCATTTTTCAAGCCGTCTTATGATGTTGTTGTTTTATGATGTGTTGGCTTATTCTTCCTATCTAGGCTGTGAACTGTTTGAAGACAGGGCCTGTATTTCCCTTGTCTTCATACTTTGTGACAATATGATGCTTAGTGGAAAGTAGGGCCATAGAAATATTTGTTTTGGTGACTCTTTTTGTTGTTGAGTAAATGAATACAAGGGAAGCATCAGGAGGAAGCAGTTTTTAAAAAATGAATTCATATTATAGTCTGCCTAGCCTCCTAGGATTATAACTGTATTAAAAACAATAAACATTAAGGTAGAATTTTTGGCAGCATGAAAAAGTTTGCTGAAGAATTTTATACATGCAGAGAGTAGGTTTTTTGGCAAGAATCTCTTAAATCACACCTGGTTACCTGCTTGACCTGTTATTTGCTCATTAGCCTTATACTCTATTGTACATGAAAAACTTGTTAGAAAAGTTTGTTAGAACTGAGATGATTAAGCTTTTCAGAAGTAAAGACCCCAGTATCTGAAGTAATGGGATTTAAAACTCAATTTTACCCTATTTTCTAGAGATTGAGGGCTGAATCTGTGATATCAAGGCCATGTTTCAAATCCTTTTTCTTTACAAAGTTTTTTGTTTTTTAAAAATATAATCTGAGTAAGGTTAAATAATGATTCAGACTAATGAAGGAAAACACACTTTTACATGTTGTCTAATCTAGGTGATTGTTTTGTTTTGTTTTTTATTTTTTATTTTTTTTTATTTTTTTTATTTTTATTTTTTTTTTGAGACAGAGTTTCGCTCTTTTTTGCCCAGGCTGGAGTGCAGTGGCGCGATCTCAGCTCACCGCAACCTCCGCCTCCCGGGTTCAAGCGATTCTCGTGCCTCAGCCTCCCGAGTAGCTGGGATTACAGGCATCTGCCACCATGCCTGGCTAATTTTGTATTTTTAGTAGAGACGGGGTTTCTCCATGTTGGTCAGGCTGGTCTTGAACTGCCGACCTCAGGTGATCCACCCTTCTCGGCCTCCCAAAGTGCTGAGATTACAGGCGTGAGCCACCGCGCCCGGCCTGTTTTTTAAAATATACTAATTTTAATGATGTTCTGGTCAGGATTCAGCTTGCCTGCAGACATCTTATTACTAGTGTAAATTAAGATTTATGACATGAAAGTGCACGTCAATTGCTTACTGCATAGCTATTTCTTCAGTGTTACTCAGTTTATCCTTTTAGGCAAATACTGAGTATGTACTTTTGTTTAAAAATTGGCTAAATTAATTGTTTTATCTTTATAAATGTATTATTTTGAGAAAGAATACATGTTTTGACATCTAACTCATTTGTAGGCCAATTGTAATTGGTTTTTGAGCAGATGAAGTGACATTTTATATAGAATACATCTTCTCCATATTGGGGTGAATATTTTTCCAGTGTGAATAAAACCATACTTGTTTAAAATGAAAATTTGAAACCAAAACAGAATAGTTTGAGGAAGAATTTTACATGTAAATATATTTTTACTTTATTTTTTTCGTGCCCCTGGTCAGCAGAAATCTGCCTTATATTTTTAAAGCAAATACTATTAGTTAATTTCAGTCTGTTAATCATATTGGTTAGGACATGTGTTTGCCTTTGCATGACAATTTTGAATACTTTAATGAAAAGATTATTTGTTGTTCAGATATCTGAGCCTAAATGATTGTGAGATACACGTTTAATTTTTTTTCTCTCTTTAGATAATTGTATGGAAGAGATACAGTGATTTTAAGAAACTACACAAAGAACTATGGCAAATTCACAAAAACTTATTCCGACATTCAGAATTGTTTCCTCCATTTGCTAAAGGAATAGTGTTTGGTAAGTGATTATTTTGAAATTGTAATTTAAAAAAGTGATAATTAATTTTGTGTATATACTGAACTCTAACATAACTACACTGTGAAGTCAGAAGCCCCTTTGCTTATTGAGATAATTCATGTTGTTCAGCAAGCACTTGAAATTGTCTTTTCTTGTTCTTGTTATAGTTTTGTGTACCCAGAATATATTTACTCTTCCCATCTGTGAAACAAAACAACTTCAGTTCCAACCAACCAAATAACCCTGTAGGAACATAAGAAAAGGTGATATTCAGTTGTTCTTATTAGTTTTAAAATTCTTTCTTTTTTTTAAATTGTCTCATTTTATATGTTTCCCTGACACCTTGCTTATAGTATGAATGGTGTAGTTTTCTAGTATTTGCTTCTTGCAACTTCTTTTTGATACCTTAGTATTCTTATTCTTATTATTTTTTTGCCTCATCAGTTTTCAAATACCTAGGTAACAGTTTTTTATATTAAATTTTGTGTGTCAGAATAATTTGTGTAGTTTCTGTCCCGTCTGGATTTTGACTGGGAATATAGAATATTCATGTGTTTTTTTTTCTATAACTCTAATGTAAATGTTCTTATATGGACAGAATTTTTTTATTTTGAAATGGAGTCTTGTTCTGTCACCTAGGCTGGAGTGCAGTGATGTGATCTTGGCTCACTGCAACCTCAACCTCCTGGGTTCAAGTGATTCTCCTGCCTCAGCCTCCCGAGTAGTTGGAATTACAGGCACCTGCCACCACGCCCAGCTCATTTTTGTATTTTTAGTAGACATGAGGTTTCACCATGTTGGCCAGGACCTCCTCACCTTAACTGGTCCGCCTACCTTGGCCTCCCAGAGTGCTGGGATTACAGGCATGAGCCAGAACATTTTATCCTATTACTTTTTGCAACCAATTTCTGCATATGGAATTGCAGAGTCAATGTATATGCACATTTATTTTTCAAACTAGACAATTTTTTTTCAGGTTATGAAAGTAGTATATGCAAATAACTCAGATGGTGCAGAAAAATACTTAAAACTTAAATAGAAAGAAATTCAACAATAATATCATCTCCTAGATAGTATAATATTTTGGCATATTATTCTAGACTGTGAGTGTATGTGTGTGGTGTATTTTTGTGCTTATGAATATGTGTATGCCTTTTTACCCATCTATGTATAGAAACCTCAAAAATGGAATCTTGCTATGTATGATTTTGTAACCTGGTTTTATATAACAGTATATATATTTTTTCTTTCTTTTTTATATGACAGTATATTATGATTGTCTTTTCATGTCAATAAAAAGATCTACATTACTAATTTTAATATGTACATAGTATTCCAGTTTTTGAACTGATTTATTAACCAATCTTCTACTGGTATATTACTTTTGGCCTTTTGCTGTTATAAATAACACCACAGTTAATATTCTTATTCATACATTACTGTGCTGGTGTACAGTAGGGTGAATTCCTGGGAGGAGAATTACTCATTCAAGGGGTCTGCATATTTTTGAGACTTTTGATGCATATTGCCTCGTTGTTTTAAATAATTGTAACATCATTGTCCTTTATGCATTGGAAAAACTTTTAAGTTATTATTATTATTATCATTTTTTGAGACAGAGTATTACTCTGTCACCCAGGCTGGAGTACAGTGGTGTGATCTTGCTCACTGTAGCCTTGACTTCCTGGGCTCAGGTGATTCTCCTACCTTGGCTTCCCAGGTAGCTGGGACTATAGTCACACATCACCATGCCTGGCTAATTTTTCTATTTTTGTAGAAATGGGGTTTCACCACGTTTCCCAGGCTGGTCTTGAACTCCTGGGCTTAAGTGATCTGCCTACCTCAGCCTCCCAAAGTGCTGGGATTACAGGTGTGATCCACTGCGCCTGGCAGATAACTTTTAAAGAGGCATGTGGCTAAGTAAAATAAAAACAAAACACAAAACAAAGGTAGTATTGAAGAATGTACAATAAAAACAAGTTTCCTGCTCCTTCCCTCCACCCAGTTTTGCTTCTAGACATAACTGAATTTTAATCCTGTTTTTTGTTTTTCAGGTACTTATTTCTGTATCTGTAATAAGCCTATACCATTTTTTCTTTTCTTTTTTTTTAAAGATGGAATTTTGCTCTTGTCGCCCGAACTGGAGTGCAGTGGAGTGATCTCGGCTCACTGCAACCTCTGCCTCCCGGGTTCAAGCGATTCTCCTGCCTCAGCCTCCCAAGTAGCTGGAATTACAGGCACCTGCCACCACACCTAGCTAATTTTTTGTATTTTTAGTAGAGACGGAGTTTTGCCGTGTTGGGCAGGCTGGTCTCGAACTCCTGACCTCAGGTGGTCCGGCCTCCTTGGCCTCCCAAAGTGCTGGGATTACAGGTGTGAGCCACCTCGCCTGGCCCATTTTTTCTTGATTTAACAACTTTTACATATCTATTGACTCACTACTCTGGTGGGTATTTAGCTTGTTTACCCTGTTTCTTTGTATTATTACATAATGTTTTTAGTTCTTCTGTTGACTTTATTTCTCGTTCCGTAACTGTGGACAGTATCATTTGTCTAAGATGATTCTAATAGCATTTTTGATCTTCCTCCTACCCCTTCAGCTCTCTTCACCACTTAACATTTGAAATCTATACTTATATTTTAACATTTGTCAAAGGTGGTGATATTTATATTCTCTTTATTGGTTATAATTAAGCTTGTAATGTATAGAATAATTCTCAAAGCTGGAATTTAATAAACTTCATTTATAACATTATTATTTTTTGAGACAGAGTCTCACTCTGTCACCCTGGGTGGAGTGCAGTGGTGCGATCACACAGCCTCCATCTCCTTCCACCTCAGCCCCCCGAGAAGCTGGGACTACAGGCACGTGCCACCATGCCAGTCTAATTTTTGTAATTTTTGTAGCAACAGGTTTTCACCATATTGCCCAGGCTGGTCTTTAACACCTGTGCTCAGGCAATCCTCCTGCCTCAGTCTTCCTAAGTGCTGGGATTATAAGCATGAGCCACTGCACCCCGCCTTATAATGTTATTATGACAGAGCAAATATTGTTCATTATAAAGTCAGGTAGTGTACCACAATTACCTTTTGTTCTGCAAGTTTCGATAGTTACAATTACTGTGCCAACATAAGAAAAATGTGTAAGTGAAGTCTCTGTTTTCCTTATACTACATTAGGAAATTGAAATCATGCTACATTTTAGTTTGCTAAATATTTGGACCATGCCTTTTGTGATAGCCAGCCTCCAAGATGGCCTCCTATGATTCTCATCTCCTGGTATTCACACCTTTGTGTCTTCCCTTCTGTCTTAGTCTGTGTAGTGTTGCTACAAAGGAATACCTGGGGCTGGGTAACTTATAAAGAAAAGAGGTTTATTTGGCTCATGGTTTTACAGGAGGTAAAAGATGCATGAGGCCTCCACCTGCATCTAGGAAGGGCCTCAGATTACTTCCACTCATGGCAGAAGGGGAATGAGAGGCCACCACATGGTGAGAGAAGGAAACGAGAGAGAGGAGGAGGTGCCAGGCTTTTTCCAACAGGTTTAGTTCACGGGAACTAAGAGTGAGAACCAGCAAGCCAGTCATGAGACATCCATTCCCGTGATCCAAACATCTCACACCAGGCCTCACCTTGAACATTGGGGATCAGATTTCAACGTGAGACTTGGTGGGGTCAAACACACCATATCTAAACCATAGCACCTTCCCAGATTGTACCAGGGTTGGTCTGTGTGACCAATAGCAAAAGTGATGATATATCTCATTCCTGAGATTTGTTTATAAAAGACTGTGGCATCTCTCTTAAGGTGTTTTTTTTTTTTTTTTTTCCCTTTCCCTTTCTCTTTCTCATAACTTGCTCTGAGGGTTACCAGCTTTTCCTATGGTAAGAACATTGTGGTAGCATATGAAGAGGCCCACATGGTGAGGAACAGGGGCTTCCAGCCAAAAACTAGTAAGCATGAAACCTGCCACAGCCATGTGAATGAACTTAGGAGCAGATTCTCCAGTGCCAGTTGAACTTCGAGATGACTGCAGCGTTGACTGACACTTAACAGCAATCTCATGAGAGGCCTGAGCTAGAGCCACCCAGCCAAGCCACTTTTGAATTTCTGACCCTCAGAGACTGAGTGAGATAGTAAATATTTGTTGTAGGCTACCATGTTTTGGGATAATATGTTACACAGCAATAACTACTTAATAGACTTTATAACAAAACTGAAAATGTGGAGAGTGGTTTTGAAATGAGCTGTGGGCTTTGAGGAGAGTGTTGGTAAGTGCCTGAAGTACCTTGAAGAAGTGATTAATTGGGCCTGGCACGGTGGCTCATGCCTGTAATCCCAGCACTTTGGGGGGACGAGGCGGGCGGATCACGAGGTCAGGAGATTGAAACCATCCTGGCTAACATCGTGAAACCCCGTCTCTACTAAAAATACAAAAAAAAAAAAAAAAAAAAAATAAGATTAGCCGGGTGTAGTGGCTGGCGCCTGTAGTCCCAGCTACTTGGGAGGCTGAGGCACGAGAATGGTGTGAACCCGGGAGGTGGAGTTTACAGTGAGCCGAGATCACGTCACTGCACTCTAGCCTGGGCGACAGAGAAAGGCTCTGTCTCAAAAAAAAAAAAAAAAAAAAGAAGTGATTAATTGGAGCCTCATGGTATTTGGTAAGACTGCAAGTGAGGATTCCCAAGGAAGTTAGGTAAGTGTTTCTGGAAACTGAAGGGAAGATCCCTCTTATGTAGTTGCAGAAAGTTTAGCAACATTGTTGCCTGCAGTTATGTGGAAAGTTGAAAATGTACCAAATGAACTGGGTAAGCTAGCTGAAGAGATTTCCACCCAGAGTATTTATAGTGTGGTGCTTCTTGCTGCTCATAGTGAAATGTGAAAGGAGAGAGAAACTAAAGGAAGGATTGTTAAACGAAAAGGACCTGGTACTTGTTTTGAAAATGCTATCTTTCTGGATAGCAGAGAGTACTAAAATTAAGACATGACTTCTGAGCAAATGTGGCCTAAAGATGAAGCCCAGTGTGAACTAAAATGTTTCTTAAGACCTCAGAAAGATTCATTCAGACAAAATGCTCTCAGTAGAGATTAAGGTTGTGCCTTGCAGATCCTCTCAAATAGGGCTTCGTGGAAGTGTAAGCCTCAGCCAGCTCAGTAGAAGCCAAAGCAACAGAAGGGTTTAACTTGAGATTTGTGGCTATCACTTTTGTCTAATTGAGTAAACCCCAATAAGAGTCATAGGTGACCCCCCCCCACAAAAAAGTTAAAAGTATATATGCAGAGAGACTTTCGTCTCCCCCAAATTTTACTGGCAGGAAGGCTAAAAACAACGATGAAGCCACACACCTTGCTCTTTTTCATCGAAAAGGAGGTATGACTCAGAGGGTGGAACCAGTAGCTCAGAGGGCAGAGCCATAGCCTTGGAGAATTTATTCCTAGCCTGTGAGCCTTAATCAGAAACTTCTAACATTTGCCCTGCTTTGTTTTTTCAGAATTACTATGGACCCATTGATTTCTTTGGGGCTTGCATGTACCCCCCTTTTTGTATAGGAATGTCTATAGCAGTTATTCCATGCCTATCCCACTGTTGTATATTGAGTGGGTAGAGGGGAGATAACTTGTCTATAGTGTCACAGGTTAGGAAGATTGTACTTAAGGGGCTCCTCCTAGGGAATGACACCTGAAGAACCTCAATCACACATGGATCTGACTTACATGATGAGATCCTGGACTTTGAATTGCTGCCATAATGGGATGAGACTTTTGGGGACCTTGGGAGGAGGGTGAGGAGATCTTGTATGTGGGAGGAGTGTGAATCTTTGAGGGCCAAAGAGTGGTCTGTGTTGGCCAGCTTCCAAGATGGCCCCCAGTGGTCTCTGTCTCCCGATATTTATGTTCTTGTGAAGTCGCCTCCCACATTGAACCAGGACTAGTCTGTATGACTAGTAGCATATGCAGAAGGGATGTTATGTCACTTCCAGGATTAGGTTATAAAAAAAGACTGTAGCTTCCATCTTGTGTGCTCATGCTCCCACCTTGCCTCCAAGTGTCATTACATGTTTTGGGGAAACTGGTTGCTGTATGGTGAGAACACTCAGGCAGCCTGTGGAGATGAGGGATGTTTCAAACTTACAGAAAGTTGCAAGAAGAAGAATAGTACAAGAACCCCTGTATATTTTGCAGCCAGATTCACTTAGTGTTAAGCTTTTATCCCATTTACTTTATCATTTGCTGGTGTCTCTCTCTTTCTCCTTCCCTTTCTCCCTTTCCCTCTCTTCCTCTGTCTCCTGTCTCTCTCCCTCTTCCTCTCTCTCCCCCAGCACACACATATAAAATATATGCACATAATTTTACATTATTTTAAGTTTTAAATTTTTAACTTCTCTTTTTTTGAGGCAGGGTCTCACTTTGTTGTCCAGGCTAGAGTGCAGTGTCACAGTCATGGCTCACTGTACCTCGACCTCCAGGGCTCAAGTGATCCTCCCACTTTAGCCTCCCTAAGTGCTGGGATTACACGTGTGAGCCACCACACCTGGCCATAATTTTTTAATGAGTTATTCCAAATTATATTCCAAATTTCATGTCCCTTTACTCCTAAGCACTTCAGTTCTTCACTAAGAAAAGGGATATTCTGAAGTTCAGTTATCAATTTGAGTAAATTTAATATTGATACAATACATTTTTATAATTTACCATCTGTATTCCAATTTTGTTAGTTGACCTTTTAATGTCATTTTTCTTCTTTCTGGTATAGGATCCATTCTAGGATTGGTATTTTACTTAGTTGCTGTCTTTAGTCTCTAATCTGGAATGTTAATATAGCTGTTTTTTGTTTTTCATTATATTGGCATTTTTTTTTTTTTTTTTTTTTGCGATGGAAGTCTCACTCTTTCGCCCAGGCAGGACTGCAGTGGCGCTATCTCGGCTCATTGCCAGCTCTGCCTCCTGGGTTCAAGCCATTCTCCTGCCTCAGCCTCCTGAGTAGCTGGAACTACAGGCGCCCGCCACTGCGCCCGGCTAATTTTTTATATTTTTAGTAGAGACGGAGTTTCACCATGTTAGCCAGGATGGTCTCAATCTCCTGACCTCATGATCCACCTGTCTTGGCCTCCCAAAGTGCTGGGATTACAGACGTGAGCCACTGCGCCCGGCCTATATTGGCATTTTTGAAGAATACCTTCTCCCTCTCTATCCATATCTTTTTCCCCGCTTTTAAAGAGAGTGATCCTCATTTTAGGTTCTCTGATGTTTTCTCATGTTTTGTTCTAGGTTATGAATTCTTCTTGGCTGGATACTACATAGGTGTCCTCAGAGTATCTCATCTGAAGGCACGTGATGTCTGTCTGCCCCTCATTAGTGATATGAATTTATGTCACTTGGTCAAGGTATTGTCCAGGTTTTCTACTATGTTAGTTTCCTGGGGCTGCCGTAACAGATTACCATAGACTTGGTGGCATAAAACAATGGAAATTTGTTTTCTCACAGTTATGAAGTCCAGAAGTCTGAAATCGGTACCACTGGGCTGAAATCAAGGTGTTGGCAGGGGATGTCCTCTTTTCAGAGGAGAGACACTATTCCTTGCCTCTTTCAGCATTTGGTAGCTGCCTACATTCCTTGGCTTGTGGCAGCATTAGTTTAGTCTTCAGGGCCCTCAACTTCAAGCCTCACTCTGCTGCATCTTCATATTTCCCTCTTTGTGACACTTCCCTCTGATTTTCTTATAAGGACATTGTGAGACATTTAGCGCCCATCCAGAAAATGCAGGATAATGTCCCCATCTTGAAATCCTTCATCATATCTGCAGATTCTTTTTCCAAAAGTAATATTTATAGGTTCCAGGGATGGGCTTTGGGGGACCATTTTTCAGACTACTATATAATGTATATTCATTTTTTTTTCTTTCTTGAAGCTAATAAGTAACCTTTGGGGAGACATTTGTAAGGTCATGAAAACATCTTGCTCTTCTACAAAATTATCTCCTGGATTTAGCATCCATTGATGATTCTTGCCTAACCCAATGTTTATATGATAGTTACAAAATAATGATTTTCCAATTCCTGTACTCCACCACCTTGCTATTACCCTTCCTTCTCCCTTTATCTGTGTCTGTGTTTATGCATCTACGTTTCTCTTTGTATCTATACAGCTGTGTATCTGCATCTGTATATCTATATATTGCATCCATGAATCTGTCCATCTATCCCTGATTGATCTGGACTCACTTATCTTTTTTTTCCTAGTAGTTTAGAATTCATTAATACATTTAATTATTTTGATGCACAAATTGTCCCAGCTTTGATCAGTAGGAGCCCTTTTAAGCTGGATTCTGTGTCCTTGTAACTTCCTCTCATCCTATTTTCTTTTTTTTTATTTCAGCACTTACTATTTTTAGGCATAACAAGATGTTCAGTGCTCTTCTTGAGTTTATTCTGCTCCTGCCCCGAAATCTGCCATTTCTTCAAGGAACCCTGGTTGCTTTTTGTGGATAATGGTGTTAAAGACTATGCTGCTTCTCAGTTTATTGTATTTTGGCTCCAAATCCAACCTTCATTGCCTTGTTGGACCTCCTTTTCCAGCTGGTATGGATGAGCTTAGTCAGTAGAAGGTGTTGGATGGACACTGTAGGAAGTAGGGTTTTGGTGTGCTTCTGTTCCTGTTTGCTCTGTGTTGCCAGTGGCATGTGTGGGATGCCTGGTGGTACTCATCCCCTAGGAAATTTTGTTGTCAGTTACTGGCTGTGGCTCCTTAACTTCCTGGATCTGCTGGCACCACAGCAGAGTTTCCTGCTTGCCATTCTCGGCCTGTAGTTCCTTGCCCCTGAAGTTTGACCCTCCTAGTATTATATTAGAACAGCTATGTCAGGGGCAACCAGTGGGTTACAGCCACATTGCCTCCAATGAGATCTGAATTCTAGCTTTGGGGAGGAGGCGCCTCTTTCAGGTATTTCCTTTGGTTCTCCTCCTCAACCTAGGCATTCATAAGAGTTGTCTTTTATTTCCTCTTAGTAGTTAATACTTTGTAAATAGTTAATACTTCTTTATAAGACTCCCTGTTCAAATTGCTGTGTGGATTTCATTTTCTATCTGGACCCTAGCTGCTACTGAGATCACTATCTGGTCAGTAGGTATGCTCCTTGCAACTTGCTTCTAAGCTTCTTTTCAACAGCCAGAGTTAGGAAATGTAATACATTTATCTATATGCATAGGTATAGTGCACACATTTAAACATACCTCTAATAATTTTCAAACCTCATGTACATATATGTATATGTGTACGTGTATTATATAGACATACATATATTTTAGAATTGTTTATAATACCTTTAGTGAAACAACATTTTATATGTTCAATTATATATTTAGTTCTCTTTGTACTGTCCTCCCACCCCCTGCTTCTGGGTTTCTGGTCTTGACTAGAAATGTCTCCCAATGCCTACATGTTTTACAAGATGATTATTACAGTAATAATTTTAAAAAAGTTTAAAAAATGATTCTTGAGGAATTTATATTTGAACAGAATGTCAGATGATGTTTCACTTTCCCTTTTTTTTTTTTTTAACAGATGAACTTATAAGATCACTTGTTAGATAATCCACCTTTTTCTCAAAGAAGTTGAACTATTATCTTTGTTATGTATAGACTTCATATGAGTTTTCACTAATTAAAGATTTTCTCTTTTGTGGCATTTATGTGTCTATTCTTATATAAATACCTATTTCTATATCACATTGATTTTTGGGCAGTGGCTTTACAGAGTATGTTCTGATAGCTAATACCAGCTGTATTTCTCATCAACATTGGGGAAATGGTTGCCTTTCAAGATCAGTCTGGAGTTCGTGGGGCTCCTACAGTGATAATTCTTGGTTCTAAGAGGCTGTGCCAGTTATCCCTTTATTGCTTCTTAGCTTCAAATCTCTTCATTTCCTGCTTGGTTAATGGTAGGATTCTTTCAGTATTTTTTCTTTATGGTGAATGCATTGTTAAGCTTAGCAACGGAGGGCACTCCATTGCTAAGGTTCCAGGGATTGGCTTTGGGGGACCATTTTTCAGACTACTATGCAATGTATATTCATTTTTTTGAGTATAGAGGGCTTGTCTTCCTTCTTCCAGAGTCCTATGGATTTTTTTTTCTTGCTCTTTTTGCATTGTTGCCAGAGCCATTCTGCCTTGGCCACGCAATCTCTTGGTAAGCTTGCAGGCTTAGCCCGTTTGGTGATCACCTAGCTAAGGACACCAAGGTGCCACAGGCCTATTGGAGACTGAGTTACTAACTCTCTGACTCCTTCTGTGTACGTGGATTTGTCTGTGTATCTGCCCATCAGCTTTGGCCTGCTAGCACCCTGCAAAGTTGTTTTCTGTGTCCCCTGTTCCCCCTCCCTGGCAACAGATTTTGAACCCTGGACCTGGTTGCCCTTCTGGAGAGTGGGCTCCTAATAACCCCCTCTCCTTCTACATGCCTGTCTGCTAGCCTTGGCCTGCTTTAACCGCAGAAAGTTGTTTCCTGTGGTCTTCCCACTGCAGATACTAGGTACCCCAGGACTTGCATTATCTTGCTGGTGAGTTCGTTCCTCACACCATGACTGTGTGCTCACCTGCCAGCCTTGGCATGCTTGAATTCTGGAGGAGTCTTTCCTGCTTTTCTGGCAACTGTGGTTCAAGGTTGGCCCAGGGAACCTAGCAAACTTTTTTTCCATCCAGTGGCTGCAGCCACACCTTCTCTACAGAGATCCGAATCCCACCCTTGGAGAAGAGTTCCCCTTTCTAAGTTGTTCCTTCTTTGGGTATTCTCCCTCACCCTAGGATATTCTTCAGAGTTCTCTTTTTACCTTTATTGTTACTCCACTCTAATGACTAAAAATTTTTTTTTTTTTTTTTGAGATGGAGTCTTGCTCTGTCGCCCAGGCTGGAGTGCGGTGATGTGATCGTGGCTCACTGCAACCTCCACCTCTGGGTTCAAGCGATTCTCTGACTTCAGCTTCCCAAGTAGCTGGGTTATAGGCTACCATGCCCAACTAATTTTTGTATTTTTAGTAGAGACGGAATTTTGCCATGTTGCTCAGGCTGGTCTTGAACTCCTGAGCACAAAGTGATCCGTCCACCTCAGCCTCCCAAAGTGCTGTGCTGGTATTACAGGCGTGAGCCACTGCGCCTGGCCTCATTTTTTAATATTAAACTTTTCCGTGTTCAAATTACTGCGTGGTTTCTGTCTCTTGGTTGAACCCTATATTGATACTCTGATTTAGGAAGAGTTCTGAATGATCTGAAGTGATTCTGAATAACCTGTTTCCATTGGCTGGTAGTCTACACGGAACAGAGGTTTCTCCAGGCTGATTGCAGGATTACAATAGTCACTGAACTCGACACTTGCTTCCTCAGAATGTTTTACGTTTTACACCTCCTTGAGATTTGGGGACAAGATACAGAGAATCTTACATAGTATAACAACATCAGTGGCATTTGTGCCAGAATGAATGATCATCAAAAGCTTATTGCTACAATTCTTTAATTTTAACAAATATTTAATAGTAACAATTTATGATTTTTTAATATCTTGAGATATACGTAGTAGCAGTAACTTGGGCACATAATAGAAAGAAAAGCATTTATATCTTCTTATGTGAAAGCAATTGAGGGATGTGGGCAACAGGTCAATAGCAGTAGAGCCATTAGTTTTGATGGGGTCTTCAATCCATTCTGTTCCGCTACCAAGCATTAGGGAGTTTGTGAACTCTTATTATTGTAGGCTGTTAGCATGTGACTGCCTGCTTATGGCCTTTAATCTTATACTCCATGGTGCTTCACATTTCTGTTTTCTCTTTTAATTACTATCCAATATCAATGGTTCCTTACTTTTTTTCCTTGATACCTTTCCTATTTAAAAGATGTATGTGCTGTTTGCCATTGCAACTACTACTGCTTTTGACCACCATTTCGCTGTTTTTTTTTTTTTTTGAGATGGAGCTTCGCCCTTGTCACCCAGGCTGGAGTGCAATGGCGCACTCTTGGCTCACTGCAACCTCCGCCTCCCGGATTCAAGCGGTTCTCCTGCCTCAGCCTCCCAAGTAGCTGGGATTACAGGCACATGCCACACGCCTGGCTAATTTTTGTATTTTTAGTAGAGACGAGGTTTCACCATGTTGGCCAGGCTGATCTTGAACTCCTGACCTCAGGCGATCCACCTGCCTCAGCCTCCCAAAGTGCTGGGATTACAGGCATGAGCCACCGCGCCTGGCCCCATTTTGCTGTTAAGGTGCCTGGCAAGCATGTTTACATGCCAAAAATCTATTACCTCATACTTTTATTTTGCTCAACTTATTTTTCAAGTATTTATATGTCAGGCACGGTCCTACATGCTGAAGATACATTCATAAGACCGAAGCAGTCTCTGGATCATGTAGCTATTAATAATCTTTGACTAATTTCAGTCCAGTCATCAATTATCTAGAAATTTTATGGGCCCATTTAATTCAAGAAGCTTTCTAAAAATTGGCACTGAGGATATCATGATGCAAACAGCTCCTCTAAGAAACTTAGAGTCTATGGTTGAAGAAGTGAGCATTGGATCCAGAGTTGAGAAAGAGAACTGTTTCAGGATGTAGTATTCTCACTGTCAAGTTTTTAAGACTTGTGGCACTCTAAATGTGAAGATGAAGATAATTTTAAGAAGTCATCAGTCTGAGGAGTTTTAAGAATCATGGTTCTTAACCTACAGCCAGTATTGTTTTCTTGTGTTCTAAAAGTAAGAACCCTCCTTTGCTCTTTAATTATAATTTTCTCTGTTTCTCTTTGATTCCGTGACAACACCCTAAGCTGCGTGATCCAGAGACTGCTTCGGTTTTATGAATGTATCTTCAGCATGTAGGACTCTGCCTGACATATAAATACTTGAAAAATAAATTGGGCAAAATAAAAGTACAAGTTAAGATTTAAAAGGTAGAGTAGTTATAGGTGATGATGTCATCGGAAGTCAATCCCAAGGCCAAAATTAAAATGTTTGATTGTATCTAGTATGGAGCAATAGATATATAACAGGAAGAGTATAAATTCACACAGTTTCTTTGGAGGGCAATTTGAAATAAACCTTTTCTATTCTGTTTTTAATTAATTTTTATACACATCTATTCTCATGTCTACATGGGAGATATGTATCAATGAGTATTAGATGTTTTGGTCTTAGAATTGCTCTTTATATTCTTAAAAATTATTGAGGACTTCAAAGGACTGTTGTTTATATGGGTTATAGCTATTAATATTTACCATACTAGAACTTTAAAAAAATGTATTAAATAAAATTTAAAAATATACTACATGTTAACATAAAAGGACCTTTTTATGAAACATGATTCTTCAAAGCAAAAAAGAAATAGCAAGAAGAATACTGTTGGTTTACATTTTTACAAATCTCTAATGTCTGGCTTAAAAGCAGATAACTGGATTCTTATATCTGTTTCTGTATTCAGCCTGTTGAGATACGTTGTTTTGGTTGAAGTAGATGAGTAAAATTCGGGGTCACACAGATAATGCAGTTGAAAAAGGGATTTTTTTTTTTTTTTTGAGAGGGAGTCTCGCTCTGTCGCCCAGGCTGGAGTGCAGTGGCATGATCTCAGCTCACTGCAAGCTCCGCCTCCTGGGTTCATGCCTTTCTCCTGCCTCAGCCTCCTGAGTAGCTGGGACTACAGGCATCCACTACCATGCCTGGCTAATTTTTTTGTATTTTTAGTAGAGGCGGGTTTTCACCATGTTAGCCAGGATGGTCTCGATCTCCTGACCTTGTGATCCGCCCACCTCGGCCTCCCAAAGTGCTGGGATTACAGGCGTGAGCCACCGTGCCCGGCCCGGGAGGAGGGTTTTAATACCATTTTCAGATAATTAAAGGTATTCTTTGATACACCAAAACGATGTGTGGTAATTTCATGAAGGCTAGTTGCATTGTGGAATCAGAACCCTATAAATGAACCTTTTGTACTTTGTTACATTACAATCCATTTGTCTGTCTTAGATTTGAATATATCTTTTACCTGGGCATGAGTTTGTAACATCACGTATTGGTCATTTGAAAAATGTTGGTTTCCTGAATTATGCAGATTTTGTAAATGCTTACCCATTTTATTATACAGTGTTAAAAATCATTAATATCATCACAGATTTCTAAGGAAGAAATTTTAAAGTATTGGGAAGCTGTCAAGCTCACAGTGGTTTGACAGCTTGAATTTTATCACTGATAATAATACTGTTGGTTATTTTCCTCGAATTGTTAGCCCCATGTTTATGTTTGAGAAAATGTCTGTCAGATATCCAAATCTGAATAGTTATAGTTTGTTTCATTTCACAGAATTTAAAAAAGAAATGTTCTCAAGGGTTGAGATTTAATAAAGTTAATAATTTTTACTGCTTTATCAAGGACATTCGAAGTGAAACTGGCATGACTTTTTTTTTTTTTAAATATGAGTGAATGGCAGTAAGGAATATAATGATTGCAAGTAAGTTTACTTTGGTGCTGTTGCCTTGATTTCATGCTAAGAGATCAGTTTTATTACCATTGCTTTTAGACCATCAGTGCAAATGTTAGTACAATAAAAAAATGCAACTGCTTTTGTAGTATTATTATGAAAATAGTTTGACCTTGTTGATTGCCTGAAAGGCCCTTCAGGGACTACCTGCAGTCTGTGGATGACTCGTAGAGAACACATGTGCACACATATATACCCATACACAGTGTGTTTATTGCAGCATTCAGTAGAAGAAAACTGAAAATTGAGTGTTTCTCAATCTATGATTATATGGATGTGCCATAATTTAGCCAAGTAATAGGATTCTGGGGCCGTTTGAAATACACCTGTATGGGCCAGGCACAGTGGCTCACTCCTGTAATCCCAGCACTTTGGGAGGCCGAGGCGGGCGGATCACGAGGTCAGGAGATCGAGACCATCCTGGGTAACACGGTGAAACCCTGTATCTACTAAAAATACGAAAAATTAGCCGGGCGTGGTGGCTGGCGCCTGTACTCCCAGCTACTCAGGAGGCTGAGGAGAATGGCATGAACCCAGGAGGCAGAGCTTGCGGTGAGCCGAAATCGCACCACTGTACGCCAGCCTGGGCGACAGAGTGAGAATCCGTCTCAAAAAAAAAAAAAAAAAAAAGACACTTGTGTGGAACAATGTCCAAGATATGTTTTTAAGCTAAACAAAACAAATGTTGCATATAATGATGTTTGGTAAGATCCTGTGTATGTGTAAATAAATATATTTGAGTCATACCTATACACATTTGTATAGTGTCTGTCACCTCTGAAGGAATGGTAGGAGGGATATTTTTACTTTTTGCATCGCACTTTGTATACTGTGGAATGTAGCACATTTATCTTTAATATTGGAGGATACATAGCTGGCTTCTTAAAAAAGAAGCTTGTCACTGGGTGAAAGAGACTGGTTTTTAAATTGGTTGAAGTTCTTAGCTGTTGTTATCAGCTGCTAATGGATTATCTTAAACTTTTCTCCACATCCTTCCATATTACAGAATGAAAGTTTCTTATTAATCTTAATAAGTAAGCAATTTATCTCTTTTAATAAATGGTACAGTCCATTTGTAATATTTGATAACTGTAATGAACCTTGTAGGCAGCAGCTGTGGTTGTGTGGAAGGAATTGTTGGTTAATAATTTTTTTTTTATGAGGCGGAGTTTCGCTCTGTCACTCAGGCTGGAGTGCAGTGATGCCATCTCGGCTCACTGAATCCTCCGCCTCCCGGGTTCAAGCAATTCTCCTGCCTCAGCCTCCTGAGTAGCTAGGATTACAGGTGCCTGCCACCGTGCCCGGCTAATTTTTGTAGTTTAGTAGAGATGGGGTTTCACCATGTTGGCCAGGCTGGTTTCAAACTCCTGACCTCAGGTGATCCGCCTGCCTCAGCCTCCCAAAGTTCTGGGATTACAGGTGTGAGCCACCGCACACAGCCAATCATCTACCTTTTTATAGGTCCTCTTACATTAGTAAGTAAACTTCAGCAGCAAAGGAGTCCTATTGTAATTTTACATATCATCGAGCTGATGTAGTTATTGTTCTAATGGTATGGTGAGAAGTACTTATTTTTTGCAGTCAGATAGATTTAGACCCATATCTTTTGTTAACTATTTACCACCAGTGTGATCTTACACAAATTAACATCTGAGTCTAGTATTGGTATGGTAAGGATAATACCTTACTGTTGTGACAATTATATCTGTATTATATTTAGCTCCATGCTAGATGCATATCAGCTAATGTTAGCTCTTACCTGTTGCTCAGTGAGTTTGCCATTCCCTAACATGCCTTACTCTCTTGTGTCTCCTTCTTTAGTTTTGTGTTGCTCCACTGTGGAGTTTCTGGTTAGGCTTTCAGAAGATGTCTCTTCTAGGAAGTTTGCCATGCTGCTTTTCAGCTGAGTTAGCTGTTCACCCTTCCTGGTTATTCATCTCATCAGTATAGCACTTAACTCATGTATTTTTCTCCATTTTGTTTTTAAATTGACAAAATTTCAAATTTATGCTTCATCCCCCACCAAGAGAGTAGTATAGTGAACACATATATACCTTTTTTTCCCCAAATTCACGGATTGTTAACATTTTGCCACGTTTTCTGCATTTCAGTCTCTATGTGTGTGTCTCACATTTTTTCCTGAACCATTTGAGAATAAAATGCAGACATTATGATATTTCATGCCTACTCCCCATATTTCTGCTATGATCATAATACCGTATTGCACCTATGAAATTTAACATTGATGCAATATTATACAATAGGCAGTCCATCTTCAGATTTCTGTAGCTGTCCTTGAAATGTCCCTTTTAGCTTGTTTTTTTTGTTTGTTTCATAATCATGCCTTTCTTGGTTTGTTTCTTTAATCTAGAATAGTCCTTATTTTTTTTCTTTTTGATTTTTCATAACACTGACATTTTTAAAGAGCGTAGAACAATAGTTTTGTCAGTTTCACAAGCTATATCTGTCTGATTGTTTTCTCATGAATAGATCATTGTTTGTTATATCTGTCATCAGAGTATGACTTCCTGTGAGAAAGAGACAGGCAGCTCCCAATAGCTAAGAACTGGCCAGGCACTATACTGGTTTGACCTTGGTGTTTCTTAGAGTTGGCCTGGAATTCACAATTAGGCTGTGTTGTTCTCCGATTGAACACAAACAATTTCATAGAACATGAACATTAGACAAGATCACTCCATGTCCTTGGATGACAACAAAAACAAGACCATCCTGTAGTCATGTCTGAACACAGACAAAAACATAAACATCGTTCAAGTCACAAAAACGATTAAATATCCTCATTCTGGTTATAATGAATGACTACTGCTTCTTTATAAATCAGCCGTAGCCTTGCTTCATTTTTCCTGCTTCATAGTAAGGTATATTAAAAATCATAGAATCATAGAATTAGAATTGAGAGAATCATAGGATTACCTCCACTTCCTGACAGCGTCCAATCCAGGGCAGAACCCCACGTTCTTGAACCCTTCCCAAAAGTAGCTAACACAGTCCAAAGCCCTGTAAGTCCTTTCCGATACCCTCTTGGTGAAATGCCCCAGTGTTCCCAATGGTATGTATTCTCCTTAGTTGCAAGAAGTAATAAATTCAGCTTGTTTAACTACAAGTATGTTCCTGGTGCAGTTTGGCTAGAGAGAATTTAATGCAGAGAATCTTGACCTCTCTTTCTTTTTACTTTGTTAATGAACTTTTGATATAGTTAAGATTCGTCAGCGTTACGCTTTTCTAGATAATTTCATACTGGCCAAGTATAAGTTTTAGTTCCATGAACTAGCTTTTGATGACTAACATGTGCATTTTAAAAAAGTTGTAAACTCTGCTATTTAGGAGTTGTTCTAAATAATAAAAACAACATAGGGAGGATTCCAAAACAGGTTATAAATCAAACAGAGAGGCTTTATTTCTAGTGACTAATGAGCTTAGTTAGAATGTTTGGATTTAATTCCCTCCTCTCCACAGCTTTTAATGAACCATTGTTGGGTGATTGGGGGTGGGGGAGTGGTTTATATATATTATACACACACACACACACAAATATATAGGTATACCTCAGAGATATTGTAGATTTGGATTCAGACCATCACAGTAAAGTGAGTCATACAGAATATTTTGGTTTCCCAGTACATATAAAAGTTGTGGTTTATACTGTACTGTAGTCTGTTAAGTGTGCAGTAGCACTATGTCTTAAAAAATATACATACCTTAATTAAGAGATACTATATTGCTAAAAATGCTAATTTTCATCTGAGTCTTCAGTATGTGGCAATCTTTTGCTGGTGGTGGGTCTTGTCTCCATGTTGATGGCTGCTGACTGATCAGGGTGGTGGTTGCTGAAAGTTGTGGTGGTTGTGGCAATTTCTTAAAATAAAACAACAATGAGATTTGCTGCATCCATTGACTCTTCCTTTCACAAAAGATTTCTCTGTAACATGTGATGGTGTTTGATAGCATTTTACCTGCAGTAGAACTTCTTTCAAAATTGGAGTCAGTCCTCTCAAATCCTGTGACTGCTTTATCAACTAAGTGTATGTGACATTCAAAATCCTTTGTTGTCATTTCAACAGTGTTCACAGCATCTTCACCAGGAATAGACTCCTTCTCAAGAAACCACTTTCTTTGTTCATCCGTAAGAAGCAACTCCTTGTTCGTTTAACTTTTATCATGAGATTGCAGCAATTCAGTCACATCTTCAGGCTTCTCTTCCAGTTTTCGTTCTCTTGCTATTTCTACCACATCTGCAGTTACTTCCTCCACTGAAGTCCTGAACCCCTCAAAGTCATCCATGAGGGTTAGAATCAACCTCAAAAATCTTATTAATGTTGGCCGGGTGTGGTGGCTCATGCCTGTAATCCCAACACTTTGAGAGGGCAGGGTAGGTGGATCACTTGAGGTCAGGGGTTCGAGACCAGCCTGGCAAACATGGTGAAAAATTAGCCAGACGTGGTAGGGCACTTGCCTGTAATTCCAGCTACTCGGGAGTCTGAGGCAGGAGAATTGCTTGAACCTGGGAGGCGGAGGTTGCAGTGATTTGAGACTGCACTACTGCACTCCAGCCTGGGTGACAGCATGAGACACTGTATCAAAGAAAAAAAAAAAAAAGTTGATAGTTTTACCTTCCCCCATGAATCATAAATGTTGTCAATGGCATTCAGGATGGTGAATCCTTTCCAGAAGGTTTTCAACTTATTTTGCTTAGATCTGTGAGATGAATCACTTGTATGTCATCTCTAGCCTATGAAATGTATTTCTTAAATAATAAATAATAAATCAATGTTGGGTAATTGCGGGTGAGGGAGAGGCTTATATATATTATATACACACAGAAATATATAGGTAAATAAGGAGGATTGAAAGTACAAAATTACTCCTTGATCCCTTGTACTGCAGAATTGATGTTGTGTTACCTGGCATGAAAACATCATTAATCTCCTTGTACATCTCCACCAAAGCTACGAGTGAACCAGATTCATTGTCAGTGAGCAATAATATTTTGAAGAGGCAGGGCGCAGTGGCTCACACCTGTAATTCCAGCACTTTGGGAGGCCAAGGTGGGTCTATCACGAGGTCAGGAGTTCAAGACCAGCCTGGCCCTGTGAAACCCCGTCCCTACTAGAAATACAAGTTAGCCAGACATGGTGGTGTGCACCTGTAATCCCAGCTACTCAGGAGACTGAAGCAGGAGAATCACTTGAACCCGGGAGGCAGAGGCTGCAGTGAGCTGAGATCACACCACTGCACTCCAGCCTGGGACAGAGTGAGACTGTCTCAAAAAAATTTGTTTTGAAGGGAATCTTTTTTTCTGTGCAGTGGGTCTCAACAGTGGTCTTAAAATATTCAATAGACCATGCTATTAACAGATGTACTGTCATTGAGGCTTTGTCTGTTGATGGAACACAGGCAGAGTAGATTTAGCCTAATTCTTAAAGGCCCTAGGATTTTCAGAATGGTCAGTAAACATCGGCTTCAACTTAAAGTCATCAGCTGCATTAGCTTCTAACAGAAGACTCAGCCTGTGCTTTGAAGTGTTAAAACCAAGCATGACTTCTCCTCTCTGGGTATGAAAGTGTTGGATAGCATTTTCTTGCAAAAGAAGGCTGTTTTGTCTCCATTAAACATCTGTTCTTTAGTGTAGCCATCTTTGTCAATGATCTTCGCTAGATCTTCTGTATAACTTGAAGCAGCCTCTACAGAGCAGCCCTTGCCGCCTCACCTTGCACTTTTATGTTACGGTGATGGCTTCATTTCTTAAACCTCATGTACCAATCTCAGCTAGCTTCCAACTTTTCTTTTGCAGCTTCTTCACCTCTCTCAGTCTTCATAGAATTAGAGAGTTAGGGCCTTGCTCTCGAGTATGCTTTGGTTTAAGGGAATGTTAGAGCTGGTTTACTTTCTCCATATCAGCAATAAGGTTGCTTCACTTTCTTATCATTCATGTGTTCATGGGAATAACGCTTTTAATTTCTTTCAAGAACTTGTTTTTTGTATTCACAACTTGGCTAACTGGTGCAAGAGGCCTGACTTTCAACATTTCTTGGTTTGTGTTATGCCTTCCTTACTGAGTCTTGCTCTGTTTCCGACGCTGGAGTGTAGTGATATGATCATGGCTCACTGCAGCCTTGACTTTTGGGACTCAAGCGTCTTGCCACCTCAGCCTCCTGAATATCTGAGACTACAGGGGACTACAGTCATGCTACAGGCATGTGCCACCATGCCTGGCTAATTTTTTTTTTTTTTTTTGTAGAGACGGAGTTTCACCCTGTTACTTAGGCTGGTCTCAAACTCGTGGGCTCAACTGATCAGCCCACCTCAGCCTCTCAGATTATTGGGATTATAGTTGTGAGCCGCTGCACCCTGCCTTATTTCTAGCTTTTGATTTAAAGTGAGACACCTGTAACTCTTCCTTTCACTTGAACACTTAGAGGCCATTGTAGAGGCTAGTTGGCGTCCTTTCAATATTATTGTGTCTCAGGGAATACAGCGGCCTGAGGAAAGGGAGATTGGGTACAGCTGGTTGGTGGAGCAGTCAGAACACATACAACATCTATCACCTAAGTTTGCGTTTTATATTCTTGTGGTTTGTGGTGCCTCAAAACAATGTTATTGTATTGCAAATGCCAGTACCAAAGATTACTGATCATAGATCACTACAACAGATATAACAATAATGAAAAAGTTTGATTGTGACATTTACCAAAATGTGACATAGAGACATAAAGTGAGCACATGCTGTTAGAAAAATGTTGCCACAAATCTTCAGTTTGTGAAAAATGCAGTATCTGTGAAGAGCAGTAAATTGAAATTCAATAAGATGAGGTATATAATGTTGCACAGTAAACTTTGGGAACAATTTGTTCTGCATTTTCTGTGTTTACCTATAATTTTTCTACTCTGTTCACAGGAAAATAAACATTGGTACTATGAATGGAAATTCAAAGCTACAGTAGGAGAAGCACCTGATTATGATTTCTCATGTTGTCACAGCCTTTCAAGTGAAATTTTGATTATGTTGAAGGATACACAAGTACAGAGTAGTTGCAAGGTTATTGTCTGTCATTAGGATGACTATTGAATCTTGCTGCTACTTTTTTGAAAATTTTCAAATTAGGTTGTCTTTGTTAAATATATTAGTTGTAGAAATTATTTCATTAAAATTCATCTGTGTTTTTTCATTTATGCTACCAGTACTATTTTTTCTCTTTGTGGTGGACTTTATTTACACAACATTTTATTGTGAAAATTTTCAAGCATATAGGCAAGTTGAAAGATGTGTACAGTGACATTTTGCTATATTTTCTTTATCACATATCTCTCCATAATCTGTCTTGTTTTTATGCATTTCAGCATGAAGTGCAGATACCAGTGTCCTTCACTCATAAATACTTTAACATATTATCATTAATAAGAGTTCAATATTTGTTTACATTTTGTTTAGATAAGTTTACATACAGTTAAATGCACAAATCTTAAGTGTCCCATCGTATGTGTGACAAACATACATCTATATAACCCAAACCCCTATCAAGATACAGAGCATTACCAACACCTAAAAGTTTGCTTCTTGCCCCTTCCCTGTCAATCCTTGTCCTCAAGCTCCCTAGAAGGAACTTTTTCTACTATATATTAGTTTTGTACGTCCTGGATTTTAAATGGAATCATGCCGTACAAACTTTTTGTATCTGGCTTCCCTCCTGCAACATGTTTTTGGGATTCATCCATACTATTGTGTTCCTCAGAGGTTCATTCCTTGTTATTGCTGTTTGGTTTAAATGTACCACAGTCTGTTTATCCACTGTCCTGTCAATGGGCACCTGGAATATTACCAGTTTGGGGCGATTTTTAAGTAAGTCTATGATAAGCATCTTTATGTGGATATATGTTTCTCTTGGGTAAATAGCTAGGAATATAATTTCTGGATCATAAGATAGGTGTATGTTTTATTTTATAAGAAACTAAGAGACTTTCCAAAAGTGCTTGTGTCATTTGATATTCCCATCAACAATGTATGAAATTTCTGGCTGCTTCACACTCTTACCAACATTGGGCATTATTAGCCTTTTTAATTTTAGCCATTCTGGGGCATGTGCAATGGTATCTTATTGTGGTTTTAACTTTCAGTTCCTTGATTACTAATAGGCTAAAGATTTTTTCACATGCTTATTAGCCACTAATACAACCTTTTTTTTTTTTTTTTTTTTTTTACCTGAAGTATCTGTTTACATCTTTTGCCTATTTTGTGGGGCTGGAGTTCTTTGTATATCTTAGATACCAGTAGTTTGATGTTTTGCAAATGTTTTCTCCCAGTCTGTTGTTTGTCTAATTCATGTGTTAATGGTCTCTTAAAAATTTTATTATTATCAGGAAATGGGAAAACATTGTTTCTTTTTAGATTCAGCAGGTACATGTGCAGGTTTGTTACCTGGGTATGTTGTGTGGTGTTAAGATCTGGGCTTCAAATGAACTTACCACCCAAATAATGAATATAGTACCCAATAGATAGTTTTTTAACAGTTATCTCCCTCTTTCCATCCCCAATTTTGGAGTTCTCAGTGTCTGTTGTGCCCATTTTTGTGTCCATGTGTACCCAGTGTTTAACTCTCACTTATAAGTGAGAACATGTGGTATTTAGTTTTCTATTCCTGTGTTAATTCACTTAGGATAATGGCCTCCACCTGCATCCATGTTGCTGCACAGGACATTATTTCATTCTTTTTTATGACTGTGAAGTATTCCATGGTGTATATGTACCACATTTTCTTTATCCAGTCCGCTGTTGATGGGCACCTAGGTTGATCCCATGTCTTTACTATCATGAATAGTGCTATGATAAACATGAGAGTGCAGGTGACTTTTTGGTAGAACAATTTATTTTTCCTTTGAGTATATCCCTAGTGATGGGATGGCTGGGTAAAATGGTAATTTTATTTTTAGTTATTTGAAAAATCTCAAACATGCCTTCCACAGGGGCTAAACTAATTTACGCTCCCACGAACAGTTTGTTAGCATTCCTTATTCTGTGCAACCTCGCCAGCATCTGTTATTTTTTGACTTTTTAATAACAGCCATTCTGACTGGCGTGAGGTGGTGTCTCATTATGGTTTTGATTTGCATTTTTCTGATGATCAGTGATGTTGAGCATATTTTCATGTTTGTTGGTTGCTTGTGTGTCTTCTTTTGAGAAGTGCCTGTCTGTTCATGTCCTTTGCCCACTTAATACCATTCTTCTGTTGTTATTCTGAAGTATTTTAGGAACAAAGAAATGAGCATGTTCCTTTATCGTATTTGTTCTGATGATAGGATTCAATGTAATTGAAGCTTACTTAATGCATAACGCTTTATTTTTGGTTGTGCACTATTCTGAAAAAAATGTCTTAATTCATATCTGCTTGTCAAAGTTTAGTGGAATAGAAACAATAAATCAATAGAAGTACAAGAAGATATGCTTTTGGCATTTATTCCATTGCTTAAGTGTTTTACTTTAGCTGAATGGGGAAGATTAAAGCCTCTAATTTTTTTTGTATTTGTTTCAGATAGAAATAAGATCTTTTTAGGGTACTATTAAATATTAAGAACACTTTCGTTAAGATTTCTCAACAAGTAGTTAATGCATTTAAAGATATTCTCAGGTAGTCTAGTGGGTCGAAGCATAAAATAATGTGTGCATTTTCTGGGTTACTGTTCTAAGCTTTTAGATATTTACGCAATTATTAATATTAATTTATAGGCACTTGAATTTACTTTTTTAAGGGATAAATATGTTGTACTATAATCATAAACACTGATTCATACTTTCTTATTTAGGCAAAATAAGGAATAATGAGCATTTAATCTAGCTGACCAGTAGATTTTTTCCTAAGATTAACTCATTTAGATTGTTTTCAAGCCAGAGAATTGGTTTTACCTATTGGGGCTCTTGCAAATTTGTTTCTAGATAATATTAGTGATAGGTAAGTGAGTAGTGTCATTTTAGATTTGGTATTGTTATTGGGAGGGTTGAATTTAATTGTTGCACTTGAACTGAGAACTAACAAAAACAAATGTAGCATAATGGATTATGTTGGGTTTGGTTATTTGTGAGAAACTTAAGATAGAAGTCAATTTCTTCCTCATGGCAAAAGGTTTGGAGGTAGCCTCAAGCGTGGCAGCTGCACAGTGACCCGGAATCCAAGCTCCTGTCTTGTTGCCCTGTCATTTTTTAATGAGATGTAGTCTTGCTATGTTGCCCAGGCTGACTTGAACTCCGAGGCTCAAGTGATCCTTCTGGCCTCAGCCTCCTGAGAAGCTGGGATTATAGGTTTGCACCACTGCACCCTGTTTGTGTCATTTTTAACCTTCCACTTCTTGGTTCTTCTTGGAAGGGGGAAGGGACGAAGAAGAAAAGGAGAGAGAGGTTGTATGTCATTTGTCTTTTAAAAAGATTTCTGGGAAGCTACAGTATAACTTGTTTATATGCTGTTTGCCAGAACTTAGTTTATGTGTATGCCTAACTGCAAAGCAAGCTGGCAATTACAGTTCCCCCCCCTCCACCCCCGCCCCTGGGCTGTCATGTACCCATTTGAATAAAAATTGAGGAAGAAAGCAAGAACACATATTTGGATAGCAGTGGACAGCCTATTCTATAGTAAGTAAAGCAGTATACAGAATGTTAGGAATCCTCTAATTGGCTGCCACTTGCCTGCTGACCTTTATTTGGTCCTAGGCTCTTTCAGGACACTGGTAAAAGTTATAGACCCTATCCTTAGAAAAATGCACCTGTGTATATATATATATATGCATGGAATTCTGTGAGATTATTGTCTCTGGAGCCCATCCATGAACCATTGCCTAAGAGGTTGTGTATGGATCCACTGTAAAGATTTCCTGTTATAGGCTGGGTATGGTGGCTCATGCCTGCAATGCAATCCCAGCACTTTGGGAGGCCTAGATGGGAGAATCACTTGCATCCAGGAATTCAACATTAGCCTGGGCAGTGTAGTGAGACCCTCCCTCTACAAAATAATTAGCTGGCTGTGGTGGCATGTGCCTGTAGTCCCAGCTCCTTGGGAGGCTGAAGTGGGAGAATTGCTTGAGCCTGGGAGGTTGAGGCTGCAGTGAGGTTGAGATCACTCTGGGTGACACAGTGAGACTGTGTCTCAAAAAAAAAAAAAAAAAAAAGAAGATTGTCTGTGATAACATTTCACTCTAAGTCAATTATTTATTTATTTTTACATGGCTTTTAAAAGTTTTTGTTATTCACTCACACAGTCAATAAAAGTTTGCTAGCATGCTCTGTATTTTAGTCACTATGATAGAACTTGAAGATTCAAAGAACTGTAATATGCTGTTAAATGCTTACTGTGTGCCTGGCAGGGAACTGGGAACCTTAAGTACATTATTCATTTCCTACATTTTACAAATAAGGAAATAATCTGCCTGAGATTTTACAGCTAGTGAATGATAAAGGTAATATTTGAACTCAGATCCTTTTAGTTATCATGAAATAGACACTTAACCATAAGCATGAGACACACTGGGCAGAGGATATTTTAGTGGTTCAGTTTCACTTGCCAGTCATATAGGCACTTGCCTTGCCTATATAACTAGGAATCTCTTTATGCCTCAGTTTTCTGTTAATACTCTGCAAAGGCACTTAAAATGTTTAAGTATGTGATGATGCTACTTTTCCAATTTTGTATTTTTTTATTGCAATCAGTATGATACATGGCATATGATAAATGTCAACTGGTAATCTAATCTAAGAGGACTACAAAATGATCATATTTGAAAATGTCTTATCAGCATTCAAATTGTATATATCATTTAAAAATTCTATGGAAACCACCTTTTGATCACCTTGTAAAGCAGAACTGGCTGGTGCTGTATGTGTGTTCTTTTTTTCTCACAAGCATGCTGTTATGTATGCTGACAGCATCACACATGGAATTTAGCATAAAAGCTTTTTGCTTCAAGCTGAGGTTTTTGACCCCATTGATAATACAGATGTTCTCATAATTTCCTCTCTTCAGCCCCTTTATAAATCAAAAAGAGCAGAAAAGGGAAAATTATATGAGTAATTACAGTATTAGATTACTATAGAAAACCATTTCACTTCTTTAAAATTCTCTTTTCAACTTTAGTTTCAAATCACCAGCTTCTTCAATGGTAACTTTCTTAAATTGACAGGCTCTAAATTATGAACATACCGTTTATTTATCAGTTGACACCTTTGCCTCTTGTTTTATCAGAAACATTTTCTTTTCTAGCGAGAGTACTGCTGATTCTAATTGTAGAGATTAGATTTGACTTCAGAAGTTTGCATAATAAGCAAAGCAACTAAGTGATAGGCCTGCTGCTACTTTCTGATCTGTGGACATAAACTATCATAAACCAGTTTTTGATCATTCTTCCCTTAAGAATTGATTCTTATTTAATTGTAGGGCGATTTGATGAAACTGTTATCGAAGAGAGAAGACAATGTGCTGAAGACCTGCTACAGTTCTCTGCCAATATTCCTGCTCTTTACAATAGTAAACAGCTTGAAGATTTTTTCAAGGTTTGGTAGTCTTTCTGGAATATTTTCTATTTTATTAAATACTTTTGTTTTGTAATTCATAGTAAAGTAAAATAAAAAATACCATTTACTTTTGAATTTCGTTATTCACTATAAAAGTAGAAATTAATAGCTCTATAATAATGCTTATGGCATATCTCCTATTTCTTGTTTAGAAATTTATGCTTTTTTTTTTTTTTTTTTTTAAAGGAACTGGTTCTGCTCTCTTGCTTAGCCTGTTGTTCAGTGGCCATTGACAGGTGTGATCATGGCGTACTACAGCCTTGAGTCCCTGGGCTCAAGCCTCCTGTTGCCTCAGACTCCCGAGTATTTTTGATTCATGGATCTTAAAAAATTGATGCAAAGAGCTTAGAGATTATTTAACTCACTCTGTCATAATTGAAATACTTTAAAAAAATGAAGTATCATGAAACTCCAGTACTTACTTTACTTTTTGAAGTGTCTTTCAGTGGCAGATTACTCTTGGAATATAAGCCACTGTAAGTCTATATTAAATTTGTTATAATTGTATTGTCTTGGATAAAGATATAACAAAAATATAAAACTGCACAGTTTTAGAGAGCAGACCAGTGCAAATTATATTGCTGGAGATCATTAGGTATTAGTGTTTTAAGTTCCTAGACATGTGATGCTTTCTTTTAAGTTTTCTTTTTTTCCCCACCATTTTAAATAATAATTTTCTAATTTATTTTGAACTGAATCGATATATGTTGTCAGTTGATATCATTGTATTTAATTACCACATTTTTCCTGTTGCGTTGAGTTAGCCTTCTAAAAAAAAGAAATCTAAGTGATTGTGCTGTAATTGTTTTTACTTCTTTAACTAAAATCTCACTTCTGTAAGTTAAATTTCTTAGACTATATAACCAGTGATATGTATGAAAGGTGGAATATTTAATTTTTCTGATTTTAGTGGATCTACACAGATTATTTATTTTATTTGTTTGTTTATTTATTTATTTATTTTTGCCAGTGCTTCGTCACCCAGGAATTTATTTTTTATGATCTGTTTCATCTACTGAAGAAAGTTCTTTTGAAAGACATTGCAAATTTACAGTAATAGAAATAATGATAGTAATAGAAGAGTAAAAATAACATTTCTGATGATTGACCGTGTTGCTTAATTTTTCACCATTCTGCAAATTAGGCTGAGATAATAAATGTGGTTTCTGCCTATGGCCCTATGCAGATCTTTAGGATAAAGGCCAAGTCAAGTTGATAGAGTATTTAGCTCTTTGCTGTTCTTTGTTACAATTATTTCTATGTGTCAGGGAGTATGTTTTTTATGGAAAAAGACTTTATTATTAAACAAGAATATTGCTTTATAGAAATTGTGAAAAGCTGTCATGCAAATTACCACATGCCATATGGCTAAAAAAAATTAGGCATTATGGAAGTCCTTTTGAAGACTTTAAACAATTTAAGTAAAAGTTACGTGTTCATTGTTATTTCTTCTGGATCTGGGAATTGGTGATTGTAATCATTGCTGGAAGTCACTGGGAAATGAGACTGTCAGTTTCAGGGTTTGTGAAAGGTTGGACAGTTTAAGAGAAGTCAAGCTAATCTTGGAAAGTATCTTAGAACTATCTTTAACAGTGTGCTAGGCAGGAACAGGATACTGATTTGGGAATATCACAACAGTGGTATTCAGTCATTTTAAATAGAGGTAATAAAGCAAGCAAGAAAAAAAAACAAAAAACAAAAAACAAAACAAACAAAAAAAAAACAACTTGTTCCATTAGCTTGAACAAAAAAAAAGGTATTTATTTCTCATATGACAAGATGTATGAGTGAGGAAGGTAGTCCAGGGCTGGTATAGAGCTCAGTAATGTCATCAATGACATAGGTTTCTGGGTTTGGGTGTGAAAGGCAAAAGGCCAAAAGAAACATGCCAGTTTTTCAAAGCTTTCCCAGAAACATGATCTAGAGATAGTCCTTCTTAACATCTCATTGGCCAGAACTGGGTCACATGCCCATCCTTAATTTGAAGGAGTCTGGGAAGGTGACTCTTAGCTTTCTAGTTCTGATCATGGATGAAGGTTGTGGGGAAGGTTTGGGGTAGCTAATTCACAGGGTGTGCTATAGTATCATAGTTTATTTTTCTCTTTAGAGACGTTGATGATACCACATGCAAATGACCATATAGCCACTTGCTTACAAAACTTTACTTACTTTAAAAAACCACATATGTAAGAGTAGAATGAATAGTATAATGAACTTCTATGACCCATTGCCTGGTTTCAGAAATTATCAGTATATTGCTAAACTTGTTTTAGCTACACCTTTCCATCCCATACTCTTCACTGGTTGGTTATTTATTAGTATTAGTACAGTTACTAATTTGAAGTATATAATTCACTGATTTTCAGTAAATTTATAGAGTTTTGCACCTGTCACCAACATCCAATTTTATTTTATTTTATTCCTTTTTTTTCCCCCGGAACGGAATCTCGCTGTGTTGCCCAGGGTAGAGTGCAGTGGCAAGATCTCAGCTCACCACAACTTCTGCCTCCCGGATTTAAGCAATTCTTCTGCCTCCACCTCCCGAGTAGTTGGGATTACAGGAGTGCACCACCACACCTGGCAAATTTTTGTAGTTTTAGTAGAGACAGGGTTTCACAATGTTGGCCAGGCTGGTTTTGAACTCCTGACCTCAAGTGGTCCGCCTGCCTCGGCCTCCCAAAGTGCTGGGTTTACAGGTGTGAGCCACTGTGCCTGGCCAGCATCCAATTTTAGATCATTTCCATTACCTCACCTCTGTGTCTGCTTGCTATGGTGATCCCCTTTTCCATCCCAGCCTGGGGCAACCACCTTGTTCTGTCTGTAGATTTGCCTTTCCTCATCATTTCAAATACATGGAATTACACAATATATGAGCGTTTTGTTCACAACATATGTATATAGGTTTCTTTCACTTAGCATAATGTTTTTGAGCTTCATTCATGTTATGTATCAGTATTTTGTTATTTTATGTTGTGAAGTGTATTTCATTGTATAGATAATACCACATTTTCTTCATTCATTGATAAATTCATGGACATGTTTGGATGTTTCTACGTTTTGGCTGTTATGACTAATGCTACTGTGAATATTTGCATACAAATCTTTGTGTGGATATATGTTTTCATTTTTCTTGGGTGATTCCTGAGGAGAGGAATTGCTGGGTCTTATGGTAAGTTTACGTTTTTAAGAAATTGCCAAACTGTTTTCCAAATGGAAAATAGCCAGTAATGTCTGAACTTATCGGTTGTTCCACAACCTCACCAACACTTGGTATTGTCTGATTTTTTTAACTGTAGCCATTCTAGCAGGTGTGCAGTGGTATTTCACCATAGTATTAATTTCAGTTTCCTAATGGCTAATGATGTTGAGCATGTTTTCCTGTGCTTTTTTTATATATCTTTGGTGAAATGTCCATTAAAATCTACCCATTTTCTTGATTAGGTTGTCACTGAGTTGTAAGAGTTCTGAATATATTCTGTATAAACAGTCTTATCAGATAAGTGATTTGTAAATACTTTCTCCCCAATCTGTGTAGCCTTTTAGTTTTCTTAATGGTGTCATTTGAAGCACAAAAGCTTTTAGCTTTGATGACGTATAATTTATATATTTTTTTCTTTTTTGGGTTATGCCTGTCATACCCAGGACTTTTCGAGTATCCCAGGGTCATGAAGATTTTCTTCTGTGTTTATTTTTAGAAGTTTTAATGTTACAATTAGGTCTATGATTCATTTTTAGTTCATTTTATGTATGGTGTGAAGGAACAGTCTAAATTCATCTTCTGGTATGTGTATATCTAATATTCTGAGCATCATTTGTTGAAAATACTATCCTCATTGAATTGCCTTGGGACTCTTGCTGAAAATAAATTGACTGTGAATATGATGACTTATTTCTGGACTATTGATAAGTTCTATTAATCTGTGTGCCTGTTCTTATCCTAATACGATACTGTCTTGATTACTGTAGCTTTTTAAGTATTGAAGTCAGCTAGTGTAAGTTTGCCTACTTTACTTTTTCAAAATTGTTATGACAATTTTGAGTTATTTGAACTTCCATAAAAATTATTAGTGTCAGCTTATCCATGTGAACAAAAAATTCTCATAGAATTTAAAAATTATTTTACTATTTAACTTTTTTTTTTTTTTTTTTTTTAAAGAATTGGGGTCTTATGTTTGTCACCTAGGCTGGGATGCAGTGGCACAATAATAGCTCACTTTAACCTCAAACTCTTGGGCCCAAGGGATCCTCCCACCTCAGCCTCCCAAGTAGCTGGGACATGCACCACCACACCCAGCTGATTTTTGAAGTTTTTGTAGAGACAGGTTCTCATTGTGTTGCCCAGGCTGGTCTTGAACTCCTGGCCTTAAGTAATTCTCTTGCCTCAGCCTCCTAAAGTGCTGGGATTACAGGTGTGAGTCACCACACCTGGCTGAAGGTATTGGAAACACCTGCTAAAATCCTCCAGTTTGATGCTCTCCCAGCTGAGCTATTTTGGCTTGCTCCTCAGAATTCTGATTGGAATTGTATTGAATCTGTAGTTGTTTGGGGAAAGTTGTCATTTTAACAGTATTATCTTGCAATCCATGAAAATGAAATGACTCTACATTTATTTAGATATTCTGTAATTTCTTTTTCTTTTTTCTTTTTTCTTTTTTTTTGAGATGGAGTCTCGCTCTGTCGCCCAGGCTGGAGTGCAGTGGTTCCATCTCAGCTCACTGCAAGCTCCACCTCCCAGGTTCACACCATTCTCCTGCCTCACCCTCCTGAGTAGATGGGACTGCAGGCGCCCGCCACCATGCCTGGCTAATTTTTTTGTATTTTTAGTAGAGACGAGGTTTGATCATGTTAGCCAGGATGGTCTCGATCTCCTGACCTCATGATCCACCTGCCTCGGCCTCCCAAAGTGCTAGGATTACAGGCGTGAGCTGCTGCACCTGGCCTGATATTCTGTAATTTCTTTAAGCCATGTTTTGTAATTTTCAGGGTATAAGTCTGGAGCTTCTTGCCTTAAACTTATTTGTAAGCATTTTAATCTTATGATGCTATTTTGAATGAAACTGTTTTTTTTTTTCCATGTAGTAGTATGTTTTAATGGTTCATTGATGTTGTATCATGCGTCAATACTTTATTCTTTTTTGTGATTGTGTAATATTCGTTTGTGTGGCTATGGATATACCACATTTTGTTTATCTACAATGTGTGTGGGTGCATATTTGGATTGTTCCCCTTTTGGCTATTATGAATGGTGCTGTTATGAATATTGACATGTAAGTTCTTGTGCAGATATGTATTTTTGTTTCTCTTAGATACACTAGGAGTGGAATTTAGGTGGGAAGTTTTTTTTTTTTTATATTAGAGATTTAGAGGGTATGTATGTGTGTACATATATTTATGGTTTTTTTTTTGAGATGGAGTCTCACTCTGCCGCCTAGGCTGGAGGTGCAGTGGTGCAATCTCGGCTCACTGCAAGCTCCGCCTCCCGGGTTCACGCCATTCTGCCTCAGCCTTCCGAGTAGCTGGGACTACAGGTGCCGGCTACCATGCCTGGCTAATTATTATTATTATTTTTTTTTTAAGTAGAGACGGGGTTTTTTTAAGTAGAGACCATCCTTGTTAGCCAGGATGGTCTTGATCTCCTGACCTCGTGATCTGCCTGCCTCGGCCTCCCAAAGTGCTGGGATTACAGGAGTGAGCCACCGCGCCTGGCCACATATATTTATGTTTTGAAGGTTCACCCAGGAATTTTGATTTATTTATATTTGCTATTTCATGAGTCATAGTCCTTTTAATTCTTTAATCATGTTTTCCTTTGATAATTTGAACATATTTTTAATAGCTGCTTTGAAGTTTTTGCCAAGTCCAACATCTTTGTCCCCTCACAGATAGTTTTGATTGACTGGTTACCTCCCATGTTTGGGTCACATAGTTTCCTGTGTCTTTGTATGTCCTGTAATTTTTTTTTTGTTGTTGGAAAATCTATATTTTGGATAATATACTATAGAACCCTTGGTTCTGATGTTCTTTTCTCCCTGAGGATTCTTGCCATTTTATGTTAGTGTGTTTAGTAACTAGCACTTTTTGTTAATGTGTTTAGTCTGTAGTAAATCTGTGGAGTCCATTTCCTGTGAAGTGTGTGACTGCTGATATCTTTGCCCAGTATTTAATTTTAATTTTATTTTTAAGCCAGGCTATGTAGGGGTTAGACCTGTGTCAGCATAGCTTTGTGGTCAGCCAGTGCTCGGTCATTGCTTGTGCTTAAACGCCTGTACATTATATGCTTTCCTTTTAATGCTGATGATTTTTAAATGTGTTTTCAAAGTCTCAGCTGTTTTAAAATTTGCCCTGGCTTTTACTTTCCTCTGAAGTCTCGAATTTCCTCTGTGCCTGGGCACTGTCTCATGGTTTGCCAGGTATTCGTGGATAGCTTGACCCCTCTCTGGTCCCTACATAGATGGGTAGTGAGCTTTATGAAGACCCCCTGTGGCTATGTTATTTTTCTGGATCTCCCTACTGTCTGGTCTTTTCCTGACTGCAGCTTCAGGCGTGCTGAGCCATCACTTTTCCTTGCTGTATGTTTGGCCCTGAGATTGCTACTATTATTGACAATAATATTTGGGGTGGATTTTTATTTTTTTCTGTGCTTCAATCCAAATCATGTTAGCCTCCTCAAAAGTGAACCTGCTGGTTTTCAAGACTTGCCTTGCCTTTATGTAATTACTGTCACCACCCAGCTGGCATGGGGGTTGGGAAGAACCGAGGCAAGAACATCACAGACTTGCATAGTTCTTACCTGTGGTTCCGTGGTTTCTCAGTAGCCACTGTTTCATTTGCTTTATGCTTTTAGTCAATTTCCAGAGCCCTCAATGGTGGTTTTGACAGATTTCTCCAGATTTATAATTGCCTTTTGGGGAAAGCATTTGCTGGATCTCCTAACTTCACTATACCAGAAATCCTTCCCTGTTAGACTCTTCATTAACAAAAAAACTTTGAGATACTATGTATCCCAGAATTTCTGTGAAATTTTTTTACTGCATACTCAGAAACACCCAAAAGGTTATTTTTGAATTAGAAATTTAAAATTAGGATTGTGGCATTATTTTACTGCTACATCCCTCTAGTTCTTGTATAACGGTTTTTGTTGTGTTTCATTAAATATTTGTTCTTTACTATTTATTTTTTATAACAGTGTTTGTTAAACTAGGTAAATAAAATATTTAGGATTATGAGCTAAAACATTTTGCATTTTAAATTTTACCTTACAAGATCTTATGTTAACTAATAAACATTTATTGAGTGCCTACATTGTTCTAAATACTTTGTATTTTTTATTTTGCATGAAATATGTAAAATAAAATAACATCTTAGTTAGAAGACATTTTATAGGTAGGTAACTTAAATCGCACACCTAGTGGTAGAAGAGGTAGTTGATGGTTGAAAGATACTTTCTTTTAGAATTACCTTTGTCTTTTAACATTCTCTAGAATACTTGAAAATCTTGATTTGGTTTGGATGTTGTTTAAAAGATGGTTTAGTCTACAACAGATACTCTTTTTGCATTTTAAATTTTATCTTACAAGAAGATCTTATGTCAACTAATAATAAACATTTATTGAGTGCCTACATTGTTCTAAATACTTTGTGTGTATTTTTTATTTTGCATGAAATATGTAAAATAAAATAATGTCTTAGAAGACATTTTATAGGTAGGTAACTTAAATCGCACACCTAGTGGTAGAAGAGGTAGTTAATAGTTGAAAGATACTTTCTTTTAAAATTTATTTTGTCTTTTAACATTCTCTAGAATACTCGAAAATCTTGATTTGGTTTGGATGTTGTTTAAAAGATGACTTAGTCTACAATAGATACTCTTTTTGGAGAAAAGTTCAAATATAAGCTGTAATCTGAGTATTGTAATAAAGGGTAGAATAAAGTAATATACATTGTTGTTCCTAAAGAGAATAATCATTTTTAAAATTTTAGTTCACATAACACTCAGGGAAGTAAAATTTGGTAATTTGATAGGGACCATTTCCAATTTCTATTCCTTAAAATTAAGTTGACAGAGAAGGGACTTCTGATTTGGTAAAGATAGTCATTGATGGCCGGGCGCCGTAGCTCACACCTGTAATCCCAGCACTTTGGAAGTCCGAGGCGGACGGATCACGAGGTCAGGAGATCGAGACCATCCTGGCTAACACGGTGAAACCCCATCTGTACTAAAAATACAAAAAAGTTAGCCGGGTGTGGTGGCGGGTGCCTGTAGTCCCAGCTGCTCGGGAGACTGAGGCAGGAGGGTGGCGTGAACCCGGGAGGCAGAGCTTGCAGGGAGCCGAGATCATGCCACTGCACTTCAGCCTGGGAGACAGCAAGACTTCATCTCAAAAAAAAAAAAAGAAAAAAGATAGTCATTGAATTTTTTTGTGCTGAAGTAGAGAGGAAATGGGGGCTTGTAATTCTTTTGAGCTTTATTATTCTGTTGGTAGTGTTTGGAGGGATAGAACTGTTGGTAGAAGGTAGAAGGGAAGATATTAAGGAGCAGAAGAGCTATTGTTTTAATTACTTAAGGATTATAAGCTCTTATATTGTGATTGGAGCATTCACTTCATAAAGCCATAGCACAACATCATACCACCACTACTTGTCTGATGATATCATTATCTAGCTGCATGTAGAGTAAGATAACTTTTTGAGGCGTGAATTTGCAAACCTAAATAGGGAATTAAAATGATGGCCACATAGAGAAATCAATTTTATATTTTTTTATATCTTTAAAAGATATCTCTACTGAAAGTACCTTCATTTTTTTTTAGTTTTACCTATATTGTATACAAGTGGTTCTCAAACTTTAAATGGCTTCTCAGATCACCTGAGGTGCTGTGTGATATGTTGTAGGGTATGATTTGATAAAATTCAATGAATTCCTGATGGGCCATCATTTATCACTAATTAAAATGACCAGTCTCCAAGGATACTGAACAATATTCTTTAGTTCATTTTTTTTTCTTCTGCATTTGCTTAATGAGTCCTTGGTTAGAATTAACATAATATACTTTTATTAAAAAACACATATTATTATAAACATGATAATATTCCTATTGAATTTTAAAATAATAGTGTATTTCTAGAGCAGTTTAGGTTTATAGAAAAATTGTGCAGAAAGTACAAAGTTTTCTCAATATCTCTTCTTCCCCTGCAGCCCCCAGTTTCTGCCATTAAATATCTTGGGTTGGTGTAGTACATTTGTTACAGTCGATGAACCAATATTGATACACTTACTGATTTTTTCGAAAACACTTGTCATCTAGTTTAATAGATTATTATAGTCGTTTCTGTAAATTTTTACACATACTTAATTGGGATAACTATTTTTAATTTAGTATTGTTTATGCTCTTAATGCTAATGAAGCACAATTGCTCTTATCTTTTTAGGGTGGAATAATTAATGATAGTTCTGAATTAATTGGTCCTGCTGAAGCTCACTCAGATTCCCTCATTGATACCTTTCCTGAATGTAGTACGGAAGGTAAGAGATTTTAATTTTTTTGCATTTCGAAGGTTTTGATTGCAGAAGACTATAAATCATATCTGTAATTGCAAAAACACAGATGTATATAGGAATTTGAGGGTATTTCACTGACTCTAAGATACCTTTTTTTTTCACATTTTACTGTCACTGATATTGGGTGCATGATATTGGGTCAGTGATATCATATTTATTTGACAGCTTTTTGTCTTAGTGGTATATAAAATAATCCTCCAATTAATGGCATCTTAGAGGTGATGAAATGTGTAATGAGTAGTTCTGAATTTGTCTTGTCTAGTGTAAGAATGCCTTACTTGGCCGGGCATGGTGGCTCATGCCTGTAATCCCAGCACTTGGGGAAGCCCAGGCGTGTGGATCACCTGAGGTTAGGAGTTTGAGACCAGCCTAGCCAACATGGTGAAACCCTGTCTCTACTAAAATGGAAAAATTAGCTGGGCGTGGTGGCAGGCGCCTGTAGTCCTAGCTACTCGTGAGGCTGAGGCACAAGAATCGCTTGAACCCGGGAGGTGAGGTTTGCAGTGAGCCGAGATTGCACCACTGCGCCATAGCCTGGACAACAAAGCGAGACTTTATCTCAAAAGAAAAAAAAAGAAAAAAAGCCTTACTCATTTCTTTAGCGCGTCTGACTTTTAGACAATTAATTTCAAGACTGGCTTTAGAGATTTAGTCATTTACCCAGAAAGAATAAACCCTAAGGCAGTTTTAGTGTTTTTGATACGTTTTTAGATAAAATGAGTCTAAATCAAATTTTAATCACTTTCATTCAAGAACGTTTAATCTTTTATTTTATTGCTTTATTAAGGCACACTTGAATTTATAGGAAAATTAAAATATGTACATTTCAGCCTTTGGATTTCTGTAACTAGTTTTTTTTCAGGGAAGGTTACGGTATTAAAAAAAGATTTGGGGGCAAGGGTAGGAGGGGTTTTTAAAATCAAAGTAGATAGTTAGATTTGTTTTAGCTGGCTTAGTTTGGTTTATTAAAGGTAAAATAATAGACTAAATAGTATTTCTTATCTCGGTAAGAATTTATGGTGGAGGAGGATGCTTTGTGAGGATGAGGTAGCCGTCATCTCATTGTAGTGCTGTTTTTGTGAGGGTATGTACTCTGTCATACAGCAGCAGCCACACTGACGTAAATCTGTTGCAGTAAATTTCCATCGTGATTTGGTAATAGCAACGTGTTCTTATCTATTATGTGGGCTGATGCACTTACATTTTTTTTCTTTTGGTACTACCATGTTGAGAAGTGGTTAGCTTTTATTGCTTTTCATTGTATTTTCCATTGACTTAACATCTATTTATTTAAACTTTGTGTTCTGTGTAATGCATGGGGCCCACATGCCCAGGGGTCTTCATTGAGTTCTCAATACCTTTGACTCCACCCTGATTCTGCCAGGGTCATAGAAAAACATTGTTGACAGTAATTTTACTTTATAATCTATTATGGTTTTTTTTTTTTGTGGGGGGGTGGTAAAATAATCTTTTTTGTGACCTATTTTAATCAGAGATCCTTGTGAAGGTTTGGAAAATCTAGTGCCTGCTTGGGATCCCAATGTGATTTTAATAGAACTAGTTTCTTTGGAAGGTGACTTTTCTGGATAACCTAAGCTGGCTGTTGCCTCAGTTTCTCTACTCCTGAGAAAGAGGAGTACACATTTTTCACTTGATTCCATACTCATTCTGTGACACCCAATAGAGAACAAGTAGGAGAGTTAGAAAGATTTGTAAGCGAGGCTGGGCATGGTGGCTCACGCTTGTAATCCTAGCACTTTCGGGAGGCCGAGGCAGGAGGATCACTTGAGGTCAGGAATTTGAGACCAACCTGGCCAACATGGTGAAACCCCGTCTCTACTAAAAATACAAAAATTAGCCAGACAAGGTGGCTGGTGCCTGTAATCCCAGCTACTTGGGAGGCTGAGGCACGAGAATTGCCTGAACTGTGTGGGTGGAGGTTGCAGTGAGCCAAGATCACGCCACTGCACTCCAGCCCAGGCAACAGAGTGAGACTCCGTCTAAAAAAAAAAAAAAAATTATGAGAGTGTTCAACGAAGAGTACAATAGTCAGAAATGCAGAATGTTTCTTTTCTCTATTTTTTTGATAGAAGAATCAAAGGTTTTGTGATACGGGAGTAGTTATATTCTTCTGATACCTACTGTAAGCTTCTGTTACTAGGTGGGAGTCAACCATGGTGAGAGAAGAGTATCTCGGGAGCCTATTTTAGTGTAAGGCAATCATGGATGCAAGCTCTGCAGAGATCTTTCTGTTCTTTGCTGTAGTCTAGGCCAGAAGGGGAGAAGCATAATTATTAGGAATGAGTTTGCTTGGGATGGTATTCTAAAATATTGATGGCTGTTCAAGGTGAACAGATGGCTGTATTAATGCTGAAGGAGACACAACCTAAAGCCAGGGTCAGCATGTAGTTTATTGTCCAAACTGGGACACTTCTGAGAATTATAGACAGTGCTATGAATAGTTATACCAAGGCCACAAACATGACACAGGACAGCCTCAGGCAAATTGAGCTGTAAGGGTGACCCTTCCTAAAGCAGTGGTTTCAGAGTTTACCTCTGAAGTTTCAAAAAGATGTGTTTTCTTTGGAAGGATTTACCTTTTAGAAATGTGCTTTTATGAGAGAAAGTGGGGCCAACATTTCTGTTAAAAACACAGAAAACGACTTATGACATCTAAAAAGAATGTTGACATTTTATCCTGTCAGTGCGGTTTAGTTTTTCAACTACGTTACCATCTCTGAAACACACTGTGATCCATGAAGAATGAAAAACATGGAACTGGAAATGCTGTTAATGGTTATGTTGTTTTTCTCCCCTCCCTTTAAAAGTTGTATGCCTGGCAAATTAATCCTGCGGAAAGATACTAGGTTGATAAATACAGATAGATCAAAGTGTCAGACAGCTTGCAAATTCATTGTTATTTGATAGGGAAAATGGCTTTTAAATATCCTGAGGTTATTTGGCATAGTGGGAAAGTGGAAGATATACTTAATACCAAAAGGTCTGCAAACTCTGGAGACAACCAGGGAGAGGAACATCTAGTAGTAAAAGAGCAGGAAAGTCAGCAGCCAGCCAAGCCCCACAGGTATGCAGCAAAATAGAGGGTTGTTAGAGGGATCGTGGTGACAAATGCTTCGGTTTTGGATTTAGAGCTAAAATGTGAGAAAGTGATTCACCCCTTGAAAACTTCTCTAAGTGTACTGTTTTAAGCCGTGTTTTAAAGGTGGATTGTCATTTTTCATATTTGTGTATTAGCTAGCTGGTGGAGTAAGCCGGAGGGGGTAAATCTTAATATATAGTCTGCTGTTTCAATGTTCTTTAGTTACAGTTAGAGTGACATGGCAAGTTGATCACTTCTCAGAGAACAGATGTAGAGGTGAAGTGATCATTATTTTTGTTAATACCTTAAAAATGCAGTCGACAGATCCTAATATACTTTGAAATGAAAGTTTTCTGGGGAAAACATGAAGATCTGGGTTTCTGTTTATTTGTTTTGTGATAGGGTCTCACTGTGTTACCCAGGCTGGGTACAGCCTTGATGTCCTGGGCTCAAGTGATTCTCCTTCCTCAGCCTCCTGAGTAGCTGGGACTACAGGCAGGCACAACCATGCCTGGCTAATTTTTCTTTTTAAATTTTTTGTAGAAATGGGGTCTCACTATGCTGCCCAGGCAGGTCTCGAACTCTTGGATGCAAGTGATTCTCCTGCCTTGGCCTGCCAAAGTGCTGACATTATGGGTGTGAGCTACTGTGCCTGGCCTGTTTTTTAAAATCACGGTTACTTTGTAGTAGCATGGGATAGAGAAACCCCTTTAAGGTTTTGTAAAAAAATAATTTGGTGATAAACTGGTAAATATATTTTGTTTAATATGAAATCAAAAATTAGGATATTATTTAGTAGGTTTTTAAACAAAAAGTTAATACTGTTTTACATTTTAAAAATGAAATCCTGGTTACTCTTTATCTCCTTTGTTCAAAGAAGTTAAACTATTTTTTCCAAGATGAAAGAAGATGTAATTTGTTGCTAACATCTTATTTCCATTATGTCTGTTTCAACTTACGTCTTTTCCTTGAATTAAATTTAGCTGTGAAGTTACTAGGACATTTGTGGAAACCTGCCCAAATCGGTGCTTATCAGTTGAGCTCCTTGACATATTTCTTTCACCTGTTGGCCTTTTTGAAGGGCGTAGATTGCTTCACTGCCATGCTGGCCTCGATATCAGAGACTTGGATATTGGTATAGTCTCATGTGGTAACCTGTGTCATTTCCTCTTCCTAACACATTACTTTTCAGTTTGAGGAGGGACATTTTTTCTGGTTCATGCAGCAAATGAGAGAAAATAATTAGGTGATTGTAACCATAAAGAAAAACTGAGTGATCAGCTTATTATATGTAGCAGATCTTAAGAATGAATATACTTAAATGTCTTCTGGAATAACAAAATCTACCCCCATTTTTTTTTGGCTGGAAATTGTGGATTAAGAACTCCCCAAATGCTTGTTGTAACAATTGTAGAGATACGACAGGATCTATTAAACTGTCTTGAGTTAACCGTTTTAAAGTAAATGAAATGTACGTTTTGAGGATAGCGTCTATTGCTGGTCTTTGTAACGGATCCCTTAAATGACATTAAGCTCAAGATTTGTATGTTTATTTGATGGCAGGTGGGGGTAGATTTTGTTATTCCAGGAGACATTTAAGAATATTAGTTCTTAAGATCTGCTACATACAATAAGCTGATCACTCAATTTATCTTTGTGGTTACAGTCACCTGATAATTCTTTCCCATGTGTAGACAAACATGAAGATTGTGATTAAACTGTGTTGAATTGAATAGTGTTGATTATATTTAAAGCAGTGGTTGGTCTAATTGGAAAGGTGTATAGTTATTTAAGTTTGAAAAAAATCTTCTGTATCAAAATACCATTATGTCTTATTATTTGTGTTATTTTCATTTAATAGATTTAAACTTTGACACTTTGAGGAAGGTTATTTTAAATAGGAATATTTGTCACATGATTGGTTACTTAATAATCTAAATCTATTTTCAAGACAAACTTAAAGCCTATTTACTACATGGTATAGTTTAAGCTGACAAAATATAGAAAGTATTAAATATTAATTTAAATGTAAATGTATAGAAAGTGCAAGTAATTTAAATTAAAAGTAAAATTAAGTGCAAATGTCCACTAGGTGGCAGCATGAGAACTCTAAATCTTGTTACTGGCATTTTTCTAGGCCCTTTGGTGTTATGTATATTAGAATATCTCTTGCATACTCAGCTGAAAGAGATTCTGTTTTCTGTTATGTGCTTATTTACCCATCTTAATTTTATTCTCTGCCCCTAATTGAATTTTCTTTGGTAGTGGAGCTTGACAAAAAAGAACAGGTCACTTGTTTTTTTCCAAGATAACCACAAATGAGAATGTACCAGTGTGTGTAAATTATACACATGACACCGATGATAAATATTGGCTCTTAAAAATTCTAGGGCTATTGAGGATAATATTGGATATTAGGAGTTTGGGGATTAGGTGGGACAAATAACAGAATATTCATGGTATGCCATGGGAATCATTAGAAATGATATACTTAAATGTCTTATTTTACAATACAGAGTTTGAATTTCAGAGAAGTTTAGCCATGTGCCTGAGGTACTCCAGGTATTTGATAGCACTTACAGAACTATATTTTGAAATTAAGAGATTCCGTTTTATGGAGGGGAGACAGGGAGAAGGCATATTTGGTATAGAAAATTCAGCATGAGCTACTTGCGTACTGGTAATGGGCTTGATATCCTGCAGGCTAGAGAAAGTTATGGAGAGTAGCAGAGTACAAAGTTCATTTGGTAAAAAATGAAGCCAAGCAGTGGATCTTTATTATGATAAAATAGCAGTATTAGGGTTGTAATTAAGATTGCTGTGTTGTTTTCTGGGCTTATTTTGTTGTTTTTCCAGATCTGTACGAGATATTCTGATGCTCTTTTCATACGTTTTCAAGGAACTGTAGACATGACCCAAGAACGTTATAAAAATGTGAAACTTGAAAGGAAACGTTCTTTTTTGTAACAATAGCTATTACTAAATGATGAATAGGGAATCACATACAGGAATCTTAACTAGCATTAAGCTTTAGATTTAGGTATTCACTTAAAATCATATTTATAAGGGCTTCTTTCTTAATGGAAACTGATATGTGTGTCTTCTACCTTAGGGTAACCTTTGTTCTGCTGGCTAGATAACTTGCTTTGTGCATGGAGCATGAGTCATTGCTACTAGGAAAAATAGAAATTCCTTTTTGTTGACTATGGCAATATTTGAACCTCAGGGCTCAGTGAAAGCTATCAGCTAATAATAATGAGGCCATGTATTTTATATATAGTCACCCATGAGAGACCACCTGTTGTTCTAAAGGAAACCGATCTCTTTTTACAGATGGTCTTCAAATACAGATTTCTGATAGTTTATAGTATAAAGATTTATTCTATGGCAACTCAACCTGTTCCCCTGGGGCCTGTCTTTCAGAGATGGTGTCCTAGACAGATTTCACTATACTGCCCTACTCTGAGCAGTTCAAAGCACAGAGGTAAGGGTAGGTAGGTGAACTGGGATGCTAAATAAACGCCTATGTCTGTAGCTGCTTTTTAACAAGTCACCTGGGGCCCTCTAATAGCCCTGAGACTTGAATTTCTGTGATATGAACCTGGAGGCAGAATGCTTTCATAGAACCTTTGACTTTTTCCCCTTGTATCACTTCCAAAAAAAGCTTAGGTTTTTGCCTTGATGGTGTTGGTGAAGGATGCACCTTTTACTCTTGCGATGGCCCAGAGGGCCTCTTTAAGTATGGGGTTGACTTCAGGTTGGTTTAACTTTTGACAAATAGTCTCTATATTATATCAAATGTCAGTGGTTGCCCTGCCTTATCCACAGTATCCTTCCTACCTAGACTGAGAACCTGTCACTTGCTTGTTGCTCCCTGTATCTTACGAATTAACTTTCTTTCTGGGCTTCAGGGAGCTAGTTTGCGCTTCGTATGATACTTACATGTAGTTTTGTATAAAATAAGTTGAATCGTAGTGTGATTTCTAGGAGTTGAACAAGCACTGTATTAAGCAGATATGTTAACTATATAATATAAATTAGGCATTGAATATTTACATATAGTATGTTTATAAATAAGATTCATTGCTGTGGTGGTGGAGGGAATTTTAAAATGTTATCTTCCTTGAACTGGCCGGAAAATACTTCATTGAGAAGAAGAGAATTTAGAAACTGCTTAAATATGGAAGAGAAAGATACCAGTGAGTACTAGAAGATGATTAGTTGCATTATATGGTCGAGGAGATATGGTAGGGTTAGGCTTTTCAGGCATGGTAAGGTGCAGCTTCAAGAGGAGAGTTAAAGGAATAAGGTGGGCAAGGAAGAGGTGTCAGGGGTTTGCCTGCTTTAAACAGATCTGTCTTTATACTCATGTCTAACTCCTTTTTTAAGTTTGGGATTCTTGGCAGTAGCTGATGGTTGATCCATATAGGTTTATATTTCACAAATGATGCCTGTATAACTTTCTTTTATTCAAATAAATTCCCAATGTTGGCCCCTGATACATCTCTTTTGGTATCTTTCAGATACTGAGCTTAAGGGCTTACCATACACAAAGTATATTCTTAAAATCTATATTATAGAATGACCTGTAATCTTACCATACACAGAAAATCACTGTTAATAGTGAAAGCCTCTTTTCTATGTGTGTTTGTTTTTAAAGTAGAATTATAGTATACATACTCATTTGTAGTTTGTTGTTTTTGCATAATATAGCAAAAAGACACTTTAGCATTAAATATTCTATAAAATGATTTTAATAGCTGTATACTATTTTATCATAAGGAGGTATTATAATCTATTGTTAGGAATTTGTTATTGCCACCTTTTTACTAATTTTTGTGATGGACAGATGGACATTCTTGTATGTAGATCTGTTTTGTACATTTCTGATTGGTTTTGGTATAAATTGCTGAATTTCTGGGTGAAAGAAGCAATTTTGCACTTTTGATATGCATTGGCAAATTGTCCTCTAAAAAGGTTAAAATAAATGTCTTTTTATTTTTCTTTGCTTCTTCTGGTTTGGCAATATAAATTTCTCTTTTTTATCTGCTGGGGTGTATGTGTGCTTGCTTTTAAAGATGCTGAATTGCCGGGCGCGGTGGCTCACGCCTGTAATCCCAGCACTTTGGGAGGCCGAGGCGGGCGGATCACAAGGTCAGGAGATCGAGACCATGGTGAAACCCCGTCTCTACTAAAAATAGAAAAAATTAGCCGGGCGCAGTGGCGGGCGCCTGTAGTCCCAGCTACTCGGGAGGCTGAGGCAGGAGAATGGCGTGAACCCGGGAGGCGGAGCTTGCAGTGAGCCGAGATTGCGCCAGTGCACTCCAGCCTGGGCGACAGAGCAAGACTCCGTCTCAAAAAAAAAAAAAAAAAAAAAAAAAAAAAAAAAAAAGATGCTGAATTAAGAAATTATTTAGAATTTAAAAAGGAACACTTTGTATGGAATGTTTATTTAATCTTACTGTCTTTCTCTCTAGGTATTTTAATGGTCTTACTTTTTTGATGTAATCTCATTTAATTATGATTCTCATTGCTAATAAAATATGATTTGAAAAGTAAGAGGAAATATGACTATGGTACTAGTTTTTTTGTGGTCAAAAGCCAAGAAACAGAGTATACATAACTTTGCCCTCTTGCCCTTTGGTGTTATTGTTATTGTTAAAAGGAAAAATGGGGCAAAACATGAAACAGAACAATGTGATAGATGGTGTGAAGGTTGTAGTGACAAGACACCAGAGAACAGACAAAAGAGATCTCTAACACAGCATTTCCTTTCTTTTGTGATTAGCTATATAAACCAGAACTTTTTTCAACCTTATCTGTTTATTAGTTTCAACGGGCTAGGTTATATATTGGCATCATTTTAGGAAATAAGTTTACATAGAAATACGTAACATGTTTTAAAATGATTTAAGAAAAATCTCATAAAATTTATATATATTTCTTAGGATAATAGATAAATAACTTGGATTGCTATAAAAGATTCTTATTATGAAGTACTGTTACTGTCTGTATGGTTGAAATGTCAGAGAACTGAAAAGATTTTCACTAGGCTCAATGAATCTCATTTGAGATTGTCGGTTTAATGAAATCTGTTGCTTTTTGGAAATAGAATTTGTTCTTTTTGGGCATTCTAAGGACTTGAAAAAAGTTGAAAATGAGGATATATATTGACAGGGTGCCAAAGCGGCATCTAAAGCTGATTAGAAATTTGGGCTTAGTGGCCAGTAACATGTTTTTACCCTAACTTACTTTATTTGATATGAAGTAGGCAATTTGAATTTAAAATAGGGGTTGGCAAAACTATGTTCTGTGGGCTGAATGTGGCCTGCCACACCTGTTTTTTGTATGGCCTGAAAACTAAGAATGGTTTTTGCATTTTTAAATGGTTAAAAAAATTAAAAGAATATGATTTTGTGATTTTGTGATGGGAAAATTATAAGGAATTCACACTTCAATGTCTAAATAAAGTTTTACTGGAACACAGCCGTGCTTATTCATTTATATATTGTCTGTGGCTGCTTTTGCACTATAACGGCAGTGTTGAGTAGTGACAGAGACCACATATGGCCTGCAAAGCCTAAAATAATTTACTTTCTGGCCCTTTATAGAAAAAGCTTGCTGATCCCTGATCTAGAATTGTATAGTCTAATTCACTTTTAATTTTGATTTAGTATATAATCCTGAGGAAATCATTTTCTTTTTAATTTTTTTTCTGAGAAACTTGGCAGATAACGTTCAGTGGTGAATGCGGATCTCATAGTTATTTCTAAACTAGTTTTTATATAACTCTGTTGTCAATCTTATTTAATGATATAGATCACTGCCTCTCAAATGTAATCTTCAGATCTCTGGGTATTTCTGAGATATTTTCAGGGAGTTCATAAAGCAAAACTATTTTGATCATAATGCCAGAACATTCTTTGTCTTTTCACCATGGTGACATTTGCCCCGATGATGCAAAAGCCGTGGTAGGTGAAACTGCTGTGCTTGGGCATGAATCAAGGCAGTGTCACCAAACTGTAACAGTACTCATTGCACATACTTATAAAACCAATGCTAATTTTTCCTAAGTAGTAGAAACTGTTAATTTTATTAAATCTTAACCCTTGTTACTTGTCTTTTTAATATGCTGTGTGAAAGAACGAGAATTATACATAAAGCACCCTGCGTCCTGAACTACCATGGTCGTCTGGAGGAAAAGCACTTGTGCAGTTGTTTGAGCCATTAGCTGAACTAGCTGGTTTTTTCATGGGTCACCATTTTGCTTAAAAGAACAATTGACAAACTGTCATTATTCAGACTTGTGTATTTGGCCCATTTTTTCTTGAAAGGGAGTGAAGTTAGCTGACACTTCAAGGAAAACAACTGATATTATTTGTTGCCAATAATAAAATTGGAGTTTTCGATTCAAAATTAGGATTTTCCGATAACCTCTGTCTGCCACTTTGGGTTTGACAGTTTCCCAGTACTTAAAGAATGTTCTGATGAGATTAGTAGATAATGAAATGTTGACATGTAATTTTTTGGGATAATGAAATGTGCTGTCAACATTTGGAAGATCTTTGTAACTAAGGGAACCAATATTTTCAGGATGACCAATGGGTGATGTTATAAATTCATGCACAGGTGAAAGATCCATTCAGTGTGCAAGAGAGACCAGTGGATTTGAATGTAACAGAAACAAAAATTTCATTCATAGGATTTTATATTCCACATTACAACTAAACTTTAAAAAACTGTCACTTGTTGAGTTTTGGTGTAGTATCAGAGAACAATATTCATAATTATTTGAAAAGGCTAATACTTGTTTCTTTTTCAGTTACATTATCTATGTGACATTTCCTTCATATCTTTCATCCGAAACAACATATGACAACAGATTGTGAGCAGAATCAGATATGAGAGTCTAGCTATCTTCTGTTAATCCAGACATTAACAAGATTTACAAAAATGTGAAACAATGCCACTTCTTTCACTAACTTTTTTTGTTTTGGGAAATATAGTAATTTTTCATAAAAATTATGTTACCATGTAATGGGGCTTTAATGCTTTATTTTAAACATTTCTAGACTTCTTTTCTAAATATCAATATTGGTATTTAATAAATATTCACAGATACAATTCACATGAACAAAAGCTTTGTAGAGTTCACAATGATTTTGAAGAATATAAAAGGCAGTCCTGAGAGCAGAAAGTTTGATATGTATTATAGATCATGCTCGTTTACCATGATGTCAGTTATATGAACTAGGAGAAGGAATTTTCACTGCTAAATAATTCAGTAGCACCTATTACTTATTTTTTGTCTGAAAACTAAGGTGGAAAAATACCTTTCCAAAAGCTTGTAGAAGAGGTTAAGATAAAATGTCTAAAAATTCAGTCTTTAAGAAATGCTAAATAGTATACATTTTCCAGATATGGATGGCTACCTAAAAGCACACTTCTGAGGACACATTGTATAGTTGTTATATAGTTACAGGTTGAGTATCTCTAATCTGAAAATCTGAACTCTGAAACACTTCTGTCCCGAGCATTTCAGATGAAGGATATTCAACCTGTTTATATAATTGTTATAAAAGTTATAATGATAGTCTATTATGCTTTATATGCATTCACTCTATTCCTCGTTTAAAGTCTTACATAATGAGTAATACTATCAAGTAACCTGCTATTGGTCACATAATGAGTTTTAAGAGCTGGAGCTGGGCTTGGTGGCTTATGCCATCTAAGCCACTCAGGAGACTGAAGTAGGAGGATTGCTTGAGCCCAGAAGTTGGAGTGCAGCTGAACAACATAGCAAGGTGCTGTCCTCAAAAAAAAAAAAAAAAAAAAAGAGAGAGAGAAAGAGACAGCACTGAGATTCAAGTACTTTTTCCTTTATCAAAATGCTATTATTTATAGCAACTGTGTGTACAGGCAGCAGTTTTCTGTAAATAGCTTACGGGATCTTGTGGTAAAGGTTCTTTTTGACAACCAAACTAGATAAAGATTTGTCTTCAATTTTAGTTTGATGATTAAGGCAAGAAGTTGTCTTCCAGAGTTACAGAGAGACAGTAAAGTGAATGGACTAAGCCGAAACAAATTGCTAGACACTGACTTCCATCAGTAAATTACAGCCTTCCAAATTGACTTGGATAATACGAAAAATGAATAATTAGTATGATTTGTATTCGTTTGGCTGATTCTCAATTTAATATCTGTTTACTATTGTGATCATATTTCTAGGCTTCTCCAGTGACAGTGATCTGATATCTCTTACTGTTGATGTGGATTCTCTTGCTGAATTAGATGATGGAATGGCTTCCAATCAAAATTCTCCCATTAGAACTTTTGGTCTCAATCTTTCTTCGGATTCTTCAGCACTAGGGGCTGTTGCTTCTGACAGTGAACAGAGCAAAACAGAAGAAGAACGGGAAAGTCGTAGCCTCTTTCCTGGCAGTTTAAAACCCAGGCTTGGCAAGAGAGATTATTTGGAGAAAGCAGGAGAGTTAATAAAGCTGGCTTTAAAAAAGGAAGAAGAAGATGACTATGAAGCTGCTTCTGATTTTTATAGGAAGGGAGTTGATTTACTCCTAGAAGGTGTTCAAGGTATGATTTTATGTATATTAATATGTTTTGGCATGCTCTTTTGTTGGTACATGGGAAAAAATTACATACATATATCTTCTGTTTAGTCTTATGGAAATAATACTGAAAATGAGAAATTACTGAAGCTTAAAAGACCTATGTATGGGTATATACTTTAAGTTCCATGAGATGTTAGACATTATTGGAGGTGCTTAACCCTCTATTTTTAATCAATTAATCCACAAAAACAGGATTAAAAAAAAAGTCAACATGTCTCGAAGTCTCTTGTATGAATAATAATCTTTCTTTTCTGACTTGAAAAGGCAGTGTTTTACTGGCCTTCATCTCTCTCAGGAGTAATTCACAGAGATTCTTGATGACCTGAAGAGACAAAATGAAATGGATTTTTAAACTAAGAGCATAAAAGATTCTTGGGTTTGCCTACTATTCTGTTCTCTGTAATTGTAGTAAATTCTCATTTAATTAATGGAGGTGATGTGGGACATGTAGAGCTGAATGTAACTGAACATCTATATATAGAACTTACTTTTTTGAAGTATTAGCTATTGTTTTAACCCTTAAATTTTTCCTTATAGAAGCAGAATGAAGTATTCTGCGTTTAGTTACATGACTTTTTAGATGCAGTATTCAAAGATTGATACTGACATTCTTCCAGTGGTTTCATTTACAGAAAATCATCATTTTCATTGTTCTGTGGTCTTGGATTTGTCAGTACCATTCAGATTATCAGTCTCCTGTATTGCTAACATTTTTTAACTACAGTACTTCTCATTATGCCTAGTATCCTGTAGTCCAGAAGCCTTTTGTAATTTCTGGAGTATAAACTTTCAGTTTTATAAAATGGTGTACCTGCCTGTTTATGGAGGGTCCTAACTGCTTCTTAACCAGGATTTTGACCATTTCTCTTATTTTTAGGTTTCACGCCCACTTTCTGATGCCAACAATTTCCTGAATTTTTGGAGAGTTTTACCATGCCATGTAAATCAGGCAACTCTCTTGATTTTCTTTCAGTAACCTCTCATCCATCTACCTTTTTTTTTTTTTTTTTAAATTATATTCCCATGGCAGCTTTTATATTCTAAAATTTTGTCGCTGTTACCTTCTCAGTTTCTTTGTCCTTATGGGGTTTTGTCTTAAATAATTTTTTTGACTGCCAGTGTTAGTAGAGTTTCTGGAGGGAGAATAGCTAAAGAAATGTGTTCAATTTGCCATCTTCTACTGGGAATTCAGATTTCACAATTGCTACTTAATTTTGGTGGGCCCGAGGATCAAACAGCTATTAATGTTTTGTGTGTATAGCAATAAGAGGAGCTGGAGTCTTGTTTCTTTTTTCACTAGTTATTGTCTTACTGAAGTTGCTGATATAACTATTTGGAACCTGTTAACACAGTTTCAAATAATTGATTCTAAATTCATTTCTCATTAATTTTGTCATCTTGATATGATTATATAATAGCTATCACTTTTAAGGTTTCTAATTGATAATCTAATTTTGAAGTTACTTGTTTTCCTGCTTTGATGGAAAGATCATTTTCATCCTAATTTTATTTTTCAAATGGTTTTATAATGTTAGGTTTTTTTTTTTTTTTTTTTTTTTTTTTTTTTTTTTTTTTTTAT